>NC_079466.1:10005000-10605000 GCF_026250575.1 Diorhabda carinulata
AGTTTGCATCTAACTTTGTCAGATATCGTCGATTAACATCCATTGAAGCCCTTTGAGGTCGATTGTCACTTTGTGTTGATTGGAAATTTTCAAAGTCTATCTTCCTAATTTGAAGTCGAATTTCAACATTTCTCATATATTTTAGTAAGTTTGCATCTAACTTTGTCAGATATCGTCGATTAACATCCATTGAAGCCCTTTGAGGTCGATTGTCACTTTGTGTTGATTGAAAATTTTCAAAGTCTATCTTCCTTATTTGAAGTCGAATTTCAACATTTCTCATATATTTGAGTAAGTTTGCATTTAACTTTGTCAGATATCGTGGATTTACATCTATTGAAGCCCTTTGAGGTCGATTGTCACTTTGTGTTGATTGGAAATTTTCAAAGTCTATCTTCCTAATTTTAAGTCGAATTTCAACATTTCTCATATATTTGAGTAAGTTTGCATCTAACTTTTTCAGATATCGTCGATTTAAATCCTTTGAAGCCCTTTGAGGTCGATTGTCACTTTGTGTTGATTGAAAATTTTCAAAGTCTATCTTCCTTATTTGAAGTCGAATTTCAACATTTCTCATATATTTGAGTAAGTTTGCATCTAACTTTGTCAGATATCGTCGATTTAAATCCTTTGAAGCCCTTTGAGGTCGATTGTCACTTTGTGTTGATTGGAAATTTTCAAAGTCTATCTTCCTAATTTGAAGTCGAATTTCAACATTTCTCATATATTTGAGTAAGTTTGCATCTAACTTTGTCAGATATCGTCGATTAACATCCATTGAAGCCCTTTGAGGTCGATTGTCACTTTGTGTTGATTGAAAATTTTCAAAGTCTATCTTCCTTATTTGAAGTCGAATTTCAACATTTCTCATATATTTGAGTAAGTTTGCATTTAACTTTGTCAGATATCGTCGATTTACATCCATTGAAGCCCTTTGAGGTCGATTGTCACTTTGTGTTGATTGGAAATTTTCAAAGTCTATCTTCCTAATTTTAAGTCGAATTTCAACATTTCTCATATATTTGAGTAAGTTTGCATCTAACTTTGTCAGATATCGTCGATTAACATCCATTGAAGCCCTTTGAGGTCGATTGTCACTTTGTGTTGATTGGAAATTTTCAAAGTCTATTTTTCTAATTTGAAGTCGAATTTCAACATTTCTCATATATTTGGGTAAGTTTGCATCTAACTTTGTCAGATATTGTCGATTAACATCCATTGAAGCCCTTTGAGGTCGATTGTCACTTTGTGTTGATTGAAAATTTTCAAAGTCTATCTTCCTTATTTGAAGTCGAATTTCAACATTTCTCATATATTTGAGTAAGTTTGCATCTAACTTTGTCAGATATCTTCGATTAACATCCATTGCAGCCCATTGAGGTCAACTGTCTCTTTGTGTTGATTGAAAATTTTCAAAGTCTATCTTCCTTATTTGAAGTCGAATTTCAACATTTCTCATATATTTGAGTAAGTTTGCATCTAACTTTGTCAGATATCGTCGATTTACATCCATTGAAGCCCTTTGAGGTCGATTGTCACTTTGTGTTGATTGGAAATTTTCAAAGTCTATCTTCCTAATTTGAAGTCGAATTTCAACATTTCTCATATACTTGAGTAAGTTTGCATCTAACTTTGGCAGCCATCGTCGATTCACTTCAATTGAAGCCCATTGAGGTCGATTGTCACATTGTGTTTATCGAGAATTTTCCAAGTCTATCTTCCTAATTTGAAGTCGTATCTCATCAATTCTTGTATATTTGAGTAAGTTTGCAACTAACTTTGTCAGCAGTAGTCGATTTACTTCAATTGAAGCCCATTGAGGTCGATTGTCACATTGTGTTTATCGAGAATTTTCCAAGTCTATCTTCCTAATTTGAAGTCGTATCTCATCAATTCTTGTATGTTTGAGTAAGTTTGCATCTAACTTTGTCACATATCGTCGATTTAAATCCTTTGAAGCCCTTTGAGGTCGATTGTCACTTTGTGTTGATTGAAAATTTTCAAAGTCTATCTTCCTTATTTGAAGTCGAATTTCAACATTTCTCATATATTTGAGTAAGTTTGCATCTAACTTTGTCAGATATCTTCGATTAACATCCATTGAAGCCCATTGAGGTCAACTGTCTCTTTGTGTTGATTGAAAATTTTCAAAGTCTATCTTCCTTATTTGAAGTCGAATTTCAACATTTCTCATATATTTGAGTAGTTTGCATCTAACTTTGTCAGATATCGTCGATTTAAATCCTTTGAAGCCCTTTGAGGTCGATTGTCACTTTGTGTTGATTGGAAATTTTCAAAGTCTATCTTCCTTATTTGAAGTCGAATTTCAACATTTCTCATATATTTGAGTAAGTTTGCATCTAACTTTGTCAGATATCGTCGATTAACATCCATTGAAGCCCTTTGAGGTCGATTGTCACTTTGTGTTGATTGGAAATTTTCAAAGTCTATCTTCCTAATTTGAAGTCGAATTTCAACATTTCTCATATATTTGAGTAAGTTTGCATCTAACTTTGTCAGATATCGTCGATTAACATCCATTGAAGCCCTTTGAGGTCGATTGTCACTTTGTGTTGATTGAAAATTTTCAAAGTCTATCTTCCTTATTTGAAGTCGAATTTCAACATTTCTCATATATTTGAGTAAGTTTGCATTTAACTTTGTCAGATATCGTCGATTTACATCCATTGAAGCCCTTTGAGGTCGATTGTCACTTTGTGTTGATTGGAAATTTTCAAAGTCTATCTTCCTAATTTTAAGTCGAATTTCAACATTTCTCATATATTTGAGTAAGTTTGCATCTAACTTTGTCAGATATCGTCGATTAACATCCATTGAAGCCCTTTGAGGTCGATTGTCACTTTGTGTTGATTGGAAATTTTCAAAGTCTATTTTTCTAATTTGAAGTCGAATTTCAACATTTCTCATATATTTGGGTAAGTTTGCATCTAACTTTGTCAGATATTGTCGATTAACATCCATTGAAGCCCTTTGAGGTCGATTGTCACTTTGTGTTGATTGAAAATTTTCAAAGTCTATCTTCCTTATTTGAAGTCGAATTTCAACATTTCTCATATATTTGAGTAAGTTTGCATCTAACTTTGTCAGATATCTTCGATTAACATCCATTGCAGCCCATTGAGGTCAACTGTCTCTTTGTGTTGATTGAAAATTTTCAAAGTCTATCTTCCTTATTTGAAGTCGAATTTCAACATTTCTCATATATTTGAGTAAGTTTGCATCTAACTTTGTCAGATATCGTCGATTTACATCCATTGAAGCCCTTTGAGGTCGATTGTCACTTTGTGTTGATTGGAAATTTTCAAAGTCTATCTTCCTAATTTGAAGTCGAATTTCAACATTTCTCATATACTTGAGTAAGTTTGCATCTAACTTTGGCAGCCATCGTCGATTTACTTCAATTGAAGCCCATTGAGGTCGATTGTCACATTGTGTTTATCGAGAATTTTCCAAGTCTATCTTCCTAATTTGAAGTCGTATCTCATCAATTCTTGTATATTTGAGTAAGTTTGCAACTAACTTTGTCAGCAGTAGTCGATTTACTTCAATTGAAGCTCATTGAGGTCGATTGTCACATTGTGTTTATCGAGAATTTTCCAAGTCTATCTTCCTAATTTGAAGTCGTATCTCATCAATTCTTGTATGTTTGAGTAAGTTTGCATCTAACTTTGTCACATATCGTCGATTTAAATCCTTTGAAGCCCTTTGAGGTCGATTGTCACTTTGTGTTGATTGAAAATTTTCAAAGTCTATCTTCCTTATTTGAAGTCGAATTTCAACATTTCTCATATATTTGAGTAAGTTTGCATCTAACTTTGTCAGATATCTTCGATTAACATCCATTGAAGCCCATTGAGGTCAACTGTCTCTTTGTGTTGATTGAAAATTTTCAAAGTCTATCTTCCTTATTTGAAGTCGAATTTCAACATTTCTCATATATTTGAGTAGTTTGCATCTAACTTTGTCAGATATCGTCGATTTAAATCCTTTGAAGCCCTTTGAGGTCGATTGTCACTTTGTGTTGATTGGAAATTTTCAAAGTCTATCTTCCTAATTTGAAGTCGAATTTCAACATTTCTCATATATTTGAGTAAGTTTGCATCTAACTTTGTCAGATATTGTCGATTTACATACATTGAAGCCCTTTGAGGTCGATTGTCACTTTGTGTTGATTGAAAATTTTCAAAGTCTATCTTCCTTATTTGAAGTCGAATTTCAACATTTCTCATATATTTGAGTAAGTTTGCATCTAACTTTGTCAGATATCGTCGATTTAAATCCTTTGAAGCCCTTTGAGGTCGATTGTCACTTTGTGTTGATTGAAAATTTTCAAAGTCTATCTTCCTTATTTGAAGTCGAATTTCAACATTTCTCATATATTTGAGTAAGTTTGCATCTAACTTTGTCAGATATCGTCGATTAACATCCATTGGAGCCCTTTGAGGTCGATTGTCACTTTGTGTTGATTGGAAATTTTCAAAGTCTATCTTCCTAATTTGAAGTCGAATTTCAACATTTCTCATATATTTTAGTAAGTTTGCATCTAACTTTGTCAGATATCGTCGATTAACATCCATTGAAGCCCTTTGAGGTCGATTGTCACTTTATGTTGATTGAAAATTTTCAAAGTCTATCTTCCTAATTTGAAGTCGAATTTCAACATTTCTCATATATTTGAGTAAGTTTGCATTTAACTTTGTCAGATATCGTCGATTTACATCCATTGAAGCCCTTTGAGGTCGATTGTCACTTTGTGTTGATTGGAAATTTTCAAAGTCTATCTTCCTAATTTGAAGTCGAATTTCAACATTTCTCATATATTTGAGTAAGTTTGCATCTAACTTTGTCAGATATTGTCGATTTACATACATTGAAGCCCTTTGAGGTCGATTGTCACTTTGTGTTGATTGAAAATTTTCAAAGTCTATCTTCCTTATTTGAAGTCGAATTTCAACATTTCTCATATATTTGAGTAAGTTTGCATCTAACTTTGTCAGATATCGTCGATTAACATCCATTGAAGCCCTTTGAGGTCGATTGTCACTTTGTGTTGATTGGAAATTTTCAAAGTCTATCTTCCTAATTTGAAGTCGAATTTCAACATTTCTCATATATTTGAGTAAGTTTGCATCTAACTTTGTCAGATATCGTCGATTAACATCCATTGAAGCCCTTTGAGGTCGATTGTCACTTTGTGTTGATTGGAAATTTTCAAAGTCTATTTTTCTAATTTGAAGTCGAATTTCAACATTTCTCATATATTTGGGTAAGTTTGCATCTAACTTTGTCAGATATTGTCGATTAACATCCATTGAAGCCCTTTGAGGTCGATTGTCACTTTGTGTTGATTGAAAATTTTCAAAGTCCATCTTCCTTATTTGAAGTCGAATTTCAACATTTCTCATATATTTGAGTAAGTTTGCATCTAACTTTGTCAGATATTGTCGATTTACATACATTGAAGCCCTTTGAGGTCGATTGTCACTTTGTGTTGATTGAAAATTTTCAAAGTCTATCTTCCTAATTTTAAGTCGAATTTCAACATTTCTCATATATTTGAGTAAGTTTGCATCTAACTTTGTCAGATATCGTCGATTTAAATCCTTTGAAGCCCTTTGAGGTCGATTGTCACTTTGTGTTGATTGAAAATTTTCAAAGTCTATCTTCCTTATTTGAAGTCGAATTTCAACATTTCTCATATATTTGAGTAAGTTTGCATCTAACTTTGTCAGATATCGTCGATTAACATCCATTGAAGCCCTTTGAGGTCGATTGTCACTTTGTGTTGATTGGAAATTTTCAAAGTCTATCTTCCTAATTTGAAGTCGAATTTCAACATTTCTCATATATTTTAGTAAGTTTGCATCTAACTTTGTCAGATATCGTCGATTAACATCCATTGAAGCCCTTTGAGGTCGATTGTCACTTTGTGTTGATTGAAAATTTTCAAAGTCTATCTTCCTTATTTGAAGTCGAATTTCAACATTTCTCATATATTTGAGTAAGTTTGCATTTAACTTTGTCAGATATCGTCGATTTACATCCATTGAAGCCCTTTGAGGTCGATTGTCACTTTGTGTTGATTGGAAATTTTCAAAGTCTATCTTCCTAATTTGAAGTCGAATTTCAACATTTCTCATATATTTTAGTAAGTTTGCATCTAACTTTGTCAGATATCGTCGATTAACATCCATTGAAGCCCTTTGAGGTCGATTGTCACTTTGTGTTGATTGAAAATTTTCAAAGTCTATCTTCCTTATTTGAAGTCGAATTTCAACATTTCTCATATATTTGAGTAAGTTTGCATTTAACTTTGTCAGATATCGTCGATTTACATCCATTGAAGCCCTTTGAGGTCGATTGTCACTTTGTGTTGATTGAAAATTTTCAAAGTCTATCTTCCTTATTTGAAGTCGAATTTCAACATTTCTCATATATTTGAGTAAGTTTGCATTTAACTTTGTCAGATATCGTCGATTTACATCCATTGAAGCCCTTTGAGGTCGATTGTCACTTTGTGTTGATTGGAAATTTTCAAAGTCTATCTTCCTAATTTTAAGTCGAATTTCAACATTTCTCATATATTTGAGTAAGTTTGCATCTAACTTTGTCAGATATCGTCGATTTACATCCATTGAAGCCCTTTGAGGTCGATTGTCACTTTGTGTTGATTGGAAATTTTCAAAGTCTATCTTCCTAATTTGAAGTCGAATTTCAACATTTCTCATATATTTGAGTAAGTTTGCATTTAACTTTGTCAGATATCGTCGATTTACATCCATTGAAGCCCTTTGAGGTCGATTGTCACTTTGTGTTGATTGGAAATTTTCAAAGTCTATCTTCCTAATTTGAAGTCGAATTTCAACATTTCTCATATATTTTAGTAAGTTTGCATCTAACTTTGTCAGATATCGTCGATTAACATCCATTGAAGCCCTTTGAGGTCGATTGTCACTTTGTGTTGATTGAAAATTTTCAAAGTCTATCTTCCTTATTTGAAGTCGAATTTCAACATTTCTCATATATTTGAGTAAGTTTGCATTTAACTTTGTCAGATATCGTCGATTTACATCCATTGAAGCCCTTTGAGGTCGATTGTCACTTTGTGTTGATTGGAAATTTTCAAAGTCTATCTTCCTAATTTTAAGTCGAATTTCAACATTTCTCATATATTTGAGTAAGTTTGCATCTAACTTTGTCAGATATCGTCGATTAACATCCATTGAAGCCCTTTGAGGTCGATTGTCACTTTGTGTTGATTGGAAATTTTCAAAGTCTATTTTTCTAATTTGAAGTCGAATTTCAACATTTCTCATATATTTGGGTAAGTTTGCATCTAACTTTGTCAGATATTGTCGATTAACATCCATTGAAGCCCTTTGAGGTCGATTGTCACTTTGTGTTGATTGAAAATTTTCAAAGTCTATCTTCCTTATTTGGAGTCGAATTTCAACATTTCTCATATATTTGAGTAAGTTTGCATCTAACTTTGTCAGATATCTTCGATTAACATCCATTGCAGCCCATTGAGGTCAACTGTCTCTTTGTGTTGATTGAAAATTTTCAAAGTCTATCTTCCTTATTTGAAGTCGAATTTCAACATTTCTCATATATTTGAGTAAGTTTGCATTTAACTTTGTCAGATATCGTCGATTTACATCCATTGAAGCCCTTTGAGGTCGATTGTCACTTTGTGTTGATTGGAAATTTTCAAAGTCTATCTTCCTAATTTTAAGTCGAATTTCAACATTTCTCATATATTTGAGTAAGTTTGCATCTAACTTTGTCAGATATCGTCGATTAACATCCATTGAAGCCCTTTGAGGTCGATTGTCACTTTGTGTTGATTAGAAATTTTCAAAGTCTATTTTTCTAATTTGAAGTCGAATTTCAACATTTCTCATATATTTGGGTAAGTTTGCATCTAACTTTGTCAGATATTGTCGATTAACATCCATTGAAGCCCTTTGAGGTCGATTGTCACTTTGTGTTGATTGAAAATTTTCAAAGTCTATCTTCCTTATTTGAAGTCGAATTTCAACATTTCTCATATATTTGAGTAAGTTTGCATCTAACTTTGTCAGATATCTTCGATTAACATCCATTGCAGCCCATTGAGGTCAACTGTCTCTTTGTGTTGATTGAAAATTTTCAAAGTCTATCTTCCTTATTTGAAGTCGAATTTCAACATTTCTCATATATTTGAGTAAGTTTGCATCTAACTTTGTCAGATATCGTCGATTTACATCCATTGAAGCCCTTTGAGGTCGATTGTCACTTTGTGTTGATTGGAAATTTTCAAAGTCTATCTTCCTAATTTGAAGTCGAATTTCAACATTTCTCATATACTTGAGTAAGTTTGCATCTAACTTTGGCAGCCATCGTCGATTTACTTCAATTGAAGCCCATTGAGGTCGATTGTCACATTGTGTTTATCGAGAATTTTCCAAGTCTATCTTCCTAATTTGAAGTCGTATCTCATCAATTCTTGTATGTTTGAGTAAGTTTGCATCTAACTTTGTCACATATCGTCGATTTAAATCCTTTGAAGCCCTTTGAGGTCGATTGTCACTTTGTGTTGATTGAAAATTTTCAAAGTCTATCTTCCTTATTTGAAGTCGAATTTCAACATTTCTCATATATTTGAGTAAGTTTGCATCTAACTTTGTCAGATATCTTCGATTAACATCCATTGAAGCCCATTGAGGTCAACTGTCTCTTTGTGTTGATTGAAAATTTTCAAAGTCTATCTTCCTTATTTGAAGTCGAATTTCAACATTTCTCATATATTTGAGTAGTTTGCATCTAACTTTGTCAGATATCGTCGATTTAAATCCTTTGAAGCCCTTTGAGGTCGATTGTCACTTTGTGTTGATTGGAAATTTTCAAAGTCTATCTTCCTAATTTGAAGTCGAATTTCAACATTTCTCATATATTTGAGTAAGTTTGCATCTAACTTTGTCAGATATTGTCGATTTACATACATTGAAGCCCTTTGAGGTCGATTGTCACTTTGTGTTGATTGAAAATTTTCAAAGTCTATCTTCCTTATTTGAAGTCGAATTTCAACATTTCTCATATATTTGAGTAAGTTTGCATCTAACTTTGTCAGATATCGTCGATTTAAATCCTTTGAAGCCCTTTGAGGTCGATTGTCACTTTGTGTTGATTGAAAATTTTCAAAGTCTATCTTCCTTATTTGAAGTCGAATTTCAACATTTCTCATATATTTGAGTAAGTTTGCATCTAACTTTGTCAGATATCGTCGATTAACATCCATTGGAGCCCTTTGAGGTCGATTGTCACTTTGTGTTGATTGGAAATTTTCAAAGTCTATCTTCCTAATTTGAAGTCGAATTTCAACATTTCTCATATATTTTAGTAAGTTTGCATCTAACTTTGTCAGATATCGTCGATTAACATCCATTGAAGCCCTTTGAGGTCGATTGTCACTTTATGTTGATTGAAAATTTTCAAAGTCTATCTTCCTTATTTGAAGTCGAATTTCAACATTTCTCATATATTTGAGTAAGTTTGCATTTAACTTTGTCAGATATCGTCGATTTACATCCATTGAAGCCCTTTGAGGTCGATTGTCACTTTGTGTTGATTGGAAATTTTCAAAGTCTATCTTCCTAATTTGAAGTCGAATTTCAACATTTCTCATATATTTGAGTAAGTTTGCATCTAACTTTGTCAGATATTGTCGATTTACATACATTGAAGCTCTTTGAGGTCGATTGTCACTTTGTGTTGATTGAAAATTTTCAAAGTCTATCTTCCTAATTTTAAGTCGAATTTCAACATTTCTCATATATTTGAGTAAGTTTGCATCTAACTTTGTCAGATATCGTCGATTTAAATCCTTTGAAGCCCTTTGAGGTCGATTGTCACTTTGTGTTGATTGAAAATTTTCAAAGTCTATCTTCCTTATTTGAAGTCGAATTTCAACATTTCTCATATATTTGAGTAAGTTTGCATCTAACTTTGTCAGATATCGTCGATTAACATCCATTGAAGCCCTTTGAGGTCGATTGTCACTTTGTGTTGATTGGAAATTTTCAAAGTCTATCTTCCTAATTTGAAGTCGAATTTCAACATTTCTCATATATTTTAGTAAGTTTGCATCTAACTTTGTCAGATATCGTCGATTAACATCCATTGAAGCCCTTTGAGGTCGATTGTCACTTTGTGTTGATTGAAAATTTTCAAAGTCTATCTTCCTTATTTGAAGTCGAATTTCAACATTTCTCATATATTTGAGTAAGTTTGCATTTAACTTTGTCAGATATCGTCGATTTACATCCATTGAAGCCCTTTGAGGTCGATTGTCACTTTGTGTTGATTGGAAATTTTCAAAGTCTATCTTCCTTATTTGAAGTCGAATTTCAACATTTCTCATATATTTGAGTAAGTTTGCATTTAACTTTGTCAGATATCGTCGATTTACATCCATTGAAGCCCTTTGAGGTCGATTGTCACTTTGTGTTGATTGGAAATTTTCAAAGTCTATCTTCCTTATTTGAAGTCGAATTTCAACATTTCTCATATATTTGAGTAAGTTTGCATCTAACTTTGTCAGATATCGTCGATTAACATCCATTGAAGCCCTTTGAGGTCGATTGTCACTTTGTGTTGATTGGAAATTTTCAAAGTCTATCTTCCTAATTTGAAGTCGAATTTCAACATTTCTCATATATTTGAGTAAGTTTGCATCTAACTTTGTCAGATATCGTCGATTAACATCCATTGAAGCCCTTTGAGGTCGATTGTCACTTTGTGTTGATTGAAAATTTTCAAAGTCTATCTTCCTTATTTGAAGTCGAATTCCAACATTTCTCATATATTTGAGTAAGTTTGCATTTAAATTTGTCAGATATCGTCGATTTACATCCATTGAAGCCCTTTGAGGTCGATTGTCACTTTGTGTTGATTGGAAATTTTCAAAGTCTATCTTCCTAATTTTAAGTCGAATTTCAACATTTCTCATATATTTGAGTAAGTTTGCATCTAACTTTGTCAGATATCGTCGATTAACATCCATTGAAGCCCTTTGAGGTCGATTGTCACTTTGTGTTGATTGGAAATTTTCAAAGTCTATCTTTCTAATTTGAAGTCGAATTTCAACATTTCTCATATATTTGGGTAAGTTTGCATCTAACTTTGTCAGATATTGTCGATTAACATCCATTGAAGCCCTTTGAGGTCGATTGTCACTTTGTGTTGATTGAAAATTTTCAAAGTCTATCTTCCTTATTTGAAGTCGAATTTCAACATTTCTCATATATTTGAGTAAGTTTGCATCTAACTTTGTCAGATATCTTCGATTAACATCCATTGCAGCCCATTGAGGTCAACTGTCTCTTTGTGTTGATTGAAAATTTTCAAAGTCTATCTTCCTTATTTGAAGTCGAATTTCAACATTTCTCATATATTTGAGTAAGTTTGCATCTAACTTTGTCAGATATCGTCGATTTACATCCATTGAAGCCCTTTGAGGTCGATTGTCACTTTGTGTTGATTGGAAATTTTCAAAGTCTATCTTCCTAATTTGAAGTCGAATTTCAACATTTCTGATATATTTGAGTGAGTTTGCATCTAACTTTGTCAGATATCGTCGATTAACATCCATTGAAGCCCAATGAGGTCAACTGTCACTTTGTGTTGATTGAAAATTTTCAAAGTCTATCTTCCTAATTTGAAGTCGAATTTCTACATTTCTGATATATTTGAGTGAGTTTGCATCTAACTTTGTCAGATATCGTCGATTAACATCCATTGAAGCCCAATGAGGTCAACTGTCACTTTGTGTTGATTGAAAATTTTCAAAGTCTATCTTCCTAATTTGAAGTCGAATTTCAACATTTCTGATATATTTGAGTGAGTTTGCATCTTACGTGTCAGATATCGTCGATTTAAATCCTTTGAAGCCCTTTGAGGTCGATTGTCACTTTGTGTTGATTGAAAATTTTCAAAGTCCATCTTCCTTATTTGAAGTCGAATTTCAACATTTCTCATATCTTTGAGTAAGTTTGCATCTAACTTTGTAAGATATCGTCGATTTACATCCATTGAAGCCCTTTGAGGTCGATTGTCACTTTGTGTTGATTGAAAATTTTCAGTCTATCTTCCTAATTTGAAGTCGAATTTCAACATTTCTCATATATTTGAGTAAGTTTGCATCTAACTTTGTCAGATATCGTCGATTAACATCCATTGAAGCCCTTTGAGGTCGATTGTCACTTTGTGTTGATTGGAAATTTTCAAAGTCTATCTTCCTAATTTGAAGTCGAATTTCAACATTTCTCATATATTTGAGTAAGTTTGCATCTAACTTTGTCAGATATTGTCGATTTACATACATTGAAGCCCTTTGAGGTCGATTGTCACTTTGTGTTGATTGAAAATTTTCAAAGTCTATCTTCCTTATTTGAAGTCGAATTTCAATATTTCTCATATATTTGAGTAAGTTTGCATCTAACTTTGTCAGATATCGTCGATTTAAATCCTTTGAAGCCCTTTGAGGTCGATTGTCACTTTGTGTTGATTGAAAATTTTCAAAGTCTATCTTCCTTATTTGAAGTCGAATTTCAACATTTCTCATATATTTGAGTAAGTTTGCATCTAACTTTGTCAGATATCGTCGATTAACATCCATTGAAGCCCTTTGAGGTCGATTGTCACTTTGTGTTGATTGAAAATTTTCAAAGTCTATCTTCCTTATTTGAAGTCGAATTTCAACATTTCTCATATATTTGAGTAAGTTTGCATCTAACTTTGTCAGATATCGTCGATTAACATCCATTGAAGCCCTTTGAGGTCGATTGTCACTTTGTGTTGATTGAAAATTTTCAAAGTCTATCTTCCTTATTTGAAGTCGAATTTCAACATTTCTCATATATTTGAGTAAGTTTGCATTTAACTTGGTCAGATATCGTCGATTTACATCCATTGAAGCCCTTTGAGGTCGATTGTCACTTTGTGTTGATTGGAAATTTTCAAAGTCTATCTTCCTAATTTTAAGTCGAATTTCAACATTTCTCATATATTTGAGTAAGTTTGCATCTAACTTTTTCAGATATCGTCGATTTAAATCCTTTGAAGCCCTTTGAGGTCGATTGTCACTTTGTGTTGATTGAAAATTTTCAAAGTCTATCTTCCTTATTTGAAGTCGAATTTCAACATTTCTCATATATTTGAGTAAGTTTGCATCTAACTTTGTCAGATATCGTCGATTAACATCCATTGAAGCCCTTTGAGGTCGATTGTCACTTTGTGTTGATTGAAAATTTTCAAAGTCTATCTTCCTTATTTGAAGTCGAATTTCAACATTTCTCATATATTTGAGTAAGTTTGCATTTAACTTTGTCAGATATCGTCGATTTACATCCATTGAAGCCCTTTGAGGTCGATTGTCACTTTGTGTTGATTGAAAATTTTCAAAGTCTATCTTCCTTATTTGAAGTCGAATTTCAACATTTCTCATATATTTGAGTAAGTTTGCATCTAACTTTGTCAGATATCGTCGATTAACATCCATTGAAGCCCTTTGAGGTCGATTGTCACTTTGTGTTGATTGAAAATTTTCAAAGTCTATCTTCCTTATTTGAAGTCGAATTTCAACATTTCTCATATATTTGAGTAAGTTTGCATTTAACTTGGTCAGATATCGTCGATTTACATCCATTGAAGCCCTTTGAGGTCGATTGTCACTTTGTGTTGATTGGAAATTTTCAAAGTCTATCTTCCTAATTTTAAGTCGAATTTCAACATTTCTCATATATTTGAGTAAGTTTGCATCTAACTTTTTCAGATATCGTCGATTTAAATCCTTTGAAGCCCTTTGAGGTCGATTGTCACTTTGTGTTGATTGAAAATTTTCAAAGTCTATCTTCCTTATTTGAAGTCGAATTTCAACATTTCTCATATATTTGAGTAAGTTTGCATCTAACTTTGTCAGATATCGTCGATTAACATCCATTGAAGCCCTTTGAGGTCGATTGTCACTTTGTGTTGATTGAAAATTTTCAAAGTCTATCTTCCTTATTTGAAGTCGAATTTCAACATTTCTCATATATTTGAGTAAGTTTGCATTTAACTTTGTCAGATATCGTCGATTTACATCCATTGAAGCCCTTTGAGGTCGATTGTCACTTTGTGTTGATTGAAAATTTTCAAAGTCTATCTTCCTTATTTGAAGTCGAATTTCAACATTTCTCATATATTTGAGTAAGTTTGCATCTAACTTTGTCAGATATCGTCGATTAACATCCATTGAAGCCCTTTGAGGTCGATTGTCACTTTGTGTTGATTGAAAATTTTCAAAGTCTATCTTCCTTATTTGAAGTCGAATTTCAACATTTCTCATATCTTTGAGTAAGTTTACATCTAACTTTGTCAGATATCGTCGATTAACGTCCATTGGAGCCCAATGAGGTCAACTGTCACTTTGTGTTGATTAAAAATTTTCAAAGTCTATCTTCCTTATTTGAAGTCGAATTTCAACATTTCTCATATATTTGAGTAAGTTTGCGTCTAACTTTGTCAGATATCTTCGATTAACATCCATTGAAGCCCATTGAGGTCAATTGTCACTTTGTGTTGATTGAAAATTTTCAAAGTCTATCTTCCTTATTTGAAGTCGAATTTCAACATTTCTCATATATTTGAGTAAGTTTGCATCTAACTTTGTCAGATATCGTCGATTTAAATCCTTTGAAGCCCTTTGAGGTCGATTGTCACTTTGTGTTGAGTGAAAATTTTCTAAGTCTATCTTCCTAACTTGAAGTCGAATTTCAACATTTCTCATATATTTGAGTAAGTTTGCATCTAACTTTGTCAGATATCGTCGATTAACATCCATTGAAGACCTTTGAGGTCGATTGTCACTTTGTGTTGATTGAAAATTTTCAAAGTCTATCTTCCTTATTTGAAGTCGAATTTCAACATTTCTCATATATTTGAGTAAGTTTGCATCTAACTTTGTCAGATATCTTCGATTAACATCCATTGAAGCCCATTGAGGTCAACTGTCTCTTTGTGTTGATTGAAAATTTTCAAAGTCTATCTTCCTTATTTGAAGTCGAATTTCAACATTTCTCATATATTTGAGTAAGTTTGCATCTAACTTTGTCAGATATCGTCGATTTAAATTCTTTGAAGCCCTTTGAGGTCGATTGCCACTTTGTGTTGATTGAAAATTTTCAAAGTCCATCTTCCTTATTTGAAGTCGAATTTCAACATTTCTCATATCTTTGAGTAAGTTTGCATCTAACATTGTCAGATATCGTCGATTAACATCCATTGAAGCCCTTTGAGGTCGATTGTCACTTTGTGTTGATTGGAAATTTTCAAAGTC
Source organism: Diorhabda carinulata (assembly GCF_026250575.1). Lineage (NCBI taxonomy): Eukaryota > Metazoa > Arthropoda > Insecta > Coleoptera > Chrysomelidae > Diorhabda > Diorhabda carinulata. The sequence goes on from NC_079466.1 coordinate 10,020,380, forward strand.
TATCTTCCTAATTTGAAGTCGAATTTCAACATTTCTCATATATTTTAGTAAGTTTGCATCTAACTTTGTCAGATATCGTCGATTAACATCCATTGAAGCCCTTTGAGGTCGATTGTCACTTTGTGTTGATTGAAAATTTTCAAAGTCTATCTTCCTTATTTGAAGTCGAATTTCAACATTTCTCATATATTTGAGTAAGTTTGCATTTAACTTTGTCAGATATCGTCGATTTACATCCATTGAAGCCCTTTGAGGTCGATTGTCACTTTGTGTTGATTGGAAATTTTCAAAGTCTATCTTCCTTATTTGAAGTCGAATTTCAACATTTCTCATATATTTGAGTAAGTTTGCATTTAACTTTGTCAGATATCGTCGATTTACATCCATTGAAGCCCTTTGAGGTCGATTGTCACTTTGTGTTGATTGGAAATTTTCAAAGTCTATCTTCCTAATTTTAAGTCGAATTTCAACATTTCTCATATATTTGAGTAAGTTTGCATCTAACTTTTTCAGATATCGTCGATTTACATCCATTGAAGCCCTTTGAGGTCGATTGTCACATTGTGTTTATCGAGAATTTTCCAAGTCTATCTTCCTAATTTGAAGTCGTATCTCATCAATTCTTGTATATTTGAGTAAGTTTGCAACTAACTTTGTCAGCAGTAGTCGATTTACTTCAATTGAAGCCCATTGAGGTCGATTGTCACATTGTGTTTATCGAGAATTTTCCAAGTCTATCTTCCTAATTTGAAGTCGTATCTCATCAATTCTTGTATGTTTGAGTAAGTTTGCATCTAACTTTGTCAGATATCGTCGATTTAAATCCTTTGAAGCCCTTTGAGGTCGATTGTCACTTTGTGTTGATTGAAAATTTTCAAAGTCTATCTTCTTTATTTGAAGTCGAATTTCAACATTTCTCATATATTTGAATAAGTTTGCATCTAACTTTGTCAGATATCGTCGATTTACATCCATTGAAGCCCTTTGAGGTCGATTGTCCCTTTGTGTTGATTGAAAATTTTCAAAGTCTATCTTCCTAATTGGAAGTCGAATTTCAACATTTCTGATATATTTGAGTGAGTTTGCATCTTACTTGTCAGATATCGTCGATTACATCCATTGAAGCCCTTTGAGGTCGATTGTCACTTTGTGTTGAATGAAAATTTTCAAAGTCTTTCTTCCTAATTTGAAGTCGAAATTCAACATTTCTCATATCTTTGAGTAAGTTTGCATCTAACTTTGTCAGATATCGTCGATTAACATCCATTGAAGCCCAATGAGGTCAACTGTCACTTTGTGTTGATTGAAAATTTTCAAAGTCTATCTTCCTAATTTGAAGTCGAATTTCTACATTTCTGATATATTTGAGTGAGTTTGCATCTAACTTTGTCAGATATCGTCGATTAACATCCATTGAAGCCCAATGAGGTCAACTGTCACTTTGTGTTGATTGAAAATTTTCAAAGTCTATCTTCCTAATTTGAAGTCGAATTTCAACATTTCTGATATATTTGAGTGAGTTTGCATCTTACGTGTCAGATATCGTCGATTTAAATCCTTTGAAGCCCTTTGAGGTCGATTGTCACTTTGTGTTGATTGAAAATTTTCAAAGTCCATCTTCCTTATTTGAAGTCGAATTTCAACATTTCTCATATCTTTGAGTAAGTTTGCATCTAACTTTGTAAGATATCGTCGATTTACATCCATTGAAGCCCTTTGAGGTCGATTGTCACTTTGTGTTGATTGAAAATTTTCAGTCTATCTTCCTAATTTGAAGTCGAATTTCAACATTTCTCATATATTTGAGTAAGTTTGCATCTAACTTTGTCAGATATCGTCGATTAACATCCATTGAAGCCCTTTGAGGTCGATTGTCACTTTGTGTTGATTGGAAATTTTCAAAGTCTATCTTCCTAATTTGAAGTCGAATTTCAACATTTCTCATATATTTGAGTAAGTTTGCATCTAACTTTGTCAGATATTGTCGATTTACATACATTGAAGCCCTTTGAGGTCGATTGTCACTTTGTGTTGATTGAAAATTTTCAAAGTCTATCTTCCTTATTTGAAGTCGAATTTCAATATTTCTCATATATTTGAGTAAGTTTGCATCTAACTTTGTCAGATATCGTCGATTTAAATCCTTTGAAGCCCTTTGAGGTCGATTGTCACTTTGTGTTGATTGAAAATTTTCAAAGTCTATCTTCCTTATTTGAAGTCGAATTTCAACATTTCTCATATATTTGAGTAAGTTTGCATCTAACTTTGTCAGATATCGTCGATTAACATCCATTGAAGCCCTTTGAGGTCGATTGTCACTTTGTGTTGATTGAAAATTTTCAAAGTCTATCTTCCTTATTTGAAGTCGAATTTCAACATTTCTCATATATTTGAGTAAGTTTGCATCTAACTTTGTCAGATATCGTCGATTAACATCCATTGAAGCCCTTTGAGGTCGATTGTCACTTTGTGTTGATTGAAAATTTTCAAAGTCTATCTTCCTTATTTGAAGTCGAATTTCAACATTTCTCATATATTTGAGTAAGTTTGCATTTAACTTGGTCAGATATCGTCGATTTACATCCATTGAAGCCCTTTGAGGTCGATTGTCACTTTGTGTTGATTGGAAATTTTCAAAGTCTATCTTCCTAATTTTAAGTCGAATTTCAACATTTCTCATATATTTGAGTAAGTTTGCATCTAACTTTTTCAGATATCGTCGATTTAAATCCTTTGAAGCCCTTTGAGGTCGATTGTCACTTTGTGTTGATTGAAAATTTTCAAAGTCTATCTTCCTTATTTGAAGTCGAATTTCAACATTTCTCATATATTTGAGTAAGTTTGCATCTAACTTTGTCAGATATCGTCGATTAACATCCATTGAAGCCCTTTGAGGTCGATTGTCACTTTGTGTTGATTGAAAATTTTCAAAGTCTATCTTCCTTATTTGAAGTCGAATTTCAACATTTCTCATATATTTGAGTAAGTTTGCATTTAACTTTGTCAGATATCGTCGATTTACATCCATTGAAGCCCTTTGAGGTCGATTGTCACTTTGTGTTGATTGAAAATTTTCAAAGTCTATCTTCCTTATTTGAAGTCGAATTTCAACATTTCTCATATATTTGAGTAAGTTTGCATCTAACTTTGTCAGATATCGTCGATTAACATCCATTGAAGCCCTTTGAGGTCGATTGTCACTTTGTGTTGATTGAAAATTTTCAAAGTCTATCTTCCTTATTTGAAGTCGAATTTCAACATTTCTCATATATTTGAGTAAGTTTGCATTTAACTTGGTCAGATATCGTCGATTTACATCCATTGAAGCCCTTTGAGGTCGATTGTCACTTTGTGTTGATTGGAAATTTTCAAAGTCTATCTTCCTAATTTTAAGTCGAATTTCAACATTTCTCATATATTTGAGTAAGTTTGCATCTAACTTTTTCAGATATCGTCGATTTAAATCCTTTGAAGCCCTTTGAGGTCGATTGTCACTTTGTGTTGATTGAAAATTTTCAAAGTCTATCTTCCTTATTTGAAGTCGAATTTCAACATTTCTCATATATTTGAGTAAGTTTGCATCTAACTTTGTCAGATATCGTCGATTAACATCCATTGAAGCCCTTTGAGGTCGATTGTCACTTTGTGTTGATTGAAAATTTTCAAAGTCTATCTTCCTTATTTGAAGTCGAATTTCAACATTTCTCATATATTTGAGTAAGTTTGCATTTAACTTTGTCAGATATCGTCGATTTACATCCATTGAAGCCCTTTGAGGTCGATTGTCACTTTGTGTTGATTGAAAATTTTCAAAGTCTATCTTCCTTATTTGAAGTCGAATTTCAACATTTCTCATATATTTGAGTAAGTTTGCATCTAACTTTGTCAGATATCGTCGATTAACATCCATTGAAGCCCTTTGAGGTCGATTGTCACTTTGTGTTGATTGAAAATTTTCAAAGTCTATCTTCCTTATTTGAAGTCGAATTTCAACATTTCTCATATCTTTGAGTAAGTTTACATCTAACTTTGTCAGATATCGTCGATTAACGTCCATTGGAGCCCAATGAGGTCAACTGTCACTTTGTGTTGATTAAAAATTTTCAAAGTCTATCTTCCTTATTTGAAGTCGAATTTCAACATTTCTCATATATTTGAGTAAGTTTGCGTCTAACTTTGTCAGATATCTTCGATTAACATCCATTGAAGCCCATTGAGGTCAATTGTCACTTTGTGTTGATTGAAAATTTTCAAAGTCTATCTTCCTTATTTGAAGTCGAATTTCAACATTTCTCATATATTTGAGTAAGTTTGCATCTAACTTTGTCAGATATCGTCGATTTAAATCCTTTGAAGCCCTTTGAGGTCGATTGTCACTTTGTGTTGAGTGAAAATTTTCTAAGTCTATCTTCCTAACTTGAAGTCGAATTTCAACATTTCTCATATATTTGAGTAAGTTTGCATCTAACTTTGTCAGATATCGTCGATTAACATCCATTGAAGACCTTTGAGGTCGATTGTCACTTTGTGTTGATTGAAAATTTTCAAAGTCTATCTTCCTTATTTGAAGTCGAATTTCAACATTTCTCATATATTTGAGTAAGTTTGCATCTAACTTTGTCAGATATCTTCGATTAACATCCATTGAAGCCCATTGAGGTCAACTGTCTCTTTGTGTTGATTGAAAATTTTCAAAGTCTATCTTCCTTATTTGAAGTCGAATTTCAACATTTCTCATATATTTGAGTAAGTTTGCATCTAACTTTGTCAGATATCGTCGATTTAAATTCTTTGAAGCCCTTTGAGGTCGATTGCCACTTTGTGTTGATTGAAAATTTTCAAAGTCCATCTTCCTTATTTGAAGTCGAATTTCAACATTTCTCATATCTTTGAGTAAGTTTGCATCTAACATTGTCAGATATCGTCGATTAACATCCATTGAAGCCCTTTGAGGTCGATTGTCACTTTGTGTTGATTGGAAATTTTCAAAGTCTATCTTCCTAATTTGAAGTCGAATTTCAACATTTCTCATATATTTTAGTAAGTTTGCATCTAACTTTGTCAGATATCGTCGATTAACATCCATTGAAGCCCTTTGAGGTCGATTGTCACTTTGTGTTGATTGAAAATTTTCAAAGTCTATCTTCCTTATTTGAAGTCGAATTTCAACATTTCTCATATATTTGAGTAAGTTTGCATTTAACTTTGTCAGATATCGTCGATTTACATCCATTGAAGCCCTTTGAGGTCGATTGTCACTTTGTGTTGATTGGAAATTTTCAAAGTCTATCTTCCTTATTTGAAGTCGAATTTCAACATTTCTCATATATTTGAGTAAGTTTGCATTTAACTTTGTCAGATATCGTCGATTTACATCCATTGAAGCCCTTTGAGGTCGATTGTCACTTTGTGTTGATTGGAAATTTTCAAAGTCTATCTTCCTAATTTTAAGTCGAATTTCAACATTTCTCATATATTTGAGTAAGTTTGCATCTAACTTTTTCAGATATCGTCGATTTACATCCATTGAAGCCCTTTGAGGTCGATTGTCACATTGTGTTTATCGAGAATTTTCCAAGTCTATCTTCCTAATTTGAAGTCGTATCTCATCAATTCTTGTATATTTGAGTAAGTTTGCAACTAACTTTGTCAGCAGTAGTCGATTTACTTCAATTGAAGCCCATTGAGGTCGATTGTCACATTGTGTTTATCGAGAATTTTCCAAGTCTATCTTCCTAATTTGAAGTCGTATCTCATCAATTCTTGTATGTTTGAGTAAGTTTGCATCTAACTTTGTCAGATATCGTCGATTTAAATCCTTTGAAGCCCTTTGAGGTCGATTGTCACTTTGTGTTGATTGAAAATTTTCAAAGTCTATCTTCTTTATTTGAAGTCGAATTTCAACATTTCTCATATATTTGAATAAGTTTGCATCTAACTTTGTCAGATATCGTCGATTTACATCCATTGAAGCCCTTTGAGGTCGATTGTCCCTTTGTGTTGATTGAAAATTTTCAAAGTCTATCTTCCTAATTGGAAGTCGAATTTCAACATTTCTGATATATTTGAGTGAGTTTGCATCTTACTTGTCAGATATCGTCGATTACATCCATTGAAGCCCTTTGAGGTCGATTGTCACTTTGTGTTGAATGAAAATTTTCAAAGTCTTTCTTCCTAATTTGAAGTCGAAATTCAACATTTCTCATATCTTTGAGTAAGTTTGCATCTAACTTTGTCAGATATCGTCGATTAACATCCATTGAAGCCCAATGAGGTCAACTGTCACTTTGTGTTGATTGAAAATTTTCAAAGTCTATCTTCCTAATTTGAAGTCGAATTTCAACATTTCTCATATATTTGAGTGAGTTTGCATCTAACTTTGTCAGATATCGTCGATTAACATCCATTGAAGCCCAATGAGGTCAACTGTCACTTTGTGTTGAGTGAAAATTTTCTAAGTCTATCTTCCTAACTTGAAGTCGAATTTCAACATTTCTCATATATTTGAGTAAGTTTGCATCTAACTTTGTCAGATATCTTCGATTAACATCCATTGAAGCCCATTGAGGTCAACTGTCTCTTTGTGTTGATTGAAAATTTTCAAAGTCTATCTTCCTTATTTGAAGTCGAATTTCAACATTTCTCATATATTTGAGTAAGTTTGCATCTAACTTTGTCAGATATCGTCGATTAACATCCATTGAAGACCTTTGAGGTCGATTGTCACTTTGTGTTGATTGAAAATTTTCAAAGTCTATCTTCCTTATTTGAAGTCGAATTTCAACATTTCTCATATATTTGAGTAAGTTTGCATCTAACTTTGTCAGATATCTTCGATTAACATCCATTGAAGCCCATTGAGGTCAACTGTCTCTTTGTGTTGATTGAAAATTTTCAAAGTCTATCTTCCTTATTTGAAGTCGAATTTCAACATTTCTCATATATTTGAGTAAGTTTGCATCTAACTTTGTCAGATATCGTCGATTTAAATCCTTTGAAGCCCTTTGAGGTCGATTGTCACTTTGTGTTGATTGAAAATTTTCAAAGTCCATCTTCCTTATTTGAAGTCGAATTTCAACATTTCTCATATCTTTGAGTAAGTTTGCATCTAACTTTGTCAGATATCGTCGATTAACATCCATTGAAGCCCTTTGAGGTCGATTGTCACTTTGTGTTGATTGGAAATTTTCAAAGTCTATCTTCCTAATTTGAAGTCGAATTTCAACATTTCTCATATATTTTAGTAAGTTTGCATCTAACTTTGTCAGATATCGTCGATTAACATCCATTGAAGCCCTTTGAGGTCGATTGTCACTTTGTGTTGATTGAAAATTTTCAAAGTCTATCTTCCTTATTTGAAGTCGAATTTCAACATTTCTCATATATTTGAGTAAGTTTGCATTTAACTTTGTCAGATATCGTCGATTTACATCCATTGAAGCCCTTTGAGGTCGATTGTCACTTTGTGTTGATTGGAAATTTTCAAAGTCTATCTTCCTTATTTGAAGTCGAATTTCAACATTTCTCATATATTTGAGTAAGTTTGCATTTAACTTTGTCAGATATCGTCGATTTACATCCATTGAAGCCCTTTGAGGTCGATTGTCACTTTGTGTTGATTGGAAATTTTCAAAGTCTATCTTCCTAATTTTAAGTCGAATTTCAACATTTCTCATATATTTGAGTAAGTTTGCATCTAACTTTTTCAGATATCGTCGATTTACATCCATTGAAGCCCTTTGAGGTCGATTGTCACATTGTGTTTATCGAGAATTTTCCAAGTCTATCTTCCTAATTTGAAGTCGTATCTCATCAATTCTTGTATATTTGAGTAAGTTTGCAACTAACTTTGTCAGCAGTAGTCGATTTACTTCAATTGAAGCCCATTGAGGTCGATTGTCACATTGTGTTTATCGAGAATTTTCCAAGTCTATCTTCCTAATTTGAAGTCGTATCTCATCAATTCTTGTATGTTTGAGTAAGTTTGCATCTAACTTTGTCAGATATCGTCGATTTAAATCCTTTGAAGCCCTTTGAGGTCGATTGTCACTTTGTGTTGATTGAAAATTTTCAAAGTCTATCTTCTTTATTTGAAGTCGAATTTCAACATTTCTCATATATTTGAATAAGTTTGCATCTAACTTTGTCAGATATCGTCGATTTACATCCATTGAAGCCCTTTGAGGTCGATTGTCCCTTTGTGTTGATTGAAAATTTTCAAAGTCTATCTTCCTAATTGGAAGTCGAATTTCAACATTTCTGATATATTTGAGTGAGTTTGCATCTTACTTGTCAGATATCGTCGATTACATCCATTGAAGCCCTTTGAGGTCGATTGTCACTTTGTGTTGAATGAAAATTTTCAAAGTCTTTCTTCCTAATTTGAAGTCGAAATTCAACATTTCTCATATCTTTGAGTAAGTTTGCATCTAACTTTGTCAGATATCGTCGATTAACATCCATTGAAGCCCAATGAGGTCAACTGTCACTTTGTGTTGATTGAAAATTTTCAAAGTCTATCTTCCTAATTTGAAGTCGAATTTCAACATTTCTCATATATTTGAGTGAGTTTGCATCTAACTTTGTCAGATATCGTCGATTAACATCCATTGAAGCCCAATGAGGTCAACTGTCACTTTGTGTTGATTGAAAATTTTCAAAGTCTATCTTCCTAATTTGAAGTCGAATTTCAACATTTCTCATATATTTGAGTGAGTTTGCATCTAACTTTGTCAGATATCGTCGATTAACATCCATTGAAGCCCAATGAGGTCAACTGTCACTTTGTGTTGAGTGAAAATTTTCTAAGTCTATCTTCCTTATTTGAAGTCGAATTTCAACATTTCTCATATATTTGAGTAAGTTTGCATCTAACTTTGTCAGATATCGTCGATTTAAATCCTTTGAAGCCCTTTGAGGTCGATTGTCACTTTGTGTTGATTGAAAATTTTTTAAAGTCCATCTTCCTTATTTGAAGTCGAATTTCAACATTTCTCATATCTTTGAGTAAGTTTGCATCTAACTTTGTCAGATATCGTCGATTAACATCCATTGAAGCCCAATGAGGTCAACTGTCACTCTGTGTTGATTAAAAATTTTCAAAGTCTATCTTCCTAATTTGAAGTCGAATTTCAACATTTCTGATATATTTGAGTGAGTTTGCATCTAACTTTGTCAGATATCGTCGATTTACATCCATTGAAGCCCATTGAGGTCGATTGTCACTTTGTGTTGAGTGAAAATTTTCTAAGTCTATCTTCCTAATTTGAAGTCGAATTTCAACATTTCTGATATATTTGAGTGAGTTTTGCATCTAACTTTGTCAGATATCGTCGATTAACATCCATTGAAGCCCATTGAGGTCGATTGTCACTTTGTGTTGAGTGAAAATTTTTTAAGTCTATCTTCCTAATTTGAAGTCGAATTTCAACATTTCTGATATATTTGAGTGAGTTTGCATCTAACTTTGTCAGATATCGTCGATTTACATCCATTGAAGCCCATTGAGGTCGATTGTCACTTTGTGTTGAGTGAAAATTTTCTAAGTCTATCTTCCTAATTGGAAGTCGAATTTCAACATTTCTGATATATTTGAGTGAGTTTGCATCTTACTTGTCAGATATCGTCGATTATCATCCATTGAAGCCCATTGAGGTCGATTGTCACTTTGTGTTGAGTGAAAATTTTCTAAGTCTTTCTTCCTAATTTGAAGTCGAAATTCAACATTTCTCATATCTTTGAGTAAGTTTGCATCTAACTTTGTCAGATATCGTCGATGAACATCCATTGAAGCCCAATGAGGTCAACTGTCACTTTGTGTTGATTGAAAATTTTCAAAGTCTATCTTCCTAATTTGAAGTCGAATTTCAACATTTCTGATATATTTGAGTGAGTTTGCATCTAACTTTGTCAGATATCGTCGATTAACATCCATTGAAGCCCAATGAGGTCAACTGTCACTTTGTGTTGATTGAAAATTTTCAAAGTCTATCTTCCTAATTTGAAGTCGAATTTCAACATTTCTGATATATTTGAGTGAGTTTGCATCTTACGTGTCAGATATCGTCGATTTAAATCCTTTGAAGCCCTTTGAGGTCGATTGTCACTTTGTGTTGATTGAAAATTTTCAAAGTCCATCTTCCTTATTTGAAGTCGAATTTCAACATTTCTCATATCTTTGAGTAAGTTTGCATCTAACTTTGTAAGATATCGTCGATTTACATCCATTGAAGCCCTTTGAGGTCGATTGTCACTTTGTGTTGATTGAAAATTTTCAGTCTATCTTCCTAATTTGAAGTCGAATTTCAACATTTCTCATATATTTGAGTAAGTTTGCATCTAACTTTGTCAGATATCGTCGATTAACATCCATTGAAGCCCTTTGAGGTCGATTGTCACTTTGTGTTGATTGGAAATTTTCAAAGTCTATCTTCCTAATTTGAAGTCGAATTTCAACATTTCTCATATATTTGAGTAAGTTTGCATCTAACTTTGTCAGATATTGTCGATTTACATACATTGAAGCCCTTTGAGGTCGATTGTCACTTTGTGTTGATTGAAAATTTTCAAAGTCTATCTTCCTTATTTGAAGTCGAATTTCAACATTTCTCATATATTTGAGTAAGTTTGCATCTAACTTTGTCAGATATCGTCGATTTAAATCCTTTGAAGCCCTTTGAGGTCGATTGTCACTTTGTGTTGATTGAAAATTTTCAAAGTCTATCTTCCTTATTTGAAGTCGAATTTCAACATTTCTCATATATTTGAGTAAGTTTGCATCTAACTTTGTCAGATATCGTCAAATAACATCCATTGAAGCCCTTTGAGGTCGATTGTCACTTTGTGTTGATTGGAAATTTTCAAAGTCTATCTTCCTAATTTGAAGTCGAATTTCAACATTTCTCATATATTTGAGTAAGTTTGCATCTAACTTTGTCAGATATTGTCGATTTACATACATTGAAGCCCTTTGAGGTCGATTGTCACTTTGTGTTGATTGAAAATTTTCAAAGTCTATCTTCCTTATTTGAAGTCGAATTTCAACATTTCTCATATATTTGAGTAAGTTTGCATCTAACTTTGTCAGATATCGTCGATTTAAATCCTTTGAAGCCCTTTGAGGTCGATTGTCACTTTGTGTTGATTGAAAATTTTCAAAGTCTATCTTCCTTATTTGAAGTCGAATTTCAACATTTCTCATATATTTGAGTAAGTTTGCATCTAACTTTGTCAGATATCGTCAAATAACATCCATTGAAGCCCTTTGAGGTCGATTGTCACTTTGTGTTGATTGAAAATTTTCAAAGTCTATCTTCCTTATTTGAAGTCGAATTTCAACATTTCTCATATATTTGAGTAAGTTTGCATCTAACTTTGTCAGATATCGTCGATTAACATCCATTGAAGCCCTTTGAGGTCGATTGTCACTTTGTGTTGATTGAAAATTTTCAAAGTCTATCTTCCTTATTTGAAGTCGAATTTCAACATTTCTTATATATTTGAGTAAGTTTGCATTTAACTTTGTCAGATATCGTCGATTTACATCCATTGAAGCCCTTTGAGGTCGATTGTCACTTTGTGTTGATTGGAAATTTTCAAAGTCTATCTTCCTTATTTGAAGTCGAATTTCATCATTTCTCATATATTTGAGTAAGTTTGCATTTAACTTGGTCAGATATCGTCGATTTACATCCATTGAAGCCCTTTGAGGTCGATTGTCACTTTGTGTTGATTGGAAATTTTCAAAGTCTATCTTCCTAATTTTAAGTCGAATTTCAACATTTCTCATATATTTGAGTAAGTTTGCTTCTAACTTTGTCAGATATCGTCGATTAACATCCATTGAAGCCCAATGAGGTCAACTGTCACTCTGTGTTGATTAAAAATTTTCAAAGTCTATCTTCCTAATTTGAAGTCGAATTTCAACATTTCTGATATATTTGAGTGAGTTTGCATCTAACTTTGTCAGATATCGTCGATTTACATCCATTGAAGCCCAATGAGGTCAACTGTCACTCTGTGTTGATTAAAAATTTTCAAAGTCTATCTTCCTAATTTGAAGTCGAATTTCAACATTTCTGATATATTTGAGTGAGTTTGCATCTAACTTTGTCAGATATCGTCGATTTACATCCATTGAAGCCCATTGAGGTCGATTGTCACTTTGTGTTGAGTGAAAATTTTCTAAGTCTATCTTCCTAATTTTAAGTCGAATTTCAACATTTCTCATAAATTTGAGTAAGTTTGCATCTAACTTTTTCAGATATCGTCGATTTAAATCCTTTGAAGCCCTTTGAGGTCGATTGTCACTTTGTGTTGATTGAAAATTTTCAAAGTCTATCTTCCTTATTTGAAGTCGAATTTCAACATTTCTCATATATTTGAGTAAGTTTGCATCTAACTTTGTCAGATATCGTCGATTAACATCCATTGAAGCCCTTTGAGGTCGATTGTCACTTTGTGTTGATTGAAAATTTTCAAAGTCTATCTTCCTTATTTGAAGTCGAATTTCAACATTTCTCATATATTTGAGTAAGTTTGCATTTAACTTTGTCAGATATCGTCGATTTACATCCATTGAAGCCCTTTGAGGTCGATTGTCACTTTGTGTTGATTGGAAATTTTCAAAGTCTATCTTCCTAATTTTAAGTCGAATTTCAACATTTCTCATATATTTGAGTAAGTTTGCATCTAACTTTGTCAGATATCGTCGATTAACATCCATTGAAGCCCTTTGAGGTCGATTGTCACTTTGTGTTGATTGGAAATTTTCAAAGTCTATCTTTCTAATTTGAAGTCGAATTTCAACATTTCTCATATATTTGGGTAAGTTTGCATCTAACTTTGTCAGATATTGTCGATTAACATCCATTGCAGCCCATTGAGGTCAACTGTCTTTTTGTGTTGATTGAAAATTTTCAAAGTCTATCTTCCTTATTTGAAGTCGAATTTCAACATTTCTCATATATTTGAGTAAGTTTGCATCTAACTTTGTCAGATATCTTCGATTAACATCCATTGCAGCCCATTGAGGTCAACTGTCTTTTTGTGTTGATTGAAAATTTTCAAAGTCTATCTTCCTTATTTGAAGTCGAATTTCAACATTTCTCATATCTTTGAGTAAGTTTGCATCTAACTTTGTCAGATATCGTCGATTAACATCCATTGAAGCCCAATGAGGTCAACTGTCACTCTGTGTTGATTAAAAATTTTCAAAGTCTATCTTCCTTATTTGAAGTCGAATTTCAACATTTCTCATATACTTGAGTAAGTTTGCATCTAACTTTGGCAGCCATCGTCGATTTACTTCAATTGAAGCCCTTTGAGGTCGATTGTCACTTTGTGTTGATTGAAAATTTTCAAAGTCTATCTTCCTTATTTGAAGTCGAATTTCAACATTTCTCATATACTTGAGTAAGTTTGCATCTAACTTTGGCAGCCATCGTCGATTTACTTTAATTGAAGCCCATTGAGGTCGATTGTCACATTGTGTTTATCGAGAATTTTCCAAGTCTATCTTCCTAATTTGAAGTCGTATCTCATCAATTCTTGTATATTTGAGTAAGTTTGCAACTAACTTTATCAGATATCGTCGATTTACATCCATTGAAGCCCTTTGAGGTCGATTGTCACTTTGTGTTGATTGAAAATTTTCAAAGTCTATCTTCCTAATTTGAAGTCGAATTTCAACATTTCTCATATATTTGAGTAAGTTTGCATCTAACTTTGTCAGATATCGTCGATTACATCCATTGAAGCCCTTTGAGGTCGATTGTCACTTTGTGTTGAATGAATATTCTCAAAGTCTATCTTCCTTATTTGAAGTCGAATTTCAACATTTCTCATATCTTTGAGTAAGTTTACATCTAACTTTGTCAGATATCGTCGATTAACGTCCATTGGAGCCCAATGAGGTCAACTGTCACTTTGTGTTGATTGAAAATTTTCAAAGTCTATCTTCCTTATTTGAAGTCGAATTTCAACATTTCTCATATATTTGAGTAAGTTTGCATCTAACTTTGTCAGATATCGTCGATTTAAATCCTTTGAAGCCCTTTGAGGTCGATTGTCACTTTGTGTTGAGTGAAAATTTTCTAAGTCTATCTTCCTAATTTGAAGTCGAATTTCAACATTTCTCATATATTTGAGTGAGTTTGCATCTAACTTTGTCAGATATCTTCGATTAACATCCATTGAAGCCCATTGAGGTCGATTGTCACTTTGTGTTGATTGAAAATTTTCAAAGTCCATCTTCCTTATTTGAAGTCGAATTTCAACATTTCACATATCTTTGAGTAAGTTTGCATCTAACTTTGTCAGATATCGTCGATTAACATCCATTGAAGCCCAATGAGGTCAACTGTCACTCTGTGTTGATTAAAAATTTTCAAAGTCTATCTTCCTAATTTGAAGTCGAATTTCAACATTTTTGATATATTTGAGTGAGTTTGCATCTAACTTTGTCAGATATCGTCGATTTACATCCATTGAAGCCCATTGAGGTCGATTGTCACTTTGTGTTGAGTGAAAATTTTCTAAGTCTATCTTCCTAATTTGAAGTCGAATTTCAACATTTCTGAAATATTTGAGTGAGTTTTGCATCTAACTTTGTCAGATATCGTCGATTAACATCCATTGAAGCCCATTGAGGTCGATTGTCACTTTGTGTTGAGTGAAAATTTTTTAAGTCTATCTTCCTAATTTGAAGTCGAAATTCAACATTTCTGATATATTTGAGTGAGTTTTCATCTAACTTTGTCAGATATCGTCGATTAACATCCATTGAAGCCCATTGAGGTCGATTGTCACTTTGTGTTGAGTGAAAATTTTCTAAGTCTATCTTCCTAATTTGAAGTCGAATTTCAACATTTCTGATATATTTGAGTGAGTTTGCATCTAACTTTGTCAGATATCGTCGATTTACATCCATTGAAGCCCATTGAGGTCGATTGTCACTTTGTGTTGAGTGAAAATTTTCTAAGTCTATCTTCCTAATTGGAAGTCGAATTTCAACATTTCTGATATATTTGAGTGAGTTTGCATCTTACTTGTCAGATATCGTCGATTATCATCCATTGAAGCCCATTGAGGTCGATTGTCACTTTGTGTTGAGTGAAAATTTTCTAAGTCTTTCTTCCTAATTTGAAGTCGAAATTCAACATTTCTCATATCTTTGAGTAAGTTTGCATTTAACTTTGTCAGATATCGTCGATTTAAATCCTTTGAAGCCCTTTGAGGTCGATTGTCACTTTGTGTTGAGTGAAAATTTTCTAAGTCTATCTTCCTAACTTGAAGTCGAATTTCAACATTTCTCATATATTTGAGTAAGTTTGCATCTAACTTTGTCAGATATCGTCGATTAACATCCATTGAAGACCTTTGAGGTCGATTGTCACTTTGTGTTGATTGAAAATTTTCAAAGTCTATCTTCCTTATTTGAAGTCGAATTTCAACATTTCTCATATATTTGAGTAAGTTTGCATCTAACTTTGTCAGATATCTTCGATTAACATCCATTGAAGCCCATTGAGGTCAACTGTCTCTTTGTGTTGATTGAAAATTTTCAAAGTCTATCTTCCTTATTTGAAGTCGAATTTCAACATTTCTCATATATTTGAGTAAGTTTGCATCTAACTTTGTCAGATATCGTCGATTTAAATCCTTTGAAGCCCTTTGAGGTCGATTGTCACTTTGTGTGGATTGAAAATTTTCAAAGTCCATCTTCCTTATTTGAAGTCGAATTTCAACATTTCTCATATCTTTGAGTAAGTTTGCATCTAACTTTGTCAGATATCGTCGATTAACATCCATTGAAGCCCAATGAGGTCAACTGTCACTCTGTGTTGATTAAAAATTTTCAAAGTCTATCTTCCTAATTTGAAGTCGAATTTCAACATTTTTGATATATTTGAGTGAGTTTGCATCTAACTTTGTCAGATATCGTCGATTTACATCCATTGAATCCCATTGAGGTCGATTGTCACTTTGTGTTGAGTGAAAATTTTCTAAGTCTATCTTCCTAATTTGAAGTCGAATTTCAACATTTCTGAAATATTTGAGTGAGTTTTGCATCTAACTTTGTCAGATATCGTCGATTAACATCCATTGAAGCCCTTTGAGGTCGATTGTCACTTTGTGTTGAGTGAAAATTTTTTAAGTCTATCTTCCTAATTTGAAGTCGAAATTCAACATTTCTGATATATTTGAGTGAGTTTTCATCTAACTTTGTCAGATATCGTCGATTTACATCCATTGAAGCCCATTGAGGTCGATTGTCACTTTGTGTTGAGTGAAAATTTTCTAAGTCTTTCTTCCTAATTTGAAGTCGAAATTCAACATTTCTCATATCTTTGAGTAAGTTTGCATTTAACTTTGTCAGATATCGTCGATTTAAATCCTTTGAAGCCCTTTGAGGTCGATTGTCACTTTGTGTTGAGTGAAAATTTTCTAAGTCTATCTTCCTAACTTGAAGTCGAATTTCAACATTTCTCATATATTTGAGTAAGTTTGCATCTAACTTTGTCAGATATCGTCGATTAACATCCATTGAAGACCTTTGAGGTCGATTGTCACTTTGTGTTGATTGAAAATTTTCAAAGTCTATCTTCCTTATTTGAAGTCGAATTTCAACATTTCTCATATATTTGAGTAAGTTTGCATCTAACTTTGTCAGATATCTTCGATTAACATCCATTGAAGCCCATTGAGGTCAACTGTCTCTTTGTGTTGATTGAAAATTTTCAAAGTCTATCTTCCTTATTTGAAGTCGAATTTCAACATTTCTCATATATTTGAGTAAGTTTGCATCTAACTTTGTCAGATATCGTCGATTTAAATCCTTTGAAGCCCTTTGAGGTCGATTGTCACTTTGTGTGGATTGAAAATTTTCAAAGTCCATCTTCCTTATTTGAAGTCGAATTTCAACATTTCTCATATCTTTGAGTAAGTTTGCATCTAACTTTGTCAGATATCGTCGATTAACATCCATTGAAGCCCAATGAGGTCAACTGTCACTCTGTGTTGATTAAAAATTTTCAAAGTCTATCTTCCTAATTTGAAGTCGAATTTCAACATTTTTGATATATTTGAGTGAGTTTGCATCTAACTTTGTCAGATATCGTCGATTTACATCCATTGAATCCCATTGAGGTCGATTGTCACTTTGTGTTGAGTGAAAATTTTCTAAGTCTATCTTCCTAATTTGAAGTCGAATTTCAACATTTCTGAAATATTTGAGTGAGTTTTGCATCTAACTTTGTCAGATATCGTCGATTAACATCCATTGAAGCCCTTTGAGGTCGATTGTCACTTTGTGTTGAGTGAAAATTTTTTAAGTCTATCTTCCTAATTTGAAGTCGAAATTCAACATTTCTGATATATTTGAGTGAGTTTTCATCTAACTTTGTCAGATATCGTCGATTTACATCCATTGAAGCCCATTGAGGTCGATTGTCACTTTGTGTTGAGTGAAAATTTTCTAAGTCTATCTTCCTAATTTTAAGTCGAATTTCAACATTTCTCATATATTTGAGTAAGTTTGCATCTAACTTTTTCAGATATCGTCGATTTAAATCCTTTGAAGCCCTTTGAGGTCGATTGTCACTTTGTGTTGATTGAAAATTCTCAAAGTCTATCTTCCTTATTTGAAGTCGAATTTCAACATTTCTCATATATTTGAGTAAGTTTGCATCTAACTTTGTCAGATATCGTCGATTAACATCCATTGAAGCCCTTTGAGGTCGATTGTCACTTTGTGTTGATTGAAAATTTTCAAAGTCTATCTTCCTTATTTGAAGTCGAATTTCAACATTTCTCATATATTTGAGTAAGTTTGCATTTAACTTTGTCAGATATCGTCGATTTACATCCATTGAAGCCCTTTGAGGTCGATTGTCACTTTGTGTTGATTGGAAATTTTCAAAGTCTATCTTCCTAATTTTAAGTCGAATTTCAACATTTCTCATATATTTGAGTAAGTTTGCATCTAACTTTGTCAGATATCGTCGATTAACATCCATTGAAGCCCTTTGAGGTCGATTGTCACTTTGTGTTGATTGGAAATTTTCAAAGTCTATCTTTCTAATTTGAAGTCGAATTTCAACATTTCTCATATATTTGGGTAAGTTTGCATCTAACTTTGTCAGATATCGTCGATTAACATCCATTGAAGCCCTTTGAGGTCGATTGTCACTTCGTGTTGATTGAAAATTTTCAAAGTCTATCTTCCTTATTTGAAGTCGAATTTCAACATTTCTCATATATTTGAGTAAGTTTGCATCTAACTTTGTCAGATATCGTCGATTTACATCCATTGAAGCCCTTTGAGGTCGATTGTCACTTTGTGTTGATTGGAAATTTTCAAAGTCTATCTTCCTAATTTGAAGTCGAATTTCAACATTTCTCATATACTTGAGTAAGTTTGCATCTAACTTTGGCAGCCATCGTCGATTTACTTCAATTGAAGCCCATTGAGGTCGATTGTCACATTGTGTTTATCGAGAATTTTCCAAGTCTATCTTCCTAATTTGAAGTCGTATCTCATCAATTCTTGTATATTTGAGTAAGTTTGCAACTAACTTTATCAGATATCGTCGATTTACATCCATTGAAGCCCTTTTAGGTCGATTGTCACTTTGTGTTGATTGAAAATTTTCAAAGTCTATCTTCCTTATTTGAAGTCGAATTTCAACATTTCTCATATATTTGAGTAAGTTTGCATCTAACTCTGTCAGATATCGTCGATTTAAATCCTTTGAAGCCCTTTGAGGTCGATTGTCACTTTGTGTTGAGTGAAAATTTTCTAAGTCTATCTTCCTAATTTGAAGTCGAATTTCAACATTTCTCATATATTTGAGTGAGTTTGCATCTAACTTTGTCAGATATCTTCGATTAACATCCATTGAAGCCCATTGAGGTCGATTGTCACTTTGTGTTGAGTGAAAATTTTCTAAGTCTATCTTCCTAACTTGAAGTCGAATTTCAACATTTCTCATATATTTGAGTAAGTTTGCATCTAACTTTGTCAGATATCGTCGATTAACATCCATTGAAGACCTTTGAGGTCGATTGTCACTTTGTGTTGATTGAAAATTTTCAAAGTCTATCTTCCTTATTTGAAGTCGAATTTCAACATTTCTCATATATTTGAGTAAGTTTGCGTCTAACTTTGTCAGATATCTTCGATTAACATCCATTGAAGCCCATTGAGGTCAATTGTCACTTTGTGTTGATTGAAAATTTTCAAAGTCTATCTTCCTTATTTGAAGTCAAATTTCAACATTTCTCATATCTTTGAGTAAGTTTACATCTAACTTTGTCAGATATCGTCGATTAACGTCCATTGGAGCCCAATGAGGTCAACTGTCACTTTGTGTTGATTAAAAATTTTCAAAGTCTATCTTCCTTATTTGAAGTCGAATTTCAACATTTCTCATATATTTGAGTAAGTTTGCGTCTAACTTTGTCAGATATCTTCGATTAACATCCATTGAAGCCCATTGAGGTCAATTGTCACTTTGTGTTGATTGAAAATTTTCAAAGTCTATCTTCCTTATTTGAAGTCGAATTTCAACATTTCTCATATATTTGAGTGAGTTTGCATCTAACTTTGTCAGATATCGTCGATTTAAATCCTTTGAAGCCCTTTGAGGTCGATTGTCACTTTGTGTTGAGTGAAAATTTTCTAAGTCTATCTTCCTAATTTGAAGTCGAATTTCAACATTTCTCATATATTTGAGTGAGTTTGCATCTAACTTTGTCAGATATCTTCGATTAACATCCATTGAAGCCCATTGAGGTCGATTGTCACTTTGTGTTGAGTGAAAATTTTCTAAGTCTATCTTCCTAACTTGAAGTCGAATTTCAACATTTCTCATATATTTGAGTAAGTTTGCATCTAACTTTGTCAGATATCGTCGATTAACATCCATTGAAGACCTTTGAGGTCGATTGTCACTTTGTGTTGATTGAAAATTTTCAAAGTCTATCTTCCTTATTTGAAGTCGAATTTCAACATTTCTCATATATTTGAGTAAGTTTGTATCTAACTTTGTCAGATATCTTCGATTAACATCCATTGAAGCCCATTGAGGTCAACTGCCTCTTTGTGTTGATTAAAAATTTTCAAAGTCTATCTTCCTAATTTGAAGTCGAATTTCAACATTTTTGATATATTTGAGTGAGTTTGCATCTAACTTTGTCAGATATCGTCGATTTACATCCATTGAATCCCATTGAGGTCGATTGTCACTTTGTGTTGAGTGAAAATTTTCTAAGTCTATCTTCCTAATTTGAAGTCGAATTTCAACATTTCTGAAATATTTGAGTGAGTTTTGCATCTAACTTTGTCAGATATCGTCGAATAACATCCATTGAAGCCCTTTGAGGTCGATTGTCACTTTGTGTTGAGTGAAAATTTTTTAAGTCTATCTTCCTAATTTGAAGTCGAAATTCAACATTTCTGATATATTTGAGTGAGTTTTCATCTAACTTTGTCAGATATCGTCGATTTACATCCATTGAAGCCCATTGAGGTCGATTGTCACTTTGTGTTGAGTGAAAATTTTCTAAGTCTATCTTCCTAATTTTAAGTCGAATTTCAACATTTCTCATATATTTGAGTAAGTTTGCATCTAACTTTTTCAGATATCGTCGATTTAAATCCTTTGAAGCCCTTTGAGGTCGATTGTCACTTTGTGTTGATTGAAAATTTTCAAAGTCTATCTTCCTTATTTGAAGTCGAATTTCAACATTTCTCATATATTTGAGTAAGTTTGCATCTAACTTTGTCAGATATCGTCGATTAACATCCATTGAAGCCCTTTGAGGTCGATTGTCACTTTGTGTTGATTGAAAATTTTCAAAGTCTATCTTCCTTATTTGAAGTCGAATTTCAACATTTCTCATATATTTGAGTAAGTTTGCATTTAACTTTGTCAGATATCGTCGATTTACATCCATTGAAGCCCTTTGAGGTCGATTGTCACTTTGTGTTGATTGGAAATTTTCAAAGTCTATCTTCCTAATTTTAAGTCGAATTTCAACATTTCTCATATATTTGAGTAAGTTTGCATCTAACTTTGTCAGATATCGTCGATTAACATCCATTGAAGCCCTTTGAGGTCGATTGTCACTTTGTGTTGATTGGAAATTTTCAAAGTCTATCTTTCTAATTTGAAGTCGAATTTCAACATTTCTCATATCTTTGGGTAAGTTTGCATCTAACTTTGTCAGATATCGTCGATTAACATCCATTGAAGCCCTTTGAGATCGATTGTCACTTCGTGTTGATTGAAAATTTTCAAAGTCTATCTTCCTTATTTGAAGTCGAATTTCAACATTTCTCATATATTTGAGTAAGTTTGCATCTAACTTTGTCAGATATCTTCGATTAACATCCATTGCAGCCCATTGAGGTCAACTGTCTTTTTGTGTTGATTGAAAATTTTCAAAGTCTATCTTCCTTATTTGAAGTCGAATTTCAACATTTCTCATATATTTGAGTAAGTTTGCATCTAACTTTGTCAGATATCGTCGATTTACATCCATTGAAGCCCTTTGAGGTCGATTGTCACTTTGTGTTGATTGGAAATTTTCAAAGTCTATCTTCCTAATTTGAAGTCGAATTTCAACATTTCTCATATACTTGAGTAAGTTTGCATCTAACTTTGGCAGCCATCGTCGATTTACTTCAATTGAAGCCCATTGAGGTCGATTGTCACATTGTGTTTATCGAGAATTTTCCAAGTCTATCTTCCTAATTTGAAGTCGTATCTCATCAATTCTTGTATATTTGAGTAAGTTTGCAACTAACTTTATCAGATATCGTCGATTTACATCCATTGAAGCCCTTTGAGGTCGATTGTCACTTTGTGCTGATTGAAAATTTTCAAAGTCTATCTTCCTTATTTGAAGTCGAATTTCAACATTTCTCATATATTTGAGTAAGTTTGCATCTAACTTTGTCAGATATCGTCGATTTAAATCCTTTGAAGCCCTTTGAGGTCGATTGTCACTTTGTGTTGAGTGAAAATTTTCTAAGTCTATCTTCCTAACTTGAAGTCGAATTTCAACATTTCTCATATATTTGAGTAAGTTTGCATCTAACTTTGTCAGATATCGTCGATTAACATCCATTGAAGACCTTTGAGGTCGATTGTCACTTTGTGTTGATTGAAAATTTTCAAAGTCTATCTTCCTTATTTGAAGTCGAATTTCAACATTTCTCATATATTTGAGTAAGTTTGCGTCTAACTTTGTCAGATATCTTCGATTAACATCCATTGAAGCCCATTGAGGTCAATTGTCACTTTGTGTTGATTGAAAATTTTCAAAGTCTATCTTCCTTATTTGAAGTCGAATTTCAACATTTCTCATATCTTTGAGTAAGTTTACATCTAACTTTGTCAGATATCGTCGATTAACGTCCATTGGAGCCCAATGAGGTCAACTGTCACTTTGTGTTGATTAAAAATTTTCAAAGTCTATCTTCCTTATTTGAAGTCGAATTTCAACATTTCTCATATATTTGAGTGAGTTTGCGTCTAACTTTGTCAGATATCTTCGATTAACATCCATTGAAGCCCATTGAGGTCGATTGTCACTTTGTGTTGAGTGAAAATTTTCTAAGTCTATCTTCCTAACTTGAAGTCGAATTTCAACATTTCTCATATATTTGAGTAAGTTTGCATCTAACTTTGTCAGATATCGTCGATTAACATCCATTGAAGACCTTTGAGGTCGATTGTCACTTTGTGTTGATTGAAAATTTTCTAAGTCTATCTTCCTAATTTGAAGTCGAATTTCAACATTTCTCATATATTTGAGTGAGTTTGCATCTAACTTTGTCAGATATCTTCGATTAACATCCATTGAAGCCCATTGAGGTCGATTGTCACTTTGTGTTGAGTGAAAATTTTCTAAGTCTATCTTCCTAACTTGAAGTCGAATTTCAACATTTCTCATATATTTGAGTAAGTTTGCATCTAACTTTGTCAGATATCGTCGATTAACATCCATTGAAGACCTTTGAGGTCGATTGTCACTTTGTGTTGATTGAAAATTTTCAAAGTCTATCTTCCTTATTTGAAGTCGAATTTCAACATTTCTCATATCTTTGAGTAAGTTTGCATCTAACTTTGTCAGATATCGTCGATTTAAATCCTTTGAAGCCCTTTGAGGTCGATTGTCACTTTGTGTTGATTGAAAATTTTCAAAGTCCATCTTCCTTATTTGAAGTCGAATTTCAACATTTCTCATATCTTTGAGTAAGTTTGCATCTAACTTTGTCAGATATCGTCGATTAACATCCATTGAAGCCCAATGAGGTCAACTGTCACTCTGTGTTGATTAAAAATTTTCAAAGTCTATCTTCCTAATTTGAAGTCGAATTTCAACATTTCTGATATATTTGAGTGAGTTTTGCATCTAACTTTGTCAGATATCGTCGATTAACATCCATTGAAGCCCATTGAGATCGATTGTCACTTTGTGTTGAGTGAAAATTTTTTAAGTCTATCTTCCTAATTTGAAGTCGAAATTCAACATTTCTGATATATTTGAGTGAGTTTGCATCTAACTTTGTCAGATATCGTCGATTTACATCCATTGAAGCCCATTGAGGTCGATTGTCACTTTGTGTTGAGTGAAAATTTTCTAAGTCTATCTTCCTAATTGGAAGTCGAATTTCAACATTTCTGATATATTTGAGTGAGTTTGCATCTTACTTGTCAGATATCGTCGATTATCATCCATTGAAGCCCATTGAGGTCGATTGTCACTTTGTGTTGAGTGAAAATTTTCTAAGTCTTTCTTCCTAATTTGAAGTCGAAATTCAACATTTCTCATATCTTTGAGTAAGTTTGCATCTAACTTTGTCAGATATCGTCGATTAACATCCATTGAAGCCCAATGAGGTCAACTGTCACTTTGTGTTGATTGAAAATTTTCAAAGTCTATCTTCCTAATTTGAAGTCGAATTTCAACATTTCTGATATATTTGAGTGAGTTTTCATCTAACTTTGTCAGATATCGTCGATTTACATCCATTGAAGCCCATTGAGGTCGATTGTCACTTTGTGTTGAGTGAAAATTTTCTAAGTCTATCTTCCTAATTTGAAGTCGAATTTCAACATTTCTGATATATTTGAGTGAGTTTGCATCTTACGTGTCAGATATCGTCGATATAAATCCTTTGAAGCCCTTTGAGGTCGATTGTCACTTTGTGTTGATTGAAAATTTTCAAAGTCCATCTTCCTTATTTGAAGTCGAATTTCAACATTACTCATATCTTTGAGTAAGTTTGCATCTAACTTTGTCAGATATCGTCGATTAACATCCATTGAAGCGCAATGAGGTCAACTGTCACTCTGTGTTGATTAAAAATTTTCAAAGTCTATCTTCCTAATTTGAAGTCGAATTTCAACATTTCTGATATATTTGAGTGAGTTTGCATCTAACTTTGTCAGATATCGTCGATTAACATCCATTGAAGCCCAATGAGGTCAACTGTCACTTTGTGTTGATTGAGAATTTTCAAAGTCTATCTTCCTAATTTGAAGTCGAATTTCAACATTTCTGATATATTTGAGTGAGTTTTCATCTAACTTTGTCAGATATCGTCGATTTACATCCATTGAAGCCCATTGAGGTCGATTGTCACTTTGTGTTGAGTGAAAATTTTCTAAGTCTATCTTCCTTATTTGAAGTCGAATTTCAACATTTCTCATATATTTGAGTAAGTTTGCATCTAACTTTGTCAGATATCGTCGATTTAAATCCTTTGAAGCCCTTTGAGGTCGATTGTCACTTTGTGTTGATTGAAAATTTTCAAAGTCCATCTTCCTTATTTGAAGTCGAATTTCAACATTTCTCATATCTTTGAGTAAGTTTGCATCTAACTTTGTCAGATATCGTCGATTAACATCCATTGAAGCCCAATGAGGTCAACTGTCACTCTGTGTTGATTAAAAATTTTCAAAGTCTATCTTCCTAATTTGAAGTCGAATTTCAACATTTCTGATATATTTGAGTGAGTTTGCATCTAACTTTGTCAGATATCGTCGATTTACATCCATTGAAGCCCATTGAGGTCGATTGTCACTTTGTGTTGAGTGAAAATTTTCTAAGTCTATCTTCCTAATTTGAAGTCGAATTTCAACATTTCTGATATATTTGAGTGAGTTTTGCATCTAACTTTGTCAGATATCGTCGATTAACATCCATTGAAGCCCATTGAGGTCGATTGTCACTTTGTGTTGAGTGAAAATTTTCTAAGTCTATCTTCCTAATTTGAAGTCGAATTTCAACATTTCTGATATATTTGAGTGAGTTTGCATCTAACTTTGTCAGATATCGTCGATTTACATCCATTGAAGCCCATTGAGGTCGATTGTCACTTTGTGTTGAGTGAAAATTTTCTAAGTCTATCTTCCTAATTGGAAGTCGAATTTCAACATTTCTGATATATTTGAGTGAGTTTGCATCTTACTTGTCAGATATCGTCGATTATCATCCATTGAAGCCCATTGAGGTCGATTGTCACTTTGTATTGAGTGAAAACTTTCTAAGTCTATCTTCCTAATTTGAAGTCGAATTTCAACATTTCTGATATATTTGAGTGAGTTTGCATCTAACTTTGTCAGATATCGTCGATTTACATCCATTGAAGCCCATTGAGGTCGATTGTCACTTTGTGTTGAGTGAAAATTTTCTAAGTCTATCTTCCTAATTTGAAGTCGAATTTCAACATTTCTGAAATATTTGAGTGAGTTTTGCATCTAACTTTGTCAGATATCGTCGATTAACATCCATTGAAGCCCTTTGAGGTCGATTGTCACTTTGTGTTGAGTGAAAATTTTTTAAGTCTATCTTCCTAATTTGAAGTCGAAATTCAACATTTCTGATATATTTGAGTGAGTTTTCATCTAACTTTGTCAGATATCGTCGATTTACATCCATTGAAGCCCATTGAGGTCGATTGTCACTTTGTGTTGAGTGAAAATTTTCTAAGTCTATCTTCCTAATTTTAAGTCGAATTTCAACATTTCTCATATATTTGAGTAAGTTTGCATCTAACTTTTTCAGATATCGTCGATTTAAATCCTTTGAAGCCCTTTGAGGTCGATTGTCACTTTGTGTTGATTGAAAATTTTCAAAGTCTATCTTCCTTATTTGAAGTCGAATTTCAACATTTCTCATATATTTGAGTAAGTTTGCATCTAACTTTGTCAGATATCGTCGATTAACATCCATTGAAGCCCTTTGAGGTCGATTGTCACTTTGTGTTGATTGAAAATTTTCAAAGTCTATCTTCCTTATTTGAAGTCGAATTTCAACATTTCTCATATATTTGAGTAAGTTTGCATTTAACTTTGTCAGATATCGTCGATTTACATCCATTGAAGCCCTTTGAGGTCGATTGTCACTTTGTGTTGATTGGAAATTTTCAAAGTCTATATTCCTAATTTTAAGTCGAATTTCAACATTTCTCATATATTTGAATAAGTTTGCATCTAACTTTGTCAGATATCGTCGATTAACATCCATTGAAGCCCTTTGAGGTCGATTGTCACTTTGTGTTGATTGGAAATTTTCAAAGTCTATCTTTCTAATTTGAAGTCGAATTTCAACATTTCTCATATATTTGGGTAAGTTTGCATCTAACTTTGTCAGATATCGTCGATTAACATCCATTGAAGCCCTTTGAGGTCGATTGTCACTTCGTGTTGATTGAAAATTTTCAAAGTCTATCTTCCTTATTTGAAGTCGAATTTCAACATTTCTCATATATTTGAGTAAGTTTGCATCTAACTTTGTCAGATATCTTCGATTAACATCCATTGCAGCCCATTGAGGTCAACTGTCTTTTTGTGTTGATTGAAAATTTTCAAAGTCTATCTTCCTTATTTGAAGTCGAATTTCAACATTTCTCATATATTTGAGTAAGTTTGCATCTAACTTTGTCAGATATCGTCGATTTACATCCATTGAAGCCCTTTGAGGTCGATTGTCACTTTGTGTTGATTGGAAATTTTCAAAGTCTATCTTCCTAATTTGAAGTCGAATTTCAACATTTCTCATATACTTGAGTAAGTTTGCATCTAACTTTGGCAGCCATCGTCGATTTACTTCAATTGAAGCCCATTGAGGTCGATTGTCACATTGTGTTTATCGAGAATTTTCCAAGTCTATCTTCCTAATTTGAAGTCGTATCTCATCAATTCTTGTATATTTGAGTAAGTTTGCAACTAACTTTATCAGATATCGTCGATTTACATCCATTGAAGCCCTTTGAGGTCGATTGTCACTTTGTGTTGATTGAAAATTTCCAAAGTCTATCTTCCTTATTTGAAGTCGAATTTCAACATTTCTCATATATTTGAGTAAGTTTGCATCTAACTTTGTCAGATATCGTCGATTTAAATCCTTTGAAGCCCTTTGAGGTCGATTGTCACTTTGTGTTGAGTGAAAATTTTCTAAGTCTATCTTCCTAATTTGAAGTCGAATTTCAACATTTCTCATATATTTGAGTGAGTTTGCATCTAACTTTGTCAGATATCTTCGATTAACATCCATTGAAGCCCATTGAGGTCGATTGTCACTTTGTGTTGAGTGAAAATTTTCAAAGTCTATCTTCCTAACTTGAAGTCGAATTTCAACATTTCTCATATATTTGAGTAAGTTTGCATCTAACTTTGTCAGATATCGTCGATTAACATCCATTGAAGACCTTTGAGGTCGATTGTCACTTTGTGTTGATTGAAAATTTTCAAAGTCTATCTTCCTTATTTGAAGTCGAATTTCAACATTTCTCATATATTTGAGTAAGTTTGCGTCTAACTTTGTCAGATATCTTCGATTAACATCCATTGAAGCCCATTGAGGTCAATTGTCACTTTGTGTTGATTGAAAATTTTCAAAGTCTATCTTCCTTATTTGAAGTCGAATTTCAACATTTCTCATATCTTTGAGTAAGTTTACATCTAACTTTGTCAGATATCGTCGATTAACGTCCATTGGAGCCCAATGAGGTCAACTGTCACTTTGTGTTGATTAAAAATTTTCAAAGTCTATCTTCCTTATTTGAAGTCGAATTTCAACATTTCTCATATATTTGAGTAAGTTTGCGTCTAACTTTGTCAGATATCTTCGATTAACATCCATTGAAGCCCATTGAGGTCAATTGTCACTTTGTGTTGATTGAAAATTTTCAAAGTCTATCTTCCTTATTTGAAGTCGAATTTCAACATTTCTCATATATTTGAGTAAGTTTGCATCTAACTTTGTCAGATATCGTCGATTTAAATCCTTTGAAGCCCTTTGAGGTCGATTGTCACTTTGTGTTGAGTGAAAATTTTCTAAGTCTATCTTCCTAATTTGAAGTCGAATTTCAACATTTCTCATATATTTGAGTGAGTTTGCATCTAACTTTGTCAGATATCTTCGATTAACATCCATTGAAGCCCATTGAGGTCGATTGTCACTTTGTGTTGAGTGAAAATTTTCTAAGTCTATCTTCCTAACTTGAAGTCGAATTTCAACATTTCTCATATATTTGAGTAAGTTTGCATCTAACTTTGTCAGATATCGTCGATTAACATCCATTGAAGACCTTTGAGGTCGATTGTCACTTTGTGTTGATTGAAAATTTTCAAAGTCTATCTTCCTTATTTGAAGTCGAATTTCAACATTTCTCATATATTTGAGTAAGTTTGTATCTAACTTTGTCAGATATCTTCGATTAACATCCATTGAAGCCCATTGAGGTCAACTGTCTCTTTGTGTTGATTGAAAATTTTCAAAGTCTATCTTCCTTATTTGAAGTCGAATTTCAACATTTCTCATATATTTGAGTAAGTTTGCATCTAACTTTGTCAGATATCGTCGATTTAAATCCTTTGAAGCCCTTTGAGGTCGATTGTCACTTTGTGTTGATTGAAAATTTTCAAAGTCCATCTTCCTTATTTGAAGTCGAATTTCAACATTTCTCATATCTTTGAGTAAGTTTGCATCTAACTTTGTCAGATATCGTCGATTAACATCCATTGAAGCCCAATGAGGTCAACTGTCACTCTGTGTTGATTAAAAATTTTCAAAGTCTATCTTCCTAATTTGAAGTCGAATTTCAACATTTCTGATATATTTGAGTGAGTTTTGCATCTAACTTTGTCAGATATCGTCGATTAACATCCATTGAAGCCCATTGAGATCGATTGTCACTTTGTGTTGAGTGAAAATTTTTTAAGTCTATCTTCCTAATTTGAAGTCGAAATTCAACATTTCTGATATATTTGAGTGAGTTTGCATCTAACTTTGTCAGATATCGTCGATTTACATCCATTGAAGCCCATTGAGGTCGATTGTCACTTTGTGTTGAGTGAAAATTTTCTAAGTCTATCTTCCTAATTGGAAGTCGAATTTCAACATTTCTGATATATTTGAGTGAGTTTGCATCTTACTTGTCAGATATCGTCGATTATCATCCATTGAAGCCCATTGAGGTCGATTGTCACTTTGTGTTGAGTGAAAATTTTCTAAGTCTTTCTTCCTAATTTGAAGTCGAAATTCAACATTTCTCATATCTTTGAGTAAGTTTGCATCTAACTTTGTCAGATATCGTCGATTAACATCCATTGAAGCCCAATGAGGTCAACTGTCACTTTGTGTTGATTGAAAATTTTCAAAGTCTATCTTCCTAATTTGAAGTCGAATTTCAACATTTCTGATATATTTGAGTGAGTTTTCATCTAACTTTGTCAGATATCGTCGATTTACATCCATTGAAGCCCATTGAGGTCGATTGTCACTTTGTGTTGAGTGAAAATTTTCTAAGTCTATCTTCCTAATTTGAAGTCGAATTTCAACATTTCTGATATATTTGAGTGAGTTTGCATCTTACGTGTCAGATATCGTCGATATAAATCCTTTGAAGCCCTTTGAGGTCGATTGTCACTTTGTGTTGATTGAAAATTTTCAAAGTCCATCTTCCTTATTTGAAGTCGAATTTCAACATTACTCATATCTTTGAGTAAGTTTGCATCTAACTTTGTCAGATATCGTCGATTAACATCCATTGAAGCGCAATGAGGTCAACTGTCACTCTGTGTTGATTAAAAATTTTCAAAGTCTATCTTCCTAATTTGAAGTCGAATTTCAACATTTCTGATATATTTGAGTGAGTTTGCATCTAACTTTGTCAGATATCGTCGATTAACATCCATTGAAGCCCAATGAGGTCAACTGTCACTTTGTGTTGATTGAGAATTTTCAAAGTCTATCTTCCTAATTTGAAGTCGAATTTCAACATTTCTGATATATTTGAGTGAGTTTTCATCTAACTTTGTCAGATATCGTCGATTTACATCCATTGAAGCCCATTGAGGTCGATTGTCACTTTGTGTTGAGTGAAAATTTTCTAAGTCTATCTTCCTTATTTGAAGTCGAATTTCAACATTTCTCATATATTTGAGTAAGTTTGCATCTAACTTTGTCAGATATCGTCGATTTAAATCCTTTGAAGCCCTTTGAGGTCGATTGTCACTTTGTGTTGATTGAAAATTTTCAAAGTCCATCTTCCTTATTTGAAGTCGAATTTCAACATTTCTCATATCTTTGAGTAAGTTTGCATCTAACTTTGTCAGATATCGTCGATTAACATCCATTGAAGCCCAATGAGGTCAACTGTCACTCTGTGTTGATTAAAAATTTTCAAAGTCTATCTTCCTAATTTGAAGTCGAATTTCAACATTTCTGATATATTTGAGTGAGTTTGCATCTAACTTTGTCAGATATCGTCGATTTACATCCATTGAAGCCCATTGAGGTCGATTGTCACTTTGTGTTGAGTGAAAATTTTCTAAGTCTATCTTCCTAATTTGAAGTCGAATTTCAACATTTCTGATATATTTGAGTGAGTTTTGCATCTAACTTTGTCAGATATCGTCGATTAACATCCATTGAAGCCCATTGAGGTCGATTGTCACTTTGTGTTGAGTGAAAATTTTCTAAGTCTATCTTCCTAATTTGAAGTCGAATTTCAACATTTCTGATATATTTGAGTGAGTTTGCATCTAACTTTGTCAGATATCGTCGATTTACATCCATTGAAGCCCATTGAGGTCGATTGTCACTTTGTGTTGAGTGAAAATTTTCTAAGTCTATCTTCCTAATTGGAAGTCGAATTTCAACATTTCTGATATATTTGAGTGAGTTTGCATCTTACTTGTCAGATATCGTCGATTATCATCCATTGAAGCCCATTGAGGTCGATTGTCACTTTGTATTGAGTGAAAACTTTCTAAGTCTATCTTCCTAATTTGAAGTCGAATTTCAACATTTCTGATATATTTGAGTGAGTTTGCATCTAACTTTGTCAGATATCGTCGATTTACATCCATTGAAGCCCATTGAGGTCGATTGTCACTTTGTGTTGAGTGAAAATTTTCTAAGTCTATCTTCCTAATTTGAAGTCGAATTTCAACATTTCTGAAATATTTGAGTGAGTTTTGCATCTAACTTTGTCAGATATCGTCGATTAACATCCATTGAAGCCCTTTGAGGTCGATTGTCACTTTGTGTTGAGTGAAAATTTTTTAAGTCTATCTTCCTAATTTGAAGTCGAAATTCAACATTTCTGATATATTTGAGTGAGTTTTCATCTAACTTTGTCAGATATCGTCGATTTACATCCATTGAAGCCCATTGAGGTCGATTGTCACTTTGTGTTGAGTGAAAATTTTCTAAGTCTATCTTCCTAATTTTAAGTCGAATTTCAACATTTCTCATATATTTGAGTAAGTTTGCATCTAACTTTTTCAGATATCGTCGATTTAAATCCTTTGAAGCCCTTTGAGGTCGATTGTCACTTTGTGTTGATTGAAAATTTTCAAAGTCTATCTTCCTTATTTGAAGTCGAATTTCAACATTTCTCATATATTTGAGTAAGTTTGCATCTAACTTTGTCAGATATCGTCGATTAACATCCATTGAAGCCCTTTGAGGTCGATTGTCACTTTGTGTTGATTGAAAATTTTCAAAGTCTATCTTCCTTATTTGAAGTCGAATTTCAACATTTCTCATATATTTGAGTAAGTTTGCATTTAACTTTGTCAGATATCGTCGATTTACATCCATTGAAGCCCTTTGAGGTCGTTTGTCACTTTGTGTTGAGTGAAAATTTTCTAAGTCTTTCTTCCTAATTTGAAGTCGAATTTCAACATTTCTGATATATTTGAGTGAGTTTGCATCTTACGTGTCAGATATCGTCGATATAAATCCTTTGAAGCCCTTTGAGGTCGATTGTCACTTTGTGTTGATTGGAAATTTTCAAAGTCTATATTCCTAATTTTAAGTCGAATTTCAACATTTCTCATATATTTGAGTAAGTTTGCATCTAACTTTGTCAGATATCGTCGATTAACATCCATTGAAGCCCTTTGAGGTCGATTGTCACTTTGTGTTGATTGGAAATTTTCAAAGTCTATCTTTCTAATTTGAAGTCGAATTTCAACATTTCTCATATATTTGGGTAAGTTTGCATCTAACTTTGTCAGATATCGTCGATTAACATCCATTGAAGCCCTTTGAGGTCGATTGTCACTTCGTGTTGATTGAAAATTTTCAAAGTCTATCTTCCTTATTTGAAGTCGAATTTCAACATTTCTCATATATTTGAGTAAGTTTGCATCTAACTTTGTCAGATATCTTCGATTAACATCCATTGCAGCCCATTGAGGTCAACTGTCTTTTTGTGTTGATTGAAAATTTTCAAAGTCTATCTTCCTTATTTGAAGTCGAATTTCAACATTTCTCATATATTTGAGTAAGTTTGCATCTAACTTTGTCAGATATCGTCGATTTACATCCATTGAAGCCCTTTGAGGTCGATTGTCACTTTGTGTTGATTGGAAATTTTCAAAGTCTATCTTCCTAATTTGAAGTCGAATTTCAACATTTCTCATATACTTGAGTAAGTTTGCATCTAACTTTGGCAGCCATCGTCGATTTACTTCAATTGAAGCCCATTGAGGTCGATTGTCACATTGTGTTTATCGAGAATTTTCCAAGTCTATCTTCCTAATTTGAAGTCGTATCTCATCAATTCTTGTATATTTGAGTAAGTTTGCAACTAACTTTATCAGATATCGTCGATTTACATCCATTGAAGCCCTTTGAGGTCGATTGTCACTTTGTGTTGATTGAAAATTTTCAAAGTCTATCTTCCTTATTTGAAGTCGAATTTCAACATTTCTCATATATTTGAGTAAGTTTGCATCTAACTTTGTCAGATATCGTCGATTTAAATCCTTTGAAGCCCTTTGAGGTCGATTGTCACTTTGTGTTGAGTGAAAATTTTCTAAGTCTATCTTCCTAATTTGAAGTCGAATTTCAACATTTCTCATAT
The DNA here is from genome assembly GCF_026250575.1 of Diorhabda carinulata. Classification (NCBI taxonomy): domain Eukaryota; kingdom Metazoa; phylum Arthropoda; class Insecta; order Coleoptera; family Chrysomelidae; genus Diorhabda; species Diorhabda carinulata. Next base: position 10,053,780 of record NC_079466.1, read on the forward strand.
ATTTGAGTGAGTTTGCATCTAACTTTGTCAGATATCTTCGATTAACATCCATTGAAGCCCATTGAGGTCGATTGTCACTTTGTGTTGAGTGAAAATTTTCAAAGTCTATCTTCCTAACTTGAAGTCGAATTTCAACATTTCTCATATATTTGAGTAAGTTTGCATCTAACTTTGTCAGATATCGTCGATTAACATCCATTGAAGACCTTTGAGGTCGATTGTCACTTTGTGTTGATTGAACATTTTCAAAGTCTATCTTCCTTATTTGAAGTCGAATTTCAACATTTCTCATATATTTGAGTAAGTTTGCGTCTAACTTTGTCAGATATCTTCGATTAACATCCATTGAAGCCCATTGAGGTCAATTGTCACTTTGTGTTGATTGAAAATTTTCAAAGTCTATCTTCCTTATTTGAAGTCGAATTTCAACATTTCTCATATCTTTGAGTAAGTTTACATCTAACTTTGTCAGATATCGTCGATTAACGTCCATTGGAGCCCAATGAGGTCAACTGTCACTTTGTGTTGATTAAAAATTTTCAAAGTCTATCATCCTTATTTGAAGTCGAATTTCAACATTTCTCATATATTTGAGTAAGTTTGCGTCTAACTTTGTCAGATATCTTCGATTAACATCCATTGAAGCCCATTGAGGTCAATTGTCACTTTGTGTTGATTGAAAATTTTCAAAGTCTATCTTCCTTATTTGAAGTCGAATTTCAACATTTCTCATATATTTGAGTAAGTTTGCATCTAACTTTGTCAGATATCGTCGATTTAAATCCTTTGAAGCCCTTTGAGGTCGATTGTCACTTTGTGTTGAGTGAAAATTTTCTAAGTCTATCTTCCTAATTTGAAGTCGAATTTCAACATTTCTCATATATTTGAGTGAGTTTGCATCTAACTTTGTCAGATATCTTCGATTAACATCCATTGAAGCCCATTGAGGTCGATTGTCACTTTGTGTTGAGTGAAAATTTTCTAAGTCTATCTTCCTAACTTGAAGTCGAATTTCAACATTTCTCATATATTTGAGTAAGTTTGCATCTAACTTTGTCAGATATCGTCGATTAACATCCATTGAAGACCTTTGAGGTCGATTGTCACTTTGTGTTGATTGAAAATTTTCAAAGTCTATCTTCCTTATTTGAAGTCGAATTTCAACATTTCTCATATATTTGAGTAAGTTTGTATCTAACTTTGTCAGATATCTTCGATTAACATCCATTGAAGCCCATTGAGGTCAACTGTCTCTTTGTGTTGATTGAAAATTTTCAAAGTCTATCTTCCTTATTTGAAGTCGAATTTCAACATTTCTCATATATTTGAGTAAGTTTGCATCTAACTTTGTCAGATATCGTCGATTTAAATCCTTTGAAGCCCTTTGAGGTCGATTGTCACTTTGTGTTGATTGAAAATTTTCAAAGTCCATCTTCCTTATTTGAAGTCGAATTTCAACATTTCTCATATCCTTGAGTAAGTTTGCATCTAACTTTGTCAGATATCGTCGATTAACATCCATTGAAGCCCAATGAGGTCAACTGTCACTCTGTGTTGATTAAAAATTTTCAAAGTCTATCTTCCTAATTTGAAGTCGAATTTCAACATTTCTGATATATTTGAGTGAGTTTTGCATCTAACTTTGTCAGATATCGTCGATTAACATCCATTGAAGCCCATTGAGATCGATTGTCACTTTGTGTTGAGTGAAAATTTTTTAAGTCTTTCTTCCTAATTTGAAGTCGAAATTCAACATTTCTCATATCTTTGAGTAAGTTTGCATCTAACTTTGTCAGATATCGTCGATTAACATCCATTGAAGCCCAATGAGGTCAACTGTCACTTTGTGTTGATTGAAAATTTTCAAAGTCTATCTTCCTAATTTGAAGTCGAATTTCAACATTTCTGATATATTTGAGTGAGTTTTCATCTAACTTTGTCAGATATCGTCGATTTACATCCATTGAAGCCCATTGAGGTCGATTGTCACTTTGTGTTGAGTGAAAATTTTCTAAGTCTATCTTCCTAATTTGAAGTCGAATTTCAACATTTCTGATATATTTGAGTGAGTTTGCATCTTACGTGTCAGATATCGTCGATATAAATCCTTTGAAGCCCTTTGAGGTCGATTGTCACTTTGTGTTGATTGAAAATTTTCAAAGTCCATCTTCCTTATTTGAAGTCGAATTTCAACATTACTCATATCTTTGAGTAAGTTTGCATCTAACTTTGTCAGATATCGTCGATTAACATCCATTGAAGCGCAATGAGGTCAACTGTCACTCTGTGTTGATTAAAAATTTTCAAAGTCTATCTTCCTAATTTGAAGTCGAATTTCAACATTTCTGATATATTTGAGTGAGTTTGCATCTAACTTTGTCAGATATCGTCGATTAACATCCATTGAAGCCCAATGAGGTCAACTGTCACTTTGTGTTGATTGAGAATTTTCAAAGTCTATCTTCCTAATTTGAAGTCGAATTTCAACATTTCTGATATATTTGAGTGAGTTTTCATCTAACTTTGTCAGATATCGTCGATTTACATCCATTGAAGCCCATTGAGGTCGATTGTCACTTTGTGTTGAGTGAAAATTTTCTAAGTCTATCTTCCTTATTTGAAGTCGAATTTCAACATTTCTCATATATTTGAGTAAGTTTGCATCTAACTTTGTCAGATATCGTCGATTTAAATCCTTTGAAGCCCTTTGAGGTCGATTGTCACTTTGTGTTGATTGAAAATTTTCAAAGTCCATCTTCCTTATTTGAAGTCGAATTTCAACATTTCTCATATCTTTGAGTAAGTTTGCATCTAACTTTGTCAGATATCGTCGATTAACATCCATTGAAGCCCAATGAGGTCAACTGTCACTCTGTGTTGATTAAAAATTTTCAAAGTCTATCTTCCTAATTTGAAGTCGAATTTCAACATTTCTGATATATTTGAGTGAGTTTGCATCTAACTTTGTCAGATATCGTCGATTTACATCCATTGAAGCCCATTGAGGTCGATTGTCACTTTGTGTTGAGTGAAAATTTTCTAAGTCTATCTTCCTAATTTGAAGTCGAATTTCAACATTTCTGATATATTTGAGTGAGTTTTGCATCTAACTTTGTCAGATATCGTCGATTAACATCCATTGAAGCCCATTGAGGTCGATTGTCACTTTGTGTTGAGTGAAAATTTTCTAAGTCTATCTTCCTAATTTGAAGTCGAATTTCAACATTTCTGATATATTTGAGTGAGTTTGCATCTAACTTTGTCAGATATCGTCGATTTACATCCATTGAAGCCCATTGAGGTCGATTGTCACTTTGTGTTGAGTGAAAATTTTCTAAGTCTATCTTCCTAATTGGAAGTCGAATTTCAACATTTCTGATATATTTGAGTGAGTTTGCATCTTACTTGTCAGATATCGTCGATTATCATCCATTGAAGCCCATTGAGGTCGATTGTCACTTTGTATTGAGTGAAAACTTTCTAAGTCTATCTTCCTAATTTGAAGTCGAATTTCAACATTTCTGATATATTTGAGTGAGTTTGCATCTAACTTTGTCAGATATCGTCGATTTACATCCATTGAAGCCCATTGAGGTCGATTGTCACTTTGTGTTGAGTGAAAATTTTGTAAGTCTATCTTCCTAATTGGAAGTCGAATTTCAACATTTCTGATATATTTGAGTGAGTTTGCATCTTACTTGTCAGATATCGTCGATTATCATCCATTGAAGCCCATTGAGGTCGATTGTCACTTTGTATTGAGTGAAAATTTTCTAAGTCTATCTTCCTAATTGGAAGTCGAATTTCAACATTTCTGATATATTTGAGTGAGTTTGCATCTTACTTGTCAGATATCGTCGATTATCATCCATTGAAGCCCATTGAGGTCGATTGTCACTTTGTATTGAGTGAAAATTTTCTAAGTCTATCTTCCTAATTGGAAGTCGAATTTCAACATTTCTGATATATTTGAGTGAGTTTGCATCTTACTTGTCAGATATCGTCGATTATCATCCATTGAAGCCCATTGAGGTCGATTGTCACTTTGTATTGAGTGAAAATTTTCTAAGTCTATCTTCCTAATTTGAAGTCGAATTTCAACATTTCTGATATATTTGAGTGAGTTTGCATCTAACTTTGTCAGATATCGTCGATTTACATCCATTGAAGCCCATTGAGGTCGATTGTCACTTTGTGTTGAGTGAAAATTTTCTAAGTCTATCTTCCTAATTGGAAGTCGAATTTCAACATTTCTGATATATTTGAGTGAGTTTGCATCTTACTTGTCAGATATCGTCGATTTACATCCATTGAATCCCATTGAGGTCGATTGTCACTTTGTGTTGAGTGAAAATTTTCTAAGTCTATCTTCCTAATTTGAAGTCGAATTTCAACATTTCTGAAATATTTGAGTGAGTTTTGCATCTAACTTTGTCAGATATCGTCGATTAACATCCATTGAAGCCCATTGAGGTCGATTGTCACTTTGTGTTGAGTGAAAATTTTTTAAGTCTATCTTCCTAATTTGAAGTCGAAATTCAACATTTCTGATATATTTGAGTGAGTTTTCATCTAACTTTGTCAGATATCGTCGATTAACATCCATTGAAGCCCATTGAGGTCGATTGTCACTTTGTGTTGAGTGAAAATTTTCTAAGTCTATCTTCCTAATTTGAAGTCGAATTTCAACATTTCTGATATATTTGAGTGAGTTTGCATCTAACTTTGTCAGATATCGTCGATTTACATCCATTGAAGCCCATTGAGGTCGATTGTCACTTTGTGTTGAGTGAAAATTTTCTAAGTCTATCTTCCTAATTTTAAGTCGAATTTCAACATTTCTCATATATTTGAGTAAGTTTGCATCTAACTTTTTCAGATATCGTCGATTTAAATCCTTTGAAGCCCTTTGAGGTCGAATGTCACTTTGTGTTGATTGAAAATTTTCAAAGTCTATCTTCCTTATTTGAAGTCGAATTTCAACATTTCTCATATATTTGAGTAAGTTTGCATCTAACTTTGTCAGATATCGTCGATTAACATCCATTGAAGCCCTTTGAGGTCGATTGTCACTTTGTGTTGATTGAAAATTTTCAAAGTCTATCTTCCTTATTTGAAGTCGAATTTCAACATTTCTCATATATTTGAGTAAGTTTGCATTTAACTTTGTCAGATATCGTCGATTTATATCCATTGAAGCCCTTTGAGGTCGATTGTCACTTTGTGTTGATTGGAAATTTTCAAAGTCTATCTTCCTAATTTTAAGTCGAATTTCAACATTTCTCATATATTTGAGTAAGTTTGCATCTAACTTTGTCAGATATCGTCGATTAACATCCATTGAAGCCCTTTGAGGTCGATTGTCACTTTGTGTTGATTGGAAATTTTCAAAGTCTATCTTTCTAATTTGAAGTCGAATTTCAACATTTCTCATATATTTGGGTAAGTTTGCATCTAACTTTGTCAGATATCGTCGATTAACATCCATTGAAGCCCTTTGAGGTCGATTGTCACTTTGTGTTGATTGAAAATTTTCAAAGTCTATCTTCCTTATTTGAAGTCGAATTTCAACATTTCTCATATATTTGAGTAAGTTTGCATCTAACTTTGTCAGATATCTTCGATTAACATCCATTGCAGCCCATTGAGGTCAACTGTCTTTTTGTGTTGATTGAAAATTTTCAAAGTCTATCTTCCTTATTTGAAGTCGAATTTCAACATTTCTCATATATTTGAGTAAGTTTGCATCTAACTTTGTCAGATATCGTCGATTTACATCCATTGAAGCCCTTTGAGGTCGATTGTCACTTTGTGTTGATTGGAAATTTTCAAAGTCTATCTTCCTAATTTGAAGTCGAATTTCAACATTTCTCATATACTTGAGTAAGTTTGCATCTAACTTTGGCAGCCATCGTCGATTTACTTCAATTGAAGCCCATTGAGGTCGATTGTCACATTGTGTTTATCGAGAATTTTCCAAGTCTATCTTCCTAATTTGAAGTCGTATCTCATCAATTCTTGTATATTTGAGTAAGTTTGCAACTAACTTTATCAGATATCGTCGATTTACATCCATTGAAGCCCTTTGAGGTCGATTGTCACTTTGTGTTGATTGAAAATTTTCAAAGTCTATCTTCCTAATTTGAAGTCGAATTTCAACATTTCTCATATATTTGAGTAAGTTTGCATCTAACTTTGTCAGATATCGTCGATTACATCCATTGAAGCCCTTTGAGGTCGATTGTCACTTTGTGTTGAATGAATATTTTCAAAGTCTATCTTCCTTATTTGAAGTCGAATTTCAACATTTCTCATATCTTTGAGTAAGTTTACATCTAACTTTGTCAGATATCGTCGATTAACGTCCATTGGAGCCCAATGAGGTCAACTGTCACTTTGTGTTGATTAAAAATTTTCAAAGTCTATCTTCCTTATTTGAAGTCGAATTTCAACATTTCTCATATATTTGAGTAAGTTTGCGTCTAACTTTGTCAGATATCTTCGATTAACATCCATTGAAGCCCATTGAGGTCAATTGTCACTTTGTGTTGATTGAAAATTTTCAAAGTCTATCTTCCTTATTTGAAGTCGAATTTCAACATTTCTCATATATTTGAGTAAGTTTGCATCTAACTTTGTCAGATATCGTCGATTTAAATCCTTTGAAGCCCTTTGAGGTCGATTGTCACTTTGTGTTGAGTGAAAATTTTCTAAGTATATCTTCCTAATTTGAAGTCGAATTTCAACATTTCTCATATATTTGAGTGAGTTTGCATCTAACTTTGTCAGATATCTTCGATTAACATCCATTGAAGCCCATTGAGGTCGATTGTCACTTTGTGTTGAGTGAAAATTTTCTAAGTCTATCTTCCTAACTTGAAGTCGAATTTCAACATTTCTCATATATTTGAGTAAGTTTGCATCTAACTTTGTCAGATATCTTCGATTAACATCCATTGAAGACCTTTGAGGTCGATTGTCACTTTGTGTTGATTGAAAATTTTCAAAGTCTATCTTCCTTATTTGAAGTCGAATTTCAACATTTCTCATATATTTGAGTAAGTTTGTATCTAACTTTGTCAGATATCGTCGATTTAAATCCTTTGAAGCCCTTTGAGGTCGATTGTCACTTTGTGTTGATTGAAAATTTTCAAAGTCCATCTTCCTTATTTGAAGTCGAATTTCAACATTTCTCATATCTTTGAGTAAGTTTGCATCTAACTTTGTCAGATATCGTCGATTAACATCCATTGAAGCCCAATGAGGTCAACTGTCACTCTGTGTTGATTAAAAATTTTCAAAGTCTATCTTCCTAATTTGAAGTCGAATTTCAACATTTCTGATATATTTGAGTGAGTTTTGCATCTAACTTTGTCAGATATCGTCGATTAACATCCATTGAAGCCCATTGAGGTCGATTGTCACTTTGTGTTGAGTGAAAATTTTTTAAGTCTATCTTCCTAATTTGAAGTCGAAATTCAACATTTCTGATATATTTGAGTGAGTTTGCATCTAACTTTGTCAGATATCGTCGATTTACATCCATTGAAGCCCATTGAGGTCGATTGTCACTTTGTGTTGAGTGAAAATTTTCTAAGTCTATCTTCCTAATTGGAAGTCGAATTTCAACATTTCTGATATATTTGAGTGAGTTTGCATCTTACTTGTCAGATATCGTCGATTATCATCCATTGAAGCCCATTGAGGTCGATTGTCACTTTGTGTTGAGTGAAAATTTTCTAAGTCTTTCTTCCTAATTTGAAGTCGAAATTCAACATTTCTCATATCTTTGAGTAAGTTTGCATCTAACTTTGTCAGATATCGTCGATTAACATCCATTGAAGCCCAATGAGGTCAACTGTCACTTTGTGTTGATTGAAAATTTTCAAAGTCTATCTTCCTAATTTGAAGTCGAATTTCAACATTTCTGATATATTTGAGTGAGTTTTCATCTAACTTTGTCAGATATCGTCGATTTACATCCATTGAAGCCCATTGAGGTCGATTGTCACTTTGTGTTGAGTGAAAATTTTCAAAGTCCATCTTCCTTATTTGAAGTCGAATTTCAACATTACTCATATCTTTGAGTAAGTTTGCATCTAACTTTGTCAGATATCGTCGATTAACATCCATTGAAGCCCAATGAGGTCAACTGTCACTCTGTGTTGATTAAAAATTTTCAAAGTCTATCTTCCTAATTTGAAGTCGAATTTCAACATTTCTGATATATTTGAGTGAGTTTGCATCTAACTTTGTCAGATATCGTCGATTAACATCCATTGAAGCCCAATGAGGTCAACTGTCACTTTGTGTTGATTGAGAATTTTCAAAGTCTATCTTCCTTATTTGAAGTCGAATTTCAACATTTCTGATATATTTGAGTAAGTTTGCATCTAACTTTGTCAGATATCGTCGATTTAAATCCTTTGAAGCCCTTTGAGGTCGATTGTCACTTTGTGTTGATTGAAAATTTTCAAAGTCCATCTTCCTTATTTGAAGTCGAATTTCAACATTTCTCATATCTTTGAGTAAGTTTGCATCTAACTTTGTCAGATATCGTCGATTAACATCCATTGAAGCCCAATGAGGTCAACTGTCACTCTGTGTTGATTAAAAATTTTCAAAGTCTATCTTCCTAATTTGAAGTCGAATTTCAACATTTCTGATATATTTGAGTGAGTTTGCATCTAACTTTGTCAGATATCGTCGATTTACATCCATTGAAGCCCATTGAGGTCGATTGTCACTTTGTGTTGAGTGAAAATTTTCTAAGTCTATCTTCCTAATTTGAAGTCGAATTTCAACATTTCTGATATATTTGAGTGAGTTTTGCATCTAACTTTGTCAGATATCGTCGATTAACATCCATTGAAGCCCATTGAGGTCGATTGTCACTTTGTGTTGAGTGAAAATTTTTTAAGTCTATCTTCCTAATTTGAAGTCGAAATTCAACATTTCTGATATATTTGAGTGAGTTTGCATCTAACTTTGTCAGATATCGTCGATTAACATCCATTGAAGCCCATTGAGGTCGATTGTCACTTTGTGTTGAGTGAAAATTTTCTAAGTCTATCTTCCTAATTTGAAGTCGAATTTCAACATTTCTGATATATTTGAGTGAGTTTGCATCTTACGTGTCAGATATCGTCGATTTACATCCATTGAAGCCCATTGAGGTCGATTGTCACTTTGTGTTGATTGAAAATTTTCAAAGTCCATCTTCCTTATTTGAAGTCGAATTTCAACATTTCTCATATATTTGAGTAAGTTTGCATCTAACTTTGTCAGATATCGTCGATTTAAATCCTTTGAAGCCCTTTGAGGTCGATTGTCACTTTGTGTTGATTGAAAATTTTCAAAGTCTATCTTCCTAATTTGAAGTCGAGTTTCAACATTTCTGATATATTTGATTGAGTTTGCATCTTACTTGTCAGATATCGTCGATTAACATCCATTGAAGCCCATTGAGGTCGATTGTCCTTTGTGTTGAGTGAAAATTTTCTAAGTCTATCTTCCTTATTTGAAGTCGAATTTCAACATTTCTCATATATTTGAGTAAGTTTGCATCTAACTTTGTCAGATATCGTCGATTTGAATCCTTTGAAGCCCTTTGAGGTCGATTGTCACTTTGTGTTGATTGAAAATTTTCAAAGTCCATCTTCCTTATTTGAAGTCGAATTTCAACATTTCTCATATCTTTGAGTAAGTTTGCATCTAACTTTGTCAGATATCGTCGATTAACATCCATTGAAGCCCATTGAGGTCGATTGTCACTTTGTGTTGAGTGAAAATTTTCTAAGTCTATCTTCCTAATTTGAAGTCGAATTTCAACATTTCTGATATATTTGAGTGAGTTTGCATCTAACTTTGTCAGATATCGTCGATTTACATCCATTGAAGCCCATTGAGGTCGATTGTCACTCTGTGTTGATTAAAAATTTTCAAAGTCTATCTTCCTAATTTGAAGTCGAATTTCAACATTTCTGATATATTTGAGTGAGTTTTGCATCTAACTTTGTCAGATATCGTCGATTAACATCCATTGAAGCCCATTGAGATCGATTGTCACTTTGTGTTGAGTGAAAATTTTTTAAGTCTTTCTTCCTAATTTGAAGTCGAAATTCAACATTTCTCATATCTTTGAGTAAGTTTGCATCTAACTTTGTCAGATATCGTCGATTAACATCCATTGAAGCCCAATGAGGTCAACTGTCACTTTGTGTTGATTGAAAATTTTCAAAGTCTATCTTCCTAATTTGAAGTCGAATTTCAACATTTCTGATATATTTGAGTGAGTTTTCATCTAACTTTGTCAGATATCGTCGATTTACATCCATTGAAGCCCATTGAGGTCGATTGTCACTTTGTGTTGAGTGAAAATTTTCTAAGTCTATCTTCCTAATTTGAAGTCGAATTTCAACATTTCTGATATATTTGAGTGAGTTTGCATCTTACGTGTCAGATATCGTCGATATAAATCCTTTGAAGCCCTTTGAGGTCGATTGTCACTTTGTGTTGATTGAAAATTTTCAAAGTCCATCTTCCTTATTTGAAGTCGAATTTCAACATTACTCATATCTTTGAGTAAGTTTGCATCTAACTTTGTCAGATATCGTCGATTAACATCCATTGAAGCGCAATGAGGTCAACTGTCACTCTGTGTTGATTAAAAATTTTCAAAGTCTATCTTCCTAATTTGAAGTCGAATTTCAACATTTCTGATATATTTGAGTGAGTTTGCATCTAACTTTGTCAGATATCGTCGATTAACATCCATTGAAGCCCAATGAGGTCAACTGTCACTTTGTGTTGATTGAGAATTTTCAAAGTCTATCTTCCTAATTTGAAGTCGAATTTCAACATTTCTGATATATTTGAGTGAGTTTTCATCTAACTTTGTCAGATATCGTCGATTTACATCCATTGAAGCCCATTGAGGTCGATTGTCACTTTGTGTTGAGTGAAAATTTTCTAAGTCTATCTTCCTTATTTGAAGTCGAATTTCAACATTTCTCATATATTTGAGTAAGTTTGCATCTAACTTTGTCAGATATCGTCGATTTAAATCCTTTGAAGCCCTTTGAGGTCGATTGTCACTTTGTGTTGATTGAAAATTTTCAAAGTCCATCTTCCTTATTTGAAGTCGAATTTCAACATTTCTCATATCTTTGAGTAAGTTTGCATCTAACTTTGTCAGATATCGTCGATTAACATCCATTGAAGCCCAATGAGGTCAACTGTCACTCTGTGTTGATTAAAAATTTTCAAAGTCTATCTTCCTAATTTGAAGTCGAATTTCAACATTTCTGATATATTTGAGTGAGTTTGCATCTAACTTTGTCAGATATCGTCGATTTACATCCATTGAAGCCCATTGAGGTCGATTGTCACTTTGTGTTGAGTGAAAATTTTCTAAGTCTATCTTCCTAATTTGAAGTCGAATTTCAACATTTCTGATATATTTGAGTGAGTTTTGCATCTAACTTTGTCAGATATCGTCGATTAACATCCATTGAAGCCCATTGAGGTCGATTGTCACTTTGTGTTGAGTGAAAATTTTCTAAGTCTATCTTCCTAATTTGAAGTCGAATTTCAACATTTCTGATATATTTGAGTGAGTTTGCATCTAACTTTGTCAGATATCGTCGATTTACATCCATTGAAGCCCATTGAGGTCGATTGTCACTTTGTGTTGAGTGAAAATTTTCTAAGTCTATCTTCCTAATTGGAAGTCGAATTTCAACATTTCTGATATATTTGAGTGAGTTTGCATCTTACTTGTCAGATATCGTCGATTATCATCCATTGAAGCCCATTGAGGTCGATTGTCACTTTGTATTGAGTGAAAACTTTCTAAGTCTATCTTCCTAATTTGAAGTCGAATTTCAACATTTCTGATATATTTGAGTGAGTTTGCATCTAACTTTGTCAGATATCGTCGATTTACATCCATTGAAGCCCATTGAGGTCGATTGTCACTTTGTGTTGAGTGAAAATTTTCTAAGTCTATCTTCCTAATTGGAAGTCGAATTTCAACATTTCTGATATATTTGAGTGAGTTTGCATCTTACTTGTCAGATATCGTCGATTATCATCCATTGAAGCCCATTGAGGTCGATTGTCACTTTGTATTGAGTGAAAATTTTCTAAGTCTATCTTCCTAATTGGAAGTCGAATTTCAACATTTCTGATATATTTGAGTGAGTTTGCATCTTACTTGTCAGATATCGTCGATTATCATCCATTGAAGCCCATTGAGGTCGATTGTCACTTTGTATTGAGTGAAAATTTTCTAAGTCTATCTTCCTAATTGGAAGTCGAATTTCAACATTTCTGATATATTTGAGTGAGTTTGCATCTTACTTGTCAGATATCGTCGATTATCATCCATTGAAGCCCATTGAGGTCGATTGTCACTTTGTATTGAGTGAAAATTTTCTAAGTCTATCTTCCTAATTTGAAGTCGAATTTCAACATTTCTGATATATTTGAGTGAGTTTGCATCTAACTTTGTCAGATATCGTCGATTTACATCCATTGAAGCCCATTGAGGTCGATTGTCACTTTGTGTTGAGTGAAAATTTTCTAAGTCTATCTTCCTAATTGGAAGTCGAATTTCAACATTTCTGATATATTTGAGTGAGTTTGCATCTTACTTGTCAGATATCGTCGATTTACATCCATTGAATCCCATTGAGGTCGATTGTCACTTTGTGTTGAGTGAAAATTTTCTAAGTCTATCTTCCTAATTTGAAGTCGAATTTCAACATTTCTGAAATATTTGAGTGAGTTTTGCATCTAACTTTGTCAGATATCGTCGATTAACATCCATTGAAGCCCATTGAGGTCGATTGTCACTTTGTGTTGAGTGAAAATTTTTTAAGTCTATCTTCCTAATTTGAAGTCGAAATTCAACATTTCTGATATATTTGAGTGAGTTTTCATCTAACTTTGTCAGATATCGTCGATTAACATCCATTGAAGCCCATTGAGGTCGATTGTCACTTTGTGTTGAGTGAAAATTTTCTAAGTCTATCTTCCTAATTTGAAGTCGAATTTCAACATTTCTGATATATTTGAGTGAGTTTGCATCTAACTTTGTCAGATATCGTCGATTTACATCCATTGAAGCCCATTGAGGTCGATTGTCACTTTGTGTTGAGTGAAAATTTTCTAAGTCTATCTTCCTAATTTTAAGTCGAATTTCAACATTTCTCATATATTTGAGTAAGTTTGCATCTAACTTTTTCAGATATCGTCGATTTAAATCCTTTGAAGCCCTTTGAGGTCGAATGTCACTTTGTGTTGATTGAAAATTTTCAAAGTCTATCTTCCTTATTTGAAGTCGAATTTCAACATTTCTCATATATTTGAGTAAGTTTGCATCTAACTTTGTCAGATATCGTCGATTAACATCCATTGAAGCCCTTTGAGGTCGATTGTCACTTTGTGTTGATTGAAAATTTTCAAAGTCTATCTTCCTTATTTGAAGTCGAATTTCAACATTTCTCATATATTTGAGTAAGTTTGCATTTAACTTTGTCAGATATCGTCGATTTATATCCATTGAAGCCCTTTGAGGTCGATTGTCACTTTGTGTTGATTGGAAATTTTCAAAGTCTATCTTCCTAATTTTAAGTCGAATTTCAACATTTCTCATATATTTGAGTAAGTTTGCATCTAACTTTGTCAGATATCGTCGATTAACATCCATTGAAGCCCTTTGAGGTCGATTGTCACTTTGTGTTGATTGGAAATTTTCAAAGTCTATCTTTCTAATTTGAAGTCGAATTTCAACATTTCTCATATATTTGGGTAAGTTTGCATCTAACTTTGTCAGATATCGTCGATTAACATCCATTGAAGCCCTTTGAGGTCGATTGTCACTTTGTGTTGATTGAAAATTTTCAAAGTCTATCTTCCTTATTTGAAGTCGAATTTCAACATTTCTCATATATTTGAGTAAGTTTGCATCTAACTTTGTCAGATATCTTCGATTAACATCCATTGCAGCCCATTGAGGTCAACTGTCTTTTTGTGTTGATTGAAAATTTTCAAAGTCTATCTTCCTTATTTGAAGTCGAATTTCAACATTTCTCATATATTTGAGTAAGTTTGCATCTAACTTTGTCAGATATCGTCGATTTACATCCATTGAAGCCCTTTGAGGTCGATTGTCACTTTGTGTTGATTGGAAATTTTCAAAGTCTATCTTCCTAATTTGAAGTCGAATTTCAACATTTCTCATATACTTGAGTAAGTTTGCATCTAACTTTGGCAGCCATCGTCGATTTACTTCAATTGAAGCCCATTGAGGTCGATTGTCACATTGTGTTTATCGAGAATTTTCCAAGTCTATCTTCCTAATTTGAAGTCGTATCTCATCAATTCTTGTATATTTGAGTAAGTTTGCAACTAACTTTATCAGATATCGTCGATTTACATCCATTGAAGCCCTTTGAGGTCGATTGTCACTTTGTGTTGATTGAAAATTTTCAAAGTCTATCTTCCTAATTTGAAGTCGAATTTCAACATTTCTCATATATTTGAGTAAGTTTGCATCTAACTTTGTCAGATATCGTCGATTACATCCATTGAAGCCCTTTGAGGTCGATTGTCACTTTGTGTTGAATGAATATTTTCAAAGTCTATCTTCCTTATTTGAAGTCGAATTTCAACATTTCTCATATCTTTGAGTAAGTTTACATCTAACTTTGTCAGATATCGTCGATTAACGTCCATTGGAGCCCAATGAGGTCAACTGTCACTTTGTGTTGATTAAAAATTTTCAAAGTCTATCTTCCTTATTTGAAGTCGAATTTCAACATTTCTCATATATTTGAGTAAGTTTGCGTCTAACTTTGTCAGATATCTTCGATTAACATCCATTGAAGCCCATTGAGGTCAATTGTCACTTTGTGTTGATTGAAAATTTTCAAAGTCTATCTTCCTTATTTGAAGTCGAATTTCAACATTTCTCATATATTTGAGTAAGTTTGCATCTAACTTTGTCAGATATCGTCGATTTAAATCCTTTGAAGCCCTTTGAGGTCGATTGTCACTTTGTGTTGAGTGAAAATTTTCTAAGTATATCTTCCTAATTTGAAGTCGAATTTCAACATTTCTCATATATTTGAGTGAGTTTGCATCTAACTTTGTCAGATATCTTCGATTAACATCCATTGAAGCCCATTGAGGTCGATTGTCACTTTGTGTTGAGTGAAAATTTTCTAAGTCTATCTTCCTAACTTGAAGTCGAATTTCAACATTTCTCATATATTTGAGTAAGTTTGCATCTAACTTTGTCAGATATCTTCGATTAACATCCATTGAAGACCTTTGAGGTCGATTGTCACTTTGTGTTGATTGAAAATTTTCAAAGTCTATCTTCCTTATTTGAAGTCGAATTTCAACATTTCTCATATATTTGAGTAAGTTTGTATCTAACTTTGTCAGATATCGTCGATTTAAATCCTTTGAAGCCCTTTGAGGTCGATTGTCACTTTGTGTTGATTGAAAATTTTCAAAGTCCATCTTCCTTATTTGAAGTCGAATTTCAACATTTCTCATATCTTTGAGTAAGTTTGCATCTAACTTTGTCAGATATCGTCGATTAACATCCATTGAAGCCCAATGAGGTCAACTGTCACTCTGTGTTGATTAAAAATTTTCAAAGTCTATCTTCCTAATTTGAAGTCGAATTTCAACATTTCTGATATATTTGAGTGAGTTTTGCATCTAACTTTGTCAGATATCGTCGATTAACATCCATTGAAGCCCATTGAGGTCGATTGTCACTTTGTGTTGAGTGAAAATTTTTTAAGTCTATCTTCCTAATTTGAAGTCGAAATTCAACATTTCTGATATATTTGAGTGAGTTTGCATCTAACTTTGTCAGATATCGTCGATTTACATCCATTGAAGCCCATTGAGGTCGATTGTCACTTTGTGTTGAGTGAAAATTTTCTAAGTCTATCTTCCTAATTGGAAGTCGAATTTCAACATTTCTGATATATTTGAGTGAGTTTGCATCTTACTTGTCAGATATCGTCGATTATCATCCATTGAAGCCCATTGAGGTCGATTGTCACTTTGTGTTGAGTGAAAATTTTCTAAGTCTTTCTTCCTAATTTGAAGTCGAAATTCAACATTTCTCATATCTTTGAGTAAGTTTGCATCTAACTTTGTCAGATATCGTCGATTAACATCCATTGAAGCCCAATGAGGTCAACTGTCACTTTGTGTTGATTGAAAATTTTCAAAGTCTATCTTCCTAATTTGAAGTCGAATTTCAACATTTCTGATATATTTGAGTGAGTTTTCATCTAACTTTGTCAGATATCGTCGATTTACATCCATTGAAGCCCATTGAGGTCGATTGTCACTTTGTGTTGAGTGAAAATTTTCAAAGTCCATCTTCCTTATTTGAAGTCGAATTTCAACATTACTCATATCTTTGAGTAAGTTTGCATCTAACTTTGTCAGATATCGTCGATTAACATCCATTGAAGCCCAATGAGGTCAACTGTCACTCTGTGTTGATTAAAAATTTTCAAAGTCTATCTTCCTAATTTGAAGTCGAATTTCAACATTTCTGATATATTTGAGTGAGTTTGCATCTAACTTTGTCAGATATCGTCGATTAACATCCATTGAAGCCCAATGAGGTCAACTGTCACTTTGTGTTGATTGAGAATTTTCAAAGTCTATCTTCCTTATTTGAAGTCGAATTTCAACATTTCTGATATATTTGAGTAAGTTTGCATCTAACTTTGTCAGATATCGTCGATTTAAATCCTTTGAAGCCCTTTGAGGTCGATTGTCACTTTGTGTTGATTGAAAATTTTCAAAGTCCATCTTCCTTATTTGAAGTCGAATTTCAACATTTCTCATATCTTTGAGTAAGTTTGCATCTAACTTTGTCAGATATCGTCGATTAACATCCATTGAAGCCCAATGAGGTCAACTGTCACTCTGTGTTGATTAAAAATTTTCAAAGTCTATCTTCCTAATTTGAAGTCGAATTTCAACATTTCTGATATATTTGAGTGAGTTTGCATCTAACTTTGTCAGATATCGTCGATTTACATCCATTGAAGCCCATTGAGGTCGATTGTCACTTTGTGTTGAGTGAAAATTTTCTAAGTCTATCTTCCTAATTTGAAGTCGAATTTCAACATTTCTGATATATTTGAGTGAGTTTTGCATCTAACTTTGTCAGATATCGTCGATTAACATCCATTGAAGCCCATTGAGGTCGATTGTCACTTTGTGTTGAGTGAAAATTTTTTAAGTCTATCTTCCTAATTTGAAGTCGAAATTCAACATTTCTGATATATTTGAGTGAGTTTGCATCTAACTTTGTCAGATATCGTCGATTAACATCCATTGAAGCCCATTGAGGTCGATTGTCACTTTGTGTTGAGTGAAAATTTTCTAAGTCTATCTTCCTAATTTGAAGTCGAATTTCAACATTTCTGATATATTTGAGTGAGTTTGCATCTTACGTGTCAGATATCGTCGATTTACATCCATTGAAGCCCATTGAGGTCGATTGTCACTTTGTGTTGATTGAAAATTTTCAAAGTCCATCTTCCTTATTTGAAGTCGAATTTCAACATTTCTCATATATTTGAGTAAGTTTGCATCTAACTTTGTCAGATATCGTCGATTTAAATCCTTTGAAGCCCTTTGAGGTCGATTGTCACTTTGTGTTGATTGAAAATTTTCAAAGTCTATCTTCCTAATTTGAAGTCGAGTTTCAACATTTCTGATATATTTGATTGAGTTTGCATCTTACTTGTCAGATATCGTCGATTAACATCCATTGAAGCCCATTGAGGTCGATTGTCCTTTGTGTTGAGTGAAAATTTTCTAAGTCTATCTTCCTTATTTGAAGTCGAATTTCAACATTTCTCATATATTTGAGTAAGTTTGCATCTAACTTTGTCAGATATCGTCGATTTGAATCCTTTGAAGCCCTTTGAGGTCGATTGTCACTTTGTGTTGATTGAAAATTTTCAAAGTCCATCTTCCTTATTTGAAGTCGAATTTCAACATTTCTCATATCTTTGAGTAAGTTTGCATCTAACTTTGTCAGATATCGTCGATTAACATCCATTGAAGCCCAATGAGGTCAACTGTCACTCTGTGTTGATTAAAAATTTTCAAAGTCTATCTTCCTAATTTGAAGTCGAATTTCAACATTTCTGATATATTTGAGTGAGTTTGCATCTAACTTTGTCAGATATCGTCGATTTACATCCATTGAAGCCCATTGAGGTCGATTGTCACTTTGTGTTGAGTGAAAATTTTCTAAGTCTATCTTCCTAATTTGAAGTCGAATTTCAACATTTCTGATATATTTGTTTGAGTTTTGCATCTAACTTTGTCAGATATCGTCGATTAACATCCATTGAAGCCCATTGAGGTCGATTGTCACTTTTTGTTGAGTGAAAATTTTTTAAGTCTATCTTCCTAATTTGAAGTCGAAATTCAACATTTCTGATATATTTGAGTGAGTTTGCATCTAACTTTGTCAGATATCGTCGATTAACATCCATTGAAGCCCATTGAGGTCGATTGTCACTTTGTGTTGAGTGAAAATTTTCTAAGTCTATCTTCCTAATTTGAAGTCGAATTTCAACATTTCTGATATATTTGAGTGAGTTTGCATCTAACTTTGTCAGATATCGTCGATTTACATCCATTGAAGCCCATTGAGGTCGATTGTCACTTTGTGTTGAGTGAAAATTTTCTAAGTCTATCTTCCTAACTTGAAGTCGAATTTCAACATATCTCATATATTTGAGTAAGTTTGCATCTAACTTTGTCAGATATCGTCGATTAACATCCATTGAAGACCTTTGAGATCGATTGTCACTTTGTGTTGATTGAAAATTTTCAAAGTCTATCTTCCTTATTTGAAGTCGATTTTCAACATTTCTCATATATTTGAGTAAGTTTGCATCTAACTTTGTCAGATATCTTCGATTAACATCCATTGAAGCCCATTGAGGTCAACTGTCTCTTTGTGTTGATTGAAAATTTTCAAAGTCTATCTTCCTTATTTGAAGTCGAATTTCAACATTTCTCATATATTTGAGTAAGTTTGCATCTAACTTTGTCAGATATCGTCGATTTAAATCCTTTGAATCCCTTTGAGGTCGATTGTCACTTTGTGTTGATTGAAAATTTTCAAAGTCCATCTTCCTTATTTGAAGTCGAATTTCAACATTTCTCATATCTTTGAGTAAGTTTGCATCTAACTTTGTCAGATATCGTCGATTAACATCCATTGAAGCCCAATAAGGTCAACTGTCACTCTGTGTTGATTGAAAATTTTCAAAGTCTATCTTCCTAATTTGAAGTCGAATTTCAACATTTCTGATATATTTGAGTGAGTTTTGCATCTAACTTTGTCAGATATCGTCGATTAACATCCATTGAAGCCCATTGAGGTCGATTGTCACTTTGTGTTGAGTGAAAATTTTTTAAGTCTATCTTCCTAATTTGAAGTCGAAATTCAACATTTCTGATATATTTGAGTGAGTTTGCATCTAACTTTGTCAGATATCGTCGATTAACATCCATTGAAGCCCATTGAGGTCGATTGTCACTTTGTGTTGAGTGAAAATTTTCTAAGTCTATCTTCCTAATTGGAAGTCGAATTTCAACATTTCTGATATATTTGAGTGAGTTTGCATCTTACTTGTCAGATATCGTCGATTATCATCCATTGAAGCCCATTGAGGTCGATTGTCACTTTGTGTTGAGTGGAAATTTTCAAAGTCTATCTTCCTAATTTGAAGTCGAATTTCAACATTTCTGATATATTTGAGTGAGTTTTCATCTAACTTTGTCAGATATCGTCGATTTACATCCATTGAAGCCCATTGAGGTCGATTGTCACTTTGTGTTGATTGAAAATTTTCAAAGTCTATCTTCCTAATTTGAAGTCGAATTTCAACATTTCTGATATATTTGAGTGAGTTTGCATCTTACGTGTCAGATATCGTCGATTTAAATCCTTTGAAGCCCTTTGAGGTCGATTGTCACTTTGTGTTGATTGAAAATTTTCAAAGTCCATCTTCCTTATTTGAAGTCGAATTTCAACATTTCTCATATCTTTGAGTAAGTTTGCATCTAACTTTGTCAGATATCGTCGATTAACATCCATTGAAGCCCAATGAGGTCAACTGTCACTCTGTGTTGATTAAACATTTTCAAAGTCTATCTTCCTAATTTGAAGTCGAATTTCAACATTTCTGATATATTTGAGTGAGTTTGCATCTAACTTTGTCAGATATCGTCGATTTACATCCATTGAAGCCCATTGAGGTCGATTGTCACTTTGTGTTGAGTGAAAATTTTCTAAGTCTATCTTCCTAATTTGAAGTCGAATTTCAACATTTCTGATATATTTGAGTGAGTTTTGCATCTAACTTTGTCAGATATCGTCGATTTACATCCATTGAAGCCCATTGAGGTCGATTGTCACTTTGTGTTGAGTGAAAATTTTCTAAGTCTATCTTCCTAATTGGAAGTCGAATTTCAACATTTCTGATAGATTTGAGTGAGTTTGCATCTTACTTGTCAGATATCGTCGATTATCATCCATTGAAGCCCATTGAGGTCGATTGTCACTTTGTGTTGAGTGAAAATTTTCTAAGTCTTTCTTCCTAATTTGAAGTCGAAATTCAACATTTTTCATATCTTTGAGTAAGTTTGCATCTAACTTTGTCAGATATCGTCGATTAACATCCATTGAAGCCCAATGAGGTCAACTGTCACTTTGTGTTGATTGAAAATTTTCAAAGTCTATCTTCCTAATTTGAAGTCGAATTTCAACATTTCTGATATATTTGAGTGAGTTTTCATCTAACTTTGTCAGATATCGTCGATTTACATCCATTGAAGCCCATTGAGGTCGATTGTCACTTTGTGTTGAGTGAAAATTTTCTAAGTCTATCTTCCTAATTGGAAGTCGAATTTCAACATTTCTGATAGATTTGAGTGAGTTTGCATCTTACTTGTCAGATATCGTCGATTAACATCCATTGAAGCCCAATGAGGTCAACTGTCACTTTGTGTTGATTGAAAATTTTCAAAGTCTATCTTCCTAATTTGAAGTCGAATTTCAACATTTCTGATATATTTGAGTGAGTTTTCATCTAACTTTGTCAGATATCGTCGATTTACATCCATTGAAGCCCATTGAGGTCGATTGTCACTTTGTGTTGAGTGAAAATTTTCTAAGTCTATCTTCCTAATTGGAAGTCGAATTTCAACATTTCTGATAGATTTGAGTGAGTTTGCATCTTACTTGTCAGATATCGTCGATTAACATCCATTGAAGCCCAATGAGGTCAACTGTCACTTTGTGTTGATTGAAAATTTTCAAAGTCTATCTTCCTTATTTGAAGTCGAATTTCAACATTTCTCATATATTTGAGTGAGTTTGCATCTAACTTTGTCGGATATCTTCGATTAACATCCATTGAAGCCCATTGAGGTCGATTGTCACTTTGTGTTGAGTGAAAATTTTCTAAGTCTATCTTCCTAACTTGAAGTCGAATTTCAACATATCTCATATATTTGAGTAAGTTTGCATCTAACTTTGTCAGATATCGTCGATTAACATCCATTGAAGACCTTTGAGATCGATTGTCACTTTGTGTTGATTGAAAATTTTCAAAGTCTATCTTCCTTATTTGAAGTCGAATTTCAACATTTCTCATATATTTGAGTAAGTTTGCATCTAACTTTGTCAGATATCTTCGATTAACATCCATTGAAGCCCATTGAGGTCAACTGTCTCTTTGTGTTGATTGAAAATTTTCAAAGTCTATCTTCCTTATTTGAAGTCGAATTTCAACATTTCTCATATATTTGAGTAAGTTTGCATCTAACTTTGTCAGATATCGTCGATTTAAATCCTTTGAAGCCCTTTGAGGTCGATTGTCACTTTGTGTTGATTGAAAATTTTCAAAGTCCATCTTCCTTATTTGAAGTCGAATTTCAACATTTCTCATATCTTTGAGTAAGTTTGCATCTAACTTTGTCAGATATCTTCGATTAACATCCATTGAAGCCCATTGAGGTCAACTGTCTCTTTGTGTTGATTGAAAATTTTCAAAGTCTATCTTCCTTATTTGAAGTCGAATTTCAACATTTCTCATATATTTGAGTAAGTTTGCATCTAACTTTGTCAGATATCGTCGATTTAAATCCTTTGAAGCCCTTTGAGGTCGATTGTCACTTTGTGTTGATTGAAAATTTTCAAAGTCCATCTTCCTTATTTGAAGTCGAATTTCAACATTTCTCATATCTTTGAGTAAGTTTGCATCTAACTTTGTTAGATATCGTCGATTAACATCCATTGAAGCCCAATGAGGTCAACTGTCACTTTGTGTTGATTGAAAATTTTCAAAGTCTATCTTCCTAATTTGAAGTCGAATTTCAACATTTCTGATATATTTGAGTGAGTTTTCATCTAACTTTGTCAGATATCGTCGATTAACATCCATTGAAGCCCAATGAGGTCAACTGTCACTTTGTGTTGATTGAAAATTTTCAAAGTCTATCTTCCTAATTGGAAGTCGAATTTCAACATTTCTGATAGATTTGAGTGAGTTTGCATCTTACTTGTCAGATATCGTCGATTAACATCCATTGAAGCCCAATGAGGTCAACTGTCACTTTGTGTTGATTGAAAATTTTCAAAGTCTATCTTCCTTATTTGAAGTCGAATTTCAACATTTCTCATATATTTGAGTAAGTTTGCGTTCAACTTTGTCAGATATCTTCGATTAACATCCATTGAAGCCCATTGAGGTCAATTGTCACTTTGTGTTGATTGAAAATTTTCAAAGTCTATCTTCCTTATTTGAAGTCGAATTTCAACATTTCTCATATATTTGAGTAAGTTTGCATCTAACTTTGTCAGATATCGTCGATTTAAATCCTTTGAAGCCCTTTGAGGTCGATTGTCACTTTGTGTTGAGTGAAAATTTTCTAAGTCTATCTTCCTAATTTGAAGTCGAATTTCAACATTTCTCATATATTTGAGTGAGTTTGCATCTAACTTTGTCAGATATCTTCGATTAACATCCATTGAAGCCCATTGAGGTCGATTGTCACTTTGTGTTGAGTGAAAATTTTCTAAGTCTATCTTCCTAACTTGAAGTCGAATTTCAACATATCTCATATATTTGAGTAAGTTTGCATCTAACTTTGTCAGATATCGTCGATTAACATCCATTGAAGACCTTTGAGATCGATTGTCACTTTGTGTTGATTGAAAATTTTCAAAGTCTATCTTCCTTATTTGAAGTCGAATTTCAACATTTCTCATATATTTGAGTAAGTTTGCATCTAACTTTGTCAGATATCTTCGATTAACATCCATTGAAGCCCATTGAGGTCAACTGTCTCTTTGTGTTGATTGAAAATTTTCAAAGTCTATCTTCCTTATTTGAAGTCGAATTTCAACATTTCTCATATATTTGAGTAAGTTTGCATCTAACTTTGTCAGATATCGTCGATTTACATCCATTGAAGCCCATTGAGGTCGATTGTCACTTTGTGTTGATTGAAAATTTTCAAAGTCTATCTTCCTAATTTGAAGTCGAATTTCAACATTTCTGATATATTTGAGTGAGTTTGCATCTTACGTGTCAGATATCGTCGATTTAAATCCTTTGAAGCCCTTTGAGGTCGATTGTCACTTTGTGTTGATTGAAAATTTTCAAAGTCCATCTTCCTTATTTGAAGTCGAATTTCAACATTTCTCATATCTTTGAGTAAGTTTGCATCTAACTTTGTCAGATATCTTCGATTAACATCCATTGAAGCCCATTGAGGTCAACTGTCTCTTTGTGTTGATTGAAAATTTTCAAAGTCTATCTTCCTTATTTGAAGTCGAATTTCAACATTTCTCATATATTTGAGTAAGTTTGCATCTAACTTTGTCAGATATCGTCGATTTAAATCCTTTGAAGCCCTTTGAGGTCGATTGTCACTTTGTGTTGATTGAAAATTTTCAAAGTCCATCTTCCTTATTTGAAGTCGAATTTCAACACTTCTCATATCTTTGAGTAAGTTTGCATCTAACTTTGTCAGATATCGTCGATTAACATCCATTGAAGCCCAATAAGGTCAACTGTCACTCTGTGTTGATTGAAAATTTTCAAAGTCTATCTTCCTAATTTGAAGTCGAATTTCAACATTTCTGATATATTTGAGTGAGTTTTGCATCTAACTTTGTCAGATATCGTCGATTAACATCCATTGAAGCCCATTGAGGTCGATTGTCACTTTGTGTTGAGTGAAAATTTTTTAAGTCTATCTTCCTAATTTGAAGTCGAAATTCAACATTTCTGATATATTTGAGTGAGTTTGCATCTAACTTTGTCAGATATCGTCGATTAACATCCATTGAAGCCCATTGAGGTCGATTGTCACTTTGTGTTGATTGAAAATTTTCAAAGTCTATCTTCCTAATTTGAAGTCGAATTTCAACATTTCTGATATATTTGAGTGAGTTTGCATCTTACGTGTCAGATATCGTCGATTTAAATCCTTTGAAGCCCTTTGAGGTCGATTGTCACTTTGTGTTGATTGAAAATTTTCAAAGTCTATCTTCCTTATTTGAAGTCGAATTTCAACATTTCTCATATATTTGAGTAAGTTTGCATCTAACTTTGTCAGATATCTTCGATTAACATCCATTGAAGCCCATTGAGGTCAACTGTCTCTTTGTGTTGATTGAAAATTTTCAAAGTCTATCTTCCTTATTTGAAGTCGAATTTCAACATTTCTCATATATTTGAGTAAGTTTGCATCTAACTTTGTCAGATATCGTCGATTTAAATCCTTTGAAGCCCTTTGAGGTCGATTGTCACTTTGTGTTGATTGAAAATTTTCAAAGTCCATCTTCCTTATTTGAAGTCGAATTTCAACATTTCTCATATCTTTGAGTAAGTTTGCATCTAACTTTGTCAGATATCGTCGATTAACATCCATTGAAGCCCAATAAGGTCAACTGTCACTCTGTGTTGATTGAAAATTTTCAAAGTCTATCTTCCTAATTTGAAGTCGAATTTCAACATTTCTGATATATTTGAGTGAGTTTTGCATCTAACTTTGTCAGATATCGTCGATTAACATCCATTGAAGCCCATTGAGGTCGATTGTCACTTTGTGTTGAGTGAAAATTTTCTAAGTCTATCTTCCTAATTTGAAGTCGAATTTCAACATTTCTGATATATTTGAGTGAGTTTTGCATCTAACTTTGTCAGATATCGTCGATTTACATCCATTGAAGCCCATTGAGGTCGATTGTCACTTTGTGTTGAGTGAAAATTTTCTAAGTCTATCTTCCTAATTGGAAGTCGAATTTCAACATTTCTGATAGATTTGAGTGAGTTTGCATCTTACTTGTCAGATATCGTCGATTATCATCCATTGAAGCCCATTGAGGTCGATTGTCACTTTGTGTTGAGTGAAAATTTTCTAAGTCTTTCTTCCTAATTTGAAGTCGAAATTCAACATTTTTCATATCTTTGAGTAAGTTTGCATCTAACTTTGTCAGATATCGTCGATTAACATCCATTGAAGCCCAATGAGGTCAACTGTCACTTTGTGTTGATTGAAAATTTTCAAAGTCTATCTTCCTAATTTGAAGTCGAATTTCAACATTTCTGATATATTTGAGTGAGTTTTCATCTAACTTTGTCAGATATCGTCGATTTACATCCATTGAAGCCCATTGAGGTCGATTGTCACTTTGTGTTGAGTGAAAATTTTCTAAGTCTATCTTCCTAATTGGAAGTCGAATTTCAACATTTCTGATAGATTTGAGTGAGTTTGCATCTTACTTGTCAGATATCGTCGATTAACATCCATTGAAGCCCAATGAGGTCAACTGTCACTTTGTGTTGATTGAAAATTTTCAAAGTCTATCTTCCTTATTTGAAGTCGAATTTCAACATTTCTCATATATTTGAGTGAGTTTGCATCTAACTTTGTCAGATATCTTCGATTAACATCCATTGAAGCCCATTGAGGTCGATTGTCACTTTGTGTTGAGTGAAAATTTTCAAAGTCTATCTTCCTTATTTGAAGTCGAATTTCAACATTTCTCATATATTTGAGTAAGTTTGCATCTAACTTTGTCAGATATCTTCGATTAACATCCATTGAAGCCCATTGAGGTCAACTGTCTCTTTGTGTTGATTGAAAATTTTCAAAGTCTATCTTCCTTATTTGAAGTCGAATTTCAACATTTCTCATATATTTGAGTAAGTTTGCATCTAACTTTGTCAGATATCGTCGATTTAAATCCTTTGAAGCCCTTTGAGGTCGATTGTCACTTTGTGTTGATTGAAAATTTTCAAAGTCCATCTTCCTTATTTGAAGTCGAATTTCAACATTTCTCATATCTTTGAGTAAGTTTGCATCTAACTTTGTTAGATATCGTCGATTAACATCCATTGAAGCCCAATGAGGTCAACTGTCACTTTGTGTTGATTGAAAATTTTCAAAGTCTATCTTCCTAATTTGAAGTCGAATTTCAACATTTCTGATATATTTGAGTGAGTTTTCATCTAACTTTGTCAGATATCGTCGATTTACATCCATTGAAGCCCATTGAGGTCGATTGTCACTTTGTGTTGATTGAAAATTTTCAAAGTCTATCTTCCTAATTGGAAGTCGAATTTCAACATTTCTGATAGATTTGAGTGAGTTTGCATCTTACTTGTCAGATATCGTCGATTAACATCCATTGAAGCCCAATGAGGTCAACTGTCACTTTGTGTTGATTGAAAATTTTCAAAGTCTATCTTCCTTATTTGAAGTCGAATTTCAACATTTCTCATATATTTGAGTAAGTTTGCGTTCAACTTTGTCAGATATCTTCGATTAACATCCATTGAAGCCCATTGAGGTCAATTGTCACTTTGTGTTGATTGAAAATTTTCAAAGTCTATCTTCCTTATTTGAAGTCGAATTTCAACATTTCTCATATATTTGAGTAAGTTTGCATCTAACTTTGTCAGATATCGTCGATTTAAATCCTTTGAAGCCCTTTGAGGTCGATTGTCACTTTGTGTTGAGTGAAAATTTTCTAAGTCTATCTTCCTAATTTGAAGTCGAATTTCAACATTTCTCATATATTTGAGTGAGTTTGCATCTAACTTTGTCAGATATCGTCGATTTACATCCATTGAAGCCCATTGAGGTCGATTGTCACTTTGTGTTGATTGAAAATTTTCAAAGTCTATCTTCCTAATTTGAAGTCGAATTTCAACATTTCTGATATATTTGAGTGAGTTTGCATCTTACGTGTCAGATATCGTCGATTTAAATCCTTTGAAGCCCTTTGAGGTCGATTGTCACTTTGTGTTGATTGAAAATTTTCAAAGTCTATCTTCCTTATTTGAAGTCGAATTTCAACATTTCTCATATATTTGAGTAAGTTTGCATCTAACTTTGTCAGATATCTTCGATTAACATCCATTGAAGCCCATTGAGGTCAACTGTCTCTTTGTGTTGATTGAAAATTTTCAAAGTCTATCTTCCTTATTTGAAGTCGAATTTCAACATTTCTCATATATTTGAGTAAGTTTGCATCTAACTTTGTCAGATATCGTCGATTTACATCCATTGAAGCCCATTGAGGTCGATTGTCACTTTGTGTTGATTGAAAATTTTCAAAGTCTATCTTCCTAATTTGAAGTCGAATTTCAACATTTCTGATATATTTGAGTGAGTTTGCATCTTACGTGTCAGATATCGTCGATTTAAATCCTTTGAAGCCCTTTGAGGTCGATTGTCACTTTGTGTTGATTGAAAATTTTCAAAGTCCATCTTCCTTATTTGAAGTCGAATTTCAACATTTTTCATATCTTTGAGTAAGTTTGCATCTAACTTTGTCAGATATCTTCGATTAACATCCATTGAAGCCCATTGAGGTCAACTGTCTCTTTGTGTTGATTGAAAATTTTCAAAGTCTATCTTCCTTATTTGAAGTCGAATTTCAACATTTCTCATATATTTGAGTAAGTTTGCATCTAACTTTGTCAGATATCGTCGATTTAAATCCTTTGAAACCCTTTGAGGTCGATTGTCACTTTGTGTTGATTGAAAATTTTCAAAGTCCATCTTCCTTATTTGAAGTCGAATTTCAACATTTCTCATATCTTTGAGTAAGTTTGCATCTAACTTTGTCAGATATCGTCGATTAACATCCATTGAAGCCCAATAAGGTCAACTGTCACTCTGTGTTGATTGAAAATTTTCAAAGTCTATCTTCCTAATTTGAAGTCGAATTTCAACATTTCTGATATATTTGAGTGAGTTTTGCATCTAACTTTGTCAGATATCGTCGATTAACATCCATTGAAGCCCATTGAGGTCGATTGTCACTTTGTGTTGAGTGAAAATTTTTTAAGTCTATCTTCCTAATTTGAAGTCGAAATTCAACATTTCTGATATATTTGAGTGAGTTTGCATCTAACTTTGTCAGATATCGTCGATTAACATCCATTGAAGCCCATTGAGGTCGATTGTCACTTTGTGTTGATTGAAAATTTTCAAAGTCTATCTTCCTAATTTGAAGTCGAATTTCAACATTTCTGATATATTTGAGTGAGTTTGCATCTTACGTGTCAGATATCGTCGATTTAAATCCTTTGAAGCCCTTTGAGGTCGATTGTCACTTTGTGTTGATTGAAAATTTTCAAAGTCTATCTTCCTTATTTGAAGTCGAATTTCAACATTTCTCATATATTTGAGTAAGTTTGCATCTAACTTTGTCAGATATCTTCGATTAACATCCATTGAAGCCCATTGAGGTCAACTGTCTCTTTGTGTTGATTGAAAATTTTCAAAGTCTATCTTCCTTATTTGAAGTCGAATTTCAACATTTCTCATATATTTGAGTAAGTTTGCATCTAACTTTGTCAGATATCGTCGATTTAAATCCTTTGAAGCCCTTTGAGGTCGATTGTCACTTTGTGTTGATTGAAAATTTTCAAAGTCCATCTTCCTTATTTGAAGTCGAATTTCAACATTTCTCATATCTTTGAGTAAGTTTGCATCTAACTTTGTCAGATATCGTCGATTAACATCCATTGAAGCCCAATAAGGTCAACTGTCACTCTGTGTTGATTGAAAATTTTCAAAGTCTATCTTCCTAATTTGAAGTCGAATTTCAACATTTCTGATATATTTGAGTGAGTTTTGCATCTAACTTTGTCAGATATCGTCGATTAACATCCATTGAAGCCCATTGAGGTCGATTGTCACTTTGTGTTGAGTGAAAATTTTTTAAGTCTATCTTCCTAATTTGAAGTCGAAATTCAACATTTCTGATATATTTGAGTGAGTTTGCATCTAACTTTGTCAGATATCGTCGATTAACATCCATTGAAGCCCATTGAGGTCGATTGTCACTTTGTGTTGAGTGAAAATTTTCTAAGTCTATCTTCCTAATTGGAAGTCGAATTTCAACATTTCTGATATATTTGAGTGAGTTTGCATCTTACTTGTCAGATATCGTCGATTATCATCCATTGAAGCCCATTGAGGTCGATTGTCACTTTGTGTTGAGTGGAAATTTTCTAAGTCCTTCTTCCTAATTTGAAGTCGAAATTCAACATTTCTCATATCTTTGAGTAAGTTTGCATCTAACTTTGTTAGATATCGTCGATTAACATCCATTGAAGCCCAATGAGGTCAACTGTCACTTTGTGTTGATTGAAAATTTTCAAAGTCTATCTTCCTAATTTGAAGTCGAATTTCAACATTTCTGATATATTTGAGTGAGTTTTCATCTAACTTTGTCAGATATCGTCGATTTACATCCATTGAAGCCCATTGAGGTCGATTGTCACTTTGTGTTGATTGAAAATTTTCAAAGTCTATCTTCCTAATTTGAAGTCGAATTTCAACATTTCTGATATATTTGAGTGAGTTTGCATCTTACGTGTCAGATATCGTCGATTTAAATCCTTTGAAGCCCTTTGAGGTCGATTGTCACTTTGTGTTGATTGAAAATTTTCAAAGTCCATCTTCCTTATTTGAAGTCGAATTTCAACATTTCTCATATCTTTGAGTAAGTTTGCATCTAACTTTGTCAGATATCGTCGATTAACATCCATTGAAGCCCAATGAGGTCAACTGTCACTCTGTGTTGATTAAACATTTTCAAAGTCTATCTTCCTAATTTGAAGTCGAATTTCAACATTTCTGATATATTTGAGTGAGTTTGCATCTAACTTTGTCAGATATCGTCGATTTACATCCATTGAAGCCCATTGAGGTCGATTGTCACTTTGTGTTGAGTGAAAATTTTCTAAGTCTATCTTCCTAATTTGAAGTCGAATTTCAACATTTCTGATATATTTGAGTGAGTTTTGCATCTAACTTTGTCAGATATCGTCGATTTACATCCATTGAAGCCCATTGAGGTCGATTGTCACTTTGTGTTTAGTGAAAATTTTCTAAGTCTTTCTTCCTAATTTGAAGTCGAAATTCAACATTTTTCATATCTTTGAGTAAGTTTGCATCTAACTTTGTCAGATATCGTCGATTAACATCCATTGAAGCCCAATGAGGTCAACTGTCACTTTGTGTTGATTGAAAATTTTCAAAGTCTATCTTCCTAATTTGAAGTCGAATTTCAACATTTCTGATATATTTGAGTGAGTTTTCATCTAACTTTGTCAGATATCGTCGATTTACATCCATTGAAGCCCATTGAGGTCGATTGTCACTTTGTGTTGAGTGAAAATTTTCTAAGTCTATCTTCCTAATTGGAAGTAGAATTTCAACATTTCTGATAGATTTGAGTGAGTTTGCATCTTACTTGTCAGATATCGTCGATTAACATCCATTGAAGCCCAATGAGGTCAACTGTCACTTTGTGTTGATTGAAAATTTTCAAAGTCTATCTTCCTAATTTGAAGTCGAATTTCAACATTTCTGATATATTTGAGTGAGTTTTCATCTAACTTTGTCAGATATCGTCGATTTACATCCATTGAAGCCCATTGAGGTCGATTGTCACTTTGTGTTGAGTGAAAATTTTCTAAGTCTATCTTCCTAATTGGAAGTCGAATTTCAACATTTCTGATAGATTTAAGTGAGTTTGCATCTTACTTGTCAGATATCGTCGATTAACATCCATTGAAGCCCAATGAGGTCAACTGTCACTTTGTGTTGATTGAAAATTTTCAAAGTCTATCTTCCTTATTTGAAGTCGAATTTCAACATTTCTCATATATTTGAGTGAGTTTGCATCTAACTTTGTCAGATATCTTCGATTAACATCCATTGAAGCCCATTGAGGTCGATTGTCACTTTGTGTTGAGTGAAAATTTTCTAAGTCTATCTTCCTAACTTGAAGTCGAATTTCAACATATCTCATATATTTGAGTAAGTTTGCATCTAACTTTGTCAGATATCGTCGATTAACATCCATTGAAGACCTTTGAGATCGATTGTCACTTTGTGTTGATTGAAAATTTTCAAAGTCTATCTTCCTTATTTGAAGTCGAATTTCAACATTTCTCATATATTTGAGTAAGTTTGCATCTAACTTTGTCAGATATCTTCGATTAACATCCATTGAAGCCCATTGAGGTCAACTGTCTCTTTGTGTTGATTGAAAATTTTCAAAGTCTATCTTCCTTATTTGAAGTCGAATTTCAACATTTCTCATATATTTGAGTAAGTTTGCATCTAACTTTGTCAGATATCGTCGATTTAAATCCTTTGAAGCCCTTTGAGGTCGATTGTCACTTTGTGTTGATTGAAAATTTTCAAAGTCCATCTTCCTTATTTGAAGTCGAATTTCAACATTTCTCATATCTTTGAGTAAGTTTGCATCTAACTTTGTCAGATATCGTCGATTAACTTCCATTGAAGCCCAATGAGGTCAACTGTCACTCTGTGTTGATTGAAAATTTTCAAAGTCTATCTTCCTAATTTGAAGTCGAATTTCAACATTTCTGATATATTTGAGTGAGTTTTGCATCTAACTTTGTCAGATATCG
The DNA here is from genome assembly GCF_026250575.1 of Diorhabda carinulata. Classification (NCBI taxonomy): domain Eukaryota; kingdom Metazoa; phylum Arthropoda; class Insecta; order Coleoptera; family Chrysomelidae; genus Diorhabda; species Diorhabda carinulata. The sequence goes on from NC_079466.1 coordinate 10,085,843, forward strand.
TCGATTAACATCCATTGAAGCCCATTGAGGTCGATTGTCACTTTGTGTTGAGTGAAAATTTTTTAAGTCTATCTTCCTAATTTGAAGTCGAAATTCAACATTTCTGATATATTTGAGTGAGTTTGCATCTAACTTTGTCAGATATCGTCGATTAACATCCATTGAAGCCCATTGAGGTCGATTGTCACTTTGTGTTGAGTGAAAATTTTCTAAGTCTATCTTCCTAATTGGAAGTCGAATTTCAACATTTCTGATATATTTGAGTGAGTTTGCATCTTACTTGTCAGATATCGTCGATTATCATCCATTGAAGCCCATTGAGGTCGATTGTCACTTTGTGTTGAGTGAAAATTTTCTAAGTCTTTCTTCCTAATTTGAAGTCGAAATTCAACATTTCTCATATCTTTGAGTAAGTTTGCATCTAACTTTGTCAGATATCGTCGATTAACATCCATTGAAGCCCAATGAGGTCAACTGTCACTTTGTGTTGATTGAAAATTTTCAAAGTCTATCTTCCTAATTTGAAGTCGAATTTCAACATTTCTGATATATTTGAGTGAGTTTTCATCTAACTTTGTCAGATATCGTCGATTTACATCCATTGAAGCCCATTGAGGTCGATTGTCACTTTGTGTTGAGTGAAAATTTTCTAAGTCTATCTTCCTAATTTGAAGTCGAATTTCAACATTTCTGATATATTTGAGTGATTTTGCATCTTACGTGTCAGATATCGTCGATTTAAATCCTTTGAAGCCGTTTGAGGTCGATTGTCACTTTGTGTTGATTGAAAATTTTCAAAGTCCATCTTCCTTATTTCAAGTCGAATTTCAACATTACTCATATCTTTGAGTAAGTTTGCATCTAACTTTGTCAGATATCGTCGATTAACATCCATTGAAGCCCAATGAGGTCAACTGTCACTCTGTGTTGATTAAAAATTTTCAAAGTCTATCTTCCTAATTTGAAGTCGAATTTCAACATTTCTGATATATTTGAGTGAGTTTGCATCTAACTTTGTCAGATATCGTCGATTAACATCCATTGAAGCCCAATGAGGTCAACTGTCACTTTGTGTTGATTGAAAATTTTCAAAGTCTATCTTCCTAATTTGAATTCGAATTTCAACATTTCTGATATATTTGAGTGAGTTTTCATCTAACTTTGTCAGATATCGTCGATTTACATCCATTGAAGCCCATTGAGGTCGATTGTAACTTTGTGTTGATTGAAAATTTTCAAAGTCCATCTTCCTTATTTGAAGTCGAATTTCAACATTTCTCATATCTTTGAGTAAGTTTGCATCTAACTTTGTCAGATATCGTCGATTAACATCCATTGAAGCCCAATGAGGTCAACTGTCACTCTGTGTTGATTAAAAATTTTCAAAGTCTATCTTCCTAATTTGAAGTCGAATTTTAACATTTCTGATATATTTGAGTGAGTTTTGCATCTAACTTTGTCAGATATCGTCGATTAACATCCATTGAAGCCCATTGAGGTCGATTGTCACTTTGTGTTGAGTGAAAATTTTTTAAGTCTATCTTCCTAATTTGAAGTCGAAATTCAACATTTCTGATATATTTGAGTGAGTTTGCATCTAACTTTGTCAGATATCGTCGATTAACTTCCATTGAAGCCCATTGAGGTCGATTGTCACTTTGTGTTGAGTGAAAATTTTCTAAGTCTATCTTCCTAATTTAAAGTCGAATTTCAACATTTCTGATATATTTGAGTGAGTTTGCATCTAACTTTGTCAGATATCGTCGATTAACATCCATTGAAGCCCATTGAGGTCGATTGTCACTTTGTGTTGAGTGAAAATTTTCTAAGTCTATCTTTCTAATTTGAAGTCGAATTTCAACATTTCTGATATATTTGAGTGAGTTTGCATCTTACGTGTCAGATATCGTCGATTAACATCCATTGAAGCCCATTGAGGTCGATTGTCCTTTGTGTTGAGTGAAAATTTTCTAAGTCTTTCTTCCTAATTTGAAGTCGAAATTCAACATTTCTCATATCTTTGAGTAAGTTTGCATCTAACTTTGTCAGATATCGTCGATTAACATCCATTGAAGCCCAATGAGGTCAACTGTCACTTTGTGTTGATTGAAAATTTTCAAAGTCTATCTTCCTAATTTGAAGTCGAATTTCAACATTTCTGATATATTTGAGTGAGTTTTCATCTAACTTTGTCAGATATCGTCGATTTACATCCATTGAAGCCCATTGAGGTCGATTGTCACTTTGTGTTGAGTGAAAATTTTCTAAGTCTATCTTCCTAATTGGAAGTCGAATTTCAACATTTCTGATAGATTTGAGTGAGTTTGCATCTTACTTGTCAGATATCGTCGATTAACATCCATTGAAGCCCAATGAGGTCAACTGTCACTTTGTGTTGATTGAAAATTTTCAAAGTCTATCTTCCTTATTTGAAGTCGAATTTCAACATTTCTCATATATTTGAGTAAGTTTGCGTCTAACTTTGTCAGATATCTTCGATTAACATCCATTGAAGCCCATTGAGGTCAATTGTCACTTTGTGTTGATTGAAAATTTTCAAAGTCTATCTTCCTTATTTGAAGTCGAATTTGAACATTTCTCATATATTTGAGTAAGTTTGCATCTAACTTTGTCAGATATCGTCGATTTAAATCCTTTGAAGCCCATTGAGGTCGATTGTCACTTTGTGTTGAGTGAAAATTTTCTAAGTCTATCTTCCTAATTTGAAGTCGAATTTCAACATTTCTGATATATTTGAGTGATTTTGCATCTTACGTGTCAGATATCGTCGATTTAAATCCTTTGAAGCCCTTTGAGGTCGATTGTCACTTTGTGTTGATTGAAAATTTTCAAAGTCCATCTTCCTTATTTCAAGTCGAATTTCAACATTACTCATATCTTTGAGTAAGTTTGCATCTAACTTTGTCAGATATCGTCGATTAACATCCATTGAAGCCCAATGAGGTCAACTGTCACTCTGTGTTGATTAAAAATTTTCAAAGTCTATCTTCCTAATTTGAAGTCGAATTTCAACATTTCTGATATATTTGAGTGAGTTTGCATCTAACTTTGTCAGATATCGTCGATTAACATCCATTGAAGCCCAATGAGGTCAACTGTCACTTTGTGTTGATTGAAAATTTTCAAAGTCTATCTTCCTAATTTGAATTCGAATTTCAACATTTCTGATATATTTGAGTGAGTTTTCATCTAACTTTGTCAGATATCGTCGATTTACATCCATTGAAGCCCATTGAGGTCGATTGTAACTTTGTGTTGATTGAAAATTTTCAAAGTCCATCTTCCTTATTTGAAGTCGAATTTCAACATTTCTCATATCTTTGAGTAAGTTTGCATCTAACTTTGTCAGATATCGTCGATTAACATCCATTGAAGCCCAATGAGGTCAACTGTCACTCTGTGTTGATTAAAAATTTTCAAAGTCTATCTTCCTAATTTGAAGTCGAATTTTAACATTTCTGATATATTTGAGTGAGTTTTGCATCTAACTTTGTCAGATATCGTCGATTAACATCCATTGAAGCCCATTGAGGTCGATTGTCACTTTGTGTTGAGTGAAAATTTTTTAAGTCTATCTTCCTAATTTGAAGTCGAAATTCAACATTTCTGATATATTTGAGTGAGTTTGCATCTAACTTTGTCAGATATCGTCGATTAACTTCCATTGAAGCCCATTGAGGTCGATTGTCACTTTGTGTTGAGTGAAAATTTTCTAAGTCTATCTTCCTAATTTAAAGTCGAATTTCAACATTTCTGATATATTTGAGTGAGTTTGCATCTAACTTTGTCAGATATCGTCGATTAACATCCATTGAAGCCCATTGAGGTCGATTGTCACTTTGTGTTGAGTGAAAATTTTCTAAGTCTATCTTTCTAATTTGAAGTCGAATTTCAACATTTCTGATATATTTGAGTGAGTTTGCATCTTACGTGTCAGATATCGTCGATTAACATCCATTGAAGCCCATTGAGGTCGATTGTCCTTTGTGTTGAGTGAAAATTTTCTAAGTCTTTCTTCCTAATTTGAAGTCGAAATTCAACATTTCTCATATCTTTGAGTAAGTTTGCATCTAACTTTGTCAGATATCGTCGATTAACATCCATTGAAGCCCAATGAGGTCAACTGTCACTTTGTGTTGATTGAAAATTTTCAAAGTCTATCTTCCTAATTTGAAGTCGAATTTCAACATTTCTGATATATTTGAGTGAGTTTTCATCTAACTTTGTCAGATATCGTCGATTTACATCCATTGAAGCCCATTGAGGTCGATTGTCACTTTGTGTTGAGTGAAAATTTTCTAAGTCTATCTTCCTAATTGGAAGTCGAATTTCAACATTTCTGATAGATTTGAGTGAGTTTGCATCTTACTTGTCAGATATCGTCGATTAACATCCATTGAAGCCCAATGAGGTCAACTGTCACTTTGTGTTGATTGAAAATTTTCAAAGTCTATCTTCCTTATTTGAAGTCGAATTTCAACATTTCTCATATATTTGAGTAAGTTTGCGTCTAACTTTGTCAGATATCTTCGATTAACATCCATTGAAGCCCATTGAGGTCAATTGTCACTTTGTGTTGATTGAAAATTTTCAAAGTCTATCTTCCTTATTTGAAGTCGAATTTGAACATTTCTCATATATTTGAGTAAGTTTGCATCTAACTTTGTCAGATATCGTCGATTTAAATCCTTTGAAGCCCTTTGAGGTCGATTGTCACTTTGTGTTGAGTGAAAATTTTCTAAGTCTATCTTCCTAATTTGAAGTCGAATTTCAACATTTCTCATATATTTGAGTGAGTTTGCATCTAACTTTGTCAGATATCTTCGATTAACATCCATTGAAGCCCATTGAGGTCGATTGTCACTTTGTGTTGAGTGAAAATTTTCTAAGTCTATCTTCTTAACTTGAAGTCGAATTTCAACATATCTCATATATTTGAGTAAGTTTGCATCTAACTTTGTCAGATATCGTCGATTAACATCCATTGAAGACCTTTGAGATCGATTGTCACTTTGTGTTGATTGAAAATTTTCAAAGTCTATCTTCCTTATTTGAAGTCGAATTTCAACATTTCTCATATATTTGAGTAAGTTTGCATCTAACTTTGTCAGATATCTTCGATTAACATCCATTGAAGCCCATTGAGGTCAACTGTCTCTTTGTGTTGATTGAAAATTTTCAAAGTCTATCTTCCTTATTTGAAGTCGAATTTCAACATTTCTCATATATTTGAGTAAGTTTGCATCTAACTTTGTCAGATATCGTCGATTTAAATCCTTTGAAGCCCTTTGAGGTCGATTGTCACTTTGTGTTGATTGAAAATTTTCAAAGTCCATCTTCCTTATTTGAAGTCGAATTTCAACATTTCTCATATCTTTGAGTAAGTTTGCATCTAACTTTGTCAGATATCGTCGATTAACATCCATTGAAGCCCAATGAGGTCAACTGTCACTCTGTGTTGATTGAAAATTTTCAAAGTCTATCTTCCTAATTTGAAGTCGAATTTCAACATTTCTGATATATTTGAGTGAGTTTTGCATCTAACTTTGTCAGATATCGTCGATTAACATCCATTGAAGCCCATTGAGGTCGATTGTCACTTTGTGTTGAGTGAAAATTTTTTAAGTCTATCTTCCTAATTTGAAGTCGAAATTCAACATTTCTGATATATTTGAGTGAGTTTGCATCTAACTTTGTCAGATATCGTCGATTAACATCCATTGAAGCCCATTGAGGTCGATTGTCACTTTGTGTTGAGTGAAAATTTTCTAAGTCTATCTTCCTAATTGGAAGTCGAATTTCAACATTTCTGATATATTTGAGTGAGTTTGCATCTTACTTGTCAGATATCGTCGATTATCATCCATTGAAGCCCATTGAGGTCGATTGTCACTTTGTGTTGAGTGAAAATTTTCTAAGTCTTTCTTCCTAATTTGAAGTCGAAATTCAACATTCCTCATATCTTTGAGTAAGTTTGCATCTAACTTTGTCAGATATCGTCGATTAACATCCATTGAAGCCCAATGAGGTCAACTGTCACTTTGTGTTGATTGAAAATTTTCAAAGTCCATCTTCCTAATTTGAAGTCGAATTTCAACATTTCTGATATATTTGAGTGAGTTTTCATCTAACTTTGTCAGATATCGTCGATTTACATCCATTGAAGCCCATTGAGGTCGATTGTCACTTTGTGTTGAGTGAAAATTTTCTAAGTCTATCTTCCTAATTTGAAGTCGAATTTCAACATTTCTGATATATTTGAGTGAGTTTGCATCTTACGTGTCAGATATCGTCGATTTAAATCCTTTGAAGCCCTTTGAGGTCGATTGTCACTTTGTGTTGATTGAAAATTTTCAAAGTCCATCTTCCTTATTTCAAGTCGAATTTCAACATTACTCATATCTTTGAGTAAGTTTGCATCTAACTTTGTCAGATATCGTCGATTAACATCCATTGAAGCCCAATGAGGTCAACTGTCACTCTGTGTTGATTAAAAATTTTCAAAGTCTATCTTCCTAATTTGAAGTCGAATATCAACATTTCTGATATATTTGAGTGAGTTTGCATCTAACTTTGTCAGATATCGTCGATTAACATCCATTGAAGCCCAATGAGGTCAACTGTCACTTTGTGTTGATTGAAAATTTTCAAAGTCTATCTTCCTAATTTGAATTCGAATTTCAACATTTCTGATATATTTGAGTGAGTTTTCATCTAACTTTGTCAGATATCGTCGATTTACATCCATTGAAGCCCATTGAGGTCGATTGTCACTTTGTGTTGATTGAAAATTTTCAAAGTCCATCTTCCTTATTTGAAGTCGAATTTCAACATTTCTCATATCTTTGAGTAAGTTTGCATCTAACTTTGTCAGATATCGTCGATTAACATCCATTGAAGCCCAATGAGGTCAACTGTCACTCTGTGTTGATTAAAAATTTTCAAAGTCTATCTTCCTAATTTGAAGTCGAATTTTAACATTTCTGATATATTTGAGTGAGTTTTGCATCTAACTTTGTCAGATATCGTCGATTAACATCCATTGAAGCCCATTGAGGTCGATTGTCACTTTGTGTTGAGTGAAAATTTTTTAAGTCTATCTTCCTAATTTGAAGTCGAAATTCAACATTTCTGATATATTTGAGTGAGTTTGCATCTAACTTTGTCAGATATCGTCGATTAACTTCCATTGAAGCCCATTGAGGTCGATTGTCACTTTGTGTTGAGTGAAAATTTTCTAAGTCTATCTTCCTAATTTAAAGTCGAATTTCAACATTTCTGATATATTTGAGTGAGTTTGCATCTAACTTTGTCAGATATCGTCGATTAACATCCATTGAAGCCCATTGAGGTCGATTGTCACTTTGTGTTGAGTGAAAATTTTCTAAGTCTATCTTTCTAATTTGAAGTCGAATTTCAACATTTCTGATATATTTGAGTGAGTTTGCATCTTACGTGTCAGATATCGTCGATTAACATCCATTGAAGCCCATTGAGGTCGATTGTCCTTTGTGTTGAGTGAAAATTTTCTAAGTCTTTCTTCCTAATTTGAAGTCGAAATTCAACATTTCTCATATCTTTGAGTAAGTTTGCATCTAACTTTGTCAGATATCGTCGATTAACATCCATTGAAGCCCAATGAGGTCAACTGTCACTTTGTGTTGATTGAAAATTTTCAAAGTCTATCTTCCTAATTTGAAGTCGAATTTCAACATTTCTGATATATTTGAGTGAGTTTTCATCTAACTTTGTCAGATATCGTCGATTTACATCCATTGAAGCCCATTGAGGTCGATTGTCACTTTGTGTTGAGTGAAAATTTTCTAAGTCTATCTTCCTAATTGGAAGTCGAATTTCAACATTTCTGATAGATTTGAGTGAGTTTGCATCTTACTTGTCAGATATCGTCGATTAACATCCATTGAAGCCCAATGAGGTCAACTGTCACTTTGTGTTGATTGAAAATTTTCAAAGTCTATCTTCCTTATTTGAAGTCGAATTTCAACATTTCTCATATATTTGAGTAAGTTTGCGTCTAACTTTGTCAGATATCTTCGATTAACATCCATTGAAGCCCATTGAGGTCAATTGTCACTTTGTGTTGATTGAAAATTTTCAAAGTCTATCTTCCTTATTTGAAGTCGAATTTGAACATTTCTCATATATTTGAGTAAGTTTGCATCTAACTTTGTCAGATATCGTCGATTTAAATCCTTTGAAGCCCTTTGAGGTCGATTGTCACTTTGTGTTGAGTGAAAATTTTCTAAGTCTATCTTCCTAATTTGAAGTCGAATTTCAACATTTCTCATATATTTGAGTGAGTTTGCATCTAACTTTGTCAGATATCTTCGATTAACATCCATTGAAGCCCATTGAGGTCGATTGTCACTTTGTGTTGAGTGAAAATTTTCTAAGTCTATCTTCTTAACTTGAAGTCGAATTTCAACATATCTCATATATTTGAGTAAGTTTGCATCTAACTTTGTCAGATATCGTCGATTAACATCCATTGAAGACCTTTGAGATCGATTGTCACTTTGTGTTGATTGAAAATTTTCAAAGTCTATCTTCCTTATTTGAAGTCGAATTTCAACATTTCTCATATATTTGAGTAAGTTTGCATCTAACTTTGTCAGATATCTTCGATTAACATCCATTGAAGCCCATTGAGGTCAACTGTCTCTTTGTGTTGATTGAAAATTTTCAAAGTCTATCTTCCTTATTTGAAGTCGAATTTCAACATTTCTCATATATTTGAGTAAGTTTGCATCTAACTTTGTCAGATATCGTCGATTTAAATCCTTTGAAGCCCTTTGAGGTCGATTGTCACTTTGTGTTGATTGAAAATTTTCAAAGTCCATCTTCCTTATTTGTAGTCGAATTTCAACATTTCTCATATCTTTGAGTAAGTTTGCATCTAACTTTGTCAGATATCGTCGATTAACATCCATTGAAGCCCAATGAGGTCAACTGTCACTCTGTGTTGATTGAAAATTTTCAAAGTCTATCTTCCTAATTTGAAGTCGAATTTCAACATTTCTGATATATTTGAGTGAGTTTTGCATCTAACTTTGTCAGATATCGTCGATTAACATCCATTGAAGCCCATTGAGGTCGATTGTCACTTTGTGTTGAGTGAAAATTTTTTAAGTCTATCTTCCTAATTTGAAGTCGAAATTCAACATTTCTGATATATTTGAGTGAGTTTGCATCTAACTTTGTCAGATATCGTCGATTAACATCCATTGAAGCCCATTGAGGTCGATTGTCACTTTGTGTTGAGTGAAAATTTTCTAAGTCTATCTTCCTAATTGGAAGTCGAATTTCAACATTTCTGATATATTTGAGTGAGTTTGCATCTTACTTGTCAGATATCGTCGATTATCATCCATTGAAGCCCATTGAGGTCGATTGTCACTTTGTGTTGAGTGAAAATTTTCTAAGTCTTTCTTCCTAATTTGAAGTCGAAATTCAACATTTCTCATATCTTTGAGTAAGTTTGCATCTAACTTTGTCAGATATCGTCGATTAACATCCATTGAAGCCCAATGAGGTCAACTGTCACTTTGTGTTGATTGAAAATTTTCAAAGTCCATCTTCCTAATTTGAAGTCGAATTTCAACATTTCTGATATATTTGAGTGAGTTTTCATCTAACTTTGTCAGATATCGTCGATTTACATCCATTGAAGCCCATTGAGGTCGATTGTCACTTTGTGTTGAGTGAAAATTTTCTAAGTCTATCTTCCTAATTTGAAGTCGAATTTCAACATTTCTGATATATTTGAGTGAGTTTGCATCTTACGTGTCAGATATCGTCGATTTAAATCCTTTGAAGCCCTTTGAGGTCGATTGTCACTTTGTGTTGATTGAAAATTTTCAAAGTCCATCTTCCTTATTTCAAGTCGAATTTCAACATTACTCATATCTTTGAGTAAGTTTGCATCTAACTTTGTCAGATATCGTCGATTAACATCCATTGAAGCCCAATGAGGTCAACTGTCACTCTGTGTTGATTAAAAATTTTCAAAGTCTATCTTCCTAATTTGAAGTCGAATATCAACATTTCTGATATATTTGAGTGAGTTTGCATCTAACTTTGTCAGATATCGTCGATTAACATCCATTGAAGCCCAATGAGGTCAACTGTCACTTTGTGTTGATTGAAAATTTTCAAAGTCTATCTTCCTAATTTGAATTCGAATTTCAACATTTCTGATATATTTGAGTGAGTTTTCATCTAACTTTGTCAGATATCGTCGATTTACATCCATTGAAGCCCATTGAGGTCGATTGTCACTTTGTGTTGATTGAAAATTTTCAAAGTCCATCTTCCTTATTTGAAGTCGAATTTCAACATTTCTCATATCTTTGAGTAAGTTTGCATCTAACTTTGTCAGATATCGTCGATTAACATCCATTGAAGCCCAATGAGGTCAACTGTCACTCTGTGTTGATTAAAAATTTTCAAAGTCTATCTTCCTAATTTGAAGTCGAATTTCAACATTTCTGATATATTTGAGTGAGTTTGCATCTAACTTTGTCAGATATCGTCGATTTACATCCATTGAAGCCCATTGAGGTCGATTGTCACTTTGTGTTGAGTGAAAATTTTATAAGTCTATCTTCCTAATTTGAAGTCGAATTTCAACATTTCTGATATATTTGAGTGAGTTTTGCATCTAACTTTGTCAGATATCGTCGATTAATATCCATTGAAGCCCATTGAGGTCGATTGTCACTTTGTGTTGAGTGAAAATTTTTTAAGTCTATCTTCCTAATTTGAAGTCGAAATTCAACATTTCTGATATATTTGAGTGAGTTTGCATCTAACTTTGTCAGATATCGTCGATTAACTTCCATTGAAGCCCATTGAGGTCGATTGTCACTTTGTGTTGAGTGAAAATTTTCTAAGTCTATCTTCCTAATTTAAAGTCGAATTTCAACATTTCTGATATATTTGAGTGAGTTTGCATCTAACTTTGTCAGATATCGTCGATTAACATCCATTGAAGCCCATTGAGGTCGATTGTCACTTTGTGTTGAGTGAAAATTTCAAAGTCTATCTTTCTAATTTGAAGTCGAATTTCAACATTTCTGATATATTTGAGTGAGTTTGCATCTTACGTGTCAGATATCGTCGATTAACATCCATTGAAGCCCATTGAGGTCGATTGTCCTTTGTGTTGAGTGAAAATTTTCTAAGTCTTTCTTCCTAATTTGAATTCGAAATTCAACATTTCTGATATATTTGAGTGAGTTTGCATCTAACTTTGTCAGATATCGTCGATTTACATCCATTGAAGCCCATTGAGGTCGATTGTCACTTTGTGCTGAGTGAAAATTTTCTAAGTCTATCTTCCTAATTTGAAGTCGAATTTCAACATTTCTGATATATTTGAGTGAGTTTGCATCTAACTTTGTCAGATATCGTCGATTTACATCCATTGAAGCCCATTGAGGTCGATTGTCACTTTGTGTTGAGTGAAAATTTTCAAAGTCTATCTTCCTAATTTGAAGTCGAATTTCAACATTTCTCATATATTTGAGTGAGTTTGCATCTAACTTTGTCAGATATCTTCGATTAACATCCATTGTAGCCCATTGAGGTCGATTGTCACTTTGTGTTGAGTGAAAATTTTCTAAGTCTATCTTCCTAACTTGAAGTCGAATTTCAACATTTCTCATATATTTGAGTAAGTTTGCATCTAACTTTGTCAGATATCGTCGATTAACATCCATTGAAGACCTTTGAGGTCGATTGTCACTTTGTGTTGATTGAAAATTTTCAAAGTCTATCTTCCTTATTTGAAGTCGAATTTCAACATTTCACATATATTTGAGTAAGTTTGCATCTAACTTTGTCAGATATCTTCGATTAACATCCATTGAAGCCCATTGAGGTCAACTGTCTCTTTGTGTTGATTGAAAATTTTCAAAGTCTATCTTCCTTATTTGAAGTCGAATTTCAACATTTCTCATATATTTGAGTAAGTTTGCATCTAACTTTGTCAGATATCGTCGATTTAAATCCTTTGAAGCCCTTTGAGGTCGATTGTCACTTTGTGTTGATTGAAAATTTTCAAAGTCTATCTTCCTAATTTGAAGTCGAGTTTCAACATTTCTGATATATTTGATTGAGTTTGCATCTTACTTGTCAGATATCGTCGATTAACATCCATTGAAGCCCATTGAGGTCGATTGTCCTTTGTGTTGAGTGAAAATTTTCTAAGTCTTTCTTCCTAATTTGAAGTCGAAATTCAACATTTCTCATATCTTTGAGTAAGTTTGCATCTAACTTTGTCAGATATCGTCGATTAACATCCATTGAAGCCCAATGAGGTCAACTGTCACTTTGTGTTGATTGAAAATTTTCAAAGTCTATCTTCCTAATTTGAATTCGAAATTCAACATTTCTGATATATTTGAGTGAGTTTGCATCTAACTTTGTCAGATATCGTCGATTTACATCCATTGAAGCCCATTGAGGTCGATTGTCACTTTGTGCTGAGTGAAAATTTTCTAAGTCTATCTTCCTAATTTGAAGTCGAATTTCAACATTTCTGATATATTTGAGTGAGTTTGCATCTGACTTTGTCAGATATCGTCGATTTACATCCATTGAAGCCCATTGAGGTCGATTGTCACTTTGTGTTGAGTGAAAATTTTCAAAGTCTATCTTCCTAATTTGAAGTCGAATTTCAACATTTCTCATATATTTGAGTGAGTTTGCATCTAACTTTGTCAGATATCTTCGATTAACATCCATTGTAGCCCATTGAGGTCGATTGTCACTTTGTGTTGAGTGAAAATTTTCTAAGTCTATCTTCCTAACTTGAAGTCGAATTCCAACATTTCTCATATATTTGAGTAAGTTTGCATCTAACTTTGTCAGATATCGTCGATTAACATCCATTGAAGACCTTTGAGGTCGATTGTCACTTTGTGTTGATTGAAAATTTTCAAAGTCTATCTTCCTTATTTGAAGTCGAATTTCAACATTTCACATATATTTGAGTAAGTTTGCATCTAACTTTGTCAGATATCTTCGATTAACATCCATTGAAGCCCATTGAGGTCAACTGTCTCTTTGTGTTGATTGAAAATTTTCAAAGTCTATCTTCCTTATTTGAAGTCGAATTTCAACATTTCTCATATATTTGAGTAAGTTTGCATCTAACTTTGTCAGATATCGTCGATTTAAATCCTTTGAAGCCCTTTGAGGTCGATTGTCACTTTGTGTTGATTGAAAATTTTCAAAGTCTATCTTCCTAATTTGAAGTCGAGTTTCAACATTTCTGATATATTTGATTGAGTTTGCATCTTACTTGTCAGATATCGTCGATTAACATCCATTGAAGCCCATTGAGGTCGATTGTCCTTTGTGTTGAGTGAAAATTTTCTAAGTCTTTCTTCCTAATTTGAAGTCGAAATTCAACATTTCTCATATCTTTGAGTAAGTTTGCATCTAACTTTGTCAGATATCGTCGATTAACATCCATTGAAGCCCAATGAGGTCAACTGTCACTTTGTGTTAATTGAAAATTTTCAAAGTCTATCTTCCTAATTTGAAGTCGAATTCCAACATTTCTGATATATTTGATTGAGTTTTCATCTAACTTTGTCAGATATCGTCGATTTACATCCATTGAAGCCCATTGAGGTCGATTGTCACTTTGTGTTGAGTGAAAATTTTCTAAGTCTATCTTCCTAATTTGAAGTCGAATTTCAACATTTCTGATATATTTGAGTGAGTTTGCATCTTACGTGTCAGATATCGTCGATTAACATCCATTGAAGCCCATTGAGGTCGATTGTCTTTTGTGTTGAGTGAAAATTTTCTAAGTCTTTCTTCCTAATTTGAATTCGAAATTCAACATTTCTGATATATTTGAGTGAGTTTGCATCTAACTTTGTCAGATATCGTCGATTTACATCCATTGAAGCCCATTGAGGTCGATTGTCACTTTGTGCTGAGTGAAAATTTTCTAAGTCTATCTTCCTAATTTGAAGTCGAATTTCAACATTTCTGATATATTTGAGTGAGTTTGCATCTAACTTTGTCAGATATCGTCGATTAACATCCATTGAAGACCTTTGAGGTCGATTGTCACTTTGTGTTGAGTGAAAATTTTCAAAGTCTATCTTCCTTATTTGAAGTCGAATTTCAACATTTCACATATATTTGAGTAAGTTTGCATCTAACTTTGTCAGATATCTTCGATTAACATCCATTGAAGACCTTTGAGGTCGATTGTCACTTTGTGTTGATTGAAAATTTTCAAAGTCTATCTTCCTTATTTGAAGTCGAATTTCAACATTTCACATATATTTGAGTAAGTTTGCATCTAACTTTGTCAGATATCTTCGATTAACATCCATTGAAGCCCATTGAGGTCAACTGTCTCTTTGTGTTGATTGAAAATTTTCAAAGTCTATCTTCCTTATTTGAAGTCGAATTTCAACATTTCTCATATATTTGAGTAAGTTTGCATCTAACTTTGTCAGATATCGTCGATTTAAATCCTTTGAAGCCCTTTGAGGTCGATTGTCACTTTGTGTTGATTGAAAATTTTCAAAGTCTATCTTCCTAATTTGAAGTCGAATTTCAACATTTCTGATATATTTGATTGAGTTTGCATCTTACTTGTCAGATATCGTCGATTAACATCCATTGAAGCCCATTGAGGTCGATTGTCCTTTGTGTTGAGTGAAAATTTTCTAAGTCTTTCTTCCTAATTTGAAGTCGAAATTCAACATTTCTGATATATTTGAGTGAGTTTGCATCTAACTTTGTCAGATATCGTCGATTAACATCCATTGAAGCCCATTGAGGTCGATTGTCACTTTGTGTTGAGTGAAAATTTTCTAAGTCTATCTTCCTAACTTGAAGTCGAATTTCAACATTTCTGATATATTTGAGTGAGTTTGCATCTAACTTTGTCAGATATCGTCGATTTACATCCATTGAAGCCCATTGAGGTCGATTGTCACTTTGTGTTGATTAAAAATTTTCAAAGTCTATCTTCCTAATTTGAAGTCGAATTTCAACATTTCTGATATATTTGAGTGAGTTTGCATCTAACTTTGTCAGATATCGTCGATTTACATCCATTGAAGCCCATTGAGGTCAACTGTCTCTTTGTGTTGATTGAAAATTTTCAAAGTCTATCTTCCTTATTTGAAGTCGAATTTCAACATTTCTCATATATTTGAGTAAGTTTGCATCTAACTTTGTCAGATATCGTCGATTTAAATCCTTTGAAGCCCTTTGAGGTCGATTGTCACTTTGTGTTGATTGAAAATTTTCAAAGTCTATCTTCCTAATTTGAAGTCGAATTTCAACATTTCTGATATATTTGATTGAGTTTGCATCTTACTTGTCAGATATCGTCGATTAACATCCATTGAAGCCCATTGAGGTCGATTGTCCTTTGTGTTGAGTGAAAATTTTCTAAGTCTTTCTTCCTAATTTGAAGTCGAAATTCAACATTTCTGATATATTTGAGTGAGTTTGCATCTAACTTTGTCAGATATCGTCGATTAACATCCATTGAAGCCCATTGAGGTCGATTGTCACTTTGTGTTGAGTGAAAATTTTCTAAGTCTATCTTCCTAACTTGAAGTCGAATTTCAACATTTCTGATATATTTGAGTGAGTTTGCATCTAACTTTGAATGATATCGTCGATTTACATCCATTGAAGCCCATTGAGGTCGATTGTCACTTTGTGTTGATTAAAAATTTTCAAAGTCTATCTTCCTAATTTGAAGTCGAATTTCAACATTTCTGATATATTTGAGTGAGTTTGCATCTAACTTTGTCAGATATCGTCGATTTACATCCATTGAAGCCCATTGAGGTCGATTGTCACTTTGTGTTGATTGAAAATTTTCAAAGTCTATCTTCCTAATTTGAAGTCGAATTTCAACATTTCTGATATATTTGAGTGAGTTTGCATCTAACTTTGTCAGATATCGTCGATTTACATCCATTGAAGCCCATTGAGGTCGATTGTCCTTTGTGTTGAGTGAAAATTTTCTAAGTCTTTCTTCCTAATTTGAAGTCGAAATTCAACATTTCTCATATCTTTGAGTAAGTTTGCATCTAACTTTGTCAGATATCGTCGATTAACATCCATTGAAGCCCAATGAGGTCAACTGTCACTTTGTGTTGATTGAAAATTTTCAAAGTCTATCTTCCTAATTTGAAGTCGAATTTCAACATTTCTGATATATTTGATTGAGTTTTCATCTAACTTTGTCAGATATCGTCGATTTACATCCATTGAAGCCCATTGAGGTCGATTGTCACTTTGTGTTGAGTGAAAATTTTCTAAGTCTATCTTCCTAATTTGAAGTCGAATTTCAACATTTCTGATATATTTGAGTGAGTTTGCATCTTACGTGTCAGATATCGTCGATTAACATCCATTGAAGCCCATTGAGGTCGATTGTCCTTTGTGTTGAGTGAAAATTTTCTAAGTCTTTCTTCCTAATTTGAATTCGAAATTCAACATTTCTGATATATTTGAGTGAGTTTGCATCTAACTTCGTCAGATATCGTCGATTTACATCCATTGAAGCCCATTGAGGTCGATTGTCACTTTGTGCTGAGTGAAAATTTTCTAAGTCTATCTTCCTAATTTGAAGTCGAATTTCAACATTTCTGATATATTTGAGTGAGTTTGCATCTAACTTTGTCAGATATCGTCGATTTACATCCATTGAAGCCCATTGAGGTCGATTGTCACTTTGTGTTGAGTGAAAATTTTCAAAGTCTATCTTCCTAACTTGAAGTCGAATTTCAACATTTCTCATATATTTGAGTAAGTTTGCATCTAACTTTGTCAGATATCGTCGATTAACATCCATTGAAGACCTTTGAGGTCGATTGTCACTTTGTGTTGATTGAAAATTTTCAAAGTCTATCTTCCTTATTTGAAGTCGAATTTCAACATTTCACATATATTTGAGTAAGTTTGCATCTAACTTTGTCAGATATCTTCGATTAACATCCATTGAAGCCCATTGAGGTCAACTGTCTCTTTGTGTTGATTGAAAATTTTCAAAGTCTATCTTCCTTATTTGAAGTCGAATTTCAACATTTCTCATATATTTGAGTAAGTTTGCATCTAACTTTGTCAGATATCGTCGATTTAAATCCTTTGAAGCCCTTTGAGGTCGATTGTCACTTTGTGTTGATTGAAAATTTTCAAAGTCTATCTTCCTTATTTGAAGTCGAATTTCAACATTTCACATATATTTGAGTAAGTTTGCATCTAACTTTGTCAGATATCTTCGATTAACATCCATTGAAGCCCATTGAGGTCAACTGTCTCTTTGTGTTGATTGAAAATTTTCAAAGTCTATCTTCCTTATTTGAAGTCGAATTTCAACATTTCTCATATATTTGAGTAAGTTTGCATCTAACTTTGTCAGATATCGTCGATTTAAATCCTTTGAAGCCCTTTGAGGTCGATTGTCACTTTGTGTTGATTGAAAATTTTCAAAGTCTATCTTCCTAATTTGAAGTCGAATTTCAACATTTCTGATATATTTGATTGAGTTTGCATCTTACTTGTCAGATATCGTCGATTAACATCCATTGAAGCCCATTGAGGTCGATTGTCCTTTGTGTTGAGTGAAAATTTTCTAAGTCTTTCTTCCTAATTTGAAGTCGAAATTCAACATTTCTGATATATTTGAGTGAGTTTGCATCTAACTTTGTCAGATATCGTCGATTAACATCCATTGAAGCCCATTGAGGTCGATTGTCACTTTGTGTTGAGTGAAAATTTTCTAAGTCTATCTTCCTAACTTGAAGTCGAATTTCAACATTTCTGATATATTTGAGTGAGTTTGCATCTAACTTTGTCAGATATCGTCGATTTACATCCATTGAAGCCCATTGAGGTCGATTGTCACTTTGTGTTGATTAAAAATTTTCAAAGTCTATCTTCCTAATTTGAAGTCGAATTTCAACATTTCTGATATATTTGAGTGAGTTTGCATCTAACTTTGTCAGATATCGTCGATTTACATCCATTGAAGCCCATTGAGGTCAACTGTCTCTTTGTGTTGATTGAAAATTTTCAAAGTCTATCTTCCTTATTTGAAGTCGAATTTCAACATTTCTCATATATTTGAGTAAGTTTGCATCTAACTTTGTCAGATATCGTCGATTTAAATCCTTTGAAGCCCTTTGAGGTCGATTGTCACTTTGTGTTGATTGAAAATTTTCAAAGTCTATCTTCCTAATTTGAAGTCGAATTTCAACATTTCTGATATATTTGATTGAGTTTGCATCTTACTTGTCAGATATCGTCGATTAACATCCATTGAAGCCCATTGAGGTCGATTGTCCTTTGTGTTGAGTGAAAATTTTCTAAGTCTTTCTTCCTAATTTGAAGTCGAAATTCAACATTTCTGATATATTTGAGTGAGTTTGCATCTAACTTTGTCAGATATCGTCGATTAACATCCATTGAAGCCCATTGAGGTCGATTGTCACTTTGTGTTGAGTGAAAATTTTCTAAGTCTATCTTCCTAACTTGAAGTCGAATTTCAACATTTCTGATATATTTGAGTGAGTTTGCATCTAACTTTGAATGATATCGTCGATTTACATCCATTGAAGCCCATTGAGGTCGATTGTCACTTTGTGTTGATTAAAAATTTTCAAAGTCTATCTTCCTAATTTGAAGTCGAATTTCAACATTTCTGATATATTTGAGTGAGTTTGCATCTAACTTTGTCAGATATCGTCGATTTACATCCATTGAAGCCCATTGAGGTCGATTGTCACTTTGTGTTGATTGAAAATTTTCAAAGTCTATCTTCCTAATTTGAAGTCGAATTTCAACATTTCTGATATATTTGAGTGAGTTTGCATCTAACTTTGTCAGATATCGTCGATTTACATCCATTGAAGCCCATTGAGGTCGATTGTCCTTTGTGTTGAGTGAAAATTTTCTAAGTCTTTCTTCCTAATTTGAAGTCGAAATTCAACATTTCTCATATCTTTGAGTAAGTTTGCATCTAACTTTGTCAGATATCGTCGATTAACATCCATTGAAGCCCAATGAGGTCAACTGTCACTTTGTGTTGATTGAAAATTTTCAAAGTCTATCTTCCTAATTTGAAGTCGAATTTCAACATTTCTGATATATTTGATTGAGTTTTCATCTAACTTTGTCAGATATCGTCGATTTACATCCATTGAAGCCCATTGAGGTCGATTGTCACTTTGTGTTGAGTGAAAATTTTCTAAGTCTATCTTCCTAATTTGAAGTCGAATTTCAACATTTCTGATATATTTGAGTGAGTTTGCATCTTACGTGTCAGATATCGTCGATTAACATCCATTGAAGCCCATTGAGGTCGATTGTCCTTTGTGTTGAGTGAAAATTTTCTAAGTCTTTCTTCCTAATTTGAATTCGAAATTCAACATTTCTGATATATTTGAGTGAGTTTGCATCTAACTTCGTCAGATATCGTCGATTTACATCCATTGAAGCCCATTGAGGTCGATTGTCACTTTGTGCTGAGTGAAAATTTTCTAAGTCTATCTTCCTAATTTGAAGTCGAATTTCAACATTTCTGATATATTTGAGTGAGTTTGCATCTAACTTTGTCAGATATCGTCGATTTACATCCATTGAAGCCCATTGAGGTCGATTGTCACTTTGTGTTGAGTGAAAATTTTCAAAGTCTATCTTCCTAACTTGAAGTCGAATTTCAACATTTCTCATATATTTGAGTAAGTTTGCATCTAACTTTGTCAGATATCGTCGATTAACATCCATTGAAGCCCATTGAGGTCGATTGTCACTTTGTGTTGAGTGAAAATTTTCTAAGTCTATCTTCCTAACTTGAAGTCGAATTTCAACATTTCTGATATATTTGAGTGAGTTTGCATCTAACTTTGTCAGATATCGTCGATTTACATCCATTGAAGCCCATTGAGGTCGATTGTCACTTTGTGTTGATTAAAAATTTTCAAAGTCTATCTTCCTAATTTGAAGTCGAATTTCAACATTTCTGATATATTTGAGTGAGTTTGCATCTAACTTTGTCAGATATCGTCGATTTACATCCATTGAAGCCCATTGAGGTCGATTGTCACTTTGTGTTGATTGAAAATTTTCAAAGTCTATCTTCCTAATTTGAAGTCGAATTTCAACATTTCTGATATATTTGAGTGAGTTTGCATCTAACTTTGTCAGATATCGTCGATTTACATCCATTGAAGCCCATTGAGGTCGATTGTCCTTTGTGTTGAGTGAAAATTTTCTAAGTCTTTCTTCCTAATTTGAAGTCGAAATTCAACATTTCTCATATCTTTGAGTAAGTTTGCATCTAACTTTGTCAGATATCGTCGATTAACATCCATTGAAGCCCAATGAGGTCAACTGTCACTTTGTGTTGATTGAAAATTTTCAAAGTCTATCTTCCTAATTTGAAGTCGAATTTCAACATTTCTGATATATTTGATTGAGTTTTCATCTAACTTTGTCAGATATCGTCGATTTACATCCATTGAAGCCCATTGAGGTCGATTGTCACTTTGTGTTGAGTGAAAATTTTCTAAGTCTATCTTCCTAATTTGAAGTCGAATTTCAACATTTCTGATATATTTGAGTGAGTTTGCATCTTACGTGTCAGATATCGTCGATTAACATCCATTGAAGCCCATTGAGGTCGATTGTCCTTTGTGTTGAGTGAAAATTTTCTAAGTCTTTCTTCCTAATTTGAATTCGAAATTCAACATTTCTGATATATTTGAGTGAGTTTGCATCTAACTTTGTCAGATATCGTCGATTAACATCCATTGAAGACCTTTGAGGTCGATTGTCACTTTGTGTTGATTGAAAATTTTCAAAGTCTATCTTCCTTATTTGAAGTCGAATTTCAACATTTCACATATATTTGAGTAAGTTTGCATCTAACTTTGTCAGATATCTTCGATTAACATCCATTGAAGCCCATTGAGGTCAACTGTCTCTTTGTGTTGATTGAAAATTTTCAAAGTCTATCTTCCTTATTTGAAGTCGAATTTCAACATTTCTCATATATTTGAGTAAGTTTGCATCTAACTTTGTCAGATATCGTCGATTTAAATCCTTTGAAGCCCTTTGAGGTCGATTGTCACTTTGTGTTGATTGAAAATTTTCAAAGTCTATCTTCCTAATTTGAAGTCGAATTTCAACATTTCTGATATATTTGATTGAGTTTGCATCTTACTTGTCAGATATCGTCGATTAACATCCATTGAAGCCCATTGAGGTCGATTGTCCTTTGTGTTGAGTGAAAATTTTCTAAGTCTTTCTTCCTAATTTGAAGTCGAAATTCAACATTTCTGATATATTTGAGTGAGTTTGCATCTAACTTTGTCAGATATCGTCGATTAACATCCATTGAAGCCCATTGAGGTCGATTGTCACTTTGTGTTGAGTGAAAATTTTCTAAGTCTATCTTCCTAACTTGAAGTCGAATTTCAACATTTCTGATATATTTGAGTGAGTTTGCATCTAACTTTGTCAGATATCGTCGATTTACATCCATTGAAGCCCAATGAGGTCAACTGTCACTCTGTGTTGATTAAAAATTTTCAAAGTCTATCTTCCTAATTTGAAGTCGAATTTCAACATTTCTGATATATTTGAGTGAGTTTGCATCTAACTTTGTCAGATATCGTCGATTAACATCCATTGAAGCCCATGAGGTCAACTGTCACTTTGTGTTGATTGAAAATTTTCAAAGTCTATCTTCCTTATTTGAAGTCGAATTTCAACATTTCACATATATTTGAGTAAGTTGGCATCTAACTTTGTCAGATATCTTCGATTAACATCCAT
The DNA here is from genome assembly GCF_026250575.1 of Diorhabda carinulata. Taxonomy (NCBI): domain Eukaryota; kingdom Metazoa; phylum Arthropoda; class Insecta; order Coleoptera; family Chrysomelidae; genus Diorhabda; species Diorhabda carinulata. The sequence continues at coordinate 10,107,722 of NC_079466.1, forward strand.
TGAAGCCCATTGAGGTCAACTGTCTCTTTGTGTTGATTGAAAATTTTCAAAGTCTATCTTCCTTATTTGAAGTCGAATTTCAACATTTCTCATATATTTGAGTAAGTTTGCATCTAACTTTGTCAGATATCGTCGATTTAAATCCTTTGAAGCCCTTTGAGGTCGATTGTCACTTTGTGTTGATTGAAAATTTTCAAAGTCTATCTTCCTAATTTGAAGTCGAATTTCAACATTTCTGATATATTTGATTGAGTTTGCATCTTACTTGTCAGATATCGTCGATTAACATCCATTGAAGCCCATTGAGGTCGATTGTCCTTTGTGTTGAGTGAAAATTTTCTAAGTCTTTCTTCCTAATTTGAAGTCGAAATTCAACATTTCTGATATATTTGAGTGAGTTTGCATCTAACTTTGTCAGATATCGTCGATTAACATCCATTGAAGCCCATTGAGGTCGATTGTCACTTTGTGTTGAGTGAAAATTTTCTAAGTCTATCTTCCTAACTTGAAGTCGAATTTCAACATTTCTGATATATTTGAGTGAGTTTGCATCTAACTTTGTCAGATATCGTCGATTTACATCCATTGAAGCCCATTGAGGTCGATTGTCACTTTGTGTTGATTGAAAATTTTCAAAGTCTATCTTCCTAATTTGAAGTCGAATTTCAACATTTCTGATATATTTGAGTGAGTTTGCATCTAACTTTGTCAGATATCGTCGATTTACATCCATTGAAGCCCATTGAGGTCGATTGTCCTTTGTGTTGAGTGAAAATTTTCAAAGTCTATCTTCCTAATTTGAAGTCGAATTTCAACATTTCTCATATCTTTGAGTAAGTTTGCATCTAACTTTGTCAGATATCGTCGATTAACATCCATTGAAGCCCAATGAGGTCAAGTGTCACTTTGTGTTGATTGAAAATTTTCAAAGTCTATCTTCCTAATTTGAAGTCGAATTTCAACATTTCTGATATATTTGATTGAGTTTTCATCTAACTTTGTCCGATATCGTCGATTTACATCCATTGAAGCCCATTGAGGTCGATTGTCACTTTGTGCTGAGTGAAAATTTTCTAAGTCTATCTTCCTAATTTGAAGTCGAATTCCAACATTTCTGATATATTTGAGTGAGTTTGCATCTAACTTTGTCAGATATCATCGATTTACATCCATTGAAGCCCATTGAGGTCGATTGTCACTTTGTGTTGAGTGAAAATTTTCAAAGTCTATCTTCCTAATTTGAAGTCGAATTTCAACATTTCTCATATATTTGAGTAAGGTTGCATCTAACTTTGTCAGATATCGTCGATTAACATCCATTGAAGCCCATTGAGGTCGATTGTCACTTTGTGCTGAGTGAAAATTTTCTAAGTCTATCTTCCTAATTTGAAGTCGAATTTCAACATTTCTGATATATTTGAGTGAGTTTGCATCTAACTTTGTCAGATATCTTCGATTAACATCCATTGAAGCCCATTGAGGTCGATTGTCACTTTGTGTTGAGTGAAAATTTTCTAAGTCTATCTTCCTAACTTGAAGTCGAATTTCAACATTTCTCATATATTTGAGTAAGTTTGCATCTAACTTTGTCAGATATCGTCGATTAACATCCATTGAAGACCTTTGAGGTCGATTGTCACTTTGTGTTGATTGAAAATTTTCAAAGTCTATCTTCCTTATTTGAAGTCGAATTTCAACATTTCACATATATTTGAGTAAGTTTGCATCAAACTTTGTCAGATATCTTCGATTAACATCCATTGAAGCCCATTGAGGTCAACTGTCTCTTTGTGTTGATTGAAAATTTTCAAAGTCTATCTTCCTTATTTGAAGTCGAATTTCAACATTTCTCATATATTTGAGTAAGTTTGCATCTAACTTTGTCAGATATCGTCGATTTAAATCCTTTGAAGCCCTTTGAGGTCGATTGTCACTTTGTGTTGATTGAAAATTTTCAAAGTCTATCTTCCTAATTTGAAGTCGAATTTCAACATTTCTGATATATTTGATTGAGTTTGCATCTTACTTGTCAGATATCGTCGATTAACATCCATTGAAGCCCATTGAGGTCGATTGTCCTTTGTGTTGAGTGAAAATTTTCTAAGTCTTTCTTCCTAATTTGAAGTCGAAATTCAACATTTCTGATATATTTGAGTGAGTTTGCATCTAACTTTGTCAGATATCGTCGATTAACATCCATTGAAGCCCATTGAGGTCGATTGTCACTTTGTGTTGAGTGAAAATTTTCTAAGTCTATCTTCCTAACTTGAAGTCGAATTTCAACATTTCTGATATATTTGAGTGAGTTTGCATCTAACTTTGTCAGATATCGTCGATTTACATCCATTGAAGCCCATTGAGGTCGATTGTCACTTTGTGTTGATTGAAAATTTTCAAAGTCTATCTTCCTAATTTGAAGTCGAATTTCAACATTTCTGATATATTTGAGTGAGTTTGCATCTAACTTTGTCAGATATCGTCGATTTACATCCATTGAAGCCCATTGAGGTCGATTGTCACTTTGTGTTGAGTGAAAATTTTCAAAGTCTATCTTCCTAATTTGAAGTCGAATTTCAACATTTCTCATATATTTGAGTAAGTTTGCATCTAACTTTGTCAGATATCGTCGATTAACATCCATTGAAGCCCATTGAGGTCGATTGTCACTTTGTGCTGAGTGAAAATTTTCTAAGTCTATCTTCCTAATTTGAAGTCGAATTTCAACATTTCTGATATATTTGAGTGAGTTTGCATCTAACTTTGTCAGATATCTTCGATTAACATCCATTGAAGCCCATTGAGGTCGATTGTCACTTTGTGTTGAGTGAAAATTTTCTAAGTCTATCTTCCTAACTTGAAGTCGAATTTCAACATTTCTCATATATTTGAGTAAGTTTGCATCTAACTTTGTCAGATATCGTCGATTAACATCCATTGAAGACCTTTGAGGTCGATTGTCACTTTGTGTTGATTGAAAATTTTCAAAGTCTATCTTCCTTATTTGAAGTCGAATTTCAACATTTCACATATATTTGAGTAAGTTTGCATCTAACTTTGTCAGATATCTTCGATTAACATCCATTGAAGCCCATTGAGGTCAACTGTCTCTTTGTGTTGATTGAAAATTTTCAAAGTCTATCTTCCTTATTTGAAGTCGAATTTCAACATTTCTCATATATTTGAGTAAGTTTGCATCTAACTTTGTCAGATATCGTCGATTTAAATCCTTTGAAGCCCTTTGAGGTCGATTGTCACTTTGTGTTGATTGAAAATTTTCAAAGTCTATCTTCCTAATTTGAAGTCGAATTTCAACATTTCTGATATATTTGATTGAGTTTGCATCTTACTTGTCAGATATCGTCGATTAACATCCATTGAAGCCCATTGAGGTCGATTGTCCTTTGTGTTGAGTGAAAATTTTCTAAGTGTTTCTTCCTAATTTGAAGTCGAAATTCAACATTTCTGATATATTTGAGTGAGTTTGCATCTAACTTTGTCAGATATCGTCGATTAACATCCATTGAAGCCCATTGAGGTCGATTGTCACTTTGTGTTGAGTGAAAATTTTCTAAGTCTATCTTCCTAACTTGAAGTCGAATTTCAACATTTCTGATATATTTGAGTGAGTTTGCATCTAACTTTGTCAGATATCGTCGATTTACATCCATTGAAGCCCATTGAGGTCGATTGTCACTTTGTGTTGATTGAAAATTTTCAAAGTCTATCTTCCTAATTTGAAGTCGAATTTCAACATTTCTGATATATTTGAGTGAGTTTGCATCTAACTTTGTCAGATATCGTCGATTTACATCCATTGAAGCCCATTGAGGTCGATTGTCCTTTGTGTTGAGTGAAAATTTTCTAAGTCTTTCTTCCTAATTTGAAGTCGAAATTCAACATTTCTCATATCTTTGAGTAAGTTTGCATCTAACTTTGTCAGATATCGTCGATTAACATCCATTGAAGCCCAATGAGGTCAACTGTCACTTTGTGTTGATTGAAAATTTTCAAAGTCTATCTTCCTAATTTGAAGTCGAATTTCAACATTTCTGATATATTTGAGTGAGTTTTCATCTAAATTTGTCAGATATCGTCTATTTACATCCATTGAAGCCCATTGAGGTCGATTGTCACTTTGTGTTGAGTGAAAATTTTCAAAGTCTATCTTCCTTATTTGAAGTCGAAATTCAACATTTCTGATATATTTGAGTGAGTTTGCATCTAACTTTGTCAGATATCGTCGATTAACATCCATTGAAGCCCATTGAGGTCGATTGTCACTTTGTGTTGAGTGAAAATTTTCTAAGTCTATCTTCCTAACTTGAAGTCGAATTTCAACATTTCTGATATATTTGAGTGAGTTTGCATCTAACTTTGTCAGATATCGTCGATTTACATCCATTGAAGCCCATTGAGGTCGATTGTCACTTTGTGTTGATTGAAAATTTTCAAAGTCTATCTTCCTTATTTGAAGTCGAATTTCAACATTTCACATATATTTGAGTAAGTTTGCATCTAACTTTGTCAGATATCTTCGATTAACATCCATTGAAGCCCATTGAGGTCAACTGTCTCTTTGTGTTGATTGAAAATTTTCAAAGTCTATCTTCCTTATTTGAAGTCGAATTTCAACATTTCTCATATATTTGAGTAAGTTTGCATCTAACTTTGTCAGATATCGTCGATTTAAATCCTTTGAAGCCCTTTGAGGTCGATTGTCACTTTGTGTTGATTGAAAATTTTCAAAGTCCATCTTCCTTATTTGAAGTCGAATTTCAACATTTCTCATATCTTTGAGTAAGTTGGCATCTAACTTTGTCAGATATCGTCGATTAACATCCATTGAAGCCCATTGAGGTCGATTGTCACTTTGTATTGAGTGAAAATTTTCTAAGTCTATCTTCCTAATTTGAAGTCGAATTTCAACATTTCTGATATATTTGAGTGAGTTTGCATCTAACTTTGTCAGATATCGTCGATTTACATCCATTGAAGCCCATTGAAGTCGATTGTCACTTTGTGTTGAGTGAAAATTTTCTAAGTCTATCTTCATAATTTGAAGTCGAAATTCAACATTTCTGATATATTTGAGTGAGTTTGCATCTAACTTTGTCAGATATCGTCGATTAACATCCATTGAAGCCCATTGAGGTCGATTGTCACTTTGTATTGAGTGAAAATTTTCTAAGTCTATCTTCCTAATTTGAAGTCGAATTTATACATTTCTGATATATTTGAGTGAGTTTTCATCTAACTTTGTCAGATATCGTCGATTTACATCCATTGAAGCCCATTGAGGTCGATTGTCACTTTGTGTTGAGTGAAAATTTTCTAAGTCTATCTTCCTAATTTGAAGTCGAATTTCAACATTTCTGATATATTTGAGTGAGTTTGCATCTTACTTGTCAGATATCGTCGATTAACATCCATTGAAGCCCATTGAGGTCGATTGTCACTTTGTGTTGATTGAAAATTTTCAAAGTCTATCTTCCTAATTTGAAGTCGAATTTCAACATTTCTGATATATTTGAGTGAGTTTGCATCTTACTTGTCAGATATCGTCGATTAACATCCATTGAAGCCCATTGAGGTCGATTGTCCTTTGTGTTGAGTGAAAATTTTCTAAGTCTATCTTCCTAACTTGAAGTCGAATTTCAACATTTCTGATATATTTGAGTGAGTTTGCATCTAACTTTGTCAGATATCGTCGATTTACATCCATTGAAGCCCATTGAGGTCGATTGTCACTTTGTGTTGATTGAAAATTTTCAAAGTCTATCTTCCTTATTTGAAGTCGAATTTCAACATTTCACATATATTTGAGTAAGTTTGCATCTAACTTTGTCAGATATCTTCGATTAACATCCATTGAAGCCCATTGAGGTCAACTGTCTCTTTGTGTTGATTGAAAATTTTCAAAGTCTATCTTCCTTATTTGAAGTCGAATTTCAACATTTCTCATATATTTGAGTAAGTTTGCATCTAACTTTGTCAGATATCGTCGATTTAAATCCTTTGGAGCCCTTTGAGGTCGATTGTCACTTTGTGTTGATTGAAAATTTTCAAAGTCCATCTTCCTTATTTGAAGTCGAATTTCAACATTTCTCATATCTTTGAGTAAGTTGGCATCTAACTTTGTCAGATATCGTCGATTAACATCCATTGAAGCCCATTGAGGTCGATTGTCACTTTGTATTGAGTGAAAATTTTCTAAGTCTATCTTCCTAATTTGAAGTCGAATTTCAACATTTCTGATATATTTGAGTGAGTTTGCATCTAACTTTGTCAGATATCGTCGATTTACATCCATTGAAGCCCATTGAAGTCGATTGTCACTTTGTGTTGAGTGAAAATTTTCTAAGTCTATCTTCATAATTTGAAGTCGAAATTCAACATTTCTGATATATTTGAGTGAGTTTGCATCTAACTTTGTCAGATATCGTCGATTAACATCCATTGAAGCCCATTGAGGTCGATTGTCACTTTGTATTGAGTGAAAATTTTCTAAGTCTATCTTCCTAATTTGAAGTCGAATTTATACATTTCTGATATATTTGAGTGAGTTTTCATCTAACTTTGTCAGATATCGTCGATTTACATCCATTGAAGCCCATTGAGGTCGATTGTCACTTTGTGTTGAGTGAAAATTTTCTAAGTCTATCTTCCTAATTTGAAGTCGAATTTCAACATTTCTGATATATTTGAGTGAGTTTGCATCTTACTTGTCAGATATCGTCGATTAACATCCATTGAAGCCCATTGAGGTCGATTGTCACTTTGTGTTGATTGAAAATTTTCAAAGTCTATCTTCCTAATTTGAAGTCGAATTTCAACATTTCTGATATATTTGAGTGAGTTTGCATCTTACTTGTCAGATATCGTCGATTAACATCCATTGAAGCCCATTGAGGTCGATTGTCCTTTGTGTTGAGTGAAAATTTTCTAAGTCTTTCTTCCTAATTTGAAGTCGAAATTCAACATTTCTGATATATTTGAGTGAGTTTGCATCTAACTTTGTCAGATATCGTCGATTAACATCCATTGAAGCCCATTGAGGTCGATTGTCACTTTGTGTTGAGTGAAAATTTTCTAAGTCTATCTTCCTAACTTGAAGTCGAATTTCAACATTTCTGATATATTTGAGTGAGTTTGCATCTAACTTTGTCAGATATCGTCGATTTACATCCATTGAAGCCCATTGAGGTCGATTGTCACTTTGTGTTGATTGAAAATTTTCAAAGTCTATCTTCCTAATTTGAAGTCGAATTTCAACATTTCTGATATATTTGAGTGAGTTTTCATCTAACTTTGTCAGATATCGTCGATTTACATCCATTGAAGCCCATTGAGGTCGATTGTCACTTTGTGTTGAGTGAAAATTTTCTAAGTCTATCTTCCTGATTTGACGTCGAATTTCAACATTTCACATATATTTGAGTAAGTTTGCATCTAACTTTGTCAGATATCGTCGATTTAAATCCTTTGAAGCCCTTTGAGGTCGATTGTCACTTTGTGTTGATTGAAAATTTTCAAAGTCCATCTTCCTTATTTGAAGTCGAATTTCAACATTTCTGATATATTTGAGTGAGTTTGCATCTTACTTGTCAGATATCGTGGATTAACATCCATTGAAGCCCAATGAGGTCAACTGTCACTTTGTGTTGATTGAAAATTTTCAAAGTCCATCTTCCTAATTTGAAGTCGAATTTCAACATTTCTCATATATTTGAGTAAGTTTGCATCTACCTTTGTCAGATATCGTCGATTTAAATCCTTTGAAGCCCTTTGAGGTCGATTGTCACTTTGTGTTGATTGAAAATTTTCTAAGTCTATCTTCCTTATTTGAAGTCGAATTTCAACATTTCTCATATATTTGAGTAAGTTTGCATCTAACTTTGTCAGATATCGTCGATTAACATCCATTGAAGCCCTTTGAGGTCGATTGTCACTTTGTGTTGATTGAAAATTTTCTAAGTCTATCTTCCTTATTTGAAGTCGAATTTCAACATTTCTGATATATTTGAGTGAGTTTGCATCTTACTTGTCAGATATCGTGGATTAACATCCATTGAAGCCCATTGAGGTCTATTGTGTCACTTTGTGTTGAGTGAAAATTTTCTAAGTCTATCTTCCTTATTTGAAGTCGAATTTCAACATTTCTCATATATTTGAGTAAGTTTGCATCTACCTTTGTCAGATATCGTCGATTTAAATCCTTTGAAGCCCTTTGAGGTCGATTGTCACTTTGTGTTGATTGAAAATTTTCCAAGTCTATCTTCATAATTTGAAGTCGAAATTCAACATTTCTGATATATTTGAGTGAGTTTGCATCTAACTTTGTCAGATATCGTCGATTAACATCCATTGAAGCCCATTGAGGTCTATTGTGTCACTTTGTGTTGAGTGAAAATTTTCTAAGTCTATCTTCCTTATTTGAAGTCGAATTTCAACATTTCTCATATATTTGAGTAAGTTTGCATCTAACTTTGTCAGATATCGTCGATTAACATCCATTGAAGACCTTTGAGGTCGATTGTCACTTTGTGTTGATTGAAAATTTTCAAAGTCTATCTTCCTAATTTGAAGTCGAATTTCAACATTTCTGATATATTTGAGTGAGTTTTCATCTAACTTTGTCAGATATCGTCGATTTAAATCCTTTGAAGCCCTTTGAGGTCGATTGTCACTTTGTGTTGATTGAAAATTTTCCAAGTCTATCTTCATAATTTGAAGTCGAAATTCAACATTTCTGATATATTTGAGTGAGTTTGCATCTAACTTTGTCAGATATCGTCGATTAACATCCATTGAAGCCCATTGAGGTCGATTGTCACTTTGTATTGAGTGAAAATTTTCTAAGTCTATCTTCCTAATTTGAAGTCGAATTTCAACATTTCTGATATATTTGAGTAAGTTTTCATCTAACTTTGTCAGATATCGTCGATTTACATCCATTGAAGCCCATTGAGGTCGATTGTCACTTTGTGTTGAGTGAAAATTTTCTAAGTCTATCTTCCTAATTTGAAGTCGAATTTCAACATTTCTCATATATTTGAGTGAGTTTGCATCTAACTTTGTCAGATATCTTCGATTAACATCCATTGAAGCCCATTGAGGTCGATTGTCACTTTGTGTTGAGTGAAAATTTTCAAAGTCTATCTTCCTTATTTGAAGTCGAATTTCAACATTTCACATATATTTGAGTAAGTTTGCATCTAACTTTGTCAGATATCGTCGATTTACATCCATTGAAGCCCATTGAGGTCGATTGTCACTTTGTGTTGAGTGAAAATTTTCTAAGTCTATCTTCCTAATTTGAAGTCGAATTTCAACATTTCACATATATTTGAGTAAGTTTGCATCTAACTTTGACAGATATCTTCGATTAACATCCATTGAAGCCCATTGAGGTCAACTGTCTCTTTGTGTTGACTGAAAATTTTCAAAGTCCATCTTCCTTATTTGAAGTCGAATTTCAACATTTCTCATATCTTTGAGTAAGTTTGCATCTAACTTTGTCAGATATCGTCGATTAACATCCATTGAAGCCCAATGAGGTCAACTGTCACTTTGTGTTGATTGAAAATTTTCAAAGTCTATCTTCCTAATTTGAAGTCGAATTTCAACATTTCTGATATATTTGAGTGAGTTTGCATCTAACTTTGTCAGATATCGTCGATTAACATCCATTGAAGCCCATTGAGGTCGATTGTCACTTTGTATTGAGTGAAAATTTTCTAAGTCTATCTTCCTAATTTGAAGTCGAATTTCAACATTTCACATATATTTGAGTAAGTTTGCATCTAACTTTGTCAGATATCTTCGATTAACATCCATTGAAGCCCATTGAGGTCGATTGTCACTTTGTATTGATTGAAAATTTTCAAAGTCTATCTTCCTAATTTGAAGTCGAATTTCAACATTTCTGATATATTTGAGTGAGTTTTCATCTAACTTTGTCAGATATCGTCGATTTACATCCATTGAAGCCCATTGAGGTCGATTGTCACTTTGTGTTGAGTGAAAATTTTCTAAGTCTATCTTCCTGATTTGACGTCGAATTTCAACATTTCACATATATTTGAGTAAGTTTGCATCTAACTTTGTCAGATATCGTCGATTTAAATCCTTTGAAGCCCTTTGAGGTCGATTGTCACTTTGTGTTGATTGAAAATTTTCAAAGTCCATCTTCCTTATTTGAAGTCGAATTTCAACATTTCTCATATCTTTGAAAAAGTTTGCATCTAACTTTGTCAGATATCGTCGATTAACATCCATTGAAGCCCAATGAGGTCAACTGTCACTTTGTGTTGATTGAAAATTTTCAAAGTCCATCTTCCTAATTTGAAGTCGAATTTCAACATTTCTGATATATTTGAGTGAGTTTTCATCTAACTTTGTCAGATATCGTCGATTTACATCCATTGAAGCCCATTGAGGTCGATTGTCACTTTGTGTTGAGTGAAAATTTTCTAAGTCTATCTTCCTTATTTGAAGTCGAATTTCAACATTTCTCATATATTTGAGTAAGTTTGCATCTAACTTTGTCAGATATCGTCGATTTAAATCCTTTGAAGCCCTTTGAGGTCGATTGTCACTTTGTGTTGATTGAAAATTTTCAAAGTCTATCTTCCTAATTTGAAGTCGAATTTCAACATTTCTGATATATTTGAGTGAGTTTGCATCTTACTTGTCAGATATCGTGGATTAACATCCATTGAAGCCCATTGAGGTCTATTGTGTCACTTTGTGTTGAGTGAAAATTTTCTAAGTCTATCTTCCTTATTTGAAGTCGAATTTCAACATTTCTCATATATTTGAGTAAGTTTGCATCTACCTTTGTCAGATATCGTCGATTTAAATCCTTTGAAGCCCTTTGAGGTCGATTGTCACTTTGTGTTGATTGAAAATTTTCAAAGTCTATCTTCCTTATTTGAAGTCGAATTTCAACATTTCTGATATATTTGAGTGAGTTTGCATCTAACTTTGTCAGATATCGTCGATTAACATCCATTGAAGCCCATTGAGGTCTATTGTGTCACTTTGTGTTGAGTGAAAATTTTCTAAGTCTATCTTCCTTATTTGAAGTCGAATTTCAACATTTCTCATATATTTGAGTAAGTTTGCATCTAACTTTGTCAGATATCGTCGATTAACATCCATTGAAGACCTTTGAGGTCGATTGTCACTTTGTGTTGATTGAAAATTTTCAAAGTCTATCTTCCTAATTTGAAGTCGAATTTCAACATTTCTGATATATTTGAGTGAGTTTTCATCTAACTTTGTCAGATATCGTCGATTTAAATCCTTTGAAGCCCTTTGAGGTCGATTGTCACTTTGTGTTGATTGAAAATTTTCCAAGTCTATCTTCATAATTTGAAGTCGAAATTCAACATTTCTGATATATTTGAGTGAGTTTGCATCTAACTTTGTCAGATATCGTCGATTAACATCCATTGAAGCCCATTGAGGTCGATTGTCACTTTGTATTGAGTGAAAATTTTCTAAGTCTATCTTCCTAATTTGAAGTCGAATTTCAACATTTCTGATATATTTGAGTGAGTTTTCATCTAACTTTGTCAGATATCGTCGATTTACATCCATTGAAGCCCATTGAGGTCGATTGTCACTTTGTGTTGAGTGAAAATTTTCAAAGTCTATCTTCCTTATTTGAAGTCGAATTTCAACATTTCACATATATTTGAGTAAGTTTGCATCTAACTTTGTCAGATATCTTCGATTAACATCCATTGAAGCCCATTGAGGTCAACTGTCTCTTTGTGTTGATTGAAAATTTTCAAAGTCTATCTTCCTTATTTGAAGTCGAATTTCAACATTTCTCATATATTTGAGTAAGTTTGCATCTAACTTTGTCAGATATCGTCGATTTAAATCCTTTGAAGCCCTTTGAGGTCGATTGTCACTTTGTGTTGATTGAAAATTTTCAAAGTCCATCTTCCTTATTTGAAGTCGAATTTCAACATTTCTCATATCTTTGAGTAAGTTTGCATCTAACTTTGTCAGATATCGTCGATTAACATCCATTGAAGCCCAATGAGGTCAACTGTCACTTTGTGTTGAGTGAAAATTTTCTAAGTCTATCTTCCTAATTTGAAGTCGAATTTCAACATTTCTCATATATTTGAGTGAGTTTGCATCTAACTTTGTCAGATATCTTCGATTAACATCCATTGAAGCCCATTGAGGTCGATTGTCACTTTGTGTTGAGTGAAAATTTTCAAAGTCTATCTTCCTTATTTGAAGTCGAATTTCAACATTTCACATATATTTGAGTAAGTTTGCATCTAACTTTGTCAGATATCTTCGATTAACATCCATTGAAGCCCATTGAGGTCAACTGTCTCTTTGTGTTGATTGAAAATTTTCAAAGTCTATCTTCCTTATTTGAAGTCGAATTTCAACATTTCTCATATATTTGAGTAAGTTTGCATCTAACTTTGTCAGATATCGTCGATTTAAATCCTTTGAAGCCCTTTGAGGTCGATTGTCACTTTGTGTTGATTGAAAATTTTCAAAGTCCATCTTCCTTATTTGAAGTCGAATTTCAACATTTCTCATATCTTTGAGTAAGTTTGCATCTAACTTTGTCAGATATCGTCGATTAACATCCATTGAAGCCCAATGAGGTCAACTGTCACTTTGTGTTGATTGAAAATTTTCAAAGTCTATCTTCCTAATTTGAAGTCGAATTTCAACATTTCTGATATATTTGAGTGAGTTTGCATCTAACTTTGTCAGATATCGTCGATTTACATCCATTGAAGCCCATTGAGGTCGATTGTCACTTTGTGTTGAGTGAAAATTTTCTAAGTCTATCTTCCTAATTTGAAGTCGAATTTCAACATTTCACATATATTTGAGTAAGTTTGCATCTAACTTTGACAGATATCTTCGATTAACATCCATTGAAGCCCATTGAGGTCAACTGTCTCTTTGTGTTGATTGAAAATTTTCAAAGTCTATCTTCCTTATTTGAAGTCGAATTTCAACATTTCTCATATATTTGAGTAAGTTTGCATCTAAATTTGTCAGATATCGTCGATTTAAATCCTTTGAAGCCCTTTGAGGTCGATTGTCACTTTGTGTTGATTGAAAATTTTCAAAGTCCATCTTCCTTATTTGAAGTCGAATTTCAACATTTCTCATATCTTTGAGTAAGTTTGCATCTTACTTGTCAGATATCGTCGATTAACATCCATTGAAGCCCATTGAGGTCGATTGTCCTTTGTGTTGAGTGAAAATTTTCTAAGTCTATCTTCCTAATTTGAAGTCGAATTTCAACATTTCTCATATATTTGAGTAAGTTTGCATCTAACTTTGTCAGATATCGTCGATTTAAATTTTTTGAAGCCCTTTGAGGTCGATTGTCACTTTGTGTTGATTGAAAATTTTCAAAGTCTATCTTCCTAATTTGAAGTCGAATTTCAACATTTCTCATATATTTGAGTAAGTTTGCATCTAACTTTGTCAGATATCGTCGATTTAAATCCTTTGAAGCCCTTTGAGGTCGATTGTCACTTTGTGTTGATTGAAAATTTTCAAAGTCTATCTTCCTAATTTGAAGTCGAATTTCAACATTTCTGATATATTTGAGTGAGTTTGCATCTTACTTGTCAGATATCGTCGATTAACATCCATTGAAGCCCATTGAGGTCGATTGTCCTTTGTGTTGAGTGAAAATTTTCTAAGTCTTTCTTCCTAATTTGAAGTCGAAATTCAACATTTCTGATATATTTGAGTGAGTTTGCATCTAACTTTGTCAGATATCGTCGATTAACATCCATTGAAGCCCATTGAGGTCGATTGTCACTTTGTGTTGAGTGAAAATTTTCTAAGTCTATCTTCCTAACTTGAAGTCGAATTTCAACATTTCTGATATATTTGAGTGAGTTTGCATCTAACTTTGTCAGATATCGTCGATTTACATCCATTGAAGCCCATTGAGGTCGATTGTCACTTTGTATTGAGTGAAAATTTTCTAAGTCTATCTTCCTAATTTGAAGTCGAATTTATACATTTCTGATATATTTGAGTGAGTTTTCATCTAACTTTGTCAGATATCGTCGATTTACATCCATTGAAGCCCATTGAGGTCGATTGTCACTTTGTGTTGAGTGAAAATTTTCTAAGTCTATCTTCCTAATTTGAAGTCGAATTTCAACATTTCTGATATATTTGAGTGAGTTTGCATCTTACTTGTCAGATATCGTCGATTAACATCCATTGAAGCCCATTGAGGTCGATTGTCCTTTGTGTTGAGTGAAAATTTTCTAAGTCTATCTTCCTAATTTGAAGTCGAATTTCAACATTTCTCATATATTTGAGTGAGTTTGCATCTTACTTTGTCAGATATCTTCGATTAACATCCATTGAAGCCCATTGAGGTCGATTGTCACTTTGTGTTGAGTGAAAATTTTCTAAGTCTATCTTCCTAACTTGAAGTCGAATTTCAACATTTCTCATATATTTGAGTAAGTTTGCATCTAACTTTTTCAGATATCGTCGATTAACATCCATTGAAGACCTTTGAGGTCGATTGTCACTTTGTGTTGATTGAAAATTTTCAAAGTCTATCTTCCTTATTTGAAGTCGAATTTCAACATTTCACATATATTTGAGTAAGTTTGCATCTAACTTTGTCAGATATCTTCGATTAACATCCATTGAAGCCCATTGAGGTCGATTGTCACTTTGTGTTGAGTGAAAATTTTCTAAGTCTATCTTCCTAACTTGAAGTCGAATTTCAACATTTCTCATATATTTGAGTAAGTTTGCATCTAACTTTTTCAGATATCGTCGATTAACATCCATTGAAGACCTTTGAGGTCGATTGTCACTTTGTGTTGATTGAAAATTTTCAAAGTCCATCTTCCTTATTTGAAGTCGAATTTCAACATTTCTCATATCTTTGAGTAAGTTTGCATCTAACTTTGTCAGATATCGTCGATTAACATCCATTGAAGCCCAATGAGGTCGATTGTCACTTTGTGTTGATTGAAAATTTTCAAAGTCCATCTTCCTTATTTGAAGTCGAATTTCAACATTTCTCATATCTTTGAGTAAGTTTGCATCTAACTTTGTCAGATATCGTCGATTAACATCCATTAAAGCCCAATGAGGTCAACTGTCACTTTGTGTTGATTGAAAATTTTCAAAGTCTATCTTCCTAATTTGAAGTCGAATTTCAACATTTCACATATATTTGAGTAAGTTTGCATCTAACTTTGTCAGATATCGTCGATTAACATCCATTGAAGCCCATTGAGGTCGATTGTCACTTTGTATTGATTGAAAATTTTCAAAGTCTATCTTCCTTATTTGAAGTCGAATTTCAACATTTCTCATATATTTGAGTAAGTTTGCATCTAAATTTGTCAGATATCGTCGATTTAAATCCTTTGAAGCCCTTTGAGGTCGAATGTCACTTTGTGTTGATTGAAAATTTTCAAAGTCCATCTTCCTTATTTGAAGTCGAATTTCAACATTTCTCATATCTTTGAGTAAGTTTGCATCTTACTTGTCAGATATCGTCGATTAACATCCATTGAAGCCCATTGAGGTCGATTGTCCTTTGTGTTGAGTGAAAATTTTCAAAGTCTATCTTCCTAATTTGAAGTCGAATTTCAACATTTCTCATATATTTGAGTAAGTTTGCATCTAACTTTGTCAGATATCGTCGATTTAAATTTTTTGAAGCCCTTTGAGGTCGATTGTCACTTTGTGTTGATTGAAAATTTTCAAAGTCTATCTTCCTAATTTGAAGTCGAATTTCAACATTTCTCATATATTTGAGTAAGTTTGCATCTAACTTTGTCAGATATCGTCGATTTAAATCCTTTGAAGCCCTTTGAGGTCGATTGTCACTTTGTGTTGATTGAAAATTTTCAAAGTCTATCTTCCTAATTTGAAGTCGAATTTCAACATTTCTGATATATTTGAGTGAGTTTGCATCTTACTTGTCAGATATCGTCGATTAACATCCATTGAAGCCCATTGAGGTCGATTGTCCTTTGTGTTGAGTGAAAATTTTCTAAGTCTATCTTCCTAATTTGAAGTCGAATTTCAACATTTCACATATATTTGAGTAAGTTTGCATCTAACTTTGACAGATATCTTCGATTAACATCCATTGAAGCCCATTGAGGTCAACTGTCTCTTTGTGTTGATTGAAAATTTTCAAAGTCTATCTTCCTTATTTGAAGTCGAATTTCAACATTTCTCATATATTTGAGTAAGTTTGCATCTAAATTTGTCAGATATCGTCGATTTAAATCCTTTGAAGCCCTTTGAGGTCGATTGTCACTTTGTGTTGATTGAAAATTTTCTAAGTCTATCTTCCTAATTTGAAGTCGAATTTCAACATTTCTCATATATTTGAGTAAGTTTGCATCTAACTTTGTCAGATATCGTCGATTTAAATTTTTTGAAGCCCTTTGAGGTCGATTGTCACTTTGTGTTGATTGAAAATTTTCAAAGTCTATCTTCCTAATTTGAAGTCGAATTTCAACATTTCTCATATATTTGAGTAAGTTTGCATCTAACTTTGTCAGATATCGTCGATTTAAATCCTTTGAAGCCCTTTGAGGTCGATTGTCACTTTGTGTTGATTGAAAATTTTCAAAGTCTATCTTCCTAATTTGAAGTCGAATTTCAACATTTCTGATATATTTGAGTGAGTTTGCATCTTACTTGTCAGATATCGTCGATTAACATCCATTGAAGCCCATTGAGGTCGATTGTCCTTTGTGTTGAGTGAAAATTTTCTAAGTCTTTCTTCCTAATTTGAAGTCGAAATTCAACATTTCTGATATATTTGAGTGAGTTTGCATCTAACTTTGTCAGATATCGTCGATTAACATCCATTGAAGCCCATTGAGGTCGATTGTCACTTTGTGTTGAGTGAAAATTTTCAAAGTCTATCTTCCTAATTTGAAGTCGAATTTCAACATTTCTCATATATTTGAGTAAGTTTGCATCTAACTTTGTCAGATATCGTCGATTTAAATTTTTTGAAGCCCTTTGAGGTCGATTGTCACTTTGTGTTGATTGAAAATTTTCAAAGTCTATCTTCCTAACTTGAAGTCGAATTTCAACATTTCTGATATATTTGAGTGAGTTTGCATCTAACTTTGTCAGATATCGTCGATTTACATCCATTGAAGCCCATTGAGGTCGATTGTCACTTTGTATTGAGTGAAAATTTTCTAAGTCTATCTTCCTAATTTGAAGTCGAATTTATACATTTCTGATATATTTGAGTGAGTTTTCATCTAACTTTGTCAGATATCGTCGATTTACATCCATTGAAGCCCATTGAGGTCGATTGTCACTTTGTGTTGAGTGAAAATTTTCTAAGTCTATCTTCCTAATTTGAAGTCGAATTTCAACATTTCTGATATATTTGAGTGAGTTTGCATCTTACTTGTCAGATATCGTCGATTAACATCCATTGAAGCCCATTGAGGTCGATTGTCCTTTGTGTTGAGTGAAAATTTTCTAAGTCTATCTTCCTAATTTGAAGTCGAATTTCAACATTTCTCATATATTTGAGTGAGTTTGCATCTTACTTTGTCAGATATCTTCGATTAACATCCATTGAAGCCCATTGAGGTCGATTGTCACTTTGTGTTGAGTGAAAATTTTCTAAGTCTATCTTCCTAACTTGAAGTCGAATTTCAACATTTCTCATATATTTGAGTAAGTTTGCATCTAACTTTTTCAGATATCGTCGATTAACATCCATTGAAGACCTTTGAGGTCGATTGTCACTTTGTGTTGATTGAAAATTTTCAAAGTCTATCTTCCTTATTTGAAGTCGAATTTCAACATTTCACATATATTTGAGTAAGTTTGCATCTAACTTTGTCAGATATCTTCGATTAACATCCATTGAAGCCCATTGAGGTCAACTGTCTCTTTGTGTTGATTGAAAATTTTCAAAGTCTATCTTCCTTATTTGAAGTCGAATTTCAACATTTCTCATATATTTGAGTAAGTTTGCATCTAACTTTGTCAGATATCGTCGATTTAAATCCTTTGAAGCCCTTTGAGGTCGATTGTCACTTTGTGTTGATTGAAAATTTTCAAAGTCCATCTTCCTTATTTGAAGTCGAATTTCAACATTTCTCATATCTTTGAGTAAGTTTGCATCTAACTTTGTCAGATATCGTCGATTAACATCCATTGAAGCCCAATGAGGTCAACTGTCACTTTGTGTTGATTGAAAATTTTCAAAGTCTATCTTCCTAATTTGAAGTCGAATTTCTGATATATTTGAGTGAGTTTGCATCTAACTTTGTCAGATATCGTCGATTTACATCCATTGAAGCCCATTGAGGTCGATTGTCACTTTGTGTTGAGTGAAAATTTTCATAGTCTATCTTCCTAATTTGAAGTCGAATTTCAACATTTCTGATATATTTGAGTGAGTTTGCATCTAACTTTGTCAGATATCGTCGATTAACATCCATTGAAGCCCATTGAGGTCGATTGTCACTTTGTGTTGAGTGAAAATTTTCTAAGTCTATCTTCCTAACTAGAAGTCGAATTTCAACATTTCTCATATATTTGAGTAAGTTTGCATCTAACTTTGTCAGATATCGTCGATTAACATCCATTGAAGACCTTTGAGGTCGATTGTCACTTTGTGTTGATTGAAAATTTTCATAGTCTATCTTCCTAATTTGAAGTCGAATTTCAACATTTCACATATATTTGAGTAAGTTTGCATCTAACTTTGTCAGATATCGTCGATTTAAATCCTTTGAAGCCCTTTGAGGTCGATTGTCACTTTGTGTTGATTGAAAATTTTCAAAGTCCATCTTCCTTATTTGAAGTCGAATTTCAACATTTCTCATATCTTTGAGTAAGTTTGCATCTAACTTTGTCAGATATCGTCGATTAACATCCATTGAAGCCCAATGAGGTCAACTGTCACTTTGTGTTGATTGAAAATTTTCAAAGTCTATCTTCCTAATTTGAAGTCGAATTTCAACATTTCACATATATTTGAGTAAGTTTGCATCTAACTTTGTCAGATATCGTCGATTAACATCCATTGAAGCCCATTGAGGTCGATTGTCACTTTGTATTGAT
Source organism: Diorhabda carinulata (assembly GCF_026250575.1). Classification (NCBI taxonomy): domain Eukaryota; kingdom Metazoa; phylum Arthropoda; class Insecta; order Coleoptera; family Chrysomelidae; genus Diorhabda; species Diorhabda carinulata. The sequence goes on from NC_079466.1 coordinate 10,126,838, forward strand.
TGAAAATTTTCAAAGTCTATCTTCCTTATTTGAAGTCGAATTTCAACATTTCTCATATATTTGAGTAAGTTTGCATCTAAATTTGTCAGATATCGTCGATTTAAATCCTTTGAAGCCCTTTGAGGTCGAATGTCACTTTGTGTTGATTGAAAATTTTCAAAGTCCATCTTCCTTATTTGAAGTCGAATTTCAACATTTCTCATATCTTTGAGTAAGTTTGCATCTTACTTGTCAGATATCGTCGATTAACATCCATTGAAGCCCATTGAGGTCGATTGTCCTTTGTGTTGAGTGAAAATTTTCTAAGTCTATCTTCCTAATTTGAAGTCGAATTTCAACATTTCTCATATATTTGAGTAAGTTTGCATCTAACTTTGTCAGATATCGTCGATTTAAATCCTTTGAAGCCCTTTGAGGTCGATTGTCACTTTGTGTTGATTGAAAATTTTCAAAGTCCATCTTCCTTATTTGAAGTCGAATTTCAACATTTCTCATATCTTTGAGTAAGTTTGCATCTAACTTTGTCAGATATCGTCGATTAACATCCATTGAAGCCCAATGAGGTCAACTGTCACTTTGTGTTGATTGAAAATTTTCAAAGTCTATCTTCCTTATTTGAAGTCGAATTTCAACATTTCTCATATATTTGAGTAAGTTTGCATCTAACTTTGTCAGATATCGTCGATTTAAATCCTTTGAAGCCCTTTGAGGTCGATTGTCACTTTGTGTTGATTGAAAATTTTCAAAGTCCATCTTCCTTATTTGAAGTCGAATTTCAACATTTCTCATATCTTTGAGTAAGTTTGCATCTAACTTTGTCAGATATCGTCGATTAACATCCATTGAAGCCCAATGAGGTCAACTGTCACTTTGTGTTGATTGAAAATTTTCAAAGTCTATCTTCCTAATTTGAAGTCGAATTTCAACATTTCACATATATTTGAGTAAGTTTGCATCTAACTTTGTCAGATATCGTCGATTAACATCCATTGAAGCCCATTGAGGTCGATTGTCACTTTGTATTGATTGAAAATTTTCAAAGTCTATCTTCCTTATTTGAAGTCGAATTTCAACATTTCTCATATATTTGAGTAAGTTTGCATCTAAATTTGTCAGATATCGTCGATTTAAATCCTTTGAAGCCCTTTGAGGTCGAATGTCACTTTGTGTTGATTGAAAATTTTCAAAGTCCATCTTCCTTATTTGAAGTCGAATTTCAACATTTCTCATATCTTTGAGTAAGTTTGCATCTTACTTGTCAGATATCGTCGATTAACATCCATTGAAGCCCATTGAGGTCGATTGTCCTTTGTGTTGAGTGAAAATTTTCTAAGTCTATCTTCCTAATTTGAAGTCGAATTTCAACATTTCTCATATATTTGAGTAAGTTTGCATCTAACTTTGTCAGATATCGTCGATTTAATTTTTTTGAAGCCCTTTGAGGTCGATTGTCACTTTGTGTTGATTGAAAATTTTCAAAGTCTATCTTCCTAATTTGAAGTCGAATTTCAACATTTCTCATATATTTGAGTAAGTTTGCATCTAACTTTGTCAGATATCGTCGATTTAAATCCTTTGAAGCCCTTTGAGGTCGATTGTCACTTTGTGTTGATTGAAAATTTTCAAAGTCTATCTTCCTAATTTGAAGTCGAATTTCAACATTTCTGATATATTTGAGTGAGTTTGCATCTTACTTGTCAGATATCGTCGATTAACATCCATTGAAGCCCATTGAGGTCGATTGTCCTTTGTGTTGAGTGAAAATTTTCTAAGTCTATCTTCCTAATTTGAAGTCGAATTTCAACATTTCACATATATTTGAGTAAGTTTGCATCTAACTTTGTCAGATATCGTCGATTTAAATCCTTTGAAGCCCTTTGAGGTCGATTGTCACTTTGTGTTGATTGAAAATTTTCAAAGTCCATCTTCCTTATTTGAAGTCGAATTTCAACATTTCTCATATCTTTGAGTAAGTTTGCATCTAACTTTGTCAGATATCGTCGATTAACATCCATTGAAGCCCAATGAGGTCAACTGTCACTTTGTGTTGATTGAAAATTTTCAAAGTCTATCTTCCTAATTTGAAGTCGAATTTCAACATTTCACATATATTTGAGTAAGTTTGCATCTAACTTTGTCAGATATCGTCGATTAACATCCATTGAAGCCCATTGAGGTCGATTGTCACTTTGTATTGATTGAAAATTTTCAAAGTCTATCTTCCTTATTTGAAGTCGAATTTCAACATTTCTCATATATTTGAGTAAGTTTGCATCTAAATTTGTCAGATATCGTCGATTTAAATCCTTTGAAGCCCTTTGAGGTCGAATGTCACTTTGTGTTGATTGAAAATTTTCAAAGTCCATCTTCCTTATTTGAAGTCGAATTTCAACATTTCTCATATCTTTGAGTAAGTTTGCATCTTACTTGTCAGATATCGTCGATTAACATCCATTGAAGCCCATTGAGGTCGATTGTCCTTTGTGTTGAGTGAAAATTTTCTAAGTCTATCTTCCTAATTTGAAGTCGAATTTCAACATTTCTCATATATTTGAGTAAGTTTGCATCTAACTTTGTCAGATATCGTCGATTTAAATTTTTTGAAGCCCTTTGAGGTCGATTGTCACTTTGTGTTGATTGAAAATTTTCAAAGTCTATCTTCCTAATTTGAAGTCGAATTTCAACATTTCTCATATATTTGAGTAAGTTTGCATCTAACTTTGTCAGATATCGTCGATTTAAATCCTTTGAAGCCCTTTGAGGTCGATTGTCACTTTGTGTTGATTGAAAATTTTCAAAGTCTATCTTCCTAATTTGAAGTCGAATTTCAACATTTCTGATATATTTGAGTGAGTTTGCATCTTACTTGTCAGATATCGTCGATTAACATCCATTGAAGCCCATTGAGGTCGATTGTCCTTTGTGTTGAGTGAAAATTTTCTAAGTCTATCTTCCTAATTTGAAGTCGAATTTCAACATTTCACATATATTTGAGTAAGTTTGCATCTAACTTTGACAGATATCTTCGATTAACATCCATTGAAGCCCATTGCGGTCAACTGTCTCTTTGTGTTGATTGAAAATTTTCAAAGTCTATCTTCCTCATTTGAAGTCGAATTTCAACATTTCTCATATATTTGAGTAAGTTTGCATCTAAATTTGTCAGATATCGTCGATTTAAATCCTTTGAAGCCCTTTGAGGTCGATTGTCACTTTGTGTTGATTGAAAATTTTCAAAGTCCATCTTCCTTATTTGAAGTCGAATTTCAACATTTCTCATATCTTTGAGTAAGTTTGCATCTTACTTGTCAGATATCGTCGATTAACATCCATTGAAGCCCATTGAGGTCGATTGTCCTTTGTGTTGAGTGAAAATTTTCTAAGTCTATCTTCCTAATTTGAAGTCGAATTTCAACATTTCTCATATATTTGAGTAAGTTTGCATCTAACTTTGTCAGATATCGTCGATTTAAATTTTTTGAAGCCCTTTGAGGTCGATTGTCACTTTGTGTTGATTGAAAATTTTCAAAGTCTATCTTCCTAATTTGAAGTCGAATTTCAACATTTCTCATATATTTGAGTAAGTTTGCATCTAACTTTGTCAGATATCGTCGATTTAAATCCTTTGAAGCCCTTTGAGGTCGATTGTCACTTTGTGTTGATTGAAAATTTTCAAAGTCTATCTTCCTAATTTGAAGTCGAATTTCAACATTTCTGATATATTTGAGTGAGTTTGCATCTTACTTGTCAGATATCGTCGATTAACATCCATTGAAGCCCATTGAGGTCGATTGTCCTTTGTGTTGAGTGAAAATTTTCTAAGTCTATCTTCCTAATTTGAAGTCGAATTTCAACATTTCACATATATTTGAGTAAGTTTGCATCTAACTTTGACAGATATCTTCGATTAACATCCATTGAAGCCCATTGCGGTCAACTGTCTCTTTGTGTTGATTGAAAATTTTCAAAGTCTATCTTCCTTATTTGAAGTCGAATTTCAACATTTCTCATATATTTGAGTAAGTTTGCATCTAAATTTGTCAGATATCGTCGATTTAAATCCTTTGAAGCCCTTTGAGGTCGATTGTCACTTTGTGTTGATTGAAAATTTTCAAAGTCCATCTTCCTTATTTGAAGTCGAATTTCAACATTTCTCATATCTTTGAGTAAGTTTGCATCTTACTTGTCAGATATCGTCGATTAACATCCATTGAAGCCCATTGAGGTCGATTGTCCTTTGTGTTGAGTGAAAATTTTCTAAGTCTATCTTCCTAATTTGAAGTCGAATTTCAACATTTCTCATATATTTGAGTAAGTTTGCATCTAACTTTGTCAGATATCGTCGATTTAAATTTTTTGAAGCCCTTTGAGGTCGATTGTCACTTTGTGTTGATTGAAAATTTTCAAAGTCTATCTTCCTAATTTGAAGTCGAATTTCAACATTTCTCATATATTTGAGTAAGTTTGCATCTAACTTTGTCAGATATCGTCGATTTAAATCCTTTGAAGCCCTTTGAGGTCGATTGTCACTTTGTGTTGATTGAAAATTTTCAAAGTCTATCTTCCTAATTTGAAGTCGAATTTCAACATTTCTGATATATTTGAGTGAGTTTGCATCTTACTTGTCAGATATCGTCGATTAACATCCATTGAAGCCCATTGAGGTCGATTGTCCTTTGTGTTGAGTGAAAATTTTCTAAGTCTATCTTCCTAATTTGAAGTCGAATTTCAACATTTCACATATATTTGAGTAAGTTTGCATCTAACTTTGTCAGATATCGTCGATTTAAATCCTTTGAAGCCCTTTGAGGTCGATTGTCACTTTGTGTTGATTGAAAATTTTCAAAGTCCATCTTCCTTATTTGAAGTCGAATTTCAACATTTCTCATATCTTTGAGTAAGTTTGCATCTAACTTTGTCAGATATCGTCGATTAACATCCATTGAAGCCCAATGAGGTCAACTGTCACTTTGTGTTGAGTGAAAATTTTCAAAGTCTATCTTCCTAATTTGAAGTCGAATTTCAACATTTCACATATATTTGAGTAAGTTTGCATCTAACTTTGTCAGATATCGTCGATTAACATCCATTGAAGCCCATTGAGGTCGATTGTCACTTTGTATTGATTGAAAATTTTCAAAGTCTATCTTCCTTATTTGAAGTCGAATTTCAACATTTCTCATATATTTGAGTAAGTTTGCATCTAAATTTGTCAGATATCGTCGATTTAAATCCTTTGAAGCCCTTTGAGGTCGATTGTCACTTTGTGTTGATTGAAAATTTTCAAAGTCTATCTTCCTTATTTGAAGTCGAATTTCAACATTTCTCATATCTTTGAGTAAGTTTGCATCTAACTTTGTCAGATATCGTCGATTTAAATCCTTTGAAGCCCTTTGAGGTCGATTGTCACTTTGTGTTGATTGAAAATTTTCAAAGTCTATCTTCCTAATTTGAAGTCGAATTTCAACATTTCTGATATATTTGAGTGAGTTTGCATCTTACTTGTCAGATATCGTCGATTAACATCCATTGAAGCCCATTGAGGTCGATTGTCCTTTGTGTTGAGTGAAAATTTTCTAAGTCTATCTTCCTAATTTGAAGTCGAATTTCAACATTTCACATATATTTGAGTAAGTTTGCATCTAACTTTGTCAGATATCGTCGATTTAAATCCTTTGAAGCCCTTTGAGGTCGATTGTCACTTTGTGTTGATTGAAAATTTTCAAAGTCTATCTTCCTAATTTGAAGTCGAATTTCAACATTTCTGATATATTTGAGTGAGTTTGCATCTTACTTGTCAGATATCGTCGATTAACATCCATTGAAGCCCATTGAGGTCGATTGTCCTTTGTGTTGAGTGAAAATTTTCTAAGTCTATCTTCCTAATTTGAAGTCGAATTTCAACATTTCACATATATTTGAGTAAGTTTGCATCTAACTTTGTCAGATATCGTCGATTTAAATCCTTTGAAGCCCTTTGAGGTCGATTGTCACTTTGTGTTGATTGAAAATTTTCAAAGTCCATCTTCCTTATTTGAAGTCGAATTTCAACATTTCACATATATTTGAGTAAGTTTGCATCTAACTTTGTCAGATATCGTCGATTAACATCCATTGAAGCCCATTGAGGTCGATTGTCACTTTGTATTGATTGAAAATTTTCAAAGTCTATCTTCCTTATTTGAAGTCGAATTTCAACATTTCTCATATATTTGAGTAAGTTTGCATCTAAATTTGTCAGATATCGTCGATTTAAATCCTTTGAAGCCCTTTGAGGTCGAATGTCACTTTGTGTTGATTGAAAATTTTCAAAGTCCATCTTCCTTATTTGAAGTCGAATTTCAACATTTCTCATATCTTTGAGTAAGTTTGCATCTTACTTGTCAGATATCGTCGATTAACATCCATTGAAGCCCATTGAGGTCGATTGTCCTTTGTGTTGAGTGAAAATTTTCTAAGTCTATCTTCCTAATTTGAAGTCGAATTTCAACATTTCTCATATATTTGAGTAAGTTTGCATCTAACTTTGTCAGATATCGTCGATTTAAATTTTTTGAAGCCCTTTGAGGTCGATTGTCACTTTGTGTTGATTGAAAATTTTCAAAGTCTATCTTCCTAATTTGAAGTCGAATTTCAACATTTCTCATATATTTGAGTAAGTTTGCATCTAACTTTGTCAGATATCGTCGATTTAAATCCTTTGAAGCCCTTTGAGGTCGATTGTCACTTTGTGTTGATTGAAAATTTTCAAAGTCTATCTTCCTAATTTGAAGTCGAATTTCAACATTTCTGATATATTTGAGTGAGTTTGCATCTTACTTGTCAGATATCGTCGATTAACATCCATTGAAGCCCATTGAGGTCGATTGTCCTTTGTGTTGAGTGAAAATTTTCTAAGTCTATCTTCCTAATTTGAAGTCGAATTTCAACATTTCACATATATTTGAGTAAGTTTGCATCTAACTTTGACAGATATCTTCGATTAACATCCATTGAAGCCCATTGCGGTCAACTGTCTCTTTGTGTTGATTGAAAATTTTCAAAGTCTATCTTCCTTATTTGAAGTCGAATTTCAACATTTCTCATATATTTGAGTAAGTTTGCATCTAAATTTGTCAGATATCGTCGATTTAAATCCTTTGAAGCCCTTTGAGGTCGATTGTCACTTTGTGTTGATTGAAAATTTTCAAAGTCCATCTTCCTTATTTGAAGTCGAATTTCAACATTTCTCATATCTTTGAGTAAGTTTGCATCTTACTTGTCAGATATCGTCGATTAACATCCATTGAAGCCCATTGAGGTCGATTGTCCTTTGTGTTGAGTGAAAATTTTCTAAGTCTATCTTCCTAATTTGAAGTCGAATTTCAACATTTCTCATATATTTGAGTAAGTTTGCATCTAACTTTGTCAGATATCGTCGATTTAAATTTTTTGAAGCCCTTTGAGGTCGATTGTCACTTTGTGTTGATTGAAAATTTTCAAAGTCTATCTTCCTAATTTGAAGTCGAATTTCAACATTTCTCATATATTTGAGTAAGTTTGCATCTAACTTTGTCAGATATCGTCGATTTAAATCCTTTGAAGCCCTTTGAGGTCGATTGTCACTTTGTGTTGATTGAAAATTTTCAAAGTCTATCTTCCTAATTTGAAGTCGAATTTCAACATTTCTGATATATTTGAGTGAGTTTGCATCTTACTTGTCAGATATCGTCGATTAACATCCATTGAAGCCCATTGAGGTCGATTGTCCTTTGTGTTGAGTGAAAATTTTCTAAGTCTATCTTCCTAATTTGAAGTCGAATTTCAACATTTCACATATATTTGAGTAAGTTTGCATCTAACTTTGACAGATATCTTCGATTAACATCCATTGAAGCCCATTGCGGTCAACTGTCTCTTTGTGTTGATTGAAAATTTTCAAAGTCTATCTTCCTTATTTGAAGTCGAATTTCAACATTTCTCATATATTTGAGTAAGTTTGCATCTAAATTTGTCAGATATCGTCGATTTAAATCCTTTGAAGCCCTTTGAGGTCGATTGTCACTTTGTGTTGATTGAAAATTTTCAAAGTCCATCTTCCTTATTTGAAGTCGAATTTCAACATTTCTCATATCTTTGAGTAAGTTTGCATCTTACTTGTCAGATATCGTCGATTAACATCCATTGAAGCCCATTGAGGTCGATTGTCCTTTGTGTTGAGTGAAAATTTTCTAAGTCTATCTTCCTAATTTGAAGTCGAATTTCAACATTTCTCATATATTTGAGTAAGTTTGCATCTAACTTTGTCAGATATCGTCGATTTAAATTTTTTGAAGCCCTTTGAGGTCGATTGTCACTTTGTGTTGATTGAAAATTTTCAAAGTCTATCTTCCTAATTTGAAGTCGAATTTCAACATTTCTCATATATTTGAGTAAGTTTGCATCTAACTTTGTCAGATATCGTCGATTTAAATCCTTTGAAGCCCTTTGAGGTCGATTGTCACTTTGTGTTGATTGAAAATTTTCAAAGTCTATCTTCCTAATTTGAAGTCGAATTTCAACATTTCTGATATATTTGAGTGAGTTTGCATCTTACTTGTCAGATATCGTCGATTAACATCCATTGAAGCCCATTGAGGTCGATTGTCCTTTGTGTTGAGTGAAAATTTTCTAAGTCTATCTTCCTAATTTGAAGTCGAATTTCAACATTTCACATATATTTGAGTAAGTTTGCATCTAACTTTGACAGATATCTTCGATTAACATCCATTGAAGCCCATTGCGGTCAACTGTCTCTTTGTGTTGATTGAAAATTTTCAAAGTCTATCTTCCTTATTTGAAGTCGAATTTCAACATTTCTCATATATTTGAGTAAGTTTGCATCTAAATTTGTCAGATATCGTCGATTTAAATCCTTTGAAGCCCTTTGAGGTCGATTGTCACTTTGTGTTGATTGAAAATTTTCAAAGTCCATCTTCCTTATTTGAAGTCGAATTTCAACATTTCTCATATCTTTGAGTAAGTTTGCATCTTACTTGTCAGATATCGTCGATTAACATCCATTGAAGCCCATTGAGGTCGATTGTCCTTTGTGTTGAGTGAAAATTTTCTAAGTCTATCTTCCTAATTTGAAGTCGAATTTCAACATTTCTCATATATTTGAGTAAGTTTGCATCTAACTTTGTCAGATATCGTCGATTTAAATTTTTTGAAGCCCTTTGAGGTCGATTGTCACTTTGTGTTGATTGAAAATTTTCAAAGTCTATCTTCCTAATTTGAAGTCGAATTTCAACATTTCTCATATATTTGAGTAAGTTTGCATCTAACTTTGTCAGATATCGTCGATTTAAATCCTTTGAAGCCCTTTGAGGTCGATTGTCACTTTGTGTTGATTGAAAATTTTCAAAGTCTATCTTCCTAATTTGAAGTCGAATTTCAACATTTCTGATATATTTGAGTGAGTTTGCATCTTACTTGTCAGATATCGTCGATTAACATCCATTGAAGCCCATTGAGGTCGATTGTCCTTTGTGTTGAGTGAAAATTTTCTAAGTCTATCTTCCTAATTTGAAGTCGAATTTCAACATTTCACATATATTTGAGTAAGTTTGCATCTAACTTTGTCAGATATCGTCGATTTAAATCCTTTGAAGCCCTTTGAGGTCGATTGTCACTTTGTGTTGATTGAAAATTTTCAAAGTCCATCTTCCTTATTTGAAGTCGAATTTCAACATTTCTCATATCTTTGAGTAAGTTTGCATCTAACTTTGTCAGATATCGTCGATTAACATCCATTGAAGCCCAATGAGGTCAACTGTCACTTTGTGTTGAGTGAAAATTTTCAAAGTCTATCTTCCTAATTTGAAGTCGAATTTCAACATTTCACATATATTTGAGTAAGTTTGCATCTAACTTTGTCAGATATCGTCGATTAACATCCATTGAAGCCCATTGAGGTCGATTGTCACTTTGTATTGATTGAAAATTTTCAAAGTCTATCTTCCTTATTTGAAGTCGAATTTCAACATTTCTCATATATTTGAGTAAGTTTGCATCTAAATTTGTCAGATATCGTCGATTTAAATCCTTTGAAGCCCTTTGAGGTCGAAATTCACTTTGTGTTGATTGAAAATTTTCAAAGTCCATCTTCCTTATTTGAAGTCGAATTTCAACATTTCTCATATCTTTGAGTAAGTTTGCATCTTACTTGTCAGATATCGTCGATTAACATCCATTGAAGCCCATTGAGGTCGATTGTCCTTTGTGTTGAGTGAAAATTTTCTAAGTCTATCTTCCTAATTTGAAGTCGAATTTCAACATTTCTCATATATTTGAGTAAGTTTGCATCTAACTTTGTCAGATATCGTCGATTTAAATTTTTTGAAGCCCTTTGAGGTCGATTGTCACTTTGTGTTGATTGAAAATTTTCAAAGTCTATCTTCCTAATTTGAAGTCGAATTTCAACATTTCTCATATATTTGAGTAAGTTTGCATCTAACTTTGTCAGATATCGTCGATTTAAATCCTTTGAAGCCCTTTGAGGTCGATTGTCACTTTGTGTTGATTGAAAATTTTCAAAGTCTATCTTCCTAATTTGAAGTCGAATTTCAACATTTCTGATATATTTGAGTGAGTTTGCATCTTACTTGTCAGATATCGTCGATTAACATCCATTGAAGCCCATTGAGGTCGATTGTCCTTTGTGTTGAGTGAAAATTTTCTAAGTCTATCTTCCTAATTTGAAGTCGAATTTCAACATTTCTCATATATTTGAGTAAGTTTGCATCTAACTTTGTCAGATATCGTCGATTTAAATTTTTTGAAGCCCTTTGAGGTCGATTGTCACTTTGTGTTGATTGAAAATTTTCAAAGTCTATCTTCCTAATTTGAAGTCGAATTTCAACATTTCTCATATATTTGAGTAAGTTTGCATCTAACTTTGTCAGATATCGTCGATTTAAATCCTTTGAAGCCCTTTGAGGTCGATTGTCACTTTGTGTTGATTGAAAATTTTCAAAGTCCATCTTCCTTATTTGAAGTCGAATTTCAACATTTCTCATATCTTTGAGTAAGTTTGCATCTTACTTGTCAGATATCGTCGATTAACATCCATTGAAGCCCATTGAGGTCGATTGTCCTTTGTGTTGAGTGAAAATTTTCTAAGTCTATCTTCCTAATTTGAAGTCGAATTTCAACATTTCTCATATATTTGAGTAAGTTTGCATCTAACTTTGTCAGATATCGTCGATTTAAATTTTTTGAAGCCCTTTGAGGTCGATTGTCACTTTGTGTTGATTGAAAATTTTCAAAGTCTATCTTCCTAATTTGAAGTCGAATTTCAACATTTCTCATATATTTGAGTAAGTTTGCATCTAACTTTGTCAGATATCGTCGATTTAAATCCTTTGAAGCCCTTTGAGGTCGATTGTCACTTTGTGTTGATTGAAAATTTTCAAAGTCTATCTTCCTAATTTGAAGTCGAATTTCAACATTTCTGATATATTTGAGTGAGTTTGCATCTTACTTGTCAGATATCGTCGATTAACATCCATTGAAGCCCATTGAGGTCGATTGTCCTTTGTGTTGTGTGAAAATTTTCTAAGTCTTTCTTCCTAATTTGAAGTCGAAATTCAACATTTCTGATATATTTGAGTGAGTTTGCATCTAACTTTGTCAGATATCGTCGATTAACATCCATTGAAGCCCATTGAGGTCGATTGTCACTTTGTGTTGAGTGAAAATTTTCTAAGTCTATCTTCCTAACTTGAAGTCGAATTTCAACATTTCTGATATATTTGAGTGAGTTTGCATCTAACTTTGTCAGATATCGTCGATTTACATCCATTGAAGCCCATTGAGGTCGATTGTCACTTTGTATTGAGTGAAAATTTTCTAAGTCTATCTTCCTAATTTGAAGTCGAATTTATACATTTCTGATATATTTGAGTGAGTTTTCATCTAACTTTGTCAGATATCGTCGATTTACATCCATTGGAGCCCATTGAGGTCGATTGTCACTTTGTGTTGAGTGAAAATTTTCTAAGTCTATCTTCCTAATTTGAAGTCGAATTTCAACATTTCTGATATATTTGAGTGAGTTTGCATCTTACTTGTCAGATATCGTCGATTAACATCCATTGAAGCCCATTGAGGTCGATTGTCCTTTGTGTTGAGTGAAAATTTTCTAAGTCTATCTTCCTAATTTGAAGTCGAATTTCAACATTTCTCATATATTTGAGTGAGTTTGCATCTTACTTTGTCAGATATCTTCGATTAACATCCATTGAAGCCCATTGAGGTCGATTGTCACTTTGTGTTGAGTGAAAATTTTCTAAGTCTATCTTCCTAATTTGAAGTCGAATTTCAACATTTCTCATATATTTGAGTGAGTTTGCATCTTACTTTGTCAGATATCTTCGATTAACATCCATTGAAGACCTTTGAGGTCGATTGTCACTTTGTGTTGATTGAAAATTTTCAAAGTCTATCTTCCTTATTTGAAGTCGAATTTCAACATTTCACATATATTTGAGTAAGTTTGCATCTAACTTTGTCAGATATCTTCGATTAACATCCATTGAAGCCCATTGAGGTCAACTGTCTCTTTGTGTTGATTGAAAATTTTCAAAGTCTATCTTCCTTATTTGAAGTCGAATTTCAACATTTCTCATATATTTGAGTAAGTTTGCATCTAACTTTGTCAGATATCGTCGATTTAAATCCTTTGAAGCCCTTTGAGGTCGATTGTCACTTTGTGTTGATTGAAAATTTTCAAAGTCCATCTTCCTTATTTGAAGTCGAATTTCAACATTTCTCATATCTTTGAGTAAGTTTGCATCTAACTTTGTCAGATATCGTCGATTAACATTCATTGAAGCCCAATGAGGTCAACTGTCTTTTTGTGTTGATTGAAAATTTTCAAAGTCTATCTTCCTAATTTGAAGTCGAATTTCTGATATATTTGAGTGAGTTTGCATCTAACTTTGTCAGATATCGTCGATTTACATCCATTGAAGCCCATTGAGGTCGATTGTCACTTTGTGTTGAGTGAAAATTTTCATAGTCTATCTTCCTAATTTGAAGTCGAATTTCAACATTTCTGATATATTTGAGTGAGTTTGCATCTAACTTTGTCAGATATCGTCGATTAACATCCATTGAAGACCTTTGAGGTCGATTGTCACTTTGTGTTGATTGAAAATTTTCATAGTCTATCTTCCTTATTTGAAGTCGAATTTCAACATTTCTCATATATTTGAGTAAGTTTGCATCTAACTTTGTCAGATATCTTCGATTAACATCCATTGAAGCCCATTGAGGTCAACTGTCTCTTTGTGTTGATTGAAAATTTTCAAAGTCTATCTTTCTTATTTGAAGTCGAATTTCAACATTTCTCATATATTTGAGTAAGTTTGCATCTAACTTTGTCAGATATCGTCGATTTAAATCCTTTGAAGCCCTTTGAGGTCGATTGTCACTTTGTGTTGATTAAAATTTTCAAAGTCCATCTTCCTTATTTGAAGTCGAATTTCAACATTTCTCATATCTTTGAGTAAGTTTGCATCTAACTTTGTCAGATATCGTCGATTAACATCCATTGAAGCCCAATGAGGTCAACTGTCACTTTGTGTTCATTGAAAATTTTCAAAGTCTATCTTCCTAATTTGAAGTCGAATTTCAACATTTCTGATATATTTGAGTGAGTTTGCATCTAACTTTGTCAGATATCGTCGATTTACATCCATTGAAGCCCATTGAAGTCGATTGTCACTTTGTGTTGAGTGAAAATTTTCTAAGTCTATCTTCCTAATTTGAAGTCGAATTTATACATTTCTGATATATTTGAGTGAGTTTTCATCTAACTTTGTCAGATATCGTCGATTTACATCCATTGAAGCCCATTGAGGTCGATTGTCACTTTGTGTTGAGTGAAAATTTTCTAAGTCTATCTTCCTAATTTGAAGTCGAATTTCAACATTTCTCATATATTTGAGTGAGTTTGATCTAACTTTGTCAGATATCTTCGATTAACATCCATTGAAGCCCATTGAGGTCGATTGTCACTTTGTGTTGAGTGAAAATTTTCTAAGTCTATCTTCCTAACTTGAAGTCGAATTTCAACAATTCTCATATATTTGAGTAAGTTTGCATCTAACTTTGTCAGATATCGTCGATTAACATCCATTGAAGACCTTTGAGGTCGATTGTCACTTTGTGTTGATTGAAAATTTTCAATGTCTATCTTCCTTATTTGAAGTCGAATTTCAACATTTCACATATATTTGAGTAAGTTTGCATCTAACTTTGTCAGATATCTTCGATAACATCCATTGAAGCCCATTGAGGTCAACTGTCTCTTTGTGTTGATTGAAAATTTTCAAAGTCTATCTTCCTTATTTGAAGTCGAATTTCAACATTTCTCATATATTTGAGTAAGTTTGCATCTAACTTTGTCAGATATCGTCGATTTAAATCGTTTGAAGCCCTTTGAGGTCGATTGTCACTTTGTGTTGATTGAAAATTTTCAAAGTCCATCTTCCTTATTTGAAGTCGAATTTCAACATTTCTCATATCTTTGAGTAAGTTTGCATCTAACTTTGTCAGATATCGTCGATTAACATCCATTGAAGCCCAATGAGGTCAACTGTCACTTTGTGTTGATTGAAAATTTTCAAAGTCTATCTTCCTAATTTGAAGTCGAATTTCAACATTTCTGATATATTTGAGTGAGTTTGCATCTTACTTGTCAGATATCGTCGATTAACATCCATTGAAGCCCATTGAGGTCGATTGTCCTTTGTGTTGAGTGAAAATTTTCTAAGTCTTTCTTCCTAATTTGAAGTCGAAATTCAACATTTCTGATATATTTGAGTGAGTTTGCATCTAACTTTGTCAGATATCGTCGATTAACATCCATTGAAGCCCATTGAGGTCGATTGTCACTTTGTGTTGATTGAAAATTTTCAAAGTCTATCTTCCTAATTTGAAGTCGAATTTCAACATTTCTGATATATTTGAGTGAGTTTTCATCTAACTTTGTCAGATATCGTCGATTTACATCCATTGAAGCCCATTGAGGTCGATTGTCACTTTGTGTTGAGTGAAAATTTTCTAAGTCTATCTTCCTGATTTGAAGTCGAATTTCAACATTTCACATATATTTGAGTAAGTTTGCATCTAACTTTGTCAGATATCTTCGATTAACATCCATTGAAGCCCATTGAGGTCAACTGTCTCTTTGTGTTGATTGAAAATTTTCAAAGTCTATCTTCCTAATTTGAAGTCGAATTTCAACATTTCTGATATATTTGAGTGAGTTTTCATCTAACTTTGTCAGATATCGTCGATTTACATCCATTGAAGCCCATTGAGGTCGATTGTCACTTTGTGTTGAGTGAAAATTTTCTAAGTCTATCTTCCTTATTTGAAGTCGAATTTCAACATTTCTCATATATTTGAGTAAGTTTGCATCTAACTTTGTCAGATATCGTCGATTTAAATCCTTGGAAGCCCTTTGAGGTAGATTGTCACTTTGTGTTGATTGAAAATTTTCAAAGTCCATCTTCCTTATTTGAAGTCGAATTTCAACATTTCTCATATCTTTGAAAAAGTTTGCATCTAACTTTGTCAGATATCGTCGATTTACATCCATTGAAGCCCATTGAGGTCGATTGTCACTTTGTGTTGATTGAAAATTTTCAAAGTCCATCTTCCTAATTTGAAGTCGAATTTCAACAATTCTCATATATTTGAGTAAGTTTGCATCTAACTTTGTCAGATATCGTCGATTAACATCCATTGAAGACCTTTGAGGTCGATTGTCACTTTGTGTTGAGTGAAAATTTTCTAAGTCTATCTTCCTAACTTGAAGTCGAATTTCAACAATTCTCATATATTTGAGTAAGTTTGCATCTAACTTTGTCAGATATCGTCGATTAACATCCATTGAAGACCTTTGAGGTCGATTGTCACTTTGTGTTGATTGAAAATTTTCAATGTCTATCTTCCTTATTTGAAGTCGAATTTCAACATTTCACATATATTTGAGTAAGTTTGCATCTAACTTTGTCAGATATCTTCGATAACATCCATTGAAGCCCATTGAGGTCAACTGTCTCTTTGTGTTGATTGAAAATTTTCAAAGTCTATCTTCCTTATTTGAAGTTGAATTTCAACATTTCTCATATATTTGAGTAAGTTTGCATCTAACTTTGTCAGATATCGTCGATTTAAATCGTTCGAGGCCCTTTGAGGTCGATTGTCACTTTGTGTTGATTGAAAATTTTCAAAGTCCATCTTCCTTATTTGAAGTCGAATTTCAACATTTCTCATATCTTTGAGTAAGTTTGCATCTAACTTTGTCAGATATCGTCGATTAACATCCATTGAAGCCCAATGAGGTCAACTGTCACTTTGTGTTGATTGAAAATTTTCAAAGTCTATCTTCCTAATTTGAAGTCGAATTTCAACATTTCTGATATATTTGAGTGAGTTTGCATCTAACTTTGTCAGATATCGTCGATTTACATCCATTGAAGCCCATTGAGGTCGATTGTCACTTTGTGTTGAGTGAAAATTTTCTAAGTCTATCTTCATAATTTGAAGTCGAAATTCAACATTTCTGATATATTTGAGTGAGTTTGCATCTAACTTTGTCAGATATCGTCGATTAACATCCATTGAAGCCCATTGAGGTCGATTGTCACTTTGTATTGAGTGAAAATTTTCTAAGTCTATCTTCCTAATTTGAAGTCGAATTTCAACATTTCTGATATATTTGAGTGAGTTTTCATCTAACTTTGTCAGATATCGTCGATTTAAATCCTTTGAAGCCCTTTGAGGTCGATTGTCACTTTGTGTTGATTGAAAATTTTCAAAGTCTATCTTCCTAATTTGAAGTCGAATTTCAACATTTCTGATATATTTGTGTGAGTTTGCATCTAACTTTGTCAGATATCTTCGATTAACATCCATTGAAGCCCATTGAGGTCAACTGTCTCTTTGTGTTGATTGAAAATTTTCAAAGTCTATCTTCCTTATTTGAAGTCGAATTTCAACATTTCTCATATATTTGAGTAAGTTTGCATCTAACTTTGTCAGATATCGTCGATTTAAATCCTTTGAAGCCCTTTGAGGTCGATTGTCACTTTGTGTTGATTGAAAATTTTCAAAGTCCATCTTCCTTATTTGAAGTCGAATTTCAACATTTCTCATATCTTTGAGTAAGTTTGCATCTAACTTTGTCAGATATCGTCGATTTACATCCATTGAAGCCCATTGAGGTCGATTGTCCTTTGTGTTGAGTGAAAATTTTCTAAGTCTTTCTTCCTAATTTGAAGTCGAAATTCAACATTTCTGATATATTTGAGTGAGTTTGCATCTAACTTTGTCAGATATCGTCGATTAACATCCATTGAAGCCCATTGAGGTCGATTGTCACTTTGTGTTGATTGAAAATTTTCAAAGTCTATCTTCCTAATTTGAAGTCGAATTTCATCATTTCTGATATATTTGAGTGAGTTTTCATCTAACTTTGTCAGATATCGTCGATTTAAATCCTTTGAAGCCCTTTGAGGTCGATTGTCACTTTGTGTTGATTGAAAATTTTCAAAGTCTATCTTCCTAATTTGAAGTCGAATTTCAACATTTCTGATATATTTGTGTGAGTTTGCATCTTACTTGTCAGATATCGTCGATTAACATCCATTGAAGCCCATTGAGGTCGATTGTCACTTTGTGTTGAGTGAAAATTTTCTAAGTCTATCTTCCTAACTTGAAGTCGAATTACAACATTTCTGATATATTTGAGTGAGTTTGCATCTAACTTTGTCAGATATCGTCGATTTACATCCATTGAAGCCCATTGAGGTCGATTGTCACTTTGTGTTGATTGAAAATTTTCAAAGTCTATCTTCCTTATTTGAAGTCGAATTTCAACATTTCACATATATTTGAGTAAGTTTGCATCTAACTTTGTCAGATATCTTCGATTAACATCCATTGAAGCCCATTGAGGTCAACTGTCTCTTTGTGTTGATTGAAAATTTTCAAAGTCTATCTTCCTTATTTGAAGTCGAATTTCAACATTTCTCATATATTTGAGTAAGTTTGCATCTAACTTTGTCAGATATCGTCGATTTAAATCCTTTGAAGCCCTTTGAGGTCGATTGTCACTTTGTGTTGATTGAAAATTTTCAAAGTCCATCTTCCTTATTTGAAGTCGAATTTCAACATTTCTCATATCTTTGAGTAAGTTTGCATCTAACTTTGTCAGATATCGTCGATTTACATCCATTGAAGCCCATTGAAGTCGATTGTCACTTTGTGTTGAGTGAAAATTTTCTAAGTCTATCTTCATAATTTGAAGTCGAAATTCAACATTTCTGATATATTTGAGTGAGTTTGCATCTAACTTTGTCAGATATCGTCGATTTACATCCATTGAAGCCCATTGAGGTCGATTTTCACTTTGTGTTGAGTGAAAATTTTCTAAGTCTATCTTCCTAATTTGAAGTCGAATTTCAACATTTCTGATATATTTGAGTGAGTTGCATCTTACTTGTCAGATATCGTCGATTAACATCCATTGAAGCCCATTGAGGTCGATTGTCCTTTGTGTTGAGTGAAAATTTTCTAAGTCTTTCTTCCTAATTTGAAGTCGAAATTCAACATTTCTGATATATTTGAGTGAGTTTGCATCTAACTTTGTCAGATATCGTCGATTAACATCCATTGAAGCCCATTGAGGTCGATTGTCACTTTGTGTTGATTGAAAATTTTCAAAGTCTATCTTCCTAATTTGAAGTCGAATTTCAACATTTCTGATATATTTGAGTGAGTTTTCATCTAACTTTGTCAGATATCGTCGATTTACATCCATTGAAGCCCATTGAGGTCGATTGTCACTTTGTGTTGAGTGAAAATTTTCTAAGTCTATCTTCCTGATTTGAAGTCGAATTTCAACATTTCACATATATTTGAGTAAGTTTGCATCTAACTTTGTCAGATATCTTCGATTAACATCCATTGAAGCCCATTGAGGTCAACTGTCTCTTTGTGTTGATTGAAAATTTTCAAAGTCTATCTTCCTAATTTGAAGTCGAATTTCAACATTTCTGATATATTTGAGTGAGTTTTCATCTAACTTTGTCAGATATCGTCGATTTACATCCATTGAAGCCCATTGAGGTCGATTGTCACTTTGTGTTGAGTGAAAATTTTCTAAGTCTATCTTCCTTATTTGAAGTCGAATTTCAACATTTCTCATATATTTGAGTAAGTTTGCATCTAACTTTGTCAGATATCGTCGATTTAAATCCTTGGAAGCCCTTTGAGGTCGATTGTCACTTTGTGTTGATTGAAAATTTTCAAAGTCCATCTTCCTTATTTGAAGTCGAATTTCAACATTTCTCATATCTTTGAAAAAGTTTGCATCTAACTTTGTCAGATATCGTCGATTAACATCCATTGAAGCCCAATGAGGTCAACTGTCACTTTGTGTTGATTGAAAATTTTCAAAGTCCATCTTCCTAATTTGAAGTCGAATTTCAACATTTCTGATATATTTGAGTGAGTTTTCATCTAACTTTGTCAGATATCGTCGATTTACATCCATTGAAGCCCATTGAGGTCGATTGTCACTTTGTGTTGATTGAAAATTTTCAAAGTCCATCTTCCTTATTTGAAGTCGAATTTCAACATTTCTCATATCTTTGAGTAAGTTTGCATCTAACTTTGTCAGATATCGTCGATTAACATCCATTGAAGCCCATTGAGGTCGTTTGTCACTTTGTGTTGAGTGAAAATTTTCTAAGTCTTTCTTCCTAATTTCAAGTCGAAATTCAACATTTCTGATATATTTGAGTGAGTTTGCATCTAACTTTGTCAGATATCGTCGATTTACATCCATTGAAGCCCATTGAGGTCGATTGTCACTTTGTGTTGAGTGAAAATTTTCTAAGTCTATCTTCCTAATTTGAAGTCGAATTTCAACATTTCTGATATATTTGAGTGAGTTTGCATCTAACTTTGTCAGATATCGTCGATTAACATCCATTGAAGCCCATTGAGGTCGTTTGTCACTTTGTGTTGAGTGAAAATTTTCTAAGTCTTTCTTCCTAATTTGAAGTCGAAATTCAACATTTCTGATATATTTGAGTGAGTTTGCATCTAACTTTGTCAGATATCGTCGATTTACATCCATTGAAGCCCATTGAGGTCGATTGTCACTTTGTGTTGAGTGAAAATTTTCTAAGTCTATCTTCCTAATTTGAAGTCGAATTTCAACATTTCTGATATATTTGAGTGAGTTTGCATCTAACTTTGTCAGATATCGTCGATTTACATCCATTGAAGCCCATTGAGGTCGATTGTCACTTTGTGTTGAGTGAAAATTTTCTAAGTCTATCTTCCTAATTTGAAGTCGAATTTCAACATTTCTGATATATTTGAGTGAGTTTGCATCTAACTTTGTCAGATATCGTCGATTAACATCCATTGAAGCCCATTGAGGTCGTTTGTCACTTTGTGTTGAGTGAAAATTTTCTAAGTCTTTCTTCCTAATTTGAAGTCGAAATTCAACATTACTGATATATTTGAGTGAGTTTGCATCTAACTTTGTCAGATATCGTCGATTTACATCCATTGAAGCCCATTGAGGTCGATTGTCACTTTGTGTTGAGTGAAAATTTTCTAAGTCTATCTTCCTAATTTGAAGTCGAATTTCAACATTTCTGATATATTTGAGTGAGTTTGCATCTAACTTTGTCAGATATCGTCGATTTACATCCATTGAAGCCCATTGAGGTCGATTGTCACTTTGTGTTGATTGAAAATTTTCTAAGTCTATCTTCCTAATTTGAAGTCGAATTTCAACATTTCTGATATATTTGAGTGAGTTTGCATCTAACTTTGTCAGATATCGTCGATTAACATCCATTGAAGCCCATTGAGGTCGTTTGTCACTTTGTGTTGAGTGAAAATTTTCTAAGTCTTTCTTCCTAATTTGAAGTCGAAATTCAACATTTCTGATATATTTGAGTGAGTTTGCATCTAACTTTGTCAGATATCGTCGATTTACATCCATTGAAGCCCATTGAGGTCGATTGTCACTTTGTGTTGAGTGAAAATTTTCTAAGTCTATCTTCCTAATTTGAAGTCGAAATTCAACATTTCTGATATATTTGAGTGAGTTTGCATCTAACTTTGTCAGATATCGTCGATTTACATCCATTGAAGCCCATTGAGGTCGATTGTCACTTTGTGTTGAGTGAAAATTTTCTAAGTCTATCTTCCTTATTTGAAGTCGAATTTCAACATTTCTCATATATTTGAGTAAGTTTGCATCTAACTTTGTCAGATATCGTCGATTTAAATCCTTGGAAGCCCTTTGAGGTCGATTGTCACTTTGTGTTGATTGAAAATTTTCAAAGTCCATCTTCCTTATTTGAAGTCGAATTTCAACATTTCTCATATCTTTGAAAAAGTTTGCATCTAACTTTGTCAGATATCGTCGATTAACATCCATTGAAGCCCAATGAGGTCAACTGTCACTTTGTGTTGATTGAAAATTTTCAAAGTCCATCTTCCTAATTTGAAGTCGAATTTCAACATTTCTGATATATTTGAGTGAGTTTTCATCTAACTTTGTCAGATATCGTCGATTTACATCCATTGAAGCCCATTGAGGTCGATTGTCACTTTGTGTTGATTGAAAATTTTCAAAGTCCATCTTCCTTATTTGAAGTCGAATTTCAACATTTCTCATATCTTTGAGTAAGTTTGCATCTAACTTTGTCAGATATCGTCGATTAACATCCATTGAAGCCCATTGAGGTCGTTTGTCACTTTGTGTTGAGTGAAAATTTTCTAAGTCTTTCTTCCTAATTTCAAGTCGAAATTCAACATTTCTGATATATTTGAGTGAGTTTGCATCTAACTTTGTCAGATATCGTCGATTTACATCCATTGAAGCCCATTGAGGTCGATTGTCACTTTGTGTTGAGTGAAAATTTTCTAAGTCTATCTTCCTAATTTGAAGTCGAATTTCAACATTTCTGATATATTTGAGTGAGTTTGCATCTAACTTTGTCAGATATCGTCGATTAACATCCATTGAAGCCCATTGAGGTCGTTTGTCACTTTGTGTTGAGTGAAAATTTTCTAAGTCTATCTTCCTAATTTGAAGTCGAATTTCAACATTTCTGATATATTTGAGTGAGTTTGCATCTAACTTTGTCAGATATCGTCGATTTACATCCATTGAAGCCCATTGAGGTCGATTGTCACTTTGTGTTGAGTGAAAATTTTCTAAGTCTATCTTCCTAATTTGAAGTCGAATTTCAACATTTCTGATATATTTGAGTGAGTTTGCATCTAACTTTGTCAGATATCGTCGATTAACATCCATTGAAGCCCATTGAGGTCGTTTGTCACTTTGTGTTGAGTGAAAATTTTCTAAGTCTATCTTCCTAATTTGGAGTCGAATTTCAACATTTCTGATATATTTGAGTGAGTTTGCATCTAACTTTGTCAGATATCGTCGATTAACATCCATTGAAGCCCATTGAGGTCGTTTGTCACTTTGTGTTGAGTGAAAATTTTCTAAGTCTTTCTTCCTAATTTGAAGTCGAAATTCAACATTTCTGATATATTTGAGTGAGTTTGCATCTAACTTTGTCAGATATCGTCGATTTACATCCATTGAAGCCCATTGAGGTCGATTGTCACTTTGTGTTGAGTGAAAATTTTCTAAGTCTATCTTCCTAATTTGAAGTCGAATTTCAACATTTCTGATATATTTGAGTGAGTTTGCATCTAACTTTGTCAGATATCGTCGATTTACATCCATTGAAGCCCATTGAGGTCGATTGTCACTTTGTGTTGATTGAAAATTTTCTAAGTCTATCTTCCTAATTTGAAGTCGAATTTCAACATTTCTGATATATTTGAGTGAGTTTGCATCTAACTTTGTCAGATATCGTCGATTAACATCCATTGAAGCCCATTGAGGTCGTTTGTCACTTTGTGTTGAGTGAAAATTTTCTAAGTCTTTCTTCCTAATTTGAAGTCGAAATTCAACATTACTGATATATTTGAGTGAGTTTGCATCTAACTTTGTCAGATATCGTCGATTTACATCCATTGAAGCCCATTGAGGTCGATTGTCACTTTGTGTTGAGTGAAAATTTTCTAAGTCTATCTTCCTAATTTGAAGTCGAATTTCAACATTTCTGATATATTTGAGTGAGTTTGCATCTAACTTTGTCAGATATCGTCGATTTACATCCATTGAAGCCCATTGAGGTCGATTGTCACTTTGTGTTGATTGAAAATTTTCTAAGTCTATCTTCCTAATTTGAAGTCGAATTTCAACATTTCTGATATATATGAGTGAGTTTGCATCTAACTTTGTCAGATATCGTCGATTAACATCCATTGAAGCCCATTGAGGTCGATTGTCACTTTGTGTTGAGTGAAAATTTTCTAAGTCTATCTTCCTAATTTGAAGTCGAATTTCAACATTTCTGATATATTTGAGTGAGTTTGCATCTAACTTTGTCAGATATCGTCGATTTACATCCATTGAAGCCCATTGAGGTCGATTGTCACTTTGTGTTGAGTGAAAATTTTCTAAGTCTATCTTCCTAATTTGAAGTCGAATTTCAACATTTCTGATATATTTGAGTGAGTTTGCATCTAACTTTGTCAGATATCGTCGATTTACATCCATTGAAGCCCATTGAGGTCGATTGTCACTTTGTGTTGAGTGAAAATTTTCTAAGTCTATCTTCCTAATTTGAAGTCGAATTTCAACATTTCTGATATATATGAGTGAGTTTGCATCTAACTTTGTCAGATATCGTCGATTAACATCCATTGAAGCCCATTGAGGTCGATTGTCACTTTGTGTTGAGTGAAAATTTTCTAAGTCTATCTTCCTAATTTGAAGTCGAATTTCAACATTTCTGATATATTTGAGTGAGTTTGCATCTAACTTTGTCAGATATCGTCGATTTACATCCATTGAAGCCCATTGAGGTCGATTGTCACTTTGTGTTGAGTGAAAATTTTCTAAGTCTATCTTCCTAATTTGAAGTCGAATTTCAACATTTCTGATATATTTGAGTGAGTTTGCATCTAACTTTGTCAGATATCGTCGATTAACATCCATTGAAGCCCATTGAGGTCGTTTGTCACTTTGTGTTTAGTGAAAATTTTCTAAGTCTATCTTCCTAATTTGAAGTCGAATTTCAACATTTCTCATATATTTGAGTGAGTTTGCATCTAACTTTGTCAGATATCGTCGATTTACATCCATTGAAGCCCATTGAGGTCGATTGTCACTTTGTGTTGAGTGAAAATTTTCTAAGTCTATCTTCCTAATTTGAAGTCGAATTTCAACATTTCTGATATATTTGAGTGAGTTTGCATCTAACTTTGTCAGATATCGTCGATTAACATCCATTGAAGCCCATTGAGGTCGTTTGTCACTTTGTGTTGAGTGAAAATTTTCTAAGTCTATCTTCCTAATTTGGAGTCGAATTTCAACATTTCTGATATATTTGAGTGAGTTTGCATCTAACTTTGTCAGATATCGTCGATTAACATCCATTGAAGCCCATTGAGGTCGTTTGTCACTTTGTGTTGAGTGAAAATTTTCTAAGTCTATCTTCCTAATTTGAAGTCGAATTTCAACATTTCTGATATATATGAGTGAGTTTGCATCTAACTTTGTCAGATATCGTCGATTAACATCCATTGAAGCCCATTGAGGTCGATTGTCACTTTGTGTTGAGTGAAAATTTTCTAAGTCTATCTTCCTAATTTGAAGTCGAATTTCAACATTTCTGATATATTTGAGTGAGTTTGCATCTAACTTTGTCAGATATCGTCGATTTACATCCATTGAAGCCCATTGAGGTCGATTGTCACTTTGTGTTGAGTGAAAATTTTCTAAGTCTATCTTCCTAATTTGAAGTCGAATTTCAACATTTCTGATATATTTGAGTGAGTTTGCATCTAACTTTGTCAGATATCGTCGATTTACATCCATTGAAGCCCATTGAGGTCGATTGTCACTTTGTGTTGAGTGAAAATTTTCTAAGTCTATCTTCCTAATTTGAAGTCGAATTTCAACATTTCTGATATATATGAGTGAGTTTGCATCTAACTTTGTCAGATATCGTCGATTAACATCCATTGAAGCCCATTGAGGTCGATTGTCACTTTGTGTTGAGTGAAAATTTTCTAAGTCTATCTTCCTAATTTGAAGTCGAATTTCAACATTTCTGATATATTTGAGTGAGTTTGCATCTAACTTTGTCAGATATCGTCGATTAACATCCATTGAAGCCCATTGAGGTCGTTTGTCACTTTGTGTTGAGTGAAAATTTTCTAAGTCTATCTTCCTAATTTGGAGTCGAATTTCAACATTTCTGATATATTTGAGTGAGTTTGCATCTAACTTTGTCAGATATCGTCGATTAACATCCATTGAAGCCCATTGAGGTCGTTTGTCACTTTGTGTTGAGTGAAAATTTTCTAAGTCTATCTTCCTAATTTGAAGTCGAATTTCAACATTTCTGATATATTTGAGTGAGTTTGCATCTAACTTTGTCAGATATCGTCGATTTACATCCATTGAAGCCCATTGAGGTCGATTGTCACTTTGTGTTGAGTGGAAATTTTCTAAGTCTATCTTCCTAATTTGAAGTCGAATTTCAACATTTCTGATATATATGAGTGAGTTTGCATCTAACTTTGTCAGATATCGTCGATTAACATCCATTGAAGCCCATTGAGGTCGATTGTCACTTTGTGTTGAGTGAAAATTTTCTAAGTCTATCTTCCTAATTTGAAGTCGAATTTCAACATTTCTGATATATTTGAGTGAGTTTGCATCTAACTTTGTCAGATATCGTCGATTTACATCCATTGAAGCCCATTGAGGTCGATTGTCACTTTGTGTTGAGTGAAAATTTTCTAAGTCTATCTTCCTAATTTGAAGTCGAATTTCAACATTTCTGATATATTTGAGTGAGTTTGCATCTAACTTTGTCAGATATCGTCGATTTACATCCATTGAAGCCCATTGAGGTCGATTGTCACTTTGTGTTGAGTGAAAATTTTCTAAGTCTATCTTCCTAATTTGAAGTCGAATTTCAACATTTCTGATATATATGAGTGAGTTTGCATCTAACTTTGTCAGATATCGTCGATTAACATCCATTGAAGCCCATTGAGGTCGATTGTCACTTTGTGTTGAGTGAAAATTTTCTAAGTCTATCTTCCTAATTTGAAGTCGAATTTCAACATTTCTGATATATTTGAGTGAGTTTGCATCTAACTTTGTCAGATATCGTCGATTAACATCCATTGAAGCCCATTGAGGTCGTTTGTCACTTTGTGTTGAGTGAAAATTTTCTAAGTCTTTCTTCCTAATTTGAAGTCGAAATTCAACATTTCTGATATATTTGAGTGAGTTTGCATCTAACTTTGTCAGATATCGTCGATTAACATCCATTGAAGCCCATTGAGGTCGTTTGTCACTTTGTGTTGAGTGAAAATTTTCTAAGTCTTTCTTCCTAATTTGAAGTCGAAATTCAACATTTCTGATATATTTGAGTGAGTTTGCATCTAACTTTGTCTGATATCGTCGATTTACATCCATTGAAGCCCATTGAGGTCGATTGTCACTTTGTGTTGAGTGAAAATTTTCTAAGTCTATCTTCCTAATTTGAAGTCGAATTTCAACATTTCTGATATATTTGAGTGAGTTTGCATCTAACTTTGTCAGATATCGTCGATTTACATCCATTGAAGCCCATTGAGGTCGATTGTCACTTTGTGTTGAGTGAAAATTTTCTAAGTCTATCTTCCTAATTTGAAGTCGAATTTCAACATTTCTGATATATTTGAGTGAGTTTGCATCTAACTTTGTCAGATATCGTCGATTAACATCCATTGAAGCCCATTGAGGTCGTTTGTCACTTTGTGTTGAGTGAAAATTTTCTAAGTCTATCTTCCTAATTTGAAGTCGAATTTCAACATTTCTGATATATTTGAGTGAGTTTGCATCTAACTTTGTCAGATATCGTCGATTTACATCCATTGAAGCCCATTGAGGTCGATTGTCACTTTGTGTTGAGTGAAAATTTTCTAAGTCTATCTTCCTAATTTGAAGTCGAATTTCAACATTTCTGATATATATGAGTGAGTTTGCATCTAACTTTGTCAGATATCGTCGATTAACATCCATTGAAGCCCATTGAGGTCGATTGTCACTTTGTGTTGAGTGAAAATTTTCTAAGTCTATCTTCCTAATTTGAAGTCGAATTTCAACATTTCTGATATATATGAGTGAGTTTGCATCTAACTTTGTCAGATATCGTCGATTAACATCCATTGAAGCCCATTGAGGTCGATTGTCACTTTGTGTTGAGTGAAAATTTTCTAAGTCTATCTTCCTAATTTGAAGTCGAATTTCAACATTTCTGATATATTTGAGTGAGTTTGCATCTAACTTTGTCAGATATCGTCGATTTACATCCATTGAAGCCCATTGAGGTCGATTGTCACTTTGTGTTGAGTGAAAATTTTCTAAGTCTATCTTCCTAATTTGAAGTCGAATTTCAACATTTCTGATATATTTGAGTGAGTTTGCATCTAACTTTGTCAGATATCGTCGATTAACATCCATTGAAGCCCATTGAGGTCGTTTGTCACTTTGTGTTTAGTGAAAATTTTCTAAGTCTATCTTCCTAATTTGAAGTCGAATTTCAACATTTCTCATATATTTGAGTGAGTTTGCATCTAACTTTGTCAGATATCGTCGATTTACATCCATTGAAGCCCATTGAGGTCGATTGTCACTTTGTGTTGAGTGAAAATTTTCTAAGTCTTTCTTCCTAATTTGAAGTCGAAATTCAACATTTCTGATATATTTGAGTGAGTTTGCATCTAACTTTGTCAGATATCGTCGATTTACATCCATTGAAGCCCATTGAGGTCGATTGTCACTTTGTGTTGAGTGAAAATTTTCTAAGTCTATCTTCCTAATTTGAAGTCGAATTTCAAAATTTCTGATATATTTGAGTGAGTTTGCATCTAACTTTGTCAGATATCGTCGATTTACATCCATTGAAGCCCATTGAGGTCGATTGTCACTTTGTGTTGAGTGAAAATTTTCTAAGTCTATCTTCCTAATTTGAAGTCGAATTTCAACATTTCTGATATATTTGAGTGAGTTTGCATCTAACTTTGTCAGATATCGTCGATTAACATCCATTGAAGCCCATTGAGGTCGTTTGTCACTTTGTGTTGAGTGAAAATTTTCTAAGTCTTTCTTCCTAATTTGAAGTCGAAATTCAACATTACTGATATATTTGAGTGAGTTTGCATCTAACTTTGTCAGATATCGTCGATTTACATCCATTGAAGCCCATTGAGGTCGATTGTCACTTTGTGTTGAGTGAAAATTTTCTAAGTCTATCTTCCTAATTTGAAGTCGAATTTCAACATTTCTGATATATTTGAGTGAGTTTGCATCTAACTTTGTCAGATATCGTCGATTAACATCCATTGAAGCCCATTGAGGTCGATTGTCACTTTGTGTTGAGTGAAAATTTTCTAAGTCTTTCTTCCTAATTTGAAGTCGAAATTCAACATTTCTGATATATTTGAGTGAGTTTGCATCTAACTTTGTCAGATATCGTCGATTTACATCCATTGAAGCCCATTGAGGTCGATTGTCACTTTGTGTTGAGTGAAAATTTTCTAAGTCTATCTTCCTAATTTGAAGTCGAATTTCAACATTTCTGATATATTTGAGTGAGTTTGCATCTAACTTTGTCAGATATCGTCGATTTACATCCATTGAAGCCCATTGAGGTCGATTGTCACTTTGTGTTGAGTGAAAATTTTCTAAGTCTATCTTCCTAATTTGAAGTCGAATTTCAACATTTCTGATATATTTGAGTGAGTTTGCATCTAACTTTGTCAGATATCGTCGATTTACATCCATTGAAGCCCATTGAGGTCGATTGTCACTTTGTGTTGAGTGAAAATTTTCTAAGTCTATCTTCCTAATTTGAAGTCGAATTTCAACATTTCTGATATATATGAGTGAGTTTGCATCTAACTTTGTCAGATATCGTCGATTAACATCCATTGAAGCCCATTGAGGTCGATTGTCACTTTGTGTTGAGTGAAAATTTTCTAAGTCTATCTTCCTAATTTGAAGTCGAATTTCAACATTTCTGATATATTTGAGTGAGTTTGCATCTAACTTGTCAGATATCGTCGATTTACATCCATTGAAGCCCATTGAGGTCGATTGTCACTTTGTGTTGAGTGAAAATTTTCTAAGTCTATCTTCCTAATTTGAAGTCGAATTTCAACATTTCTGATATATTTGAGTGAGTTTGCATCTAACTTTGTCAGATATCGTCGATTAACATCCATTGAAGCCCATTGAGGTCGTTTGTCACTTTGTGTTTAGTGAAAATTTTCTAAGTCTATCTTCCTAATTTGAAGTCGAATTTCAACATTTCTCATATATTTGAGTGAGTTTGCATCTAACTTTGTCAGATATCGTCGATTTACATCCATTGAAGCCCATTGAGGTCGATTGTCACTTTGTGTTGAGTGAAAATTTTCTAAGTCTATCTTCCTAATTTGAAGTCGAATTTCAACATTTCTGATATATTTGAGTGAGTTTGCATCTAACTTTGTCAGATATCGTCGATTAACATCCATTGAAGCCCATTGAGGTCGTTTGTCACTTTGTGTTGAGTGAAAATTTTCTAAGTCTATCTTCCTAATTTGAAGTCGAATTTCAACATTTCTGATATATTTGAGTGAGTTTGCATCTAACTTGTCAGATATCGTCGATTTACATCCATTGAAGCCCATTGAGGTCGATTGTCACTTTGTGTTGAGTGAAAATTTTCTAAGTCTATCTTCCTAATTTGAAGTCGAATTTCAACATTTCTGATATATTTGAGTGAGTTTGCATCTAACTTTGTCAGATATCGTCGATTAACATCCATTGAAGCCCATTGAGGTCGTTTGTCACTTTGTGTTTAGTGAAAATTTTCTAAGTCTATCTTCCTAATTTGAAGTCGAATTTCAACATTTCTCATATATTTGAGTGAGTTTGCATCTAACTTTGTCAGATATCGTCGATTTACATCCATTGAAGCCCATTGAGGTCGATTGTCACTTTGTGTTGAGTGAAAATTTTCTAAGTCTATCTTCCTAATTTGAAGTCGAATTTCAACATTTCTGATATATTTGAGTGAGTTTGCATCTAACTTTGTCAGATATCGTCGATTAACATCCATTGAAGCCCATTGAGGTCGTTTGTCACTTTGTGTTGAGTGAAAATTTTCTAAGTCTATCTTCCTAATTTGGAGTCGAATTTCAACATTTCTGATATATTTGAGTGAGTTTGCATCTAACTTTGTCAGATATCGTCGATTAACATCCATTGAAGCCCATTGAGGTCGTTTGTCACTTTGTGTTGAGTGAAAATTTTCTAAGTCTATCTTCCTAATTTGAAGTCGAATTTCAACATTTCTGATATATTTGAGTGAGTTTGCATCTAACTTTGTCAGATATCGTCGATTTACATCCATTGAAGCCCATTGAGGTCGATTGTCACTTTGTGTTGAGTGAAAATTTTCTAAGTCTATCTTCCTAATTTGAAGTCGAATTTCAACATTTCTGATATATATGAGTGAGTTTGCATCTAACTTTGTCAGATATCGTCGATTAACATCCATTGAAGCCCATTGAGGTCGATTGTCACTTTGTGTTGAGTGAAAATTTTCTAAGTCTATCTTCCTAATTTGAAGTCGAATTTCAACATTTCTGATATATTTGAGTGAGTTTGCATCTAACTTTGTCAGATATCGTCGATTTACATCCATTGAAGCCCATTGAGGTCGATTGTCACTTTGTGTTGAGTGAAAATTTTCTAAGTCTATCTTCCTAATTTGAAGTCGAATTTCAACATTTCTGATATATTTGAGTGAGTTTGCATCTAACTTTGTCAGATATCGTCGATTTACATCCATTGAAGCCCATTGAGGTCGATTGTCACTTTGTGTTGAGTGAAAATTTTCTAAGTCTATCTTCCTAATTTGAAGTCGAATTTCAACATTTCTGATATATATGAGTGAGTTTGCATCTAACTTTGTCAGATATCGTCGATTAACATCCATTGAAGCCCATTGAGGTCGATTGTCACTTTGTGTTGAGTGAAAATTTTCTAAGTCTATCTTCCTAATTTGAAGTCGAATTTCAACATTTCTGATATATTTGAGTGAGTTTGCATCTAACTTTGTCAGATATCGTCGATTAACATCCATTGAAGCCCATTGAGGTCGTTTGTCACTTTGTGTTGAGTGAAAATTTTCTAAGTCTTTCTTCCTAATTTGAAGTCGAAATTCAACATTTCTGATATATTTGAGTGAGTTTGCATCTAACTTTGTCAGATATCGTCGATTAACATCCATTGAAGCCCATTGAGGTCGTTTGTCACTTTGTGTTGAGTGAAAATTTTCTAAGTCTTTCTTCCTAATTTGAAGTCGAAATTCAACATTTCTGATATATTTGAGTGAGTTTGCATCTAACTTTGTCAGATATCGTCGATTTACATCCATTGAAGCCCATTGAGGTCGATTGTCACTTTGTGTTGAGTGAAAATTTTCTAAGTCTATCTTCCTAATTTGAAGTCGAATTTCAACATTTCTGATATATTTGAGTGAGTTTGCATCTAACTTTGTCAGATATCGTCGATTTACATCCATTGAAGCCCATTGAGGTCGATTGTCACTTTGTGTTGAGTGAAAATTTTCTAAGTCTATCTTCCTAATTTGAAGTCGAATTTCAACATTTCTGATATATTTGAGTGAGTTTGCATCTAACTTTGTCAGATATCGTCGATTAACATCCATTGAAGCCCATTGAGGTCGTTTGTCACTTTGTGTTGAGTGAAAATTTTCTAAGTCTATCTTCCTAATTTGAAGTCGAATTTCAACATTTCTGATATATTTGAGTGAGTTTGCATCTAACTTTGTCAGATATCGTCGATTTACATCCATTGAAGCCCATTGAGGTCGATTGTCACTTTGTGTTGAGTGAAAATTTTCTAAGTCCATCTTCCTAATTTGGAGTCGAATTTCAACATTTCTGATATATTTGAGTGAGTTTGCATCTAACTTTGTCAGATATCGTCGATTTACATCCATTGAAGCCCATTGAGGTCGATTGTCACTTTGTGTTGAGTGAAAATTTTCTAAGTCTATCTTCCTAATTTGAAGTCGAATTTCAACATTTCTGATATATATGAGTGAGTTTGCATCTAACTTTGTCAGATATCGTCGATTAACATCCATTGAAGCCCATTGAGGTCGATTGTCACTTTGTGTTGAGTGAAAATTTTCTAAGTCTATCTTCCTAATTTGAAGTCAAATTTCAACATTTCTGATATATTTGAGTGAGTTTGCATCTAACTTTGTCAGATATCGTCGATTTACATCCATTGAAGCCCATTGAGGTCGATTGTCACTTTGTGTTGAGTGAAAATTTTCTAAGTCTATCTTCCTAATTTGAAGTCGAATTTCAACATTTCTGATATATTTGAGTGAGTTTGCATCTAACTTTGTCAGATATCGTCGATTAACATCCATTGAAGCCCATTGAGGTCGTTTGTCACTTTGTGTTTAGTGAAAATTTTCTAAGTCTATCTTCCTAATTTGAAGTCGAATTTCAACATTTCTCATATATTTGAGTGAGTTTGCATCTAACTTTGTCAGATATCGTCGATTTACATCCATTGAAGCCCATTGAGGTCGATTGTCACTTTGTGTTGAGTGAAAATTTTCTAAGTCTATCTTCCTAATTTGAAGTCGAATTTCAACATTTCTGATATATTTGAGTGAGTTTGCATCTAACTTTGTCAGATATCGTCGATTAACATCCATTGAAGCCCATTGAGGTCGTTTGTCACTTTGTGTTGAGTGAAAATTTTCTAAGTCTATCTTCCTAATTTGGAGTCGAATTTCAACATTTCTGATATATTTGAGTGAGTTTGCATCTAACTTTGTCAGATATCGTCGATTAACATCCATTGAAGCCCATTGAGGTCGTTTGTCACTTTGTGTTGAGTGAAAATTTTCTAAGTCTATCTTCCTAATTTGAAGTCGAATTT
The DNA here is from genome assembly GCF_026250575.1 of Diorhabda carinulata. Lineage (NCBI taxonomy): Eukaryota > Metazoa > Arthropoda > Insecta > Coleoptera > Chrysomelidae > Diorhabda > Diorhabda carinulata. Next base: position 10,160,034 of record NC_079466.1, read on the forward strand.
CAACATTTCTGATATATTTGAGTGAGTTTGCATCTAACTTTGTCAGATATCGTCGATTTACATCCATTGAAGCCCATTGAGGTCGATTGTCACTTTGTGTTGAGTGAAAATTTTCTAAGTCTATCTTCCTAATTTGAAGTCGAATTTCAACATTTCTGATATATATGAGTGAGTTTGCATCTAACTTTGTCAGATATCGTCGATTAACATCCATTGAAGCCCATTGAGGTCGATTGTCACTTTGTGTTGAGTGAAAATTTTCTAAGTCTATCTTCCTAATTTGAAGTCGAATTTCAACATTTCTGATATATTTGAGTGAGTTTGCATCTAACTTTGTCAGATATCGTCGATTAACATCCATTGAAGCCCATTGAGGTCGTTTGTCACTTTGTGTTGAGTGAAAATTTTCTAAGTCTTTCTTCCTAATTTGAAGTCGAAATTCAACATTTCTGATATATTTGAGTGAGTTTGCATCTAACTTTGTCAGATATCGTCGATTTACATCCATTGAAGCCCATTGAGGTCGATTGTCACTTTGTGTTGAGTGAAAATTTTCTAAGTCTATCTTCCTAATTTGAAGTCGAATTTCAACATTTCTGATATATTTGAGTGAGTTTGCATCTAACTTTGTCAGATATCGTCGATTAACATCCATTGAAGCCCATTGAGGTCGTTTGTCACTTTGTGTTGAGTGAAAATTTTCTAAGTCTTTCTTCCTAATTTGAAGTCGAAATTCAACATTTCTGATATATTTGAGTGAGTTTGCATCTAACTTTGTCAGATATCGTCGATTTACATCCATTGAAGCCCATTGAGGTCGATTGTCACTTTGTGTTGAGTGAAAATTTTCTAAGTCTTTCTTCCTAATTTGAAGTCGAAATTCAACATTTCTGATATATTTGAGTGAGTTTGCATCTAACTTTGTCAGATATCGTCGATTTACATCCATTGAAGCCCATTGAGGTCGATTGTCACTTTGTGTTGAGTGAAAATTTTCTAAGTCTATCTTCCTAATTTGGAGTCGAATTTCAACATTTCTGATATATTTGAGTGAGTTTGCATCTAACTTTGTCAGATATCGTCGATTTACATCCATTGAAGCCCATTGAGGTCGATTGTCACTTTGTGTTGAGTGAAAATTTTCTAAGTCTATCTTCCTAATTTGAAGTCGAATTTCAACATTTCTGATATATTTGAGTGAGTTTGCATCTAACTTTGTCAGATATCGTCGATTAACATCCATTGAAGCCCATTGAGGTCGTTTGTCACTTTGTGTTGAGTGAAAATTTTCTAAGTCTATCTTCCTAATTTGGAGTCGAATTTCAACATTTCTGATATATTTTAGTGAGTTTGCATCTAACTTTGTCAGATATCGTCGATTAACATCCATTGAAGCCCATTGAGGTCGTTTGTCACTTTGTGTTGAGTGAAAATTTTCTAAGTCTATCTTCCTAATTTGAAGTCGAATTTCAACATTTCTGATATATTTGAGTGAGTTTGCATCTAACTTTGTCAGATATCGTCGATTTACATCCATTGAAGCCCATTGAGGTCGATTGTCACTTTGTGTTGAGTGAAAATTTTCTAAGTCTATCTTCCTAATTTGAAGTCGAATTTCAACATTTCTGATATATATGAGTGAGTTTGCATCTAACTTTGTCAGATATCGTCGATTAACATCCATTGAAGCCCATTGAGGTCGATTGTCACTTGTGTTGAGTGAAAATTTTCTAAGTCTATCTTCCTAATTTGAAGTCGAATTTCAACATTTCTGATATATTTGAGTGAGTTTGCATCTAACTTTGTCAGATATCGTCGATTTACATCCATTGAAGCCCATTGAGGTCGATTGTCACTTTGTGTTGAGTGAAAATTTTCTAAGTCTATCTTCCTAATTTGAAGTCGAATTTCAACATTTCTGATATATTTGAGTGAGTTTGCATCTAACTTTGTCAGATATCGTCGATTAACATCCATTGAAGCCCATTGAGGTCGTTTGTCACTTTGTGTTTAGTGAAAATTTTCTAAGTCTATCTTCCTAATTTGGAGTCGAATTTCAACATTTCTGATATATTTGAGTGAGTTTGCATCTAACTTTGTCAGATATCGTCGATTTACATCCATTGAAGCCCATTGAGGTCGATTGTCACTATGTGTTGAGTGAAAATTTTCTAAGTCTATCTTCCTAATTTGAAGTCGAATTTCAACATTTCTGATATATTTGAGTGAGTTTGCATCTAACTTTGTCAGATATCGTCGATTAACATCCATTGAAGCCCATTGAGGTCGTTTGTCACTTTGTGTTGAGTGAAAATTTTCTAAGTCTTTCTTCCTAATTTGAAGTCGAAATTCAACATTTCTGATATATTTGAGTGAGTTTGCATCTAACTTTGTCAGATATCGTCGATTTACATCCATTGAAGCCCATTGAGGTCGATTGTCACTTTGTGTTGAGTGAAAATTTTCTAAGTCTTTCTTCCTAATTTGAAGTCGAAATTCAACATTTCTGATATATTTGAGTGAGTTTGCATCTAACTTTGTCAGATATCGTCGATTTACATCCATTGAAGCCCATTGAGGTCGATTGTCACTTTGTGTTGAGTGAAAATTTTCTAAGTCTATCTTCCTAATTTGAAGTCGAATTTCAACATTTCTGATATATTTGAGTGAGTTTGCATCTAACTTTGTCAGATATCGTCGATTAACATCCATTGAAGCCCATTGAGGTCGTTTGTCACTTTGTGTTGAGTGAAAATTTTCTAAGTCTTTCTTCCTAATTTGAAGTCGAAATTCAACATTTCTGATATATTTGAGTGAGTTTGCATCTAACTTTGTCAGATATCGTCGATTTACATCCATTGAAGCCCATTGATGTCGATTGTCACTTTGTGTTGAGTGAAAATTTTCTAAGTCTATCTTCCTAATTTGAAGTCGAATTTCAACATTTCTGATATATTTGAGTGAGTTTGCATCTAACTTTGTCAGATATCGTCGATTTACATCCATTGAAGCCCATTGAGGTCGATTGTCACTTTGTGTTGAGTGAAAATTTTCTAAGTCTATCTTCCTAATTTGAAGTCGAATTTCAACATTTCTGATATATTTGAGTGAGTTTGCATCTAACTTTGTCAGATATCGTCGATTAACATCCATTGAAGCCCATTGAGGTCGTTTGTCACTTTGTGTTGAGTGAAAATTTTCTAAGTCTTTCTTCCTAATTTCAAGTCGAAATTCAACATTTCTGATATATTTAAGTGAGTTTGCATCTAACTTTGTCAGATATCGTCGATTTACATCCATTGAAGCCCATTGAGGTCGATTGTCACTTTGTGTTGAGTGAAAATTTTCTAAGTCTATCTTCCTAATTTCAAGTCGAAATTCAACATTTCTGATATATTTAAGTGAGTTTGCATCTAACTTTGTCAGATATCGTCGATTTACATCCATTGAAGCCCATTGAGGTCGATTGTCACTTTGTGTTGAGTGAAAATTTTCTAAGTCTATCTTCCTAATTTGAAGTCGAATTTCAACATTTCTGATATATTTGAGTGAGTTTGCATCTAACTTTGTCAGATATCGTCGATTTACATCCATTGAAGCCCATTGAGGTCGATTGTCACTTTGTGTTGAGTGAAAATTTTCTAAGTCTACTTCCTAATTTGAAGTCGAATTTCAACATTTCTGATATATTTGAGTGAGTTTGCATCTAACTTTGTCAGATATCGTCGATTTACATCCATTGAAGCCCATTGAGGTCGATTGTCACTTTGTGTTGAGTGAAAATTTTCTAAGTCTATCTTCCTAATTTGAAGTCGAATTTCAACATTTCTGATATATTTGAGTGAGTTTGCATCTAACTTTGTCAGATATCGTCGATTTACATCCATTGAAGCCCATTGAGGTCGATTGTCACTTTGTGTTGAGTGAAAATTTTCTAAGTCTACTTCCTAATTTGAAGTCGAATTTCAACATTTCTGATATATTTGAGTGAGTTTGCATCTAACTTTGTCAGATATCGTCGATTAACATCCATTGAAGCCCATTGAGGTCGTTTGTCACTTTGTGTTTAGTGAAAATTTTCTAAGTCTATCTTCCTAATTTGGAGTCGAATTTCAACATTTCTGATATATTTGAGTGAGTTTGCATCTAACTTTGTCAGATATCGTCGATTTACATCCATTGAAGCCCATTGAGGTCGATTGTCACTATGTGTTGAGTGAAAATTTTCTAAGTCTATCTTCCTAATTTGAAGTCGAATTTCAACATTTCTGATATATTTGAGTGAGTTTGCATCTAACTTTGTCAGATATCGTCGATTAACATCCATTGAAGCCCATTGAGGTCGTTTGTCACTTTGTGTTGAGTGAAAATTTTCTAAGTCTTTCTTCCTAATTTGAAGTCGAAATTCAACATTTCTGATATATTTGAGTGAGTTTGCATCTAACTTTGTCAGATATCGTCGATTTACATCCATTGAAGCCCATTGAGGTCGATTGTCACTTTGTGTTGAGTGAAAATTTTCTAAGTCTTTCTTCCTAATTTGAAGTCGAAATTCAACATTTCTGATATATTTGAGTGAGTTTGCATCTAACTTTGTCAGATATCGTCGATTTACATCCATTGAAGCCCATTGAGGTCGATTGTCACTTTGTGTTGAGTGAAAATTTTCTAAGTCTATCTTCCTAATTTGAAGTCGAATTTCAACATTTCTGATATATTTGAGTGAGTTTGCATCTAACTTTGTCAGATATCGTCGATTAACATCCATTGAAGCCCATTGAGGTCGTTTGTCACTTTGTGTTGAGTGAAAATTTTCTAAGTCTTTCTTCCTAATTTGAAGTCGAAATTCAACATTTCTGATATATTTGAGTGAGTTTGCATCTAACTTTGTCAGATATCGTCGATTTACATCCATTGAAGCCCATTGATGTCGATTGTCACTTTGTGTTGAGTGAAAATTTTCTAAGTCTATCTTCCTAATTTGAAGTCGAATTTCAACATTTCTGATATATTTGAGTGAGTTTGCATCTAACTTTGTCAGATATCGTCGATTTACATCCATTGAAGCCCATTGAGGTCGATTGTCACTTTGTGTTGAGTGAAAATTTTCTAAGTCTATCTTCCTAATTTGAAGTCGAATTTCAACATTTCTGATATATTTGAGTGAGTTTGCATCTAACTTTGTCAGATATCGTCGATTAACATCCATTGAAGCCCATTGAGGTCGTTTGTCACTTTGTGTTGAGTGAAAATTTTCTAAGTCTTTCTTCCTAATTTCAAGTCGAAATTCAACATTTCTGATATATTTAAGTGAGTTTGCATCTAACTTTGTCAGATATCGTCGATTTACATCCATTGAAGCCCATTGAGGTCGATTGTCACTTTGTGTTGAGTGAAAATTTTCTAAGTCTATCTTCCTAATTTCAAGTCGAAATTCAACATTTCTGATATATTTAAGTGAGTTTGCATCTAACTTTGTCAGATATCGTCGATTTACATCCATTGAAGCCCATTGAGGTCGATTGTCACTTTGTGTTGAGTGAAAATTTTCTAAGTCTATCTTCCTAATTTGAAGTCGAATTTCAACATTTCTGATATATTTGAGTGAGTTTGCATCTAACTTTGTCAGATATCGTCGATTTACATCCATTGAAGCCCATTGAGGTCGATTGTCACTTTGTGTTGAGTGAAAATTTTCTAAGTCTACTTCCTAATTTGAAGTCGAATTTCAACATTTCTGATATATTTGAGTGAGTTTGCATCTAACTTTGTCAGATATCGTCGATTTACATCCATTGAAGCCCATTGAGGTCGATTGTCACTTTGTGTTGAGTGAAAATTTTCTAAGTCTATCTTCCTAATTTGAAGTCGAATTTCAACATTTCTGATATATTTGAGTGAGTTTGCATCTAACTTTGTCAGATATCGTCGATTTACATCCATTGAAGCCCATTGAGGTCGATTGTCACTTTGTGTTGAGTGAAAATTTTCTAAGTCTACTTCCTAATTTGAAGTCGAATTTCAACATTTCTGATATATTTGAGTGAGTTTGCATCTAACTTTGTCAGATATCGTCGATTTACATCCATTGAAGCCCATTGAGGTCGATTGTCACTTTGTGTTGAGTGAAAATTTTCTAAGTCTATCTTCCTAATTTAAAGTCGAATTTCAACATTTCTGATATATTTGAGTGAGTTTGCATCTAACTTTGTCAGATATCGTCGATTAACATCCATTGAAGCCCATTGAGGTCGATTGTCACTTTGTGTTGAGTGAAAATTTTCTAAGTCTATCTTCCTAATTTGAAGTCGAATTTCAACATTTCTGATATATTTGAGTGAGTTTGCATCTAACTTTGTCAGATATCGTCGATTTACATCCATTGAAGCCCATTGAGGTCGATTGTCACTTTGTGTTGAGTGAAAATTTTCTAAGTCTATCTTCCTAATTTGAAGTCGAATTTCAACATTTCTGATATATTTGAGTGAGTTTGCATCTAACTTTGTCAGATATCGTCGATTAACATCCATTGAAGCCCATTGAGGTCGTTTGTCACTTTGTGTTGAGTGAAAATTTTCTAAGTCTTTCTTCCTAATTTCAAGTCGAAATTCAACATTTCTGATATATTTAAGTGAGTTTGCATCTAACTTTGTCAGATATCGTCGATTTACATCCATTGAAGCCCATTGAGGTCGATTGTCACTTTGTGTTGAGTGAAAATTTTCTAAGTCTATCTTCCTAATTTCAAGTCGAAATTCAACATTTCTGATATATTTAAGTGAGTTTGCATCTAACTTTGTCAGATATCGTCGATTTACATCCATTGAAGCCCATTGAGGTCGATTGTCACTTTGTGTTGAGTGAAAATTTTCTAAGTCTATCTTCCTAATTTGAAGTCGAATTTCAACATTTCTGATATATTTGAGTGAGTTTGCATCTAACTTTGTCAGATATCGTCGATTTACATCCATTGAAGCCCATTGAGGTCGATTGTCACTTTGTGTTGAGTGAAAATTTTCTAAGTCTACTTCCTAATTTGAAGTCGAATTTCAACATTTCTGATATATTTGAGTGAGTTTGCATCTAACTTTGTCAGATATCGTCGATTTACATCCATTGAAGCCCATTGAGGTCGATTGTCACTTTGTGTTGAGTGAAAATTTTCTAAGTCTATCTTCCTAATTTGAAGTCGAATTTCAACATTTCTGATATATTTGAGTGAGTTTGCATCTAACTTTGTCAGATATCGTCGATTTACATCCATTGAAGCCCATTGAGGTCGATTGTCACTTTGTGTTGAGTGAAAATTTTCTAAGTCTACTTCCTAATTTGAAGTCGAATTTCAACATTTCTGATATATTTGAGTGAGTTTGCATCTAACTTTGTCAGATATCGTCGATTTACATCCATTGAAGCCCATTGAGGTCGATTGTCACTTTGTGTTGAGTGAAAATTTTCTAAGTCTATCTTCCTAATTTGAAGTCGAATTTCAACATTTCTGATATATTTGAGTGAGTTTGCATCTAACTTTGTCAGATATCGTCGATTTACATCCATTGAAGCCCATTGAGGTCCATTGTCACTTTGTGTTGAGTGAAAATTTTCTAAGTCTATCTTCCTAATTTGAAGTCGAATTTCAACATTTCTGATATATTTGAGTGAGTTTGCATCTAACTTTGTCAGATATCGTCGATTTACATCCATTGAAGCCCATTGAGGTCGATTGTCACTTTGTGTTGAGTGAAAATTTTCTAAGTCTACTTCCTAATTTGAAGTCGAATTTCAACATTTCTGATATATTTGAGTGAGTTTGCATCTAACTTTGTCAGATATCGTCGATTTACATCCATTGAAGCCCATTGAGGTCGATTGTCACTTTGTGTTGAGTGAAAATTTTCTAAGTCTATCTTCCTAATTTAAAGTCGAATTTCAACATTTCTGATATATTTGAGTGAGTTTGCATCTAACTTTGTCAGATATCGTCGATTAACATCCATTGAAGCCCATTGAGGTCGATTGTCACTTTGTGTTGAGTGAAAATTTTCTAAGTCTATCTTCCTAATTTGAAGTCGAATTTCAACATTTCTGATATATTTGAGTGAGTTTGCATCTAACTTTGTCAGATATCGTCGATTTACATCCATTGAAGCCCATTGAGGTCGATTGTCACTTTGTGTTGAGTGAAAATTTTCTAAGTCTATCTTCCTAATTTGAAGTCGAATTTCAACATTTCTGATATATTTGAGTGAGTTTGCATCTAACTTTGTCAGATATCGTCGATTAACATCCATTGAAGCCCATTGAGGTCGTTTGTCACTTTGTGTTGAGTGAAAATTTTCTAAGTCTTTCTTCCTAATTTCAAGTCGAAATTCAACATTTCTGATATATTTAAGTGAGTTTGCATCTAACTTTGTCAGATATCGTCGATTTACATCCATTGAAGCCCATTGAGGTCGATTGTCACTTTGTGTTGAGTGAAAATTTTCTAAGTCTATCTTCCTAATTTCAAGTCGAAATTCAACATTTCTGATATATTTAAGTGAGTTTGCATCTAACTTTGTCAGATATCGTCGATTTACATCCATTGAAGCCCATTGAGGTCGATTGTCACTTTGTGTTGAGTGAAAATTTTCTAAGTCTATCTTCCTAATTTGAAGTCGAATTTCAACATTTCTGATATATTTGAGTGAGTTTGCATCTAACTTTGTCAGATATCGTCGATTTACATCCATTGAAGCCCATTGAGGTCGATTGTCACTTTGTGTTGAGTGAAAATTTTCTAAGTCTACTTCCTAATTTGAAGTCGAATTTCAACATTTCTGATATATTTGAGTGAGTTTGCATCTAACTTTGTCAGATATCGTCGATTTACATCCATTGAAGCCCATTGAGGTCGATTGTCACTTTGTGTTGAGTGAAAATTTTCTAAGTCTATCTTCCTAATTTGAAGTCGAATTTCAACATTTCTGATATATTTGAGTGAGTTTGCATCTAACTTTGTCAGATATCGTCGATTTACATCCATTGAAGCCCATTGAGGTCGATTGTCACTTTGTGTTGAGTGAAAATTTTCTAAGTCTACTTCCTAATTTGAAGTCGAATTTCAACATTTCTGATATATTTGAGTGAGTTTGCATCTAACTTTGTCAGATATCGTCGATTTACATCCATTGAAGCCCATTGAGGTCGATTGTCACTTTGTGTTGAGTGAAAATTTTCTAAGTCTATCTTCCTAATTTGAAGTCGAATTTCAACATTTCTGATATATTTGAGTGAGTTTGCATCTAACTTTGTCAGATATCGTCGATTAACATCCATTGAAGCCCATTGAGGTCGATTGTCACTTTGTGTTGAGTGAAAATTTTCTAAGTCTACTCTCTAATTTGAAGTCGAATTTCAACATTTCTGATATATTTGAGTGAGTTTGCATCTAACTTTGTCAGATATCGTCGATTAACATCCATTGAAGCCCATTGAGGTCGTTTGTCACTATGTGTTGAGTGAAAATTTTCTAAGTCTATCTTCCTAATTTGAAGTCGAATTTCAACATTTCTGATATATTTGAGTGAGTTTGCATCTAACTTTGTCAGATATCGTCGATTAACATCCATTGAAGCCCATTGAGGTCGTTTGTCACTTTGTGTTGAGTGAAAATTTTCTAAGTCTTTCTTCCTAATTTGAAGTCGAAATTCAACATTTCTGATATATTTGAGTGAGTTTGCATCTAACTTTGTCAGATATCGTCGATTTACATCCATTGAAGCCCATTGATGTCGATTGTCACTTTGTGTTGAGTGAAAATTTTTTAAGTCTATCTTCCTAATTTGAAGTCGAATTTCAACATTTCTGATATATTTGAGTGAGTTTGCATCTAACTTTGTCAGATATCGTCGATTTACATCCATTGAAGCCCATTGAGGTCGATTGTCACTTTGTGTTGAGTGAAAATTTTCTAAGTCTATCTTCCTAATTTGAAGTCGAATTTCAACATTTCTGATATATTTGAGTGAGTTTGCATCTAACTTTGTCAGATATCGTCGATTAACATCCATTGAAGCCCATTGAGGTCGTTTGTCACTTTGTGTTGAGTGAAAATTTTCTAAGTCTTTCTTCCTAATTTCAAGTCGAAATTCAACATTTCTGATATATTTAAGTGAGTTTGCATCTAACTTTGTCAGATATCGTCGATTTACATCCATTGAAGCCCATTGAGGTCGATTGTCACTTTGTGTTGAGTGAAAATTTTCTAAGTCTATCTTCCTAATTTCAAGTCGAAATTCAACATTTCTGATATATTTAAGTGAGTTTGCATCTAACTTTGTCAGATATCGTCGATTAACATCCATTGAAGCCCATTGAGGTCGATTGTCACTTTGTGTTGAGTGAAAATTTTCTAAGTCTACTCTCTAATTTGAAGTCGAATTTCAACATTTCTGATATATTTGAGTGAGTTTGCATCTAACTTTGTCAGATATCGTCGATTAACATCCATTGAAGCCCATTGAGGTCGTTTGTCACTATGTGTTGAGTGAAAATTTTCTAAGTCTATCTTCCTAATTTGAAGTCGAATTTCAACATTTCTGATATATTTGAGTGAGTTTGCATCTAACTTTGTCAGATATCGTCGATTAACATCCATTGAAGCCCATTGAGGTCGTTTGTCACTTTGTGTTGAGTGAAAATTTTCTAAGTCTACTTCCTAATTTGAAGTCGAATTTCAACATTTCTGATATATTTGAGTGAGTTTGCATCTAACTTTGTCAGATATCGTCGATTTACATCCATTGAAGCCCATTGAGGTCGATTGTCACTTTGTGTTGAGTGAAAATTTTCTAAGTCTATCTTCCTAATTTGAAGTCGAATTTCAACATTTCTGATATATTTGAGTGAGTTTGCATCTAACTTTGTCAGATATCGTCGATTTACATCCATTGAAGCCCATTGAGGTCGATTGTCACTTTGTGTTGAGTGAAAATTTTCTAAGTCTACTTCCTAATTTGAAGTCGAATTTCAACATTTCTGATATATTTGAGTGAGTTTGCATCTAACTTTGTCAGATATCGTCGATTTACATCCATTGAAGCCCATTGAGGTCGATTGTCACTTTGTGTTGAGTGAAAATTTTCTAAGTCTATCTTCCTAATTTGAAGTCGAATTTCAACATTTCTGATATATTTGAGTGAGTTTGCATCTAACTTTGTCAGATATCGTCGATTAACATCCATTGAAGCCCATTGAGGTCGATTGTCACTTTGTGTTGAGTGAAAATTTTCTAAGTCTACTCTCTAATTTGAAGTCGAATTTCAACATTTCTGATATATTTGAGTGAGTTTGCATCTAACTTTGTCAGATATCGTCGATTAACATCCATTGAAGCCCATTGAGGTCGTTTGTCACTATGTGTTGAGTGAAAATTTTCTAAGTCTATCTTCCTAATTTGAAGTCGAATTTCAACATTTCTGATATATTTGAGTGAGTTTGCATCTAACTTTGTCAGATATCGTCGATTAACATCCATTGAAGCCCATTGAGGTCGTTTGTCACTTTGTGTTGAGTGAAAATTTTCTAAGTCTTTCTTCCTAATTTGAAGTCGAAATTCAACATTTCTGATATATTTGAGTGAGTTTGCATCTAACTTTGTCAGATATCGTCGATTTACATCCATTGAAGCCCATTGATGTCGATTGTCACTTTGTGTTGAGTGAAAATTTTTTAAGTCTATCTTCCTAATTTGAAGTCGAATTTCAACATTTCTGATATATTTGAGTGAGTTTGCATCTAACTTTGTCAGATATCGTCGATTTACATCCATTGAAGCCCATTGAGGTCGATTGTCACTTTGTGTTGAGTGAAAATTTTCTAAGTCTATCTTCCTAATTTGAAGTCGAATTTCAACATTTCTGATATATTTGAGTGAGTTTGCATCTAACTTTGTCAGATATCGTCGATTAACATCCATTGAAGCCCATTGAGGTCGTTTGTCACTTTGTGTTGAGTGAAAATTTTCTAAGTCTTTCTTCCTAATTTCAAGTCGAAATTCAACATTTCTGATATATTTAAGTGAGTTTGCATCTAACTTTGTCAGATATCGTCGATTTACATCCATTGAAGCCCATTGAGGTCGATTGTCACTTTGTGTTGAGTGAAAATTTTCTAAGTCTATCTTCCTAATTTCAAGTCGAAATTCAACATTTCTGATATATTTAAGTGAGTTTGCATCTAACTTTGTCAGATATCGTCGATTTACATCCATTGAAGCCCATTGAGGTCGATTGTCACTTTGTGTTGAGTGAAAATTTTCTAAGTCTATCTTCCTAATTTGAAGTCGAATTTCAACATTTCTGATATATTTGAGTGAGTTTGCATCTAACTTTGTCAGATATCGTCGATTTACATCCATTGAAGCCCATTGAGGTCGATTGTCACTTTGTGTTGAGTGAAAATTTTCTAAGTCTACTTCCTAATTTGAAGTCGAATTTCAACATTTCTGATATATTTGAGTGAGTTTGCATCTAACTTTGTCAGATATCGTCGATTTACATCCATTGAAGCCCATTGAGGTCGATTGTCACTTTGTGTTGAGTGAAAATTTTCTAAGTCTATCTTCCTAATTTGAAGTCGAATTTCAACATTTCTGATATATTTGAGTGAGTTTGCATCTAACTTTGTCAGATATCGTCGATTTACATCCATTGAAGCCCATTGAGGTCGATTGTCACTTTGTGTTGAGTGAAAATTTTCTAAGTCTACTTCCTAATTTGAAGTCGAATTTCAACATTTCTGATATATTTGAGTGAGTTTGCATCTAACTTTGTCAGATATCGTCGATTTACATCCATTGAAGCCCATTGAGGTCGATTGTCACTTTGTGTTGAGTGAAAATTTTCTAAGTCTATCTTCCTAATTTGAAGTCGAATTTCAACATTTCTGATATATTTGAGTGAGTTTGCATCTAACTTTGTCAGATATCGTCGATTAACATCCATTGAAGCCCATTGAGGTCGATTGTCACTTTGTGTTGAGTGAAAATTTTCTAAGTCTATCTTCCTAATTTGAAGTCGAATTTCAACATTTCTGATATATTTGAGTGAGTTTGCATCTAACTTTGTCAGATATCGTCGATTTACATCCATTGAAGCCCATTGAGGTCGATTGTCACTTTGTGTTGAGTGAAAATTTTCTAAGTCTATCTTCCTAATTTGAAGTCGAATTTCAACATTTCTGATATATTTGAGTGAGTTTGCATCTAACTTTGTCAGATATCGTCGATTAACATCCATTGAAGCCCATTGAGGTCGTTTGTCACTTTGTGTTGAGTGAAAATTTTCTAAGTCTTTCTTCCTAATTTCAAGTCGAAATTCAACATTTCTGATATATTTAAGTGAGTTTGCATCTAACTTTGTCAGATATCGTCGATTTACATCCATTGAAGCCCATTGAGGTCGATTGTCACTTTGTGTTGAGTGAAAATTTTCTAAGTCTATCTTCCTAATTTCAAGTCGAAATTCAACATTTCTGATATATTTAAGTGAGTTTGCATCTAACTTTGTCAGATATCGTCGATTTACATCCATTGAAGCCCATTGAGGTCGATTGTCACTTTGTGTTGAGTGAAAATTTTCTAAGTCTATCTTCCTAATTTGAAGTCGAATTTCAACATTTCTGATATATTTGAGTGAGTTTGCATCTAACTTTGTCAGATATCGTCGATTTACATCCATTGAAGCCCATTGAGGTCGATTGTCACTTTGTGTTGAGTGAAAATTTTCTAAGTCTACTTCCTAATTTGAAGTCGAATTTCAACATTTCTGATATATTTGAGTGAGTTTGCATCTAACTTTGTCAGATATCGTCGATTTACATCCATTGAAGCCCATTGAGGTCGATTGTCACTTTGTGTTGAGTGAAAATTTTCTAAGTCTACTTCCTAATTTGAAGTCGAATTTCAACATTTCTGATATATTTGAGTGAGTTTGCATCTAACTTTGTCAGATATCGTCGATTTACATCCATTGAAGCCCATTGAGGTCGATTGTCACTTTGTGTTGAGTGAAAATTTTCTAAGTCTATCTTCCTAATTTGAAGTCGAATTTCAACATTTCTGATATATTTGAGTGAGTTTGCATCTAACTTTGTCAGATATCGTCGATTAACATCCATTGAAGCCCATTGAGGTCGATTGTCACTTTGTGTTGAGTGAAAATTTTCTAAGTCTACTCTCTAATTTGAAGTCGAATTTCAACATTTCTGATATATTTGAGTGAGTTTGCATCTAACTTTGTCAGATATCGTCGATTAACATCCATTGAAGCCCATTGAGGTCGATTGTCACTTTGTGTTGAGTGAAAATTTTCTAAGTCTATCTTCCTAATTTGAAGTCGAATTTCAACATTTCTGATATATTTGAGTGAGTTTGCATCTAACTTTGTCAGATATCGTCGATTAACATCCATTGAAGCCCATTGAGGTCGATTGTCACTTTGTGTTGAGTGAAAATTTTCTAAGTCTACTCTCTAATTTGAAGTCGAATTTCAACATTTCTGATATATTTGAGTGAGTTTGCATCTAACTTTGTCAGATATCGTCGATTTACATCCATTGAAGCCCATTGAGGTCGATTGTCACTTTGTGTTGAGTGAAAATTTTCTAAGTCTATCTTCCTAATTTGAAGTCGAATTTCAACATTTCTGATATATTTGAGTGAGTTTGCATCTAACTTTGTCAGATATCGTCGATTAACATCCATTGAAGCCCATTGAGGTCGATTGTCACTTTGTGTTGAGTGAAAATTTTCTAAGTCTACTCTCTAATTTGAAGTCGAATTTCAACATTTCTGATATATTTGAGTGAGTTTGCATCTAACTTTGTCAGATATCGTCGATTAACATCCATTGAAGCCCATTGAGGTCGTTTGTCACTATGTGTTGAGTGAAAATTTTCTAAGTCTATCTTCCTAATTTGAAGTCGAATTTCAACATTTCTGATATATTTGAGTGAGTTTGCATCTAACTTTGTCAGATATCGTCGATTAACATCCATTGAAGCCCATTGAGGTCGTTTGTCACTTTGTGTTGAGTGAAAATTTTCTAAGTCTTTCTTCCTAATTTGAAGTCGAAATTCAACATTTCTGATATATTTGAGTGAGTTTGCATCTAACTTTGTCAGATATCGTCGATTTACATCCATTGAAGCCCATTGAGGTCGATTGTCACTTTGTGTTGAGTGAAAATTTTCTAAGTCTTTCTTCCTAATTTGAAGTCGAAATTCAACATTTCTGATATATTTGAGTGAGTTTGCATCTAACTTTGTCAGATATCGTCGATTTACATCCATTGAAGCCCATTGAGGTCGATTGTCACTTTGTGTTGAGTGAAAATTTTCTAAGTCTATCTTCCTAATTTGAAGTCGAATTTCAACATTTCTGATATATTTGAGTGAGTTTGCATCTAACTTTGTCAGATATCGTCGATTTACATCCATTGAAGCCCATTGAGGTCGATTGTCACTTTGTGTTGAGTGAAAATTTTCTAAGTCTACTTCCTAATTTGAAGTCGAATTTCAACATTTCTGATATATTTGAGTGAGTTTGCATCTAACTTTGTCAGATATCGTCGATTTACATCCATTGAAGCCCATTGAGGTCGATTGTCACTTTGTGTTGAGTGAAAATTTTCTAAGTCTTTCTTCCTAATTTGAAGTCGAAATTCAACATTTCTGATATATTTGAGTGAGTTTGCATCTAACTTTGTCAGATATCGTCGATTTACATCCATTGAAGCCCATTGAGGTCGATTGTCACTTTGTGTTGAGTGAAAATTTTCTAAGTCTATCTTCCTAATTTGAAGTCGAATTTCAACATTTCTGATATATTTGAGTGAGTTTGCATCTAACTTTGTCAGATATCGTCGATTAACAACCATTGAAGCCCATTGAGGTCGATTGTCACTTTGTGTTGAGTGAAAATTTTCTAAGTCTATCTTCCTAATTTGAAGTCGAATTTCAACATTTCTGATATATTTGAGTGAGTTTGCATCTAACTTTGTCAGATATCGTCGATTTACATCCATTGAAGCCCATTGAGGTCGATTGTCACTTTGTGTTGAGTGAAAATTTTCTAAGTCTACTTCCTAATTTGAAGTCGAATTTCAACATTTCTGATATATTTGAGTGAGTTTGCATCTAACTTTGTCAGATATCGTCGATTTACATCCATTGAAGCCCATTGAGGTCGATTGTCACTTTGTGTTGAGTGAAAATTTTCTAAGTCTATCTTCCTAATTTGAAGTCGAATTTCAACATTTCTGATATATTTGAGTGAGTTTGCATCTAACTTTGTCAGATATCGTCGATTTACATCCATTGAAGCCCATTGAGGTCGATTGTCACTTTGTGTTGAGTGAAAATTTTCTAAGTCTACTTCCTAATTTGAAGTCGAATTTCAACATTTCTGATATATTTGAGTGAGTTTGCATCTAACTTTGTCAGATATCGTCGATTTACATCCATTGAAGCCCATTGAGGTCGATTGTCACTTTGTGTTGAGTGAAAATTTTCTAAGTCTATCTTCCTAATTTGAAGTCGAATTTCAACATTTCTGATATATTTGAGTGAGTTTGCATCTAACTTTGTCAGATATCGTCGATTAACATCCATTGAAGCCCATTGAGGTCGATTGTCACTTTGTGTTGAGTGAAAATTTTCTAAGTCTATCTTCCTAATTTGAAGTCGAATTTCAACATTTCTGATATATTTGAGTGAGTTTGCATCTAACTTTGTCAGATATCGTCGATTTACATCCATTGAAGCCCATTGAGGTCGATTGTCACTTTGTGTTGAGTGAAAATTTTCTAAGTCTATCTTCCTAATTTGAAGTCGAATTTCAACATTTCTGATATATTTGAGTGAGTTTGCATCTAACTTTGTCAGATATCGTCGATTAACATCCATTGAAGCCCATTGAGGTCGTTTGTCACTTTGTGTTGAGTGAAAATTTTCTAAGTCTTTCTTCCTAATTTCAAGTCGAAATTCAACATTTCTGATATATTTAAGTGAGTTTGCATCTAACTTTGTCAGATATCGTCGATTTACATCCATTGAAGCCCATTGAGGTCGATTGTCACTTTGTGTTGAGTGAAAATTTTCTAAGTCTATCTTCCTAATTTGAAGTCGAATTTCAACATTTCTGATATATTTGAGTGAGTTTGCATCTAACTTTGTCAGATATCGTCGATTTACATCCATTGAAGCCCATTGAGGTCGATTGTCACTTTGTGTTGAGTGAAAATTTTCTAAGTCTACTTCCTAATTTGAAGTCGAATTTCAACATTTCTGATATATTTGAGTGAGTTTGCATCTAACTTTGTCAGATATCGTCGATTTACATCCATTGAAGCCCATTGAGGTCGATTGTCACTTTGTGTTGAGTGAAAATTTTCTAAGTCTATCTTCCTAATTTGAAGTCGAATTTCAACATTTCTGATATATTTGAGTGAGTTTGCATCTAACTTTGTCAGATATCGTCGATTTACATCCATTGAAGTTCATTGAGGTCGATTGTCACTTTGTGTTGAGTGAAAATTTTCTAAGTCTACTTCCTAATTTGAAGTCGAATTTCAACATTTCTGATATATTTGAGTGAGTTTGCATCTAACTTTGTCAGATATCGTCGATTTACATCCATTGAAGCCCATTGAGGTCGATTGTCACTTTGTGTTGAGTGAAAATTTTCTAAGTCTATCTTCCTAATTTGAAGTCGAATTTCAACATTTCTGATATATTTGAGTGAGTTTGCATCTAACTTTGTCAGATATCGTCGATTAACATCCATTGAAGCCCATTGAGGTCGATTGTCACTTTGTGTTGAGTGAAAATTTTCTAAGTCTACTCTCTAATTTGAAGTCGAATTTCAACATTTCTGATATATTTGAGTGAGTTTGCATCTAACTTTGTCAGATATCGTCGATTAACATCCATTGAAGCCCATTGAGGTCGTTTGTCACTATGTGTTGAGTGAAAATTTTCTAAGTCTATCTTCCTAATTTGAAGTCGAATTTCAACATTTCTGATATATTTGAGTGAGTTTGCATCTAACTTTGTCAGATATCGTCGATTAACATCCATTGAAGCCCATTGAGGTCGTTTGTCACTTTGTGTTGAGTGAAAATTTTCTAAGTCTTTCTTCCTAATTTGAAGTCGAAATTCAACATTTCTGATATATTTGAGTGAGTTTGCATCTAACTTTGTCAGATATCGTCGATTTACATCCATTGAAGCCCATTGAGGTCGATTGTCACTTTGTGTTGAGTGAAAATTTTCTAAGTCTTTCTTCCTAATTTGAAGTCGAAATTCAACATTTCTGATATATTTGAGTGAGTTTGCATCTAACTTTGTCAGATATCGTCGATTTACATCCATTGAAGCCCATTGAGGTCGATTGTCACTTTGTGTTGAGTGAAAATTTTCTAAGTCTATCTTCCTAATTTGAAGTCGAATTTCAACATTTCTGATATATTTGAGTGAGTTTGCATCTAACTTTGTCAGATATCGTCGATTTACATCCATTGAAGCCCATTGAGGTCGATTGTCACTTTGTGTTGAGTGAAAATTTTCTAAGTCTACTTCCTAATTTGAAGTCGAATTTCAACATTTCTGATATATTTGAGTGAGTTTGCATCTAACTTTGTCAGATATCGTCGATTTACATCCATTGAAGCCCATTGAGGTCGATTGTCACTTTGTGTTGAGTGAAAATTTTCTAAGTCTTTCTTCCTAATTTGAAGTCGAAATTCAACATTTCTGATATATTTGAGTGAGTTTGCATCTAACTTTGTCAGATATCGTCGATTTACATCCATTGAAGCCCATTGAGGTCGATTGTCACTTTGTGTTGAGTGAAAATTTTCTAAGTCTATCTTCCTAATTTGAAGTCGAATTTCAACATTTCTGATATATTTGAGTGAGTTTGCATCTAACTTTGTCAGATATCGTCGATTAACAACCATTGAAGCCCATTGAGGTCGATTGTCACTTTGTGTTGAGTGAAAATTTTCTAAGTCTATCTTCCTAATTTGAAGTCGAATTTCAACATTTCTGATATATTTGAGTGAGTTTGCATCTAACTTTGTCAGATATCGTCGATTTACATCCATTGAAGCCCATTGAGGTCGATTGTCACTTTGTGTTGAGTGAAAATTTTCTAAGTCTACTTCCTAATTTGAAGTCGAATTTCAACATTTCTGATATATTTGAGTGAGTTTGCATCTAACTTTGTCAGATATCGTCGATTTACATCCATTGAAGCCCATTGAGGTCGATTGTCACTTTGTGTTGAGTGAAAATTTTCTAAGTCTATCTTCCTAATTTGAAGTCGAATTTCAACATTTCTGATATATTTGAGTGAGTTTGCATCTAACTTTGTCAGATATCGTCGATTTACATCCATTGAAGCCCATTGAGGTCGATTGTCACTTTGTGTTGAGTGAAAATTTTCTAAGTCTACTTCCTAATTTGAAGTCGAATTTCAACATTTCTGATATATTTGAGTGAGTTTGCATCTAACTTTGTCAGATATCGTCGATTTACATCCATTGAAGCCCATTGAGGTCGATTGTCACTTTGTGTTGAGTGAAAATTTTCTAAGTCTATCTTCCTAATTTGAAGTCGAATTTCAACATTTCTGATATATTTGAGTGAGTTTGCATCTAACTTTGTCAGATATCGTCGATTAACATCCATTGAAGCCCATTGAGGTCGATTGTCACTTTGTGTTGAGTGAAAATTTTCTAAGTCTATCTTCCTAATTTGAAGTCGAATTTCAACATTTCTGATATATTTGAGTGAGTTTGCATCTAACTTTGTCAGATATCGTCGATTTACATCCATTGAAGCCCATTGAGGTCGATTGTCACTTTGTGTTGAGTGAAAATTTTCTAAGTCTATCTTCCTAATTTGAAGTCGAATTTCAACATTTCTGATATATTTGAGTGAGTTTGCATCTAACTTTGTCAGATATCGTCGATTAACATCCATTGAAGCCCATTGAGGTCGTTTGTCACTTTGTGTTGAGTGAAAATTTTCTAAGTCTTTCTTCCTAATTTCAAGTCGAAATTCAACATTTCTGATATATTTAAGTGAGTTTGCATCTAACTTTGTCAGATATCGTCGATTTACATCCATTGAAGCCCATTGAGGTCGATTGTCACTTTGTGTTGAGTGAAAATTTTCTAAGTCTATCTTCCTAATTTGAAGTCGAATTTCAACATTTCTGATATATTTGAGTGAGTTTGCATCTAACTTTGTCAGATATCGTCGATTTACATCCATTGAAGCCCATTGAGGTCGATTGTCACTTTGTGTTGAGTGAAAATTTTCTAAGTCTACTTCCTAATTTGAAGTCGAATTTCAACATTTCTGATATATTTGAGTGAGTTTGCATCTAACTTTGTCAGATATCGTCGATTTACATCCATTGAAGCCCATTGAGGTCGATTGTCACTTTGTGTTGAGTGAAAATTTTCTAAGTCTATCTTCCTAATTTGAAGTCGAATTTCAACATTTCTGATATATTTGAGTGAGTTTGCATCTAACTTTGTCAGATATCGTCGATTTACATCCATTGAAGTTCATTGAGGTCGATTGTCACTTTGTGTTGAGTGAAAATTTTCTAAGTCTACTTCCTAATTTGAAGTCGAATTTCAACATTTCTGATATATTTGAGTGAGTTTGCATCTAACTTTGTCAGATATCGTCGATTTACATCCATTGAAGCCCATTGAGGTCGATTGTCACTTTGTGTTGAGTGAAAATTTTCTAAGTCTATCTTCCTAATTTGAAGTCGAATTTCAACATTTCTGATATATTTGAGTGAGTTTGCATCTAACTTTGTCAGATATCGTCGATTAACATCCATTGAAGCCCATTGAGGTCGATTGTCACTTTGTGTTGAGTGAAAATTTTCTAAGTCTACTCTCTAATTTGAAGTCGAATTTCAACATTTCTGATATATTTGAGTGAGTTTGCATCTAACTTTGTCAGATATCGTCGATTAACATCCATTGAAGCCCATTGAGGTCGTTTGTCACTATGTGTTGAGTGAAAATTTTCTAAGTCTATCTTCCTAATTTGAAGTCGAATTTCAACATTTCTGATATATTTGAGTGAGTTTGCATCTAACTTTGTCAGATATCGTCGATTAACATCCATTGAAGCCCATTGAGGTCGTTTGTCACTTTGTGTTGAGTGAAAATTTTCTAAGTCTTTCTTCCTAATTTGAAGTCGAAATTCAACATTTCTGATATATTTGAGTGAGTTTGCATCTAACTTTGTCAGATATCGTCGATTTACATCCATTGAAGCCCATTGAGGTCGATTGTCACTTTGTGTTGAGTGAAAATTTTCTAAGTCTTTCTTCCTAATTTGAAGTCGAAATTCAACATTTCTGATATATTTGAGTGAGTTTGCATCTAACTTTGTCAGATATCGTCGATTTACATCCATTGAAGCCCATTGAGGTCGATTGTCACTTTGTGTTGAGTGAAAATTTTCTAAGTCTATCTTCCTAATTTGAAGTCGAATTTCAACATTTCTGATATATTTGAGTGAGTTTGCATCTAACTTTGTCAGATATCGTCGATTAACATCCATTGAAGCCCATTGAGGTCGTTTGTCACTTTGTGTTGAGTGAAAATTTTCTAAGTCTTTCTTCCTAATTTGAAGTCGAAATTCAACATTTCTGATATATTTGAGTGAGTTTGCATCTAACTTTGTCAGATATCGTCGATTTACATCCATTGAAGCCCATTGAGGTCGATTGTCACTTTGTGTTGAGTGAAAATTTTCTAAGTCTATCTTCCTAATTTGAAGTCGAATTTCAACATTTCTGATATATTTGAGTGAGTTTGCATCTAACTTTGTCAGATATCGTCGATTTACATCCATTGAAGCCCATTGAGGTCGATTGTCACTTTGTGTTGAGTGAAAATTTTCTAAGTCTATCTTCCTAATTTGAAGTCGAATTTCAACATTTCTGATATATTTGAGTGAGTTTGCATCTAACTTTGTCAGATATCGTCGATTAACATCCATTGAAGCCCATTGAGGTCGTTTGTCACTTTGTGTTGAGTGAAAATTTTCAAAGTCTATCTTCCTAATTTGAAGTCGAATTTCAACATTTCTGATATATTTGAGTGAGTTTGCATCTAACTTTGTCAGATATCGTCGATTTACATCCATTGAAGCCCATTGAGGTCGATTGTCACTTTGTGTTGAGTGAAAATTTTCTAAGTCTACTTCCTAATTTGAAGTCGAATTTCAACATTTCTGATATATTTGAGTGAGTTTGCATCTAACTTTGTCAGATATCGTCGATTTACATCCATTGAAGCCCATTGAGGTCGATTGTCACTTTGTGTTGAGTGAAAATTTTCTAAGTCTATCTTCCTAATTTCAAGTCGAAATTCAACATTTCTGATATATTTAAGTGAGTTTGCATCTAACTTTGTCAGATATCGTCGATTTACATCCATTGAAGCCCATTGAGGTCGATTGTCACTTTGTGTTGAGTGAAAATTTTCTAAGTCTATCTTCCTAATTTGAAGTCGAATTTCAACATTTCTGATATATTTGAGTGAGTTTGCATCTAACTTTGTCAGATATCGTCGATTTACATCCATTGAAGCCCATTGAGGTCGATTGTCACTTTGTGTTGAGTGAAAATTTTCTAAGTCTACTTCCTAATTTGAAGTCGAATTTCAACATTTCTGATATATTTGAGTGAGTTTGCATCTAACTTTGTCAGATATCGTCGATTTACATCCATTGAAGCCCATTGAGGTCGATTGTCACTTTGTGTTGAGTGAAAATTTTCCAAGTCTATCTTCCTAATTTGAAGTCGAATTTCAACATTTCTGATATATTTGAGTGAGTTTGCATCTAACTTTGTCAGATATCGTCGATTTACATCCATTGAAGCCCATTGAGGTCGATTGTCACTTTGTGTTGAGTGAAAATTTTCTAAGTCTACTTCCTAATTTGAAGTCGAATTTCAACATTTCTGATATATTTGAGTGAGTTTGCATCTAACTTTGTCAGATATCGTCGATTTACATCCATTGAAGCCCATTGAGGTCGATTGTCACTTTGTGTTGAGTGAAAATTTTCTAAGTCTATCTTCCTAATTTGAAGTCGAATTTCAACATTTCTGATATATTTGAGTGAGTTTGCATCTAACTTTGTCAGATATCGTCGATTAACATCCATTGAAGCCCATTGAGGTCGATTGTCACTTTGTGTTGAGTGAAAATTTTCTAAGTCTATCTTCCTAATTTGAAGTCGAATTTCAACATTTCTGATATATTTGAGTGAGTTTGCATCTAACTTTGTCAGATATCGTCGATTTACATCCATTGAAGCCCATTGAGGTCGATTGTCACTTTGTGTTGAGTGAAAATTTTCTAAGTCTATCTTCCTAATTTGAAGTCGAATTTCAACATTTCTGATATATTTGAGTGAGTTTGCATCTAACTTTGTCAGATATCGTCGATTAACATCCATTGAAGCCCATT
This sequence comes from Diorhabda carinulata, assembly GCF_026250575.1. Classification (NCBI taxonomy): domain Eukaryota; kingdom Metazoa; phylum Arthropoda; class Insecta; order Coleoptera; family Chrysomelidae; genus Diorhabda; species Diorhabda carinulata. Next base: position 10,183,595 of record NC_079466.1, read on the forward strand.
GAGGTCGTTTGTCACTTTGTGTTGAGTGAAAATTTTCTAAGTCTTTCTTCCTAATTTCAAGTCGAAATTCAACATTTCTGATATATTTAAGTGAGTTTGCATCTAACTTTGTCAGATATCGTCGATTTACATCCATTGAAGCCCATTGAGGTCGATTGTCACTTTGTGTTGAGTGAAAATTTTCTAAGTCTATCTTCCTAATTTCAAGTCGAAATTCAACATTTCTGATATATTTAAGTGAGTTTGCATCTAACTTTGTCAGATATCGTCGATTTACATCCATTGAAGCCCATTGAGGTCGATTGTCACTTTGTGTTGAGTGAAAATTTTCTAAGTCTATCTTCCTAATTTGAAGTCGAATTTCAACATTTCTGATATATTTGAGTGAGTTTGCATCTAACTTTGTCAGATATCGTCGATTTACATCCATTGAAGCCCATTGAGGTCGATTGTCACTTTGTGTTGAGTGAAAATTTTCTAAGTCTACTTCCTAATTTGAAGTCGAATTTCAACATTTCTGATATATTTGAGTGAGTTTGCATCTAACTTTGTCAGATATCGTCGATTTACATCCATTGAAGCCCATTGAGGTCGATTGTCACTTTGTGTTGAGTGAAAATTTTCTAAGTCTATCTTCCTAATTTGAAGTCGAATTTCAACATTTCTGATATATTTGAGTGAGTTTGCATCTAACTTTGTCAGATATCGTCGATTTACATCCATTGAAGCCCATTGAGGTCGATTGTCACTTTGTGTTGAGTGAAAATTTTCTAAGTCTACTTCCTAATTTGAAGTCGAATTTCAACATTTCTGATATATTTGAGTGAGTTTGCATCTAACTTTGTCAGATATCGTCGATTTACATCCATTGAAGCCCATTGAGGTCGATTGTCACTTTGTGTTGAGTGAAAATTTTCTAAGTCTATCTTCCTAATTTGAAGTCGAATTTCAACATTTCTGATATATTTGAGTGAGTTTGCATCTAACTTTGTCAGATATCGTCGATTAACATCCATTGAAGCCCATTGAGGTCGATTGTCACTTTGTGTTGAGTTAAAATTTTCTAAGTCTACTCTCTAATTTGAAGTCGAATTTCAACATTTCTGATATATTTGAGTGAGTTTGCATCTAACTTTGTCAGATATCGTCGATTAACATCCATTGAAGCCCATTGAGGTCGTTTGTCACTTTGTGTTGAGTGAAAATTTTCTAAGTCTTTCTTCCTAATTTGAAGTCGAAATTCAACATTTCTGATATATTTGAGTGAGTTTGCATCTAACTTTGTCAGATATCGTCGATTAACATCCATTGAAGCCCATTGAGGTCGTTTGTCACTTTGTGTTGAGTGAAAATTTTCTAAGTCTTTCTTCCTAATTTGAAGTCGAAATTCAACATTTCTGATATATTTGAGTGAGTTTGCATCTAACTTTGTCAGATATCGTCGATTTACATCCATTGAAGCCCATTGAGGTCGATTGTCACTTTGTGTTTAGTGAAAATTTTCTAAGTCTATCTTCCTAATTTGGAGTCGAATTTCAACATTTCTGATATATTTGAGTGAGTTTGCATCTAACTTTGTCAGATATCGTCGATTTACATCCATTGAAGCCCATTGAGGTCGATTGTCACTTTGTGTTGAGTGAAAATTTTCTAAGTCTATCTTCCTAATTTGAAGTCGAATTTCAACATTTCTGATATATTTGAGTGAGTTTGCATCTAACTTTGTCAGATATCGTCGATTAACATCCATTGAAGCCCATTGAGGTCGTTTGTCACTTTGTGTTGAGTGAAAATTTTCTAAGTCTTTCTTCCTAATTTGAAGTCGAAATTCAACATTTCTGATATATTTGAGTGAGTTTGCATCTAACTTTGTCAGATATCGTCGATTTACATCCATTGAAGCCCATTGAGGTCGATTGTCACTTTGTGTTGAGTGAAAATTTTCTAAGTCTATCTTCCTAATTTGAAGTCGAATTTCAACATTTCTGATATATTTGAGTGAGTTTGCATCTAACTTTGTCAGATATCGTCGATTTACATCCATTGAAGCCCATTGAGGTCGATTGTCACTTTGTGTTGAGTGAAAATTTTCTAAGTCTATCTTCCTAATTTGAAGTCGAATTTCAACATTTCTGATATATTTGAGTGAGTTTGCATCTAACTTTGTCAGATATCGTCGATTAACATCCATTGAAGCCCATTGAGGTCGATTGTCACTTTGTGTTGAGTGAAAATTTTCTAAGTCTACTTCCTAATTTGAAGTCGAATTTCAACATTTCTGATATATTTGAGTGAGTTTGCATCTAACTTTGTCAGATATCGTCGATTTACATCCATTGAAGCCCATTGAGGTCGATTGTCACTTTGTGTTGAGTGAAAATTTTCTAAGTCTATCTTCCTAATTTGAAGTCGAATTTCAACATTTCTGATATATTTGAGTGAGTTTGCATCTAACTTTGTCAGATATCGTCGATTAACATCCATTGAAGCCCATTGAGGTCGATTGTCACTTTGTGTTGAGTGAAAATTTTCTAAGTCTATCTTCCTAATTTGAAGTCGAATTTCAACATTTCTGATATATTTGAGTGAGTTTGCATCTAACTTTGTCAGATATCGTCGATTTACATCCATTGAAGCCCATTGAGGTCGATTGTCACTTTGTGTTGAGTGAAAATTTTCTAAGTCTATCTTCCTAATTTGAAGTCGAATTTCAACATTTCTGATATATTTGAGTGAGTTTGCATCTAACTTTGTCAGATATCGTCGATTAACATCCATTGAAGCCCATTGAGGTCGTTTGTCACTTTGTGTTGAGTGAAAATTTTCTAAGTCTTTCTTCCTAATTTCAAGTCGAAATTCAACATTTCTGATATATTTAAGTGAGTTTGCATCTAACTTTGTCAGATATCGTCGATTTACATCCATTGAAGCCCATTGAGGTCGATTGTCACTTTGTGTTGAGTGAAAATTTTCTAAGTCTATCTTCCTAATTTGAAGTCGAATTTCAACATTTCTGATATATTTGAGTGAGTTTGCATCTAACTTTGTCAGATATCGTCGATTAACATCCATTGAAGCCCATTGAGGTCGTTTGTCACTTTGTGTTGAGTGAAAATTTTCTAAGTCTTTCTTCCTAATTTGAAGTCGAAATTCAACATTTCTGATATATTTGAGTGAGTTTGCATCTAACTTTGTCAGATATCGTCGATTTACATCCATTGAAGCCCATTGAGGTCGATTGTCACTTTGTGTTGAGTGAAAATTTTCTAAGTCTATCTTCCTAATTTGAAGTCGAATTTCAACATTTCTGATATATTTGAGTGAGTTTGCATCTAACTTTGTCAGATATCGTCGATTTACATCCATTGAAGCCCATTGAGGTCGATTGTCACTTTGTGTTGAGTGAAAATTTTCTAAGTCTATCTTCCTAATTTGAAGTCGAATTTCAACATTTCTGATATATTTGAGTGAGTTTGCATCTAACTTTGTCAGATATCGTCGATTAACATCCATTGAAGCCCATTGAGATCGTTTGTCACTTTGTGTTGAGTGAAAATTTTCTAAGTCTTTCTTCCTAATTTGAAGTCGAAATTCAACATTTCTGATATATTTGAGTGAGTTTGCATCTAACTTTGTCAGATATCGTCGATTAACATCCATTGAAGCCCATTGAGGTCGTTTGTCACTTTGTGTTGAGTGAAAATTTTCTAAGTCTTTCTTCCTAATTTGAAGTCGAAATTCAACATTTCTGATATATTTGAGTGAGTTTGCATCTAACTTTGTCAGATATCGTCGATTTACATCCATTGAAGCCCATTGAGGTCGATTGTCACTTTGTGTTTAGTGAAAATTTTCTAAGTCTATCTTCCTAATTTGGAGTCGAATTTCAACATTTCTGATATATTTGAGTGAGTTTGCATCTAACTTTGTCAGATATCGTCGATTTACATCCATTGAAGCCCATTGAGGTCGATTGTCACTTTGTGTTGAGTGAAAATTTTCTAAGTCTATCTTCCTAATTTGAAGTCGAATTTCAACATTTCTGATATATTTGAGTGAGTTTGCATCTAACTTTGTCAGATATCGTCGATTTACATCCATTGAAGCCCATTGAGGTCGATTGTCACTTTGTGTTGAGTGAAAATTTTCTAAGTCTACTTCCTAATTTGAAGTCGAATTTCAACATTTCTGATATATTTGAGTGAGTTTGCATCTAACTTTGTCAGATATCGTCGATTAACATCCATTGAAGCCCATTGAGGTCGTTTGTCACTTTGTGTTGAGTGAAAATTTTCTAAGTCTTTCTTCCTAATTTGAAGTCGAAATTCAACATTTCTGATATATTTGAGTGAGTTTGCATCTAACTTTGTCAGATATCGTCGATTAACATCCATTGAAGCCCATTGAGGTCGTTTGTCACTTTGTGTTGAGTGAAAATTTTCTAAGTCTTTCTTCCTAATTTGAAGTCGAAATTCAACATTTCTGATATATTTGAGTGAGTTTGCATCTAACTTTGTCAGATATCGTCGATTTACATCCATTGAAGCCCATTGAGGTCGATTGTCACTTTGTGTTTAGTGAAAATTTTCTAAGTCTATCTTCCTAATTTGGAGTCGAATTTCAACATTTCTGATATATTTGAGTGAGTTTGCATCTAACTTTGTCAGATATCGTCGATTTACATCCATTGAAGCCCATTGAGGTCGATTGTCACTTTGTGTTGAGTGAAAATTTTCTAAGTCTATCTTCCTAATTTGAAGTCGAATTTCAACATTTCTGATATATTTGAGTGAGTTTGCATCTAACTTTGTCAGATATCGTCGATTAACATCCATTGAAGCCCATTGAGGTCGTTTGTCACGTTGTGTTGAGTGAAAATTTTCTAAGTCTTTCTTCCTAATTTAAAGTCGAAATTCAACATTTCTGATATATTTGAGTGAGTTTGCATCTAACTTTGTCAGATATCGTCGATTTACATCCATTGAAGCCCATTGAGGTCGATTGTCACTTTGTGTTTAGTGAAAATTTTCTAAGTCTTTCTTCCTAATTTGAAGTCGAAATTCAACATTTCTGATATATTTGAGTGAGTTTGCATCTAACTTTGTCAGATATCGTCGATTAACATCCATTGAAGCCCATTGAGGTCGTTTGTCACTTTGTGTTGAGTGAAAATTTTCTAAGTCTTTCTTCCTAATTTGAAGTCGAAATTCAACATTTCTGATATATTTGAGTGAGTTTGCATCTAACTTTGTCAGATATCGTCGATTAACATCCATTGAAGCCCATTGAGGTCGTTTGTCACTTTGTGTTGAGTGAAAATTTTCTAAGTCTTTCTTCCTAATTTGAAGTCGAAATTCAACATTTCTGATATATTTGAGTGAGTTTGCATCTAACTTTGTCAGATATCGTCGATTTACATCCATTGAAGCCCATTGAGGTCGATTGTCACTTTGTGTTTAGTGAAAATTTTCTAAGTCTTTCTTCCTAATTTGAAGTCGAAATTCAACATTTCTGATATATTTGAGTGAGTTTGCATCTAACTTTGTCAGATATCGTCGATTTACATCCATTGAAGCCCATTGAAGTCGATTGTCACTTTGTGTTGAGTGAAAATTTTCTAAGTCTATCTTCCTAATTTGAAGTCGAATTTCAACATTTCTGATATATTTGAGTGAGTTTGCATCTAACTTTGTCAGATATCGTCGATTAACATCCATTGAAGCCCATTGAGGTCGTTTGTCACTTTGTGTTGAGTGAAAATTTTCTAAGTCTTTCTTCCTAATTTGAAGTCGAAATTCAACATTTCTGATATATTTGAGTGAGTTTGCATCTAACTTTGTCAGATATCGTCGATTAACATCCATTGAAGCCCATTGAGGTCGTTTGTCACTTTGTGTTGAGTGAAAATTTTCTAAGTCTTTCTTCCTAATTTGAAGTCGAAATTCAACATTTCTGATATATTTGAGTGAGTTTGCATCTAACTTTGTCAGATATCGTCGATTAACATCCATTGAAGCCCATTGAGGTCGTTTGTCACTTTGTGTTGAGTGAAAATTTTCTAAGTCTTTCTTCCTAATTTGAAGTCGAAATTCAACATTTCTGATATATTTGAGTGAGTTTGCATCTAACTTTGTCAGATATCGTCGATTAACATCCATTGAAGCCCATTGAGGTCGTTTGTCACTTTGTGTTGAGTGAAAATTTTCTAAGTCTTTCTTCCTAATTTGAAGTCGAAATTCAACATTTCTGATATATTTGAGTGAGTTTGCATCTAACTTTGTCAGATATCGTCGATTTACATCCATTGAAGCCCATTGAGGTCGATTGTCACTTTGTGTTTAGTGAAAATTTTCTAAGTCTATCTTCCTAATTTGGAGTCGAATTTCAACATTTCTGATATATTTGAGTGAGTTTGCATCTAACTTTGTCAGATATCGTCGATTTACATCCATTGAAGCCCATTGAGGTCGATTGTCACTTTGTGTTGAGTGAAAATTTTCTAAGTCTATCTTCCTAATTTGAAGTCGAATTTCAACATTTCTGATATATTTGAGTGAGTTTGCATCTAACTTTGTCAGATATCGTCGATTAACATCCATTGAAGCCCATTGAGGTCGTTTGTCACTTTGTGTTGAGTGAAAATTTTCTAAGTCTATCTTCCTAATTTGGAGTCGAATTTCAACATTTCTGATATATTTGAGTGAGTTTGCATCTAACTTTGTCAGATATAGTCGATTAACATCCATTGAAGCCCATTGAGGTCGTTTGTCACTTTGTGTTGAGTGGAAATTTTCTAAGTCTATCTTCCCAATTTGAAGTCGAATTTCAACATTTCTGATATATTTGAGTGAGTTTGCATCTAACTTTGTCAGATATCGTCGATTAACATCCATTGAAGCCCATTGAGGTCGTTTGTCACTTTGTGTTTAGTGAAAATTTTCTAAGTCTATCTTCCTAATTTGGAGTCGAATTTCAACATTTCTGATATATTTGAGTGAGTTTGCATCTAACTTTGTCAGATATCGTCGATTTACATCCATTGAAGCCCATTGAGGTCGATTGTCACTTTGTGTTGAGTGAAAATTTTCTAAGTCTATCTTCCTAATTTGAAGTCGAATTTCAACATTTCTGATATATTTGAGTGAGTTTGCATCTAACTTTGTCAGATATCGTCGATTTACATCCATTGAAGCCCATTGAGGTCGATTGTCACTTTGTGTTGAGTGAAAATTTTCTAAGTCTACTTCCTAATTTGAAGTCGAATTTCAACATTTCTGATATATTTGAGTGAGTTTGCATCTAACTTTGTCAGATATCGTCGATTAACATCCATTGAAGCCCATTGAGGTCGTTTGTCACTTTGTGTTGAGTGAAAATTTTCTAAGTCTTTCTTCCTAATTTGAAGTCGAAATTCAACATTTCTGATATATTTGAGTGAGTTTGCATCTAACTTTGTCAGATATCGTCGATTAACATCCATTGAAGCCCATTGAGGTCGTTTGTCACTTTGTGTTTAGTGAAAATTTTCTAAGTCTATCTTCCTAATTTGGAGTCGAATTTCAACATTTCTGATATATTTGAGTGAGTTTGCATCTAACTTTGTCAGATATCGTCGATTTACATCCATTGAAGCCCATTGAGGTCGATTGTCACTTTGTGTTGAGTGAAAATTTTCTAAGTCTATCTTCCTAATTTGAAGTCGAATTTCAACATTTCTGATATATTTGAGTGAGTTTGCATCTAACTTTGTCAGATATCGTCGATTAACATCCATTGAAGCCCATTGAGGTCGTTTGTCACTTTGTGTTTAGTGAAAATTTTCTAAGTCTATCTTCCTAATTTGGAGTCGAATTTCAACATTTCTGATATATTTGAGTGAGTTTGCATCTAACTTTGTCAGATATCGTCGATTTACATCCATTGAAGCCCATTGAGGTCGATTGTCACTTTGTGTTGAGTGAAAATTTTCTAAGTCTATCTTCCTAATTTGAAGTCGAATTTCAACATTTCTGATATATTTGAGTGAGTTTGCATCTAACTTTGTCAGATATCGTCGATTAACATCCATTGAAGCCCATTGAGGTCGTTTGTCACGTTGTGTTGAGTGAAAATTTTCTAAGTCTTTCTTCCTAATTTGAAGTCGAAATTCAACATTTCTGATATATTTGAGTGAGTTTGCATCTAACTTTGTCAGATATCGTCGATTTACATCCATTGAAGCCCATTGAGGTCGATTGTCACTTTGTGTTTAGTGAAAATTTTCTAAGTCTTTCTTCCTAATTTGAAGTCGAAATTCAACATTTCTGATATATTTGAGTGAGTTTGCATCTAACTTTGTCAGATATCGTCGATTAACATCCATTGAAGCCCATTGAGGTCGTTTGTCACTTTGTGTTGAGTGAAAATTTTCTAAGTCTTTCTTCCTAATTTGAAGTCGAAATTCAACATTTCTGATATATTTGAGTGAGTTTGCATCTAACTTTGTCAGATATCGTCGATTTACATCCATTGAAGCCCATTGAGGTCGATTGTCACTTTGTGTTTAGTGAAAATTTTCTAAGTCTTTCTTCCTAATTTGAAGTCGAATTTCAACATTTCTGATATATTTGAGTGAGTTTGCATCTAACTTTGTCAGATATCGTCGATTTACATCCATTGAAGCCCATTGAGGTCGATTGTCACTTTGTGTTGAGTGAAAATTTTCTAAGTCTACTTCCTAATTTGAAGTCGAATTTCAACATTTCTGATATATTTGAGTGAGTTTGCATCTAACTTTGTCAGATATCGTCGATTAACATCCATTGAAGCCCATTGAGGTCGTTTGTCACTTTGTGTTGAGTGAAAATTTTCTAAGTCTTTCTTCCTAATTTGAAGTCGAAATTCAACATTTCTGATATATTTGAGTGAGTTTGCATCTAACTTTGTCAGATATCGTCGATTAACATCCATTGAAGCCCATTGAGGTCGTTTGTCACTTTGTGTTGAGTGAAAATTTTCTAAGTCTTTCTTCCTAATTTGAAGTCGAAATTCAACATTTCTGATATATTTGAGTGAGTTTGCATCTAACTTTGTCAGATATCGTCGATTTACATCCATTGAAGCCCATTGAGGTCGATTGTCACTTTGTGTTTAGTGAAAATTTTCTAAGTCTATCTTCCTAATTTGGAGTCGAATTTCAACATTTCTGATATATTTGAGTGAGTTTGCATCTAACTTTGTCAGATATCGTCGATTTACATCCATTGAAGCCCATTGAGGTCGATTGTCACTTTGTGTTGAGTGAAAATTTTCTAAGTCTATCTTCCTAATTTGAAGTCGAATTTCAACATTTCTGATATATTTGAGTGAGTTTGCATCTAACTTTGTCAGATATCGTCGATTAACATCCATTGAAGCCCATTGAGGTCGTTTGTCACGTTGTGTTGAGTGAAAATTTTCTAAGTCTTTCTTCCTAATTTAAAGTCGAAATTCAACATTTCTGATATATTTGAGTGAGTTTGCATCTAACTTTGTCAGATATCGTCGATTTACATCCATTGAAGCCCATTGAGGTCGATTGTCACTTTGTGTTTAGTGAAAATTTTCTAAGTCTTTCTTCCTAATTTGAAGTCGAAATTCAACATTTCTGATATATTTGAGTGAGTTTGCATCTAACTTTGTCAGATATCGTCGATTAACATCCATTGAAGCCCATTGAGGTCGTTTGTCACTTTGTGTTGAGTGAAAATTTTCTAAGTCTTTCTTCCTAATTTGAAGTCGAAATTCAACATTTCTGATATATTTGAGTGAGTTTGCATCTAACTTTGTCAGATATCGTCGATTAACATCCATTGAAGCCCATTGAGGTCGTTTGTCACTTTGTGTTGAGTGAAAATTTTCTAAGTCTTTCTTCCTAATTTGAAGTCGAAATTCAACATTTCTGATATATTTGAGTGAGTTTGCATCTAACTTTGTCAGATATCGTCGATTTACATCCATTGAAGCCCATTGAGGTCGATTGTCACTTTGTGTTTAGTGAAAATTTTCTAAGTCTTTCTTCCTAATTTGAAGTCGAAATTCAACATTTCTGATATATTTGAGTGAGTTTGCATCTAACTTTGTCAGATATCGTCGATTTACATCCATTGAAGCCCATTGAAGTCGATTGTCACTTTGTGTTGAGTGAAAATTTTCTAAGTCTATCTTCCTAATTTGAAGTCGAATTTCAACATTTCTGATATATTTGAGTGAGTTTGCATCTAACTTTGTCAGATATCGTCGATTAACATCCATTGAAGCCCATTGAGGTCGTTTGTCACTTTGTGTTGAGTGAAAATTTTCTAAGTCTTTCTTCCTAATTTGAAGTCGAAATTCAACATTTCTGATATATTTGAGTGAGTTTGCATCTAACTTTGTCAGATATCGTCGATTAACATCCATTGAAGCCCATTGAGGTCGTTTGTCACTTTGTGTTGAGTGAAAATTTTCTAAGTCTTTCTTCCTAATTTGAAGTCGAAATTCAACATTTCTGATATATTTGAGTGAGTTTGCATCTAACTTTGTCAGATATCGTCGATTAACATCCATTGAAGCCCATTGAGGTCGTTTGTCACTTTGTGTTGAGTGAAAATTTTCTAAGTCTTTCTTCCTAATTTGAAGTCGAAATTCAACATTTCTGATATATTTGAGTGAGTTTGCATCTAACTTTGTCAGATATCGTCGATTAACATCCATTGAAGCCCATTGAGGTCGTTTGTCACTTTGTGTTGAGTGAAAATTTTCTAAGTCTTTCTTCCTAATTTGAAGTCGAAATTCAACATTTCTGATATATTTGAGTGAGTTTGCATCTAACTTTGTCAGATATCGTCGATTTACATCCATTGAAGCCCATTGAGGTCGATTGTCACTTTGTGTTTAGTGAAAATTTTCTAAGTCTATCTTCCTAATTTGGAGTCGAATTTCAACATTTCTGATATATTTGAGTGAGTTTGCATCTAACTTTGTCAGATATCGTCGATTTACATCCATTGAAGCCCATTGAGGTCGATTGTCACTTTGTGTTGAGTGAAAATTTTCTAAGTCTATCTTCCTAATTTGAAGTCGAATTTCAACATTTCTGATATATTTGAGTGAGTTTGCATCTAACTTTGTCAGATATCGTCGATTAACATCCATTGAAGCCCATTGAGGTCGTTTGTCACTTTGTGTTGAGTGAAAATTTTCTAAGTCTATCTTCCTAATTTGGAGTCGAATTTCAACATTTCTGATATATTTGAGTGAGTTTGCATCTAACTTTGTCAGATATAGTCGATTAACATCCATTGAAGCCCATTGAGGTCGTTTGTCACTTTGTGTTGAGTGGAAATTTTCTAAGTCTATCTTCCCAATTTGAAGTCGAATTTCAACATTTCTGATATATTTGAGTGAGTTTGCATCTAACTTTGTCAGATATCGTCGATTAACATCCATTGAAGCCCATTGAGGTCGTTTGTCACTTTGTGTTTAGTGAAAATTTTCTAAGTCTATCTTCCTAATTTGGAGTCGAATTTCAACATTTCTGATATATTTGAGTGAGTTTGCATCTAACTTTGTCAGATATCGTCGATTTACATCCATTGAAGCCCATTGAGGTCGATTGTCACTTTGTGTTGAGTGAAAATTTTCTAAGTCTATCTTCCTAATTTGAAGTCGAATTTCAACATTTCTGATATATTTGAGTGAGTTTGCATCTAACTTTGTCAGATATCGTCGATTTACATCCATTGAAGCCCATTGAGGTCGATTGTCACTTTGTGTTGAGTGAAAATTTTCTAAGTCTACTTCCTAATTTGAAGTCGAATTTCAACATTTCTGATATATTTGAGTGAGTTTGCATCTAACTTTGTCAGATATCGTCGATTAACATCCATTGAAGCCCATTGAGGTCGTTTGTCACTTTGTGTTGAGTGAAAATTTTCTAAGTCTTTCTTCCTAATTTGAAGTCGAAATTCAACATTTCTGATATATTTGAGTGAGTTTGCATCTAACTTTGTCAGATATCGTCGATTAACATCCATTGAAGCCCATTGAGGTCGTTTGTCACTTTGTGTTTAGTGAAAATTTTCTAAGTCTATCTTCCTAATTTGGAGTCGAATTTCAACATTTCTGATATATTTGAGTGAGTTTGCATCTAACTTTGTCAGATATCGTCGATTTACATCCATTGAAGCCCATTGAGGTCGATTGTCACTTTGTGTTGAGTGAAAATTTTCTAAGTCTATCTTCCTAATTTGAAGTCGAATTTCAACATTTCTGATATATTTGAGTGAGTTTGCATCTAACTTTGTCAGATATCGTCGATTAACATCCATTGAAGCCCATTGAGGTCGTTTGTCACTTTGTGTTTAGTGAAAATTTTCTAAGTCTATCTTCCTAATTTGGAGTCGAATTTCAACATTTCTGATATATTTGAGTGAGTTTGCATCTAACTTTGTCAGATATCGTCGATTTACATCCATTGAAGCCCATTGAGGTCGATTGTCACTTTGTGTTGAGTGAAAATTTTCTAAGTCTATCTTCCTAATTTGAAGTCGAATTTCAACATTTCTGATATATTTGAGTGAGTTTGCATCTAACTTTGTCAGATATCGTCGATTAACATCCATTGAAGCCCATTGAGGTCGTTTGTCACGTTGTGTTGAGTGAAAATTTTCTAAGTCTTTCTTCCTAATTTGAAGTCGAAATTCAACATTTCTGATATATTTGAGTGAGTTTGCATCTAACTTTGTCAGATATCGTCGATTTACATCCATTGAAGCCCATTGAGGTCGATTGTCACTTTGTGTTTAGTGAAAATTTTCTAAGTCTTTCTTCCTAATTTGAAGTCGAAATTCAACATTTCTGATATATTTGAGTGAGTTTGCATCTAACTTTGTCAGATATCGTCGATTAACATCCATTGAAGCCCATTGAGGTCGTTTGTCACTTTGTGTTGAGTGAAAATTTTCTAAGTCTTTCTTCCTAATTTGAAGTCGAAATTCAACATTTCTGATATATTTGAGTGAGTTTGCATCTAACTTTGTCAGATATCGTCGATTAACATCCATTGAAGCCCATTGAGGTCGTTTGTCACTTTGTGTTGAGTGAAAATTTTCTAAGTCTTTCTTCCTAATTTGAAGTCGAAATTCAACATTTCTGATATATTTGAGTGAGTTTGCATCTAACTTTGTCAGATATCGTCGATTTACATCCATTGAAGCCCATTGAGGTCGATTGTCACTTTGTGTTTAGTGAAAATTTTCTAAGTCTTTCTTCCTAATTTGAAGTCGAAATTCAACATTTCTGATATATTTGAGTGAGTTTGCATCTAACTTTGTCAGATATCGTCGATTTACATCCATTGAAGCCCATTGAAGTCGATTGTCACTTTGTGTTGAGTGAAAATTTTCTAAGTCTATCTTCCTAATTTGAAGTCGAATTTCAACATTTCTGATATATTTGAGTGAGTTTGCATCTAACTTTGTCAGATATCGTCGATTAACATCCATTGAAGCCCATTGAGGTCGTTTGTCACTTTGTGTTGAGTGAAAATTTTCTAAGTCTTTCTTCCTAATTTGAAGTCGAAATTCAACATTTCTGATATATTTGAGTGAGTTTGCATCTAACTTTGTCAGATATCGTCGATTAACATCCATTGAAGCCCATTGAGGTCGTTTGTCACTTTGTGTTGAGTGAAAATTTTCTAAGTCTTTCTTCCTAATTTGAAGTCGAAATTCAACATTTCTGATATATTTGAGTGAGTTTGCATCTAACTTTGTCAGATATCGTCGATTAACATCCATTGAAGCCCATTGAGGTCGTTTGTCACTTTGTGTTGAGTGAAAATTTTCTAAGTCTTTCTTCCTAATTTGAAGTCGAAATTCAACATTTCTGATATATTTGAGTGAGTTTGCATCTAACTTTGTCAGATATCGTCGATTAACATCCATTGAAGCCCATTGAGGTCGTTTGTCACTTTGTGTTGAGTGAAAATTTTCTAAGTCTTTCTTCCTAATTTGAAGTCGAAATTCAACATTTCTGATATATTTGAGTGAGTTTGCATCTAACTTTGTCAGATATCGTCGATTTACATCCATTGAAGCCCATTGAGGTCGATTGTCACTTTGTGTTTAGTGAAAATTTTCTAAGTCTATCTTCCTAATTTGGAGTCGAATTTCAACATTTCTGATATATTTGAGTGAGTTTGCATCTAACTTTGTCAGATATCGTCGATTTACATCCATTGAAGCCCATTGAGGTCGATTGTCACTTTGTGTTGAGTGAAAATTTTCTAAGTCTATCTTCCTAATTTGAAGTCGAATTTCAACATTTCTGATATATTTGAGTGAGTTTGCATCTAACTTTGTCAGATATCGTCGATTAACATCCATTGAAGCCCATTGAGGTCGTTTGTCACTTTGTGTTGAGTGAAAATTTTCTAAGTCTATCTTCCTAATTTGGAGTCGAATTTCAACATTTCTGATATATTTGAGTGAGTTTGCATCTAACTTTGTCAGATATAGTCGATTAACATCCATTGAAGCCCATTGAGGTCGTTTGTCACTTTGTGTTGAGTGGAAATTTTCTAAGTCTATCTTCCCAATTTGAAGTCGAATTTCAACATTTCTGATATATTTGAGTGAGTTTGCATCTAACTTTGTCAGATATCGTCGATTAACATCCATTGAAGCCCATTGAGGTCGTTTGTCACTTTGTGTTTAGTGAAAATTTTCTAAGTCTATCTTCCTAATTTGGAGTCGAATTTCAACATTTCTGATATATTTGAGTGAGTTTGCATCTAACTTTGTCAGATATCGTCGATTTACATCCATTGAAGCCCATTGAGGTCGATTGTCACTTTGTGTTGAGTGAAAATTTTCTAAGTCTATCTTCCTAATTTGAAGTCGAATTTCAACATTTCTGATATATTTGAGTGAGTTTGCATCTAACTTTGTCAGATATCGTCGATTTACATCCATTGAAGCCCATTGAGGTCGATTGTCACTTTGTGTTGAGTGAAAATTTTCTAAGTCTACTTCCTAATTTGAAGTCGAATTTCAACATTTCTGATATATTTGAGTGAGTTTGCATCTAACTTTGTCAGATATCGTCGATTAACATCCATTGAAGCCCATTGAGGTCGTTTGTCACTTTGTGTTGAGTGAAAATTTTCTAAGTCTTTCTTCCTAATTTGAAGTCGAAATTCAACATTTCTGATATATTTGAGTGAGTTTGCATCTAACTTTGTCAGATATCGTCGATTAACATCCATTGAAGCCCATTGAGGTCGTTTGTCACTTTGTGTTTAGTGAAAATTTTCTAAGTCTATCTTCCTAATTTGGAGTCGAATTTCAACATTTCTGATATATTTGAGTGAGTTTGCATCTAACTTTGTCAGATATCGTCGATTTACATCCATTGAAGCCCATTGAGGTCGATTGTCACTTTGTGTTGAGTGAAAATTTTCTAAGTCTATCTTCCTAATTTGAAGTCGAATTTCAACATTTCTGATATATTTGAGTGAGTTTGCATCTAACTTTGTCAGATATCGTCGATTAACATCCATTGAAGCCCATTGAGGTCGTTTGTCACTTTGTGTTTAGTGAAAATTTTCTAAGTCTATCTTCCTAATTTGGAGTCGAATTTCAACATTTCTGATATATTTGAGTGAGTTTGCATCTAACTTTGTCAGATATCGTCGATTTACATCCATTGAAGCCCATTGAGGTCGATTGTCACTTTGTGTTGAGTGAAAATTTTCTAAGTCTATCTTCCTAATTTGAAGTCGAATTTCAACATTTCTGATATATTTGAGTGAGTTTGCATCTAACTTTGTCAGATATCGTCGATTTACATCCATTGAAGCCCATTGAGGTCGATTGTCACTTTGTGTTGAGTGAAAATTTTCTAAGTCTACTTCCTAATTTGAAGTCGAATTTCAACATTTCTGATATATTTGAGTGAGTTTGCATCTAACTTTGTCAGATATCGTCGATTAACATCCATTGAAGCCCATTGAGGTCGTTTGTCACTTTGTGTTGAGTGAAAATTTTCTAAGTCTTTCTTCCTAATTTGAAGTCGAAATTCAACATTTCTGATATATTTGAGTGAGTTTGCATCTAACTTTGTCAGATATCGTCGATTAACATCCATTGAAGCCCATTGAGGTCGTTTGTCACTTTGTGTTGAGTGAAAATTTTCTAAGTCTTTCTTCCTAATTTGAAGTCGAAATTCAACATTTCTGATATATTTGAGTGAGTTTGCATCTAACTTTGTCAGATATCGTCGATTTACATCCATTGAAGCCCATTGAGGTCGATTGTCACTTTGTGTTTAGTGAAAATTTTCTAAGTCTATCTTCCTAATTTGGAGTCGAATTTCAACATTTCTGATATATTTGAGTGAGTTTGCATCTAACTTTGTCAGATATCGTCGATTTACATCCATTGAAGCCCATTGAGGTCGATCGTCACTTTGTGTTGAGTGAAAATTTTCTAAGTCTATCTTCCTAATTTGAAGTCGAATTTCAACATTTCTGATATATTTGAGTGAGTTTG
This sequence comes from Diorhabda carinulata, assembly GCF_026250575.1. Taxonomy (NCBI): domain Eukaryota; kingdom Metazoa; phylum Arthropoda; class Insecta; order Coleoptera; family Chrysomelidae; genus Diorhabda; species Diorhabda carinulata. The sequence goes on from NC_079466.1 coordinate 10,200,148, forward strand.
CATCTAACTTTGTCAGATATCGTCGATTAACATCCATTGAAGCCCATTGAGGTCGTTTGTCACGTTGTGTTGAGTGAAAATTTTCTAAGTCTTTCTTCCTAATTTGAAGTCGAAATTCAACATTTCTGATATATTTGAGTGAGTTTGCATCTAACTTTGTCAGATATCGTCGATTTACATCCATTGAAGCCCATTGATGTCGATTGTCACTTTGTGTTGAGTGAAAATTTTCTAAGTCTATCTTCCTAATTTGAAGTCGAATTTCAACATTTCTGATATATTTGAGTGAGTTTGCATCTAACTTTGTCAGATATCGTCGATTTACATCCATTGAAGCCCATTGAGGTCGATTGTCACTTTGTGTTGAGTGAAAATTTTCTAAGTCTATCTTCCTAATTTGAAGTCGAATTTCAACATTTCTGATATATTTGACTGAGTTTGCATCTAACTTTGTCAGATATCGTCGATTAACATCCATTGAAGCCCATTGAGGTCGTTTGTCACTTTGTGTTGAGTGAAAATTTTCTAAGTCTTTCTTCCTAATTTCAAGTCGAAATTCAACATTTCTGATATATTTAAGTGAGTTTGCATCTAACTTTGTCAGATATCGTCGATTTACATCCATTGAAGCCCATTGAGGTCGATTGTCACTTTGTGTTGAGTGAAAATTTTCTAAGTCTATCTTCCTAATTTGAAGTCGAATTTCAACATTTCTGATATATTTGAGTGAGTTTGCATCTAACTTTGTCAGATATCGTCGATTTACATCCATTGAAGCCCATTGAAGTCGATTGTCACTTTGTATTGAGTGAAAATTTTCTAAGTCTATCTTCCTAATTTGAAGTCGAATTTCAACATTTCTGATATATTTGAGTGAGTTTGCATCTAACTTTGTCAGATATCGTCGATTAACATCCATTGAAGCCCATTGAGGTCGTTTGTCACTTTGTGTTGAGTGAAAATTTTCTAAGTCTTTCTTCCTAATTTGAAGTCGAAATTCAACATTTCTGATATATTTGAGTGAGTTTGCATCTAACTTTGTCAGATATCGTCGATTAACATCCATTGAAGCCCATTGAGGTCGTTTGTCACTTTGTGTTGAGTGAAAATTTTCTAAGTCTTTCTTCCTAATTTGAAGTCGAAATTCAACATTTCTGATATATTTGAGTGAGTTTGCATCTAACTTTGTCAGATATCGTCGATTTACATCCATTGAAGCCCATTGAGGTCGATTGTCACTTTGTGTTTATTGAAAATTTTCTAAGTCTTTCTTCCTAATTTGAAGTCGAAATTCAACATTTCTGATATATTTGAGTGAGTTTGCATCTAACTTTGTCAGATATCGTCGATTAACATCCATTGAAGCCCATTGAGGTCGTTTGTCACTTTGTGTTGAGTGAAAATTTTCTAAGTCTTTCTTCCTAATTTGAAGTCGAAATTCAACATTTCTGATATATTTGAGTGAGTTTGCATCTAACTTTGTCAGATATCGTCGATTTACATCCATTGAAGCCCATTGAAGTCGATTGTCACTTTGTGTTGAGTGAAAATTTTCTAAGTCTATCTTCCTAATTTGAAGTCGAATTTCAACATTTCTGATATATTTGAGTGAGTTTGCATCTAACTTTGTCAGATATCGTCGATTAACATCCATTGAAGCCCATTGAGGTCGTTTGTCACGTTGTGTTGAGTGAAAATTTTCTAAGTCTTTCTTCCTAATTTGAAGTCGAAATTCAACATTTCTGATATATTTGAGTGAGTTTGCATCTAACTTTGTCAGATATCGTCGATTTACATCCATTGAAGCCCATTGAGGTCGATTGTCACTTTGTGTTTAGTGAAAATTTTCTAAGTCTTTCTTCCTAATTTGAAGTCGAAATTCAACATTTCTGATATATTTGAGTGAGTTTGCATCTAACTTTGTCAGATATCGTCGATTAACATCCATTGAAGCCCATTGAGGTCGTTTGTCACTTTGTGTTGAGTGAAAATTTTCTAAGTCTTTCTTCCTAATTTGAAGTCGAAATTCAACATTTCTGATATATTTGAGTGAGTTTGCATCTAACTTTGTCAGATATCGTCGATTTACATCCATTGAAGCCCATTGAGGTCGATTGTCACTTTGTGTTTAGTGAAAATTTTCTAAGTCTTTCTTCCTAATTTGAAGTCGAAATTCAACATTTCTGATATATTTGAGTGAGTTTGCATCTAACTTTGTCAGATATCGTCGATTAACATCCATTGAAGCCCATTGAGGTCGTTTGTCACTTTGTGTTGAGTGAAAATTTTCTAAGTCTTTCTTCCTAATTTGAAGTCGAAATTCAACATTTCTGATATATTTGAGTGAGTTTGCATCTAACTTTGTCAGATATCGTCGATTTACATCCATTGAAGCCCATTGAAGTCGATTGTCACTTTGTGTTGAGTGAAAATTTTCTAAGTCTATCTTCCTAATTTGAAGTCGAATTTCAACATTTCTGATATATTTGAGTGAGTTTGCATCTAACTTTGTCAGATATCGTCGATTAACATCCATTGAAGCCCATTGAGGTCGTTTGTCACTTTGTGTTGAGTGAAAATTTTCTAAGTCTTTCTTCCTAATTTGAAGTCGAAATTCAACATTTCTGATATATTTGAGTGAGTTTGCATCTAACTTTGTCAGATATCGTCGATTAACATCCATTGAAGCCCATTGAGGTCGTTTGTCACTTTGTGTTGAGTGAAAATTTTCTAAGTCTTTCTTCCTAATTTGAAGTCGAAATTCAACATTTCTGATATATTTGAGTGAGTTTGCATCTAACTTTGTCAGATATCGTCGATTAACATCCATTGAAGCCCATTGAGGTCGTTTGTCACTTTGTGTTGAGTGAAAATTTTCTAAGTCTTTCTTCCTAATTTGAAGTCGAAATTCAACATTTCTGATATATTTGAGTGAGTTTGCATCTAACTTTGTCAGATATCGTCGATTAACATCCATTGAAGCCCATTGAGGTCGTTTGTCACTTTGTGTTGAGTGAAAATTTTCTAAGTCTTTCTTCCTAATTTGAAGTCGAAATTCAACATTTCTGATATATTTGAGTGAGTTTGCATCTAACTTTGTCAGATATCGTCGATTTACATCCATTGAAGCCCATTGAGGTCGATTGTCACTTTGTGTTTAGTGAAAATTTTCTAAGTCTATCTTCCTAATTTGGAGTCGAATTTCAACATTTCTGATATATTTGAGTGAGTTTGCATCTAACTTTGTCAGATATCGTCGATTTACATCCATTGAAGCCCATTGAGGTCGATTGTCACTTTGTGTTGAGTGAAAATTTTCTAAGTCTATCTTCCTAATTTGAAGTCGAATTTCAACATTTCTGATATATTTGACTGAGTTTGCATCTAACTTTGTCAGATATCGTCGATTAACATCCATTGAAGCCCATTGAGGTCGTTTGTCACTTTGTGTTGAGTGAAAATTTTCTAAGTCTTTCTTCCTAATTTCAAGTCGAAATTCAACATTTCTGATATATTTAAGTGAGTTTGCATCTAACTTTGTCAGATATCGTCGATTTACATCCATTGAAGCCCATTGAGGTCGATTGTCACTTTGTGTTGAGTGAAAATTTTCTAAGTCTATCTTCCTAATTTGAAGTCGAATTTCAACATTTCTGATATATTTGAGTGAGTTTGCATCTAACTTTGTCAGATATCGTCGATTTACATCCATTGAAGCCCATTGAAGTCGATTGTCACTTTGTATTGAGTGAAAATTTTCTAAGTCTATCTTCCTAATTTGAAGTCGAATTTCAACATTTCTGATATATTTGAGTGAGTTTGCATCTAACTTTGTCAGATATCGTCGATTAACATCCATTGAAGCCCATTGAGGTCGTTTGTCACTTTGTGTTGAGTGAAAATTTTCTAAGTCTTTCTTCCTAATTTGAAGTCGAAATTCAACATTTCTGATATATTTGAGTGAGTTTGCATCTAACTTTGTCAGATATCGTCGATTAACATCCATTGAAGCCCATTGAGGTCGTTTGTCACTTTGTGTTGAGTGAAAATTTTCTAAGTCTTTCTTCCTAATTTGAAGTCGAAATTCAACATTTCTGATATATTTGAGTGAGTTTGCATCTAACTTTGTCAGATATCGTCGATTTACATCCATTGAAGCCCATTGAGGTCGATTGTCACTTTGTGTTTATTGAAAATTTTCTAAGTCTTTCTTCCTAATTTGAAGTCGAAATTCAACATTTCTGATATATTTGAGTGAGTTTGCATCTAACTTTGTCAGATATCGTCGATTAACATCCATTGAAGCCCATTGAGGTCGTTTGTCACTTTGTGTTGAGTGAAAATTTTCTAAGTCTTTCTTCCTAATTTGAAGTCGAAATTCAACATTTCTGATATATTTGAGTGAGTTTGCATCTAACTTTGTCAGATATCGTCGATTTACATCCATTGAAGCCCATTGAAGTCGATTGTCACTTTGTGTTGAGTGAAAATTTTCTAAGTCTATCTTCCTAATTTGAAGTCGAATTTCAACATTTCTGATATATTTGAGTGAGTTTGCATCTAACTTTGTCAGATATCGTCGATTAACATCCATTGAAGCCCATTGAGGTCGTTTGTCACGTTGTGTTGAGTGAAAATTTTCTAAGTCTTTCTTCCTAATTTGAAGTCGAAATTCAACATTTCTGATATATTTGAGTGAGTTTGCATCTAACTTTGTCAGATATCGTCGATTTACATCCATTGAAGCCCATTGAGGTCGATTGTCACTTTGTGTTTAGTGAAAATTTTCTAAGTCTTTCTTCCTAATTTGAAGTCGAAATTCAACATTTCTGATATATTTGAGTGAGTTTGCATCTAACTTTGTCAGATATCGTCGATTAACATCCATTGAAGCCCATTGAGGTCGTTTGTCACTTTGTGTTGAGTGAAAATTTTCTAAGTCTTTCTTCCTAATTTGAAGTCGAAATTCAACATTTCTGATATATTTGAGTGAGTTTGCATCTAACTTTGTCAGATATCGTCGATTTACATCCATTGAAGCCCATTGAGGTCGATTGTCACTTTGTGTTTAGTGAAAATTTTCTAAGTCTTTCTTCCTAATTTGAAGTCGAAATTCAACATTTCTGATATATTTGAGTGAGTTTGCATCTAACTTTGTCAGATATCGTCGATTAACATCCATTGAAGCCCATTGAGGTCGTTTGTCACTTTGTGTTGAGTGAAAATTTTCTAAGTCTTTCTTCCTAATTTGAAGTCGAAATTCAACATTTCTGATATATTTGAGTGAGTTTGCATCTAACTTTGTCAGATATCGTCGATTTACATCCATTGAAGCCCATTGAAGTCGATTGTCACTTTGTGTTGAGTGAAAATTTTCTAAGTCTATCTTCCTAATTTGAAGTCGAATTTCAACATTTCTGATATATTTGAGTGAGTTTGCATCTAACTTTGTCAGATATCGTCGATTAACATCCATTGAAGCCCATTGAGGTCGTTTGTCACTTTGTGTTGAGTGAAAATTTTCTAAGTCTTTCTTCCTAATTTGAAGTCGAAATTCAACATTTCTGATATATTTGAGTGAGTTTGCATCTAACTTTGTCAGATATCGTCGATTAACATCCATTGAAGCCCATTGAGGTCGTTTGTCACTTTGTGTTGAGTGAAAATTTTCTAAGTCTTTCTTCCTAATTTGAAGTCGAAATTCAACATTTCTGATATATTTGAGTGAGTTTGCATCTAACTTTGTCAGATATCGTCGATTTACATCCATTGAAGCCCATTGAGGTCGATTGTCACTTTGTGTTTATTGAAAATTTTCTAAGTCTTTCTTCCTAATTTGAAGTCGAAATTCAACATTTCTGATATATTTGAGTGAGTTTGCATCTAACTTTGTCAGATATCGTCGATTAACATCCATTGAAGCCCATTGAGGTCGTTTGTCACTTTGTGTTGAGTGAAAATTTTCTAAGTCTTTCTTCCTAATTTGAAGTCGAAATTCAACATTTCTGATATATTTGAGTGAGTTTGCATCTAACTTTGTCAGATATCGTCGATTTACATCCATTGAAGCCCATTGAAGTCGATTGTCACTTTGTGTTGAGTGAAAATTTTCTAAGTCTATCTTCCTAATTTGAAGTCGAATTTCAACATTTCTGATATATTTGAGTGAGTTTGCATCTAACTTTGTCAGATATCGTCGATTAACATCCATTGAAGCCCATTGAGGTCGTTTGTCACGTTGTGTTGAGTGAAAATTTTCTAAGTCTTTCTTCCTAATTTGAAGTCGAAATTCAACATTTCTGATATATTTGAGTGAGTTTGCATCTAACTTTGTCAGATATCGTCGATTTACATCCATTGAAGCCCATTGAGGTCGATTGTCACTTTGTGTTTAGTGAAAATTTTCTAAGTCTTTCTTCCTAATTTGAAGTCGAAATTCAACATTTCTGATATATTTGAGTGAGTTTGCATCTAACTTTGTCAGATATCGTCGATTAACATCCATTGAAGCCCATTGAGGTCGTTTGTCACTTTGTGTTGAGTGAAAATTTTCTAAGTCTTTCTTCCTAATTTGAAGTCGAAATTCAACATTTCTGATATATTTGAGTGAGTTTGCATCTAACTTTGTCAGATATCGTCGATTTACATCCATTGAAGCCCATTGAGGTCGATTGTCACTTTGTGTTTAGTGAAAATTTTCTAAGTCTTTCTTCCTAATTTGAAGTCGAAATTCAACATTTCTGATATATTTGAGTGAGTTTGCATCTAACTTTGTCAGATATCGTCGATTAACATCCATTGAAGCCCATTGAGGTCGTTTGTCACTTTGTGTTGAGTGAAAATTTTCTAAGTCTTTCTTCCTAATTTGAAGTCGAAATTCAACATTTCTGATATATTTGAGTGAGTTTGCATCTAACTTTGTCAGATATTGTCGATTTACATCCATTGAAGCCCATTGAAGTCGATTGTCACTTTGTGTTGAGTGAAAATTTTCTAAGTCTATCTTCCTAATTTGAAGTCGAATTTCAACATTTCTGATATATTTGAGTGAGTTTGCATCTAACTTTGTCAGATATCGTCGATTAACATCCATTGAAGCCCATTGAGGTCGTTTGTCACTTTGTGTTGAGTGAAAATTTTCTAAGTCTTTCTTCCTAATTTGAAGTCGAAATTCAACATTTCTGATATATTTGAGTGAGTTTGCATCTAACTTTGTCAGATATCGTCGATTAACATCCATTGAAGCCCATTGAGGTCGTTTGTCACTTTGTGTTGAGTGAAAATTTTCTAAGTCTTTCTTCCTAATTTGAAGTCGAAATTCAACATTTCTGATATATTTGAGTGAGTTTGCATCTAACTTTGTCAGATATCGTCGATTAACATCCATTGAAGCCCATTGAGGTCGTTTGTCACTTTGTGTTGAGTGAAAATTTTCTAAGTCTTTCTTCCTAATTTGAAGTCGAAATTCAACATTTCTGATATATTTGAGTGAGTTTGCATCTAACTTTGTCAGATATCGTCGATTTACATCCATTGAAGCCCATTGAGGTCGATTGTCACTTTGTGTTTAGTGAAAATTTTCTAAGTCTTTCTTCCTAATTTGAAGTCGAAATTCAACATTTCTGATATATTTGAGTGAGTTTGCATCTAACTTTGTCAGATATCGTCGATTAACATCCATTGAAGCCCATTGAGGTCGTTTGTCACTTTGTGTTGAGTGAAAATTTTCTAAGTCTTTCTTCCTAATTTGAAGTCGAAATTCAACATTTCTGATATATTTGAGTGAGTTTGCATCTAACTTTGTCAGATATCGTCGATTTACATCCATTGAAGCCCATTGAGGTCGATTGTCACTTTGTGTTTAGTGAAAATTTTCTAAGTCTTTCTTCCTAATTTGAAGTCGAAATTCAACATTTCTGATATATTTGAGTGAGTTTGCATCTAACTTTGTCAGATATCGTCGATTAACATCCATTGAAGCCCATTGAGGTCGTTTGTCACTTTGTGTTGAGTGAAAATTTTCTAAGTCTTTCTTCCTAATTTGAAGTCGAAATTCAACATTTCTGATATATTTGAGTGAGTTTGCATCTAACTTTGTCAGATATCGTCGATTTACATCCATTGAAGCCCATTGAAGTCGATTGTCACTTTGTGTTGAGTGAAAATTTTCTAAGTCTATCTTCCTAATTTGAAGTCGAATTTCAACATTTCTGATATATTTGAGTGAGTTTGCATCTAACTTTGTCAGATATCGTCGATTAACATCCATTGAAGCCCATTGAGGTCGTTTGTCACTTTGTGTTGAGTGAAAATTTTCTAAGTCTTTCTTCCTAATTTGAAGTCGAAATTCAACATTTCTGATATATTTGAGTGAGTTTGCATCTAACTTTGTCAGATATCGTCGATTAACATCCATTGAAGCCCATTGAGGTCGTTTGTCACTTTGTGTTGAGTGAAAATTTTCTAAGTCTTTCTTCCTAATTTGAAGTCGAAATTCAACATTTCTGATATATTTGAGTGAGTTTGCATCTAACTTTGTCAGATATCGTCGATTAACATCCATTGAAGCCCATTGAGGTCGTTTGTCACTTTGTGTTGAGTGAAAATTTTCTAAGTCTTTCTTCCTAATTTGAAGTCGAAATTCAACATTTCTGATATATTTGAGTGAGTTTGCATCTAACTTTGTCAGATATCGTCGATTAACATCCATTGAAGCCCATTGAGGTCGTTTGTCACTTTGTGTTGAGTGAAAATTTTCTAAGTCTTTCTTCCTAATTTGAAGTCGAAATTCAACATTTCTGATATATTTGAGTGAGTTTGCATCTAACTTTGTCAGATATCGTCGATTTACATCCATTGAAGCCCATTGAGGTCGATTGTCACTTTGTGTTTAGTGAAAATTTTCTAAGTCTATCTTCCTAATTTGGAGTCGAATTTCAACATTTCTGATATATTTGAGTGAGTTTGCATCTAACTTTGTCAGATATCGTCGATTTACATCCATTGAAGCCCATTGAGGTCGATTGTCACTTTGTGTTGAGTGAAAATTTTCTAAGTCTATCTTCCTAATTTGAAGTCGAATTTCAACATTTCTGATATATTTGAGTGAGTTTGCATCTAACTTTGTCAGATATCGTCGATTAACATCCATTGAAGCCCATTGAGGTCGTTTGTCACTTTGTGTTGAGTGAAAATTTTCTAAGTCTATCTTCCTAATTTGGAGTCGAATTTCAACATTTCTGATATATTTGAGTTAGTTTGCATCTAACTTTGTCAGATATAGTCGATTAACATCCATTGAAGCCCATTGAGGTCGTTTGTCACTTTGTGTTGAGTGGAAATTTTCTAAGTCTATCTTCCCAATTTGAAGTCGAATTTCAACATTTCTGATATATTTGAGTGAGTTTGCATCTAACTTTGTCAGATATCGTCGATTAACATCCATTGAAGCCCATTGAGGTCGTTTGTCACTTTGTGTTTAGTGAAAATTTTCTAAGTCTATCTTCCTAATTTGGAGTCGAATTTCAACATTTCTGATATATTTGAGTGAGTTTGCATCTAACTTTGTCAGATATCGTCGATTTACATCCATTGAAGCCCATTGAGGTCGATTGTCACTTTGTGTTGAGTGAAAATTTTCTAAGTCTATCTTCCTAATTTGAAGTCGAATTTCAACATTTCTGATATATTTGAGTGAGTTTGCATCTAACTTTGTCAGATATCGTCGATTTACATCCATTGAAGCCCATTGAGGTCGATTGTCACTTTGTGTTGAGTGAAAATTTTCTAAGTCTACTTCCTAATTTGAAGTCGAATTTCAACATTTCTGATATATTTGAGTGAGTTTGCATCTAACTTTGTCAGATATCGTCGATTAACATCCATTGAAGCCCATTGAGGTCGTTTGTCACTTTGTGTTGAGTGAAAATTTTCTAAGTCTTTCTTCCTAATTTGAAGTCGAAATTCAACATTTCTGATATATTTGAGTGAGTTTGCATCTAACTTTGTCAGATATCGTCGATTAACATCCATTGAAGCCCATTGAGGTCGTTTGTCACTTTGTGTTTAGTGAAAATTTTCTAAGTCTATCTTCCTAATTTGGAGTCGAATTTCAACATTTCTGATATATTTGAGTGAGTTTGCATCTAACTTTGTCAGATATCGTCGATTTACATCCATTGAAGCCCATTGAGGTCGATTGTCACTTTGTGTTGAGTGAAAATTTTCTAAGTCTATCTTCCTAATTTGAAGTCGAATTTCAACATTTCTGATATATTTGAGTGAGTTTGCATCTAACTTTGTCAGATATCGTCGATTAACATCCATTGAAGCCCATTGAGGTCGTTTGTCACTTTGTGTTTAGTGAAAATTTTCTAAGTCTATCTTCCTAATTTGGAGTCGAATTTCAACATTTCTGATATATTTGAGTGAGTTTGCATCTAACTTTGTCAGATATCGTCGATTTACATCCATTGAAGCCCATTGAGGTCGATTGTCACTTTGTGTTGAGTGAAAATTTTCTAAGTCTATCTTCCTAATTTGAAGTCGAATTTCAACATTTCTGATATATTTGAGTGAGTTTGCATCTAACTTTGTCAGATATCGTCGATTTACATCCATTGAAGCCCATTGAGGTCGATTGTCACTTTGTGTTGAGTGAAAATTTTCTAAGTCTACTTCCTAATTTGAAGTCGAATTTCAACATTTCTGATATATTTGAGTGAGTTTGCATCTAACTTTGTCAGATATCGTCGATTAACATCCATTGAAGCCCATTGAGGTCGTTTGTCACTTTGTGTTGAGTGAAAATTTTCTAAGTCTTTCTTCCTAATTTGAAGTCGAAATTCAACATTTCTGATATATTTGAGTGAGTTTGCATCTAACTTTGTCAGATATCGTCGATTAACATCCATTGAAGCCCATTGAGGTCGTTTGTCACTTTGTGTTGAGTGAAAATTTTCTAAGTCTTTCTTCCTAATTTGAAGTCGAAATTCAACATTTCTGATATATTTGAGTGAGTTTGCATCTAACTTTGTCAGATATCGTCGATTTACATCTATTGAAGCCCATTGAGGTCGATTGTCACTTTGTGTTTAGTGAAAATTTTCTAAGTCTATCTTCCTAATTTGGAGTCGAATTTCAACATTTCTGATATATTTGAGTGAGTTTGCATCTAACTTTGTCAGATATCGTCGATTTACATCCATTGAAGCCCATTGAGGTCGATCGTCACTTTGTGTTGAGTGAAAATTTTCTAAGTCTATCTTCCTAATTTGAAGTCGAATTTCAACATTTCTGATATATTTGAGTGAGTTTGCATCTAACTTTGTCAGATATCGTCGATTAACATCCATTGAAGCCCATTGAGGTCGTTTGTCACGTTGTGTTGAGTGAAAATTTTCTAAGTCTTTCTTCCTAATTTGAAGTCGAAATTCAACATTTCTGATATATTTGAGTGAGTTTGCATCTAACTTTGTCAGATATCGTCGATTTACATCCATTGAAGCCCATTGATGTCGATTGTCACTTTGTGTTGAGTGAAAATTTTCTAAGTCTATCTTCCTAATTTGAAGTCGAATTTCAACATTTCTGATATATTTGAGTGAGTTTGCATCTAACTTTGTCAGATATCGTCGATTTACATCCATTGAAGCCCATTGAGGTCGATTGTCACTTTGTGTTGAGTGAAAATTTTCTAAGTCTATCTTCCTAATTTGAAGTCGAATTTCAACATTTCTGATATATTTGACTGAGTTTGCATCTAACTTTGTCAGATATCGTCGATTAACATCCATTGAAGCCCATTGAGGTCGTTTGTCACTTTGTGTTGAGTGAAAATTTTCTAAGTCTTTCTTCCTAATTTCAAGTCGAAATTCAACATTTCTGATATATTTAAGTGAGTTTGCATCTAACTTTGTCAGATATCGTCGATTTACATCCATTGAAGCCCATTGAGGTCGATTGTCACTTTGTGTTGAGTGAAAATTTTCTAAGTCTATCTTCCTAATTTGAAGTCGAATTTCAACATTTCTGATATATTTGAGTGAGTTTGCATCTAACTTTGTCAGATATCGTCGATTTACATCCATTGAAGCCCATTGAAGTCGATTGTCACTTTGTATTGAGTGAAAATTTTCTAAGTCTATCTTCCTAATTTGAAGTCGAATTTCAACATTTCTGATATATTTGAGTGAGTTTGCATCTAACTTTGTCAGATATCGTCGATTAACATCCATTGAAGCCCATTGAGGTCGTTTGTCACTTTGTGTTGAGTGAAAATTTTCTAAGTCTTTCTTCCTAATTTGAAGTCGAAATTCAACATTTCTGATATATTTGAGTGAGTTTGCATCTAACTTTGTCAGATATCGTCGATTAACATCCATTGAAGCCCATTGAGGTCGTTTGTCACTTTGTGTTGAGTGAAAATTTTCTAAGTCTTTCTTCCTAATTTGAAGTCGAAATTCAACATTTCTGATATATTTGAGTGAGTTTGCATCTAACTTTGTCAGATATCGTCGATTTACATCCATTGAAGCCCATTGAGGTCGATTGTCACTTTGTGTTTATTGAAAATTTTCTAAGTCTTTCTTCCTAATTTGAAGTCGAAATTCAACATTTCTGATATATTTGAGTGAGTTTGCATCTAACTTTGTCAGATATCGTCGATTAACATCCATTGAAGCCCATTGAGGTCGTTTGTCACTTTGTGTTGAGTGAAAATTTTCTAAGTCTTTCTTCCTAATTTGAAGTCGAAATTCAACATTTCTGATATATTTGAGTGAGTTTGCATCTAACTTTGTCAGATATCGTCGATTTACATCCATTGAAGCCCATTGAAGTCGATTGTCACTTTGTGTTGAGTGAAAATTTTCTAAGTCTATCTTCCTAATTTGAAGTCGAATTTCAACATTTCTGATATATTTGAGTGAGTTTGCATCTAACTTTGTCAGATATCGTCGATTAACATCCATTGAAGCCCATTGAGGTCGTTTGTCACTTTGTGTTGAGTGAAAATTTTCTAAGTCTTTCTTCCTAATTTGAAGTCGAAATTCAACATTTCTGATATATTTGAGTGAGTTTGCATCTAACTTTGTCAGATATCGTCGATTAACATCCATTGAAGCCCATTGAGGTCGTTTGTCACTTTGTGTTGAGTGAAAATTTTCTAAGTCTTTCTTCCTAATTTGAAGTCGAAATTCAACATTTCTGATATATTTGAGTGAGTTTGCATCTAACTTTGTCAGATATCGTCGATTTACATCCATTGAAGCCCATTGAGGTCGATTGTCACTTTGTGTTGAGTGAAAATTTTCTAAGTCTTTCTTCCTAATTTGAAGTCGAAATTCAACATTTCTGATATATTTGAGTGAGTTTGCATCTAACTTTGTCAGATATCGTCGATTTACATCCATTGAAGCCCATTGAGGTCGATTGTCACTTTGTGTTGAGTGAAAATTTTCTAAGTCTATCTTCCTAATTTGAAGTCGAATTTCAACATTTCTGATATATTTGAGTGAGTTTGCATCTAACTTTGTCAGATATCGTCGATTTACATCCATTGAAGCCCATTGAAGTCGATTGTCACTTTGTGTTGAGTGAAAATTTTCTAAGTCTATCTTCCTAATTTGAAGTCGAATTTCAACATTTCTGATATATTTGAGTGAGTTTGCATCTAACTTTGTCAGATATCGTCGATTAACATCCATTGAAGCCCATTGAGGTCGTTTGTCACTTTGTGTTGAGTGAAAATTTTCTAAGTCTTTCTTCCTAATTTGAAGTCGAAATTCAACATTTCTGATATATTTGAGTGAGTTTGCATCTAACTTTGTCAGATATCGTCGATTAACATCCATTGAAGCCCATTGAGGTCGTTTGTCACTTTGTGTTGAGTGAAAATTTTCTAAGTCTTTCTTCCTAATTTGAAGTCGAAATTCAACATTTCTGATATATTTGAGTGAGTTTGCATCTAACTTTGTCAGATATCGTCGATTTACATCCATTGAAGCCCATTGAGGTCGATTGTCACTTTGTGTTTAGTGAAAATTTTCTAAGTCTTTCTTCCTAATTTGAAGTCGAAATTCAACATTTCTGATATATTTGAGTGAGTTTGCATCTAACTTTGTCAGATATCGTCGATTAACATCCATTGAAGCCCATTGAGGTCGTTTGTCACTTTGTGTTGAGTGAAAATTTTCTAAGTCTTTCTTCCTAATTTGAAGTCGAAATTCAACATTTCTGATATATTTGAGTGAGTTTGCATCTAACTTTGTCAGATATCGTCGATTTACATCCATTGAAGCCCATTGAAGTCGATTGTCACTTTGTGTTGAGTGAAAATTTTCTAAGTCTATCTTCCTAATTTGAAGTCGAATTTCAACATTTCTGATATATTTGAGTGAGTTTGCATCTAACTTTGTCAGATATCGTCGATTAACATCCATTGAAGCCCATTGAGGTCGTTTGTCACTTTGTGTTGAGTGAAAATTTTCTAAGTCTTTCTTCCTAATTTGAAGTCGAAATTCAACATTTCTGATATATTTGAGTGAGTTTGCATCTAACTTTGTCAGATATCGTCGATTAACATCCATTGAAGCCCATTGAGGTCGTTTGTCACTTTGTGTTGAGTGAAAATTTTCTAAGTCTTTCTTCCTAATTTGAAGTCGAAATTCAACATTTCTGATATATTTGAGTGAGTTTGCATCTAACTTTGTCAGATATCGTCGATTAACATCCATTGAAGCCCATTGAGGTCGTTTGTCACTTTGTGTTGAGTGAAAATTTTCTAAGTCTTTCTTCCTAATTTGAAGTCGAAATTCAACATTTCTGATATATTTGAGTGAGTTTGCATCTAACTTTGTCAGATATCGTCGATTAACATCCATTGAAGCCCATTGAGGTCGTTTGTCACTTTGTGTTGAGTGAAAATTTTCTAAGTCTTTCTTCCTAATTTGAAGTCGAAATTCAACATTTCTGATATATTTGAGTGAGTTTGCATCTAACTTTGTCAGATATCGTCGATTTACATCCATTGAAGCCCATTGAGGTCGATTGTCACTTTGTGTTTAGTGAAAATTTTCTAAGTCTTTCTTCCTAATTTGGAGTCGAATTTCAACATTTCTGATATATTTGAGTGAGTTTGCATCTAACTTTGTCAGATATCGTCGATTTACATCCATTGAAGCCCATTGAGGTCGATTGTCACTTTGTGTTGAGTGAAAATTTTCTAAGTCTTTCTTCCTAATTTGAAGTCGAAATTCAACATTTCTGATATATTTGAGTGAGTTTGCATCTAACTTTGTCAGATATCGTCGATTTACATCCATTGAAGCCCATTGAGGTCGATTGTCACTTTGTGTTTAGTGAAAATTTTCTAAGTCTATCTTCCTAATTTGGAGTCGAATTTCAACATTTCTGATATATTTGAGTGAGTTTGCATCTAACTTTGTCAGATATCGTCGATTTACATCCATTGAAGCCCATTGAGGTCGATTGTCACTTTGTGTTGAGTGAAAATTTTCTAAGTCTATCTTCCTAATTTGAAGTCGAATTTCAACATTTCTGATATATTTGAGTGAGTTTGCATCTAACTTTGTCAGATATCGTCGATTTACATCCATTGAAGCCCATTGAGGTCGATTGTCACTTTGTGTTGAGTGAAAATTTTCTAAGTCTATCTTCCTAATTTGAAGTCGAATTTCAACATTTCTGATATATTTGAGTGAGTTTGCATCTAACTTTGTCAGATATCGTCGATTTACATCCATTGAAGCCCATTGAGGTCGATTGTCACTTTGTGTTGAGTGAAAATTTTCTAAGTCTACTTCCTAATTTGAAGTCGAATTTCAACATTTCTGATATATTTGAGTGAGTTTGCATCTAACTTTGTCAGATATCGTCGATTAACATCCATTGAAGCCCATTGAGGTCGTTTGTCACTTTGTGTTGAGTGAAAATTTTCTAAGTCTTTCTTCCTAATTTGAAGTCGAAATTCAACATTTCTGATATATTTGAGTGAGTTTGCATCTAACTTTGTCAGATATCGTCGATTAACATCCATTGAAGCCCATTGAGGTCGTTTGTCACTTTGTGTTGAGTGAAAATTTTCTAAGTCTTTCTTCCTAATTTGAAGTCGAAATTCAACATTTCTGATATATTTGAGTGAGTTTGCATCTAACTTTGTCAGATATCGTCGATTTACATCCATTGAAGCCCATTGAGGTCGATTGTCACTTTGTGTTGAGTGAAAATTTTCTAAGTCTATCTTCCTAATTTGAAGTCGAATTTCAACATTTCTGATATATTTGAGTGAGTTTGCATCTAACTTTGTCAGATATCGTCGATTTACATCCATTGAAGCCCATTGAGGTCGATTGTCACTTTGTGTTGAGTGAAAATTTTCTAAGTCTATCTTCCTAATTTGAAGTCGAATTTCAACATTTCTGATATATTTGAGTGAGTTTGCATCTAACTTTGTCAGATATCGTCGATTTACATCCATTGAAGCCCATTGAGGTCGATTGTCACTTTGTGTTGAGTGAAAATTTTCTAAGTCTACTTCCTAATTTGAAGTCGAATTTCAACATTTCTGATATATTTGAGTGAGTTTGCATCTAACTTTGTCAGATATCGTCGATTAACATCCATTGAAGCCCATTGAGGTCGTTTGTCACTTTGTGTTGAGTGAAAATTTTCTAAGTCTTTCTTCCTAATTTGAAGTCGAAATTCAACATTTCTGATATATTTGAGTGAGTTTGCATCTAACTTTGTCAGATATCGTCGATTAACATCCATTGAAGCCCATTGAGGTCGTTTGTCACTTTGTGTTGAGTGAAAATTTTCTAAGTCTTTCTTCCTAATTTGAAGTCGAAATTCAACATTTCTGATATATTTGAGTGAGTTTGCATCTAACTTTGTCAGATATCGTCGATTTACATCCATTGAAGCCCATTGAGGTCGATTGTCACTTTGTGTTTAGTGAAAATTTTCTAAGTCTATCTTCCTAATTTGGAGTCGAATTTCAACATTTCTGATATATTTGAGTGAGTTTGCATCTAACTTTGTCAGATATCGTCGATTTACATCCATTGAAGCCCATTGAGGTCGATTGTCATTTTCTGTTGAGTGAAAATTTTCTAAGTCTATCTTCCTAATTTGAAGTCGAATTTCAACATTTCTGATATATTTGAGTGAGTTTGCATCTAACTTTGTCAGATATCGTCGATTTACATCCATTGAAGCCCATTGAGGTCGATTGTCACTTTGTGTTGAGTGAAAATTTTCTAAGTCTATCTTCCTAATTTGAAGTCGAATTTCAACATTTCTGATATATTTGAGTGAGTTTGCATCTAACTTTGTCAGATATCGTCGATTTACATCCATTGAAGCCCATTGAGGTCGATTGTCACTTTGTGTTGAGTGAAAATTTTCTAAGTCTACTTCCTAATTTGAAGTCGAATTTCAACATTTCTGATATATTTGAGTGAGTTTGCATCTAACTTTGTCAGATATCGTCGATTAACATCCATTGAAGCCCATTGAGGTCGTTTGTCACTTTGTGTTGAGTGAAAATTTTCTAAGTCTTTCTTCCTAATTTGAAGTCGAAATTCAACATTTCTGATATATTTGAGTGAGTTTGCATCTAACTTTGTCAGATATCGTCGATTAACATCCATTGAAGCCCATTGAGGTCGTTTGTCACTTTGTGTTGAGTGAAAATTTTCTAAGTCTTTCTTCCTAATTTGAAGTCGAAATTCAACATTTCTGATATATTTGAGTGAGTTTGCATCTAACTTTGTCAGATATCGTCGATTTACATCCATTGAAGCCCATTGAGGTCGATTGTCACTTTGTGTTTAGTGAAAATTTTCTAAGTCTATCTTCCTAATTTGGAGTCGAATTTCAACATTTCTGATATATTTGAGTGAGTTTGCATCTAACTTTGTCAGATATCGTCGATTTACATCCATTGAAGCCCATTGAGGTCGATTGTCACTTTGTGTTGAGTGAAAATTTTCTAAGTCTATCTTCCTAATTTGAAGTCGAATTTCAACATTTCTGATATATTTGAGTGAGTTTGCATCTAACTTTGTCAGATATCGTCGATTAACATCCATTGAAGCCCATTGAGGTCGTTTGTCACTTTGTGTTGAGTGAAAATTTTCTAAGTCTTTCTTCCTAATTTGAAGTCGAAATTCAACATTTCTGATATATTTGAGTGAGTTTGCATCTAACTTTGTCAGATATCGTCGATTAACATCCATTGAAGCCCATTGAGGTCGTTTGTCACTTTGTGTTGAGTGAAAATTTTCTAAGTCTTTCTTCCTAATTTGAAGTCGAAATTCAACATTTCTGATATATTTGAGTGAGTTTGCATCTAACTTTGTCAGATATCGTCGATTAACATCCATTGAAGCCCATTGAGGTCGTTTGTCACTTTGTGTTGAGTGAAAATTTTCTAAGTCTTTCTTCCTAATTTGAAGTCGAAATTCAACATTTCTGATATATTTGAGTGAGTTTGCATCTAACTTTGTCAGATATCGTCGATTTACATCCATTGAAGCCCATTGAGGTCGATTGTCACTTTGTGTTTAGTGAAAATTTTCTAAGTCTTTCTTCCTAATTTGAAGTCGAAATTCAACATTTCTGATATATTTGAGTGAGTTTGCATCTAACTTTGTCAGATATCGTCGATTAACATCCATTGAAGCCCATTGAGGTCGTTTGTCACTTTGTGTTGAGTGAAAATTTTCTAAGTCTTTCTTCCTAATTTGAAGTCGAAATTCAACATTTCTGATATATTTGAGTGAGTTTGCATCTAACTTTGTCAGATATCGTCGATTTACATCCATTGAAGCCCATTGAAGTCGATTGTCACTTTGTGTTGAGTGAAAATTTTCTAAGTCTATCTTCCTAATTTGAAGTCGAATTTCAACATTTCTGATATATTTGAGTGAGTTTGCAACTAACTTTGTCAGATATCGTCGATTAACATCCATTGAAGCCCATTGAGGTCGTTTGTCACTTTGTGTTGAGTGAAAATTTTCTAAGTCTTTCTTCCTAATTTGAAGTCGAAATTCAACATTTCTGATATATTCGAGTGAGTTTGCATCTAACTTTGTCAGATATCGTCGATTAACATCCATTGAAGCCCATTGAGGTCGTTTGTCACTTTGTGTTGAGTGAAAATTTTCTAAGTCTTTCTTCCTAATTTGAAGTCGAAATTCAACATTTCTGATATATTTGAGTGAGTTTGCATCTAACTTTGTCAGATATCGTCGATTAACATCCATTGAAGCCCATTGAGGTCGTTTGTCACTTTGTGTTGAGTGAAAATTTTCTAAGTCTTTCTTCCTAATTTGAAGTCGAAATTCAACATTTCTGATATATTTGAGTGAGTTTGCATCTAACTTTGTCAGATATCGTCGATTAACATCCATTGAAGCCCATTGAGGTCGTTTGTCACTTTGTGTTGAGTGAAAATTTTCTAAGTCTTTCTTCCTAATTTGAAGTCGAAATTCAACATTTCTGATATATTTGAGTGAGTTTGCATCTAACTTTGTCAGATATCGTCGATTTACATCCATTGAAGCCCATTGAGGTCGATTGTCACTTTGTGTTTAGTGAAAATTTTCTAAGTCTTTCTTCCTAATTTGGAGTCGAATTTCAACATTTCTGATATATTTGAGTGAGTTTGCATCTAACTTTGTCAGATATCGTCGATTTACATCCATTGAAGCCCATTGAGGTCGATTGTCACTTTGTGTTGAGTGAAAATTTTCTAAGTCTATCTTCCTAATTTGAAGTCGAATTTCAACATTTCTGATATATTTGAGTGAGTTTGCATCTAACTTTGTCAGATATCGTCGATTAACATCCATTGAAGCCCATTGAGGTCGTTTGTCACTTTGTGTTGAGTGAAAATTTTCTAAGTCTATCTTCCTAATTTGGAGTCGAATTTCAACATTTCTGATATATTTGAGTGAGTTTGCATCTAACTTTGTCAGATATAGTCGATTAACATCCATTGAAGCCCATTGAGGTCGTTTGTCACTTTGTGTTGAGTGGAAATTTTCTAAGTCTATCTTCCTAATTTGAAGTCGAATTTCAACATTTCTGATATATTTGAGTGAGTTTGCATCTAACTTTGTCAGATATCGTCGATTAACATCCATTGAAGCCCATTGAGGTCGTTTGTCACTTTGTGTTTAGTGAAAATTTTCTAAGTCTATCTTCCTAATTTGGAGTCGAATTTCAACATTTCTGATATATTTGAGTGAGTTTGCATCTAACTTTGTCAGATATCGTCGATTTACATCCATTGAAGCCCATTGAGGTCGATTGTCACTTTGTGTTGAGTGAAAATTTTCTAAGTCTATCTTCCTAATTTGAAGTCGAATTTCAACATTTCTGATATATTTGAGTGAGTTTGCATCTAACTTTGTCAGATATCGTCGATTTACATCCATTGAAGCCCATTGAGGTCGATTGTCACTTTGTGTTGAGTGAAAATTTTCTAAGTCTACTTCCTAATTTGAAGTCGAATTTCAACATTTCTGATATATTTGAGTGAGTTTGCATCTAACTTTGTCAGATATCGTCGATTAACATCCATTGAAGCCCATTGAGGTCGTTTGTCACTTTGTGTTGAGTGAAAATTTTCTAAGTCTTTCTTCCTAATTTGAAGTCGAAATTCAACATTTCTGATATATTTGAGTGAGTTTGCATCTAACTTTGTCAGATATCGTCGATTAACATCCATTGAAGCCCATTGAGGTCGTTTGTCACTTTGTGTTGAGTGAAAATTTTCTAAGTCTTTCTTCCTAATTTGAAGTCGAAATTCAACATTTCTGATATATTTGAGTGAGTTTGCATCTAACTTTGTCAGATATCGTCGATTTACATCCATTGAAGCCCATTGAGGTCGATTGTCACTTTGTGTTTAGTGAAAATTTTCTAAGTCTATCTTCCTAATTTGGAGTCGAATTTCAACATTTCTGATATATTTGAGTGAGTTTGCATCTAACTTTGTCAGATATCGTCGATTTACATCCATTGAAGCCCATTGAGGTCGATTGTCACTTTGTGTTGAGTGAAAATTTTCTAAGTCTATCTTCCTAATTTGAAGTCGAATTTCAACATTTCTGATATATTTGAGTGAGTTTGCATCTAACTTTGTCAGATATCGTCGATTAACATCCATTGAAGCCCATTGAGGTCGTTTGTCACTTTGTGTTGAGTGAAAATTTTCTAAGTCTTTCTTCCTAATTTGAAGTCGAAATTCAACATTTCTGATATATTTGAGTGAGTTTGCATCTAACTTTGTCAGATATCGTCGATTAACATCCATTGAAGCCCATTGAGGTCGTTTGTCACTTTGTGTTGAGTGAAAATTTTCTAAGTCTTTCTTCCTAATTTGAAGTCGAAATTCAACATTTCTGATATATTTGAGTGAGTTTGCATCTAACTTTGTCAGATATCGTCGATTAACATCCATTGAAGCCCATTGAGGTCGTTTGTCACTTTGTGTTGAGTGAAAATTTTCTAAGTCTTTCTTCCTAATTTGAAGTCGAAATTCAACATTTCTGATATATTTGAGTGAGTTTGCATCTAACTTTGTCAGATATCGTCGATTTACATCCATTGAAGCCCATTGAGGTCGATTGTCACTTTGTGTTTAGTGAAAATTTTCTAAGTCTTTCTTCCTAATTTGAAGTCGAAATTCAACATTTCTGATATATTTGAGTGAGTTTGCATCTAACTTTGTCAGATATCGTCGATTAACATCCATTGAAGCCCATTGAGGTCGTTTGTCACTTTGTGTTGAGTGAAAATTTTCTAAGTCTTTCTTCCTAATTTGAAGTCGAAATTCAACATTTCTGATATATTTGAGTGAGTTTGCATCTAACTTTGTCAGATATCGTCGATTTACATCCATTGAAGCCCATTGAAGTCGATTGTCACTTTGTGTTGAGTGAAAATTTTCTAAGTCTATCTTCCTAATTTGAAGTCGAATTTCAACATTTCTGATATATTTGAGTGAGTTTGCATCTAACTTTGTCAGATATCGTCGATTAACATCCATTGAAGCCCATTGAGGTCGTTTGTCACTTTGTGTTGAGTGAAAATTTTCTAAGTCTTTCTTCCTAATTTGAAGTCGAAATTCAACATTTCTGATATATTTGAGTGAGTTTGCATCTAACTTTGTCAGATATCGTCGATTAACATCCATTGAAGCCCATTGAGGTCGTTTGTCACTTTGTGTTGAGTGAAAATTTTCTAAGTCTTTCTTCCTAATTTGAAGTCGAAATTCAACATTTCTGATATATTTGAGTGAGTTTGCATCTAACTTTGTCAGATATCGTCGATTAACATCCATTGAAGCCCATTGAGGTCGTTTGTCACTTTGTGTTGAGTGAAAATTTTCTAAGTCTTTCTTCCTAATTTGAAGTCGAAATTCAACATTTCTGATATATTTGAGTGAGTTTGCATCTAACTTTGTCAGATATCGTCGATTAACATCCATTGAAGCCCATTGAGGTCGTTTGTCACTTTGTGTTGAGTGAAAATTTTCTAAGTCTTTCTTCCTAATTTGAAGTCGAAATTCAACATTTCTGATATATTTGAGTGAGTTTGCATCTAACTTTGTCAGATATCGTCGATTTACATCCATTGAAGCCCATTGAGGTCGATTGTCACTTTGTGTTTAGTGAAAATTTTCTAAGTCTTTCTTCCTAATTTGAAGTCGAAATTCAACATTTCTGATATATTTGAGTGAGTTTGCATCTAACTTTGTCAGATATCGTCGATTAACATCCATTGAAGCCCATTGAGGTCGTTTGTCACTTTGTGTTGAGTGAAAATTTTCTAAGTCTTTCTTCCTAATTTGAAGTCGAAATTCAACATTTCTGATATATTTGAGTGAGTTTGCATCTAACTTTGTCAGATATCGTCGATTTACATCCATTGAAGCCCATTGAAGTCGATTGTCACTTTGTGTTGAGTGAAAATTTTCTAAGTCTATCTTCCTAATTTGAAGTCGAATTTCAACATTTCTGATATATTTGAGTGAGTTTGCATCTAACTTTGTCAGATATCGTCGATTAACATCCATTGAAGCCCATTGAGGTCGTTTGTCACTTTGTGTTGAGTGAAAATTTTCTAAGTCTTTCTTCCTAATTTGAAGTCGAAATTCAACATTTCTGATATATTTGAGTGAGTTTGCATCTAACTTTGTCAGATATCGTCGATTAACATCCATTGAAGCCCATTGAGGTCGTTTGTCACTTTGTGTTGAGTGAAAATTTTCTAAGTCTTTCTTCCTAATTTGAAGTCGAAATTCAACATTTCTGATATATTTGAGTGAGTTTGCATCTAACTTTGTCAGATATCGTCGATTAACATCCATTGAAGCCCATTGAGGTCGTTTGTCACTTTGTGTTGAGTGAAAATTTTCTAAGTCTTTCTTCCTAATTTGAAGTCGAAATTCAACATTTCTGATATATTTGAGTGAGTTTGCATCTAACTTTGTCAGATATCGTCGATTTACATCCATTGAAGCCCATTGAGGTCGATTGTCACTTTGTGTTTAGTGAAAATTTTCTAAGTCTATCTTCCTAATTTGGAGTCGAATTTCAACATTTCTGATATATTTGAGTGAGTTTGCATCTAACTTTGTCAGATATCGTCGATTTACATCCATTGAAGCCCATTGAGGTCGATTGTCACTTTGTGTTGAGTGAAAATTTTCTAAGTCTATCTTCCTAATTTGAAGTCGAATTTCAACATTTCTGATATATTTGAGTGAGTTTGCATCTAACTTTGTCAGATATCGTCGATTAACATCCATTGAAGCCCATTGAGGTCGTTTGTCACGTTGTGTTGAGTGAAAATTTTCTCAGTCTTTCTTCCTAATTTGAAGTCGAAATTCAACATTTCTGATATATTTGAGTGAGTTTGCATCTAACTTTGTCAGATATCGTCGATTTACATCCATTGAAGCCCATTGATGTCGATTGTCACTTTGTGTTGAGTGAAAATTTTCTAAGTCTATCTTCCTAATTTGAAGTCGAATTTCAACATTTCTGATATATTTGAGTGAGTTTGCATCTAACTTTGTCAGATATCGTCGATTTACATCCATTGAAGCCCATTGAGGTCGATTGTCACTTTGTGTTGAGTGAAAATTTTCTAAGTCTATCTTCCTAATTTGAAGTCGAATTTCAACATTTCTGATATATTTGACTGAGTTTGCATCTAACTTTGTCAGATATCGTCGATTAACATCCATTGAAGCCCATTGAGGTCGTTTGTCACTTTGTGTTGAGTGAAAATTTTCTAAGTCTTTCTTCCTAATTTCAAGTCGAAATTCAACATTTCTGATATATTTAAGTGAGTTTGCATCTAACTTTGTCAGATATCGTCGATTTACATCCATTGAAGCCCATTGAGGTCGATTGTCACTTTGTGTTGAGTGAAAATTTTCTAAGTCTATCTTCCTAATTTGAAGTCGAATTTCAACATTTCTGATATATTTGAGTGAGTTTGCATCTAACTTTGTCAGATATCGTCGATTTACATCCATTGAAGCCCATTGAAGTCGATTGTCACTTTGTGTTGAGTGAAAATTTTCTAAGTCTATCTTCCTAATTTGAAGTCGAATTTCAACATTTCTGATATATTTGAGTGAGTTTGCATCTAACTTTGTCAGATATCGTCGATTAACATCCATTGAAGCCCATTGAGGTCGTTTGTCACTTTGTGTTGAGTGAAAATTTTCTAAGTCTTTCTTCCTAATTTGAAGTCGAAATTCAACATTTCTGATATATTTGAGTGAGTTTGCATCTAACTTTGTCAGATATCGTCGATTTACATCCATTGAAGCCCATTGAGGTCGATTGTCACTTTGTGTTGAGTGAAAATTTTCTAAGTCTATCTTCCTAATTTGAAGTCGAATTTCAACATTTCTGATATATTTGAGTGAGTTTGCATCTAACTTTGTCAGATATCGTCGATTAACATCCATTGAAGCCCATTGAGGTCGTTTGTCACTTTGTGTTGAGTGAAAATTTTCTAAGTCTATCTTCCTAATTTGAAGTCGAATTTCAACATTTCTGATATATTTGAGTGAGTTTGCATCTAACTTTGTCAGATATCGTCGATTTACATCCATTGAAGCCCATTGAGGTCGATTGTCACTTTGTGTTGAGTGAAAATTTTCTAAGTCTATCTTCCTAATTTGAAGTCGAATTTCAACATTTCTGATATATTTGAGTGAGTTTGCATCTAACTTTGTCAGATATCGTCGATTTACATCCATTGAAGCCCATTGAGGTCGATTGTCACTTTGTGTTGAGTGAAAATTTTCTAAGTCTATCTTCCTAATTTGAAGTCGAATTTCAACATTTCTGATATATTTGAGTGAGTTTGCATCTAACTTTGTCAGATATCGTCGATTAACATCCATTGAAGCCCATTGAGGTCGTTTGTCACTTTGTGTTGAGTGAAAATTTTCTAAGTCTTTCTTCCTAATTTGAAGTCGAAATTCAACATTTCTGATATATTTGAGTGAGTTTGCATCTAACTTTGTCAGATATCGTCGATTTACATCCATTGAAGCCCATTGAGGTCGATTGTCACTTTGTGTTTAGTGAAAATTTTCTAAGTCTATCTTCCTAATTTGGAGTCGAATTTCAACATTTCTGATATATTTGAGTGAGTTTGCATCTAACTTTGTCAGATATCGTCGATTTACATCCATTGAAGCCCATTGAGGTCGATTGTCACTTTGTGTTGAGTGAAAATTTTCTAAGTCTATCTTCCTAATTTGAAGTCGAATTTCAACATTTCTGATATATTTGAGTGAGTTTGCATCTAACTTTGTCAGATATCGTCGATTAACATCCATTGAAGCCCATTGAGGTCGTTTGTCACGTTGTGTTGAGTGAAAATTTTCTCAGTCTTTCTTCCTAATTTGAAGTCGAAATTCAACATTTCTGATATATTTGAGTGAGTTTGCATCTAACTTTGTCAGATATCGTCGATTTACATCCATTGAAGCCCATTGATGTCGATTGTCACTTTGTGTTGAGTGAAAATTTTCTAAGTCTATCTTCCTAATTTGAAGTCGAATTTCAACATTTCTGATATATTTGAGTGAGTTTGCATCTAACTTTGTCAGATATCGTCGATTTACATCCATTGAAGCCCATTGAGGTCGATTGTCACTTTGTGTTGAGTGAAAATTTTCTAAGTCTATCTTCCTAATTTGAAGTCGAATTTCAACATTTCTGATATATTTGACTGAGTTTGCATCTAACTTTGTCAGATATCGTCGATTAACATCCATTGAAGCCCATTGAGGTCGTTTGTCACTTTGTGTTGAGTGAAAATTTTCTAAGTCTTTCTTCCTAATTTCAAGTCGAAATTCAACATTTCTGATATATTTAAGTGAGTTTGCATCTAACTTTGTCAGATATCGTCGATTTACATCCATTGAAGCCCATTGAGGTCGATTGTCACTTTGTGTTGAGTGAAAATTTTCTAAGTCTATCTTCCTAATTTGAAGTCGAATTTCAACATTTCTGATATATTTGAGTGAGTTTGCATCTAACTTTGTCAGATATCGTCGATTTACATCCATTGAAGCCCATTGAAGTCGATTGTCACTTTGTGTTGAGTGAAAATTTTCTAAGTCTATCTTCCTAATTTGAAGTCGAATTTCAACATTTCTGATATATTTGAGTGAGTTTGCATCTAACTTTGTCAGATATCGTCGATTAACATCCATTGAAGCCCATTGAGGTCGTTTGTCACTTTGTGTTGAGTGAAAATTTTCTAAGTCTTTCTTCCTAATTTGAAGTCGAAATTCAACATTTCTGATATATTTGAGTGAGTTTGCATCTAACTTTGTCAGATATCGTCGATTAACATCCATTGAAGCCCATTGAGGTCGTTTGTCACTTTGTGTTGAGTGAAAATTTTCTAAGTCTTTCTTCCTAATTTGAAGTCGAAATTCAACATTTCTGATATATTTGAGTGAGTTTGCATCTAACTTTGTCAGATATCGTCGATTTACATCCATTGAAGCCCATTGAGGTCGATTGTCACTTTGTGTTTAGTGAAAATTTTCTAAGTCTATCTTCCTAATTTGGAGTCGAATTTCAACATTTCTGATATATTTGAGTGAGTTTGCATCTAACTTTGTCAGATATCGTCGATTTACATCCATTGAAGCCCATTGAGGTCGATTGTCACTTTGTGTTGAGTGAAAATTTTCTAAGTCTATCTTCCTAATTTGAAGTCGAATTTCAACATTTCTGATATATTTGAGTGAGTTTGCATCTAACTTTGTCAGATATCGTCGATTAACATCCATTGAAGCCCATTGAGGTCGTTTGTCACTTTGTGTTGAGTGAAAATTTTCTAAGTCTATCTTCCTAATTTGGAGTCGAATTTCAACATTTCTGATATATTTGAGTGAGTTTGCATCTAACTTTGTCAGATATAGTCGATTAACATCCATTGAAGCCCATTGAGGTCGTTTGTCACTTTGTGTTGAGTGGAAATTTTCTAAGTCTATCTTCCTAATTTGAAGTCGAATTTCAACATTTCTGATATATTTGAGTGAGTTTGCATCTAACTTTGTCAGATATCGTCGATTAACATCCATTGAAGCCCATTGAGGTCGTTTGTCACTTTGTGTTGAGTGAAAATTTTCTAAGTCTTTCTTCCTAATTTGAAGTCGAAATTCAACATTTCTGATATATTTGAGTGAGTTTGCATCTAACTTTGTCAGATATCGTCGATTTACATCCATTGAAGCCCATTGAGGTCGATTGTCACTTTGTGTTTAGTGAAAATTTTCTAAGTCTATCTTCCTAATTTGGAGTCGAATTTCAACATTTCTGATATATTTGAGTGAGTTTGCATCTAACTTTGTCAGATATCGTCGATTTACATCCATTGAAGCCCATTGAGGTCGATTGTCACTTTGTGTTGAGTGAAAATTTTCTAAGTCTATCTTCCTAATTTGAAGTCGAATTTCAACATTTCTGATATATTTGAGTGAGTTTGCATCTAACTTTGTCAGATATCGTCGATTAACATCCATTGAAGCCCATTGAGGTCGTTTGTCACTTTGTGTTGAGTGAAAATTTTCTAAGTCTATCTTCCTAATTTGGAGTCGAATTTCAACATTTCTGATATATTTGAGTGAGTTTGCATCTAACTTTGTCAGATATAGTCGATTAACATCCATTGAAGCCCATTGAGGTCGTTTGTCACTTTGTGTTGAGTGGAAATTTTCTAAGTCTATCTTCCTAATTTGAAGTCGAATTTCAACATTTCTGATATATTTGAGTGAGTTTGCATCTAACTTTGTCAGATATCGTCGATTAACATCCATTGAAGCCCATTGAGGTCGTTTGTCACTTTGTGTTTAGTGAAAATTTTCTAAGTCTATCTTCCTAATTTGGAGTCGAATTTCAACATTTCTGATATATTTGAGTGAGTTTGCATCTAACTTTGTCAGATATCGTCGATTTACATCCATTGAAGCCCATTGAGGTCGATTGTCACTTTGTGTTGAGTGAAAATTTTCTAAGTCTATCTTCCTAATTTGAAGTCGAATTTCAACATTTCTGATATATTTGAGTGAGTTTGCATCTAACTTTGTCAGATATCGTCGATTTACATCCATTGAAGCCCATTGAGGTCGATTGTCACTTTGTGTTGAGTGAAAATTTTCTAAGTCTATCTTCCTAATTTGAAGTCGAATTTCAACATTTCTGATATATTTGAGTGAGTTTGCATCTAACTTTGTCAGATATAGTCGATTAACATCCATTGAAGCCCATTGAGGTCGTTTGTCACTTTGTGTTGAGTGGAAATTTTCTAAGTCTATCTTCCTAATTTGAAGTCGAATTTCAACATTTCTGATATATTTGAGTGAGTTTGCATCTAACTTTGTCAGATATCGTCGATTAACATCCATTGAAGCCCATTGAGGTCGTTTGTCACTTTGTGTTTAGTGAAAATTTTCTAAGTCTATCTTCCTAATTTGGAGTCGAATTTCAACATTTCTGATATATTTGAGTGAGTTTGCATCTAACTTTGTCAGATATCGTCGATTTACATCCATTGAAGCCCATTGAGGTCGATTGTCACTTTGTGTTGAGTGAAAATTTTCTAAGTCTATCTTCCTAATTTGAAGTCGAATTTCAACATTTCTGATATATTTGAGTGAGTTTGCATCTAACTTTGTCAGATATCGTCGATTTACATCCATTGAAGCCCATTGAGGTCGATTGTCACTTTGTGTTGAGTGAAAATTTTCATAGTCTACTTCCTAATTTGAAGTCGAATTTCAACATTTCTGATATATTTGAGTGAGTTTGCATCTAACTTTGTCAGATATCGTCGATTAACATCCATTGAAGCCCATTGAGGTCGTTTGTCACTTTGTGTTGAGTGAAAATTTTCTAAGTCTTTCTTCCTAATTTGAAGTCGAAATTCAACATTTCTGATATATTTGAGTGAGTTTGCATCTAACTTTGTCAGATATCGTCGATTAACATCCATTGAAGCCCATTGAGGTCGTTTGTCACTTTGTGTTGAGTGAAAATTTTCTAAGTCTTTCTTCCTAATTTGAAGTCGAAATTCAACATTTCTGATATATTTGAGTGAGTTTGCATCTAACTTTGTCAGATATCGTCGATTTACATCCATTGAAGCCCATTGAGGTCGATTGTCACTTTGTGTTTAGTGAAAATTTTCTAAGTCTATCTTCCTAATTTGGAGTCGAATTTCAACATTTCTGATATATTTGAGTGAGTTTGCATCTAACTTTGTCAGATATCGTCGATTTACATCCATTGAAGCCCATTGAGGTCGATTGTCACTTTGTGTTGAGTGAAAATTTTCTAAGTCTATCTTCCTAATTTGAAGTCGAATTTCAACATTTCTGATATATTTGAGTGAGTTTGCATCTAACTTTGTCAGATATCGTCGATTAACATCCATTGAAGCCCATTGAGGTCGTTTGTCACGTTGTGTTGAGTGAAAATTTTCTAAGTCTTTCTTCCTAATTTGAAGTCGAATTTCAACATTTCTGATATATTTGAGTGAGTTTGCATCTAACTTTGTCAGATATCGTCGATTAACATCCATTGAAGCCCATTGAGGTCGTTTGTCACTTTGTGTTGAGTGAAAATTTTCTAAGTCTATCTTCCTAATTTGGAGTCGAATTTCAACATTTCTGATATATTTGAGTGAGTTTGCATCTAACTTTGTCAGATATAGTCGATTAACATCCATTGAAGCCCATTGAGGTCGTTTGTCACTTTGTGTTGAGTGGAAATTTTCTAAGTCTATCTTCCTAATTTGAAGTCGAATTTCAACATTTCTGATATATTTGAGTGAGTTTGCATCTAACTTTGTCAGATATCGTCGATTAACATCCATTGAAGCCCATTGAGGTCGTTTGTCACTTTGTGTTTAGTGAAAATTTTCTAAGTCTATCTTCCTAATTTGGAGTCGAATTTCAACATTTCTGATATATTTGAGTGAGTTTGCATCTAACTTTGTCAGATATCGTCGATTTACATCCATTGAAGCCCATTGAGGTCGATTGTCACTTTGTGTTGAGTGAAAATTTTCTAAGTCTATCTTCCTAATTTGAAGTCGAATTTCAACATTTCTGATATATTTGAGTGAGTTTGCATCTAACTTTGTCAGATATCGTCGATTAACATCCATTGAAGCCCATTGAGGTCGTTTGTCACTTTGTGTTTAGTGAAAATTTTCTAAGTCTATCTTCCTAATTTGGAGTCGAATTTCAACATTTCTGATATATTTGAGTGAGTTTGCATCTAACTTTGTCAGATATCGTCGATTTACATCCATTGAAGCCCATTGAGGTCGATTGTCACTTTGTGTTGAGTGAAAATTTTCTAAGTCTATCTTCCTAATTTGAAGTCGAATTTCAACATTTCTGATATATTTGAGTGAGTTTGCATCTAACTTTGTCAGATATCGTCGATTTACATCCATTGAAGCCCATTGAGGTCGATTGTCACTTTGTGTTGAGTGAAAATTTTCTAAGTCTATCTTCCTAATTTGAAGTCGAATTTCAACATTTCTGATATATTTGAGTGAGTTTGCATCTAACTTTGTCAGATATAGTCGATTAACATCCATTGAAGCCCATTGAGGTCGTTTGTCACTTTGTGTTGAGTGGAAATTTTCTAAGTCTATCTTCCTAATTTGAAGTCGAATTTCAACATTTCTGATATATTTGAGTGAGTTTGCATCTAACTTTGTCAGATATCGTCGATTAACATCCATTGAAGCCCATTGAGGTCGTTTGTCACTTTGTGTTTAGTGAAAATTTTCTAAGTCTATCTTCCTAATTTGGAGTCGAATTTCAACATTTCTGATATATTTGAGTGAGTTTGCATCTAACTTTGTCAGATATCGTCGATTTACATCCATTGAAGCCCATTGAGGTCGATTGTCACTTTGTGTTGAGTGAAAATTTTCTAAGTCTATCTTCCTAATTTGAAGTCGAATTTCAACATTTCTGATATATTTGAGTGAGTTTGCATCTAACTTTGTCAGATATCGTCGATTTACATCCATTGAAGCCCATTGAGGTCGATTGTCACTTTGTGTTGAGTGAAAATTTTCTAAGTCTACTTCCTAATTTGAAGTCGAATTTCAACATTTCTGATATATTTGAGTGAGTTTGCATCTAACTTTGTCAGATATCGTCGATTAACATCCATTGAAGCCCATTGAGGTCGTTTGTCACTTTGTGTTGAGTGAAAATTTTCTAAGTCTTTCTTCCTAATTTGAAGTCGAAATTCAACATTTCTGATATATTTGAGTGAGTTTGCATCTAACTTTGTCAGATATCGTCGATTAACATCCATTGAAGCCCATTGAGGTCGTTTGTCACTTTGTGTTGAGTGAAAATTTTCTAAGTCTTTCTTCCTAATTTGAAGTCGAAATTCAACATTTCTGATATATTTGAGTGAGTTTGCATCTAACTTTGTCAGATATCGTCGATTTACATCCATTGAAGCCCATTGAGGTCGATTGTCACTTTGTGTTTAGTGAAAATTTTCTAAGTCTATCTTCCTAATTTGGAGTCGAATTTCAACATTTCTGATATATTTGAGTGAGTTTGCATCTAACTTTGTCAGATATCGTCGATTTACATCCATTGAAGCCCATTGAGGTCGATTGTCACTTTGTGTTGAGTGAAAATTTTCTAAGTCTATCTTCCTAATTTGAAGTCGAATTTCAACATTTCTGATATATTTGAGTGAGTTTGCATCTAACTTTGTCAGATATCGTCGATTAACATCCATTGAAGCCCATTGAGGTCGTTTGTCACGTTGTGTTGAGTGAAAATTTTCTAAGTCTTTCTTCCTAATTTGAAGTCGAATTTCAACATTTCTGATATATTTGAGTGAGTTTGCATCTAACTTTGTCAGATATCGTCGATTAACATCCATTGAAGCCCATTGAGGTCGTTTGTCACTTTGTGTTGAGTGAAAATTTTCTAAGTCTATCTTCCTAATTTGGAGTCGAATTTCAACATTTCTGATATATTTGAGTGAGTTTGCATCTAACTTTGTCAGATATAGTCGATTAACATCCATTGAAGCCCATTGAGGTCGTTTGTCACTTTGTGTTGAGTGGAAATTTTCTAAGTCTATCTTCCTAATTTGAAGTCGAATTTCAACATTTCTGATATATTTGAGTGAGTTTGCATCTAACTTTGTCAGATATCGTCGATTAACATCCATTGAAGCCCATTGAGGTCGTTTGTCACTTTGTGTTGAGTGAAAATTTTCTAAGTCTATCTTCCTAATTTGGAGTCGAATTTCAACATTTCTGATATATTTGAGTGAGTTTGCATCTAACTTTGTCAGATATAGTCGATTAACATCCATTGAAGCCCATTGAGGTCGTTTGTCACTTTGTGTTGAGTGGAAATTTTCTAAGTCTATCTTCCTAATTTGAAGTCGAATTTCAACATTTCTGATATATTTGAGTGAGTTTGCATCTAACTTTGTCAGATATCGTCGATTAACATCCATTGAAGCCCATTGAGGTCGATTGTCACTTTGTGTTGAGTGAAAATTTTCTAAGTCTATCTTCCTAATTTGAAGTCGAATTTCAACATTTCTGATATATTTGACTGAGTTTGCATCTAACTTTGTCAGATATCGTCGATTTACATCCATTGAAGCCCATTGAGGTCGATTGTCACTTTGTGTTGAGTGAAAATTTTCTAAGTCTATCTTCCTAATTTGAAGTCGAATTTCAACATTTCTGATATATTTGACTGAGTTTGCATCTAACTTTGTCAGATATCGTCGATTAACATCCATTGAAGCCCATTGAGGTCGTTTGTCACTTTGTGTTGAGTGAAAATTTTCTAAGTCTATCTTCCTAATTTGGAGTCGAATTTCAACATTTCTGATATATTTGAGTGAGTTTGCATCTAACTTTGTCAGATATCGTCGATTAACATCCATTGAAGCCCATTGAGGTCGTTTGTCACTTTGTGTTGAGTGAAAATTTTCTAAGTCTATCTTCCTAATTTGGAGTCGAATTTCAACATTTCTGATATATTTGAGTGAGTTTGCATCTAACTTTGTCAGATATAGTCGATTAACATCCATTGAAGCCCATTGAGGTCGTTTGTCACTTTGTGTTGAGTGGAAATTTTCTAAGTCTATCTTCCTAATTTGAAGTCGAATTTCAACATTTCTGATATATTTGAGTGAGTTTGCATCTAACTTTGTCAGATATCGTCGATTAACATCCATTGAAGCCCATTGAGGTCGTTTGTCACTTTGTGTTTAGTGAAAATTTTCTAAGTCTATCTTCCTAATTTGGAGTCGAATTTCAACATTTCTGATATATTTGAGTGAGTTTGCATCTAACTTTGTCAGATATCGTCGATTTACATCCATTGAAGCCCATTGAGGTCGATTGTCACTTTGTGTTGAGTGAAAATTTTCTAAGTCTATCTTCCTAATTTGAAGTCGAATTTCAACATTTCTGATATATTTGACTGAGTTTGCATCTAACTTTGTCAGATATCGTCGATTAACATCCATTGAAGCCCATTGAGGTCGTTTGTCACTTTGTGTTGAGTGAAAATTTTCTAAGTCTATCTTCCTAATTTGGAGTCGAATTTCAACATTTCTGATATATTTGAGTGAGTTTGCATCTAACTTTGTCAGATATAGTCGATTAACATCCATTGAAGCCCATTGAGGTCGTTTGTCACTTTGTGTTGAGTGGAAATTTTCTAAGTCTATCTTCCTAATTTGAAGTCGAATTTCAACATTTCTGATATATTTGAGTGAGTTTGCATCTAACTTTGTCAGATATCGTCGATTAACATCCATTGAAGCCCATTGAGGTCGTTTGTCACTTTGTGTTTAGTGAAAATTTTCTAAGTCTATCTTCCTAATTTGGAGTCGAATTTCAACATTTCTGATATATTTGAGTGAGTTTGCATCTAACTTTGTCAGATATCGTCGATTTACATCCATTGAAGCCCATTGAGGTCGATTGTCACTTTGTGTTGAGTGAAAATTTTCTAAGTCTATCTTCCTAATTTGAAGTCGAATTTCAACATTTCTGATATATTTGAGTGAGTTTGCATCTAACTTTGTCAGATATCGTCGATTTACATCCATTGAAGCCCATTGAGGTCGATTGTCACTTTGTGTTGAGTGAAAATTTTCTAAGTCTACTTCCTAATTTGAAGTCGAATTTCAACATTTCTGATATATTTGAGTGAGTTTGCATCTAACTTTGTCAGATATCGTCGATTAACATCCATTGAAGCCCATTGAGGTCGTTTGTCACTTTGTGTTGAGTGAAAATTTTCTAAGTCTTTCTTCCTAATTTGAAGTCGAAATTCAACATTTCTGATATATTTGAGTGAGTTTGCATCTAACTTTGTCAGATATCGTCGATTAACATCCATTGAAGCCCATTGAGGTCGTTTGTCACTTTGTGTTGAGTGAAAATTTTCTAAGTCTTTCTTCCTAATTTGAAGTCGAAATTCAACATTTCTGATATATTTGAGTGAGTTTGCATCTAACTTTGTCAGATATCGTCGATTTACATCCATTGAAGCCCATTGAGGTCGATTGTCACTTTGTGTTTAGTGAAAATTTTCTAAGTCTATCTTCCTAATTTGGAGTCGAATTTCAACATTTCTGATATATTTGAGTGAGTTTGCATCTAACTTTGTCAGATATCGTCGATTTACATCCATTGAAGCCCATTGAGGTCGATTGTCACTTTGTGTTGAGTGAAAATTTTCTAAGTCTATCTTCCTAATTTGAAGTCGAATTTCAACATTTCTGATATATTTGAGTGAGTTTGCATCTAACTTTGTCAGATATCGTCGATTAACATCCATTGAAGCCCATTGAGGTCGTTTGTCACGTTGTGTTGAGTGAAAATTTTCTAAGTCTTTCTTCCTAATTTGAAGTCGAATTTCAACATTTCTGATATATTTGAGTGAGTTTGCATCTAACTTTGTCAGATATCGTCGATTAACATCCATTGAAGCCCATTGAGGTCGTTTGTCACTTTGTGTTGAGTGAAAATTTTCTAAGTCTATCTTCCTAATTTGGAGTCGAATTTCAACATTTCTGATATATTTGAGTGAGTTTGCATCTAACTTTGTCAGATATAGTCGATTAACATCCATTGAAGCCCATTGAGGTCGTTTGTCACTTTGTGTTGAGTGGAAATTTTCTAAGTCTATCTTCCTAATTTGAAGTCGAATTTCAACATTTCTGATATATTTGAGTGAGTTTGCATCTAACTTTGTCAGATATCGTCGATTAACATCCATTGAAGCCCATTGAGGTCGTTTGTCACTTTGTGTTTAGTGAAAATTTTCTAAGTCTATCTTCCTAATTTGGAGTCGAATTTCAACATTTCTGATATATTTGAGTGAGTTTGCATCTAACTTTGTCAGATATCGTCGATTTACATCCATTGAAGCCCATTGAGGTCGATTGTCACTTTGTGTTGAGTGAAAATTTTCTAAGTCTATCTTCCTAATTTGAAGTCGAATTTCAACATTTCTGATATATTTGACTGAGTTTGCATCTAACTTTGTCAGATATCGTCGATTAACATCCATTGAAGCCCATTGAGGTCGTTTGTCACTTTGTGTTGAGTGAAAATTTTCTAAGTCTATCTTCCTAATTTGGAGTCGAATTTCAACATTTCTGATATATTTGAGTGAGTTTGCATCTAACTTTGTCAGATATAGTCGATTAACATCCATTGAAGCCCATTGAGGTCGTTTGTCACTTTGTGTTGAGTGGAAATTTTCTAAGTCTATCTTCCTAATTTGAAGTCGAATTTCAACATTTCTGATATATTTGAGTGAGTTTGCATCTAACTTTGTCAGATATCGTCGATTAACATCCATTGAAGCCCATTGAGGTCGTTTGTCACTTTGTGTTTAGTGAAAATTTTCTAAGTCTATCTTCCTAATTTGGAGTCGAATTTCAACATTTCTGATATATTTGAGTGAGTTTGCATCTAACTTTGTCAGATATCGTCGATTTACATCCATTGAAGCCCATTGAGGTCGATTGTCACTTTGTGTTGAGTGAAAATTTTCTAAGTCTATCTTCCTAATTTGAAGTCGAATTTCAACATTTCTGATATATTTGAGTGAGTTTGCTTCTAACTTTGTCAGATATCGTCGATTTACATCCATTGAAGCCCATTGAGGTCGATTGTCACTTTGTGTTGAGTGAAAATTTTCTAAGTCTACTTCCTAATTTGAAGTCGAATTTCAACATTTCTGATATATTTGAGTGAGTTTGCATCTAACTTTGTCAGATATCGTCGATTAACATCCATTGAAGCCCATTGAGGTCGTTTGTCACTTTGTGTTGAGTGAAAATTTTCTAAGTCTTTCTTCCTAATTTGAAGTCGAAATTCAACATTTCTGATATATTTGAGTGAGTTTGCATCTAACTTTGTCAGATATCGTCGATTAACATCCATTGAAGCCCATTGAGGTCGTTTGTCACTTTGTGTTGAGTGAAAATTTTCTAAGTCTTTCTTCCTAATTTGAAGTCGAAATTCAACATTTCTGATATATTTGAGTGAGTTTGCATCTAACTTTATCAGATATCGTCGATTTACATCCATTGAAGCCCATTGAGGTCGATTGTCACTTTGTGTTTAGTGAAAATTTTCTAAGTCTATCTTCCTAATTTGGAGTCGAATTTCAACATTTCTGATATATTTGAGTGAGTTTGCATCTAACTTTGTCAGATATCGTCGATTTACATCCATTGAAGCCCATTGAGGTCGATTGTCACTTTGTGTTGAGTGAAAATTTTCTAAGTCTATCTTCCTAATTTGAAGTCGAATTTCAACATTTCTGATATATTTGAGTGAGTTTGCATCTAACTTTGTCAGATATCGTCGATTAACATCCATTGAAGCCCATTGAGGTCGTTTGTCACGTTGTGTTGAGTGAAAATTTTCTAAGTCTTTCTTCCTAATTTGAAGTCGAAATTCAACATTTCTGATATATTTGAGTGAGTTTGCATCTAACTTTGTCAGATATCGTCGATTTACATCCATTGAAGCCCATTGATGTCGATTGTCACTTTGTGTTGAGTGAAAATTTTCTAAGTCTATCTTCCTAATTTGAAGTCGAATTTCAACATTTCTGATATATTTGAGTGAGTTTGCATCTAACTTTGTCAGATATCGTCGATTTACATCCATTGAAGCCCATTGAGGTCGATTGTCACTTTGTGTTGAGTGAAAATTTTCTAAGTCTATCTTCCTAATTTGAAGTCGAATTTCAACATTTCTGATATATTTGACTGAGTTTGCATCTAACTTTGTCAGATATCGTCGATTAACATCCATTGAAGCCCATTGAGGTCGTTTGTCACTTTGTGTTGAGTGAAAATTTTCTAAGTCTTTCTTCCTAATTTCAAGTCGAAATTCAACATTTCTGATATATTTAAATGAGTTTGCATCTAACTTTGTCAGATATCGTCGATTTACATCCATTGAAGCCCATTGAGGTCGATTGTCACTTTGTGTTGAGTGAAAATTTTCTAAGTCTATCTTCCTAATTTGAAGTCGAATTTCAACATTTCTGATATATTTGAGTGAGTTTGCATCTAACTTTGTCAGATATCGTCGATTTACATCCATTGAAGCCCATTGAAGTCGATTGTCACTTTGTGTTGAGTGAAAATTTTCTAAGTCTTTCTTCCTAATTTGAAGTCGAAATTCAACATTTCTGATATATTTGAGTGAGTTTGCATCTAACTTTGTCAGATATCGTCGATTTACATCCATTGAAGCCCATTGAGGTCGATTGTCACTTTGTGTTTAGTGAAAATTTTCTAAGTCTATCTTCCTAATTTGGAGTCGAATTTCAACATTTCTGATATATTTGAGTGAGTTTGCATCTAACTTTGTCAGATATCGTCGATTTACATCCATTGAAGCCCATTGAGGTCGATTGTCACTTTGTGTTGAGTGAAAATTTTCTAAGTCTATCTTCCTAATTTGAAGTCGAATTTCAACATTTCTGATATATTTGAGTGAGTTTGCATCTAACTTTGTCAGATATCGTCGATTAACATCCATTGAAGCCCATTGAGGTCGTTTGTCACTTTGTGTTGAGTGAAAATTTTCTAAGTCTTTCTTCCTAATTTGAAGTCGAAATTCAACATTTCTGATATATTTGAGTGAGTTTGCATCTAACTTTGTCAGATATCGTCGATTAACATCCATTGAAGCCCATTGAGGTCGTTTGTCACTTTGTGTTGAGTGGAAATTTTCTAAGTCTTTCTTCCTAATTTGAAGTCGAAATTCAACATTTCTGATATATTTGAGTGAGTTTGCATCTAACTTTGTCAGATATCGTCGATTTACATCCATTGAAGCCCATTGAGGTCGATTGTCACTTTGTGTTTAGTGAAAATTTTCTAAGTCTTTCTTCCTAATTTGAAGTCGAAATTCAACATTTCTGATATATTTGAGTGAGTTTGCATCTAACTTTGTCAGATATCGTCGATTTACATCCATTGAAGCCCATTGAGGTCGATTGTCACTTTGTGTTTAGTGAAAATTTTCTAAGTCTATCTTCCTAATTTGGAGTCGAATTTCAACATTTCTGATATATTTGAGTGAGTTTGCATCTAACTTTGTCAGATATCGTCGATTTACATCCATTGAAGCCCATTGAGGTCGATTGTCACTTTGTGTTGAGTGAAAATTTTCTAAGTCTATCTTCCTAATTTGAAGTCGAATTTCAACATTTCTGATATATTTGAGTGAGTTTGCATCTAACTTTGTCAGATATCGTCGATTAACATCCATTGAAGCCCATTGAGGTCGTTTGTCACGTTGTGTTGAGTGAAAATTTTCTAAGTCTTTCTTCCTAATTTGAAGTCGAAATTCAACATTTCTGATATATTTGAGTGAGTTTGCATCTAACTTTGTCAGATATCGTCGATTTACATCCATTGAAGCCCATTGATGTCGATTGTCACTTTGTGTTGAGTGAAAATTTTCTAAGTCTATCTTCCTAATTTGAAGTCGAATTTCAACATTTCTGATATATTTGAGTGAGTTTGCATCTAACTTTGTCAGATATCGTCGATTTACATCCATTGAAGCCCATTGAGGTCGATTGTCACTTTGTGTTGAGTGAAAATTTTCTAAGTCTATCTTCCTAATTTGAAGTCGAATTTCAACATTTCTGATATATTTGACTGAGTTTGCATCTAACCTTGTCAGATATCGTCGATTAACATCCATTGAAGCCCATTGAGGTCGTTTGTCACTTTGTGTTGAGTGAAAATTTTCTAAGTCTTTCTTCCTAATTTCAAGTCGAAATTCAACATTTCTGATATATTTAAATGAGTTTGCATCTAACTTTGTCAGATATCGTCGATTTACATCCATTGAAGCCCATTGAGGTCGATTGTCACTTTGTGTTGAGTGAAAATTTTCTAAGTCTATCTTCCTAATTTGAAGTCGAATTTCAACATTTCTGATATATTTGAGTGAGTTTGCATCTAACTTTGTCAGATATCGTCGATTTACATCCATTGAAGCCCATTGAAGTCGATTGTCACTTTGTGTTGAGTGAAAATTTTCTAAGTCTTTCTTCCTAATTTGAAGTCGAAATTCAACATTTCTGATATATTTGAGTGAGTTTGCATCTAACTTTGTCAGATATCGTCGATTTACATCCATTGAAGCCCATTGAGGTCGATTGTCACTTTGTGTTTAGTGAAAATTTTCTAAGTCTATCTTCCTAATTTGGAGTCGAATTTCAACATTTCTGATATATTTGAGTGAGTTTGCATCTAACTTTGTCAGATATCGTCGATTTACATCCATTGAAGCCCATTGAGGTCGATTGTCACTTTGTGTTGAGTGAAAATTTTCTAAGTCTATCTTCCTAATTTGAAGTCGAATTTCAACATTTCTGATATATTTGAGTGAGTTTGCATCTAACTTTGTCAGATATCGTCGATTAACATCCATTGAAGCCCATTGAGGTCGTTTGTCACTTTGTGTTGAGTGAAAATTTTCTAAGTCTTTCTTCCTAATTTGAAGTCGAAATTCAACATTTCTGATATATTTGAGTGAGTTTGCATCTAACTTTGTCAGATATCGTCGATTAACATCCATTGAAGCCCATTGAGGTCGATTGTCACTTTGTGTTGAGTGAAAATTTTCTAAGTCTACTTCCTAATTTGAAGTCGAATTTCAACATTTCTGATATATTTGAGTGAGTTTGCATCTAACTTTGTCAGATATCGTCGATTAACATCCATTGAAGCCCATTGAGGTCGTTTGTCACTTTGTGTTGAGTGAAAATTTTCTAAGTCTTTCTTCCTAATTTGAAGTCGAAATTCAACATTTCTGATATATTTGAGTGAGTTTGCATCTAACTTTGTCAGATATCGTCGATTAACATCCATTGAAGCCCATTGAGGTCGTTTGTCACTTTGTGTTGAGTGAAAATTTTCTAAGTCTTT
Source organism: Diorhabda carinulata (assembly GCF_026250575.1). Taxonomy (NCBI): domain Eukaryota; kingdom Metazoa; phylum Arthropoda; class Insecta; order Coleoptera; family Chrysomelidae; genus Diorhabda; species Diorhabda carinulata. Next base: position 10,241,244 of record NC_079466.1, read on the forward strand.
CTTCCTAATTTGAAGTCGAAATTCAACATTTCTGATATATTTGAGTGAGTTTGCATCTAACTTTATCAGATATCGTCGATTTACATCCATTGAAGCCCATTGAGGTCGATTGTCACTTTGTGTTTAGTGAAAATTTTCTAAGTCTATCTTCCTAATTTGGAGTCGAATTTCAACATTTCTGATATATTTGAGTGAGTTTGCATCTAACTTTGTCAGATATCGTCGATTTACATCCATTGAAGCCCATTGAGGTCGATTGTCACTTTGTGTTGAGTGAAAATTTTCTAAGTCTATCTTCCTAATTTGAAGTCGAATTTCAACATTTCTGATATATTTGAGTGAGTTTGCATCTAACTTTGTCAGATATCGTCGATTAACATCCATTGAAGCCCATTGAGGTCGTTTGTCACGTTGTGTTGAGTGAAAATTTTCTAAGTCTTTCTTCCTAATTTGAAGTCGAAATTCAACATTTCTGATATATTTGAGTGAGTTTGCATCTAACTTTGTCAGATATCGTCGATTTACATCCATTGAAGCCCATTGATGTCGATTGTCACTTTGTGTTGAGTGAAAATTTTCTAAGTCTATCTTCCTAATTTGAAGTCGAATTTCAACATTTCTGATATATTTGAGTGAGTTTGCATCTAACTTTGTCAGATATCGTCGATTTACATCCATTGAAGCCCATTGAGGTCGATTGTCACTTTGTGTTGAGTGAAAATTTTCTAAGTCTATCTTCCTAATTTGAAGTCGAATTTCAACATTTCTTATATATTTGACTGAGTTTGCATCTAACTTTGTCAGATATCGTCGATTAACATCCATTGAAGCCCATTGAGGTCGTTTGTCACTTTGTGTTGAGTGAAAATTTTCTAAGTCTTTCTTCCTAATTTCAAGTCGAAATTCAACATTTCTGATATATTTAAATGAGTTTGCATCTAACTTTGTCAGATATCGTCGATTTACATCCATTGAAGCCCATTGAGGTCGATTGTCACTTTGTGTTGAGTGAAAATTTTCTAAGTCTATCTTCCTAATTTGAAGTCGAATTTCAACATTTCTGATATATTTGAGTGAGTTTGCATCTAACTTTGTCAGATATCGTCGATTTACATCCATTGAAGCCCATTGAAGTCGATTGTCACTTTGTGTTGAGTGAAAATTTTCTAAGTCTTTCTTCCTAATTTGAAGTCGAAATTCAACATTTCTGATATATTTGAGTGAGTTTGCATCTAACTTTGTCAGATATCGTCGATTTACATCCATTGAAGCCCATTGAGGTCGATTGTCACTTTGTGTTTAGTGAAAATTTTCTAAGTCTATCTTCCTAATTTGGAGTCGAATTTCAACATTTCTGATATATTTGAGTGAGTTTGCATCTAACTTTGTCAGATATCGTCGATTTACATCCATTGAAGCCCATTGAGGTCGATTGTCACTTTGTGTTGAGTGAAAATTTTCTAAGTCTATCTTCCTAATTTGAAGTCGAATTTCAACATTTCTGATATATTTGAGTGAGTTTGCATCTAACTTTGTCAGATATCGTCGATTAACATCCATTGAAGCCCATTGAGGTCGTTTGTCACTTTGTGTTGAGTGAAAATTTTCTAAGTCTTTCTTCCTAATTTGAAGTCGAAATTCAACATTTCTGATATATTTGAGTGAGTTTGCATCTAACTTTGTCAGATATCGTCGATTTACATCCATTGAAGCCCATTGAGGTCGATTGTCACTTTGTGTTTAGTGAAAATTTTCTAAGTCTATCTTCCTAATTTGGAGTCGAATTTCAACATTTCTGATATATTTGAGTGAGTTTGCATCTAACTTTGTCAGATATCGTCGATTTACATCCATTGAAGCCCATTGAGGTCGATTGTCACTTTGTGTTGAGTGAAAATTTTCTAAGTCTATCTTCCTAATTTGAAGTCGAATTTCAACATTTCTGATATATTTGAGTGAGTTTGCATCTAACTTTGTCAGATATCGTCGATTAACATCCATTGAAGCCCATTGAGGTCGTTTGTCACTTTGTGTTGAGTGAAAATTTTCTAAGTCTTTCTTCCTAATTTGAAGTCGAAATTCAACATTTCTGATATATTTGAGTGAGTTTGCATCTAACTTTGTCAGATATCGTCGATTAACATCCATTGAAGCCCATTGAGGTCGATTGTCACTTTGTGTTGAGTGAAAATTTTCTAAGTCTACTTCCTAATTTGAAGTCGAATTTCAACATTTCTGATATATTTGAGTGAGTTTGCATCTAACTTTGTCAGATATCGTCGATTAACATCCATTGAAGCCCATTGAGGTCGTTTGTCACTTTGTGTTGAGTGAAAATTTTCTAAGTCTTTCTTCCTAATTTGAAGTCGAAATTCAACATTTCTGATATATTTGAGTGAGTTTGCATCTAACTTTGTCAGATATCGTCGATTAACATCCATTGAAGCCCATTGAGGTCGTTTGTCACTTTGTGTTGAGTGAAAATTTTCTAAGTCTTTCTTCCTAATTTGAAGTCGAAATTCAACATTTCTGATATATTTGAGTGAGTTTGCATCTAACTTTATCAGATATCGTCGATTTACATCCATTGAAGCCCATTGAGGTCGATTGTCACTTTGTGTTTAGTGAAAATTTTCTAAGTCTATCTTCCTAATTTGGAGTCGAATTTCAACATTTCTGATATATTTGAGTGAGTTTGCATCTAACTTTGTCAGATATCGTCGATTTACATCCATTGAAGCCCATTGAGGTCGATTGTCACTTTGTGTTGAGTGAAAATTTTCTAAGTCTATCTTCCTAATTTGAAGTCGAATTTCAACATTTCTGATATATTTGAGTGAGTTTGCATCTAACTTTGTCAGATATCGTCGATTAACATCCATTGAAGCCCATTGAGGTCGTTTGTCACTTTGTGTTGAGTGAAAATTTTCTAAGTCTTTCTTCCTAATTTGAAGTCGAAATTCAACATTTCTGATATATTTGAGTGAGTTTGCATCTAACTTTGTCAGATATCGTCGATTTACATCCATTGAAGCCCATTGAGGTCGATTGTCACTTTGTGTTTAGTGAAAATTTTCTAAGTCTATCTTCCTAATTTGGAGTCGAATTTCAACATTTCTGATATATTTGAGTGAGTTTGCATCTAACTTTGTCAGATATCGTCGATTTACATCCATTGAAGCCCATTGATGTCGATTGTCACTTTGTGTTGAGTGAAAATTTTCTAAGTCTATCTTCCTAATTTGAAGTCGAATTTCAACATTTCTGATATATTTGAGTGAGTTTGCATCTAACTTTGTCAGATATCGTCGATTTACATCCATTGAAGCCCATTGAGGTCGATTGTCACTTTGTGTTGAGTGAAAATTTTCTAAGTCTATCTTCCTAATTTGAAGTCGAATTTCAACATTTCTGATATATTTGACTGAGTTTGCATCTAACTTTGTCAGATATCGTCGATTAACATCCATTGAAGCCCATTGAGGTCGTTTGTCACTTTGTGTTGAGTGAAAATTTTCTAAGTCTTTCTTCCTAATTTCAAGTCGAAATTCAACATTTCTGATATATTTAAATGAGTTTGCATCTAACTTTGTCAGATATCGTCGATTTACATCCATTGAAGCCCATTGAGGTCGATTGTCACTTTGTGTTGAGTGAAAATTTTCTAAGTCTATCTTCCTAATTTGAAGTCGAATTTCAACATTTCTGATATATTTGAGTGAGTTTGCATCTAACTTTGTCAGATATCGTCGATTTACATCCATTGAAGCCCATTGAAGTCGATTGTCACTTTGTGTTGAGTGAAAATTTTCTAAGTCTTTCTTCCTAATTTGAAGTCGAAATTCAACATTTCTGATATATTTGAGTGAGTTTGCATCTAACTTTGTCAGATATCGTCGATTTACATCCATTGAAGCCCATTGAGGTCGATTGTCACTTTGTGTTTAGTGAAAATTTTCTAAGTCTATCTTCCTAATTTGGAGTCGAATTTCAACATTTCTGATATATTTGAGTGAGTTTGCATCTAACTTTGTCAGATATCGTCGATTTACATCCATTGAAGCCCATTGAGGTCGATTGTCACTTTGTGTTGAGTGAAAATTTTCTAAGTCTATCTTCCTAATTTGAAGTCGAATTTCAACATTTCTGATATATTTGAGTGAGTTTGCATCTAACTTTGTCAGATATCGTCGATTAACATCCATTGAAGCCCATTGAGGTCGTTTGTCACTTTGTGTTGAGTGAAAATTTTCTAAGTCTTTCTTCCTAATTTGAAGTCGAAATTCAACATTTCTGATATATTTGAGTGAGTTTGCATCTAACTTTGTCAGATATCGTCGATTAACATCCATTGAAGCCCATTGAGGTCGTTTGTCACTTTGTGTTGAGTGGAAATTTTCTAAGTCTTTCTTCCTAATTTGAAGTCGAAATTCAACATTTCTGATATATTTGAGTGAGTTTGCATCTAACTTTGTCAGATATCGTCGATTTACATCCATTGAAGCCCATTGAGGTCGATTGTCACTTTGTGTTTAGTGAAAATTTTCTAAGTCTTTCTTCCTAATTTGAAGTCGAAATTCAACATTTCTGATATATTTGAGTGAGTTTGCATCTAACTTTGTCAGATATCGTCGATTTACATCCATTGAAGCCCATTGAGGTCGATTGTCACTTTGTGTTTAGTGAAAATTTTCTAAGTCTATCTTCCTAATTTGGAGTCGAATTTCAACATTTCTGATATATTTGAGTGAGTTTGCATCTAACTTTGTCAGATATCGTCGATTTACATCCATTGAAGCCCATTGAGGTCGATTGTCACTTTGTGTTGAGTGAAAATTTTCTAAGTCTATCTTCCTAATTTGAAGTCGAATTTCAACATTTCTGATATATTTGAGTGAGTTTGCATCTAACTTTGTCAGATATCGTCGATTAACATCCATTGAAGCCCATTGAGGTCGTTTGTCACGTTGTGTTGAGTGAAAATTTTCTAAGTCTTTCTTCCTAATTTGAAGTCGAAATTCAACATTTCTGATATATTTGAGTGAGTTTGCATCTAACTTTGTCAGATATCGTCGATTTACATCCATTGAAGCCCATTGATGTCGATTGTCACTTTGTGTTGAGTGAAAATTTTCTAAGTCTATCTTCCTAATTTGAAGTCGAATTTCAACATTTCTGATATATTTGAGTGAGTTTGCATCTAACTTTGTCAGATATCGTCGATTTACATCCATTGAAGCCCATTGAGGTCGATTGTCACTTTGTGTTGAGTGAAAATTTTCTAAGTCTACTTCCTAATTTGAAGTCGAATTTCAACATTTCTGATATATTTGAGTGAGTTTGCATCTAACTTTGTCAGATATCGTCGATTAACATCCATTGAAGCCCATTGAGGTCGTTTGTCACTTTGTGTTGAGTGAAAATTTTCTAAGTCTTTCTTCCTAATTTGAAGTCGAAATTCAACATTTCTGATATATTTGAGTGAGTTTGCATCTAACTTTGTCAGATATCGTCGATTTACATCCATTGAAGCCCATTGAGGTCGATTGTCACTTTGTGTTTAGTGAAAATTTTCTAAGTCTATCTTCCTAATTTGGAGTCGAATTTCAACATTTCTGATATATTTGAGTGAGTTTGCATCTAACTTTGTCAGATATCGTCGATTTACATCCATTGAAGCCCATTGATGTCGATTGTCACTTTGTGTTGAGTGAAAATTTTCTAAGTCTATCTTCCTAATTTGAAGTCGAATTTCAACATTTCTGATATATTTGAGTGAGTTTGCATCTAACTTTGTCAGATATCGTCGATTTACATCCATTGAAGCCCATTGAGGTCGATTGTCACTTTGTGTTGAGTGAAAATTTTCTAAGTCTATCTTCCTAATTTGAAGTCGAATTTCAACATTTCTGATATATTTGACTGAGTTTGCATCTAACTTTGTCAGATATCGTCGATTAACATCCATTGAAGCCCATTGAGGTCGTTTGTCACTTTGTGTTGAGTGAAAATTTTCTAAGTCTTTCTTCCTAATTTCAAGTCGAAATTCAACATTTCTGATATATTTAAATGAGTTTGCATCTAACTTTGTCAGATATCGTCGATTTACATCCATTGAAGCCCATTGAGGTCGATTGTCACTTTGTGTTGAGTGAAAATTTTCTAAGTCTATCTTCCTAATTTGAAGTCGAATTTCAACATTTCTGATATATTTGAGTGAGTTTGCATCTAACTTTGTCAGATATCGTCGATTTACATCCATTGAAGCCCATTGAAGTCGATTGTCACTTTGTGTTGAGTGAAAATTTTCTAAGTCTTTCTTCCTAATTTGAAGTCGAAATTCAACATTTCTGATATATTTGAGTGAGTTTGCATCTAACTTTGTCAGATATCGTCGATTTACATCCATTGAAGCCCATTGAGGTCGATTGTCACTTTGTGTTTAGTGAAAATTTTCTAAGTCTATCTTCCTAATTTGGAGTCGAATTTCAACATTTCTGATATATTTGAGTGAGTTTGCATCTAACTTTGTCAGATATCGTCGATTTACATCCATTGAAGCCCATTGAGGTCGATTGTCACTTTGTGTTGAGTGAAAATTTTCTAAGTCTATCTTCCTAATTTGAAGTCGAATTTCAACATTTCTGATATATTTGAGTGAGTTTGCATCTAACTTTGTCAGATATCGTCGATTAACATCCATTGAAGCCCATTGAGGTCGTTTGTCACTTTGTGTTGAGTGAAAATTTTCTAAGTCTTTCTTCCTAATTTGAAGTCGAAATTCAACATTTCTGATATATTTGAGTGAGTTTGCATCTAACTTTGTCAGATATCGTCGATTAACATCCATTGAAGCCCATTGAGGTCGTTTGTCACTTTGTGTTGAGTGGAAATTTTCTAAGTCTTTCTTCCTAATTTGAAGTCGAAATTCAACATTTCTGATATATTTGAGTGAGTTTGCATCTAACTTTGTCAGATATCGTCGATTTACATCCATTGAAGCCCATTGAGGTCGATTGTCACTTTGTGTTTAGTGAAAATTTTCTAAGTCTTTCTTCCTAATTTGAAGTCGAAATTCAACATTTCTGATATATTTGAGTGAGTTTGCATCTAACTTTGTCAGATATCGTCGATTTACATCCATTGAAGCCCATTGAGGTCGATTGTCACTTTGTGTTTAGTGAAAATTTTCTAAGTCTATCTTCCTAATTTGGAGTCGAATTTCAACATTTCTGATATATTTGAGTGAGTTTGCATCTAACTTTGTCAGATATCGTCGATTTACATCCATTGAAGCCCATTGAGGTCGATTGTCACTTTGTGTTGAGTGAAAATTTTCTAAGTCTATCTTCCTAATTTGAAGTCGAATTTCAACATTTCTGATATATTTGAGTGAGTTTGCATCTAACTTTGTCAGATATCGTCGATTAACATCCATTGAAGCCCATTGAGGTCGTTTGTCACGTTGTGTTGAGTGAAAATTTTCTAAGTCTTTCTTCCTAATTTGAAGTCGAAATTCAACATTTCTGATATATTTGAGTGAGTTTGCATCTAACTTTGTCAGATATCGTCGATTTACATCCATTGAAGCCCATTGATGTCGATTGTCACTTTGTGTTGAGTGAAAATTTTCTAAGTCTATCTTCCTAATTTGAAGTCGAATTTCAACATTTCTGATATATTTGAGTGAGTTTGCATCTAACTTTGTCAGATATCGTCGATTTACATCCATTGAAGCCCATTGAGGTCGATTGTCACTTTGTGTTGAGTGAAAATTTTCTAAGTCTATCTTCCTAATTTGAAGTCGAATTTCAACATTTCTGATATATTTGACTGAGTTTGCATCTAACCTTGTCAGATATCGTCGATTAACATCCATTGAAGCCCATTGAGGTCGTTTGTCACTTTGTGTTGAGTGAAAATTTTCTAAGTCTTTCTTCCTAATTTCAAGTCGAAATTCAACATTTCTGATATATTTAAATGAGTTTGCATCTAACTTTGTCAGATATCGTCGATTTACATCCATTGAAGCCCATTGAGGTCGATTGTCACTTTGTGTTGAGTGAAAATTTTCTAAGTCTATCTTCCTAATTTGAAGTCGAATTTCAACATTTCTGATATATTTGAGTGAGTTTGCATCTAACTTTGTCAGATATCGTCGATTTACATCCATTGAAGCCCATTGAAGTCGATTGTCACTTTGTGTTGAGTGAAAATTTTCTAAGTCTTTCTTCCTAATTTGAAGTCGAAATTCAACATTTCTGATATATTTGAGTGAGTTTGCATCTAACTTTGTCAGATATCGTCGATTTACATCCATTGAAGCCCATTGAGGTCGATTGTCACTTTGTGTTTAGTGAAAATTTTCTAAGTCTATCTTCCTAATTTGGAGTCGAATTTCAACATTTCTGATATATTTGAGTGAGTTTGCATCTAACTTTGTCAGATATCGTCGATTTACATCCATTGAAGCCCATTGAGGTCGATTGTCACTTTGTGTTGAGTGAAAATTTTCTAAGTCTATCTTCCTAATTTGAAGTCGAATTTCAACATTTCTGATATATTTGAGTGAGTTTGCATCTAACTTTGTCAGATATCGTCGATTAACATCCATTGAAGCCCATTGAGGTCGTTTGTCACTTTGTGTTGAGTGAAAATTTTCTAAGTCTTTCTTCCTAATTTGAAGTCGAAATTCAACATTTCTGATATATTTGAGTGAGTTTGCATCTAACTTTGTCAGATATCGTCGATTAACATCCATTGAAGCCCATTGAGGTCGTTTGTCACTTTGTGTTGAGTGGAAATTTTCTAAGTCTTTCTTCCTAATTTGAAGTCGAAATTCAACATTTCTGATATATTTGAGTGAGTTTGCATCTAACTTTGTCAGATATCGTCGATTTACATCCATTGAAGCCCATTGAGGTCGATTGTCACTTTGTGTTTAGTGAAAATTTTCTAAGTCTATCTTCCTAATTTGAAGTCGAATTTCAACATTTCTGATATATTTGAGTGAGTTTGCATCTAACTTTGTCAGATATCGTCGATTAACATCCATTGAAGCCCATTGAGGTCGTTTGTCACTTTGTGTTGAGTGAAAATTTTCTAAGTCTTTCTTCCTAATTTGAAGTCGAAATTCAACATTTCTGATATATTTGAGTGAGTTTGCATCTAACTTTGTCAGATATCGTCGATTAACATCCATTGAAGCCCATTGAGGTCGTTTGTCACTTTGTGTTGAGTGAAAATTTTCTAAGTCTTTCTTCCTAATTTGAAGTCGAAATTCAACATTTCTGATATATTTGAGTGAGTTTGCATCTAACTTTGTCAGATATCGTCGATTTACATCCATTGAAGCCCATTGAGGTCGATTGTCACTTTGTGTTTAGTGAAAATTTTCTAAGTCTATCTTCCTAATTTGGAGTCGAATTTCAACATTTCTGATATATTTGAGTGAGTTTGCATCTAACTTTGTCAGATATCGTCGATTTACATCCATTGAAGCCCATTGAGGTCGATTGTCACTTTGTGTTGAGTGAAAATTTTCTAAGTCTATCTTCCTAATTTGAAGTCGAATTTCAACATTTCTGATATATTTGAGTGAGTTTGCATCTAACTTTGTCAGATATCGTCGATTAACATCCATTGAAGCCCATTGAGGTCGTTTGTCACTTTGTGTTGAGTGAAAATTTTCTAAGTCTATCTTCCTAATTTGGAGTCGAATTTCAACATTTCTGATATATTTGAGTGAGTTTGCATCTAACTTTGTCAGATATAGTCGATTAACATCCATTGAAGCCCATTGAGGTCGTTTGTCACTTTGTGTTGAGTGGAAATTTTCTAAGTCTATCTTCCTAATTTGAAGTCGAATTTCAACATTTCTGATATATTTGAGTGAGTTTGCATCTAACTTTGTCAGATATCGTCGATTAACATCCATTGAAGCCCATTGAGGTCGTTTGTCACTTTGTGTTTAGTGAAAATTTTCTAAGTCTATCTTCCTAATTTGGAGTCGAATTTCAACATTTCTGATATATTTGAGTGAGTTTGCATCTAACTTTGTCAGATATCGTCGATTTACATCCATTGAAGCCCATTGAGGTCGATTGTCACTTTGTGTTGAGTGAAAATTTTCTAAGTCTATCTTCCTAATTTGAAGTCGAATTTCAACATTTCTGATATATTTGAGTGAGTTTGCATCTAACTTTGTCAGATATCGTCGATTAACATCCATTGAAGCCCATTGAGGTCGTTTGTCACTTTGTGTTGAGTGAAAATTTTCTAAGTCTATCTTCCTAATTTGAAGTCGAATTTCAACATTTCTGATATATTTGAGTGAGTTTGCATCTAACTTTGTCAGATATCGTCGATTTACATCCATTGAAGCCCATTGAGGTCGATTGTCACTTTGTGTTGAGTGAAAATTTTCTAAGTCTATCTTCCTAATTTGAAGTCGAATTTCAACATTTCTGATATATTTGAGTGAGTTTGCATCTAACTTTGTCAGATATCGTCGATTTACATCCATTGAAGCCCATTGAGGTCGATTGTCACTTTGTGTTGAGTGAAAATTTTCTAAGTCTATCTTCCTAATTTGAAGTCGAATTTCAACATTTCTGATATATTTGAGTGAGTTTGCATCTAACTTTGTCAGATATCGTCGATTAACATCCATTGAAGCCCATTGAGGTCGTTTGTCACTTTGTGTTGAGTGAAAATTTTCTAAGTCTTTCTTCCTAATTTGAAGTCGAAATTCAACATTTCTGATATATTTGAGTGAGTTTGCATCTAACTTTGTCAGATATCGTCGATTAACATCCATTGAAGCCCATTGAGGTCGTTTGTCACTTTGTGTTGAGTGAAAATTTTCTAAGTCTTTCTTCCTAATTTGAAGTCGAAATTCAACATTTCTGATATATTTGAGTGAGTTTGCATCTAACTTTGTCAGATATCGTCGATTTACATCCATTGAAGCCCATTGAGGTCGATTGTCACTTTGTGTTTAGTGAAAATTTTCTAAGTCTATCTTCCTAATTTGGAGTCGAATTTCAACATTTCTGATATATTTGAGTGAGTTTGCATCTAACTTTGTCAGATATCGTCGATTTACATCCATTGAAGCCCATTGAGGTCGATTGTCACTTTGTGTTGAGTGAAAATTTTCTAAGTCTATCTTCCTAATTTGAAGTCGAATTTCAACATTTCTGATATATTTGAGTGAGTTTGCATCTAACTTTGTCAGATATCGTCGATTAACATCCATTGAAGCCCATTGAGGTCGTTTGTCACTTTGTGTTGAGTGAAAATTTTCTAAGTCTTTCTTCCTAATTTGAAGTCGAAATTCAACATTTCTGATATATTTGAGTGAGTTTGCATCTAACGTTGTCAGATATCGTCGATTTACATCCATTGAAGCCCATTGAGGTCGATTGTCACTTTGTGTTGAGTGAAAATTTTCTAAGTCTCTCTTCCTAATTTGAAGTCGAAATTCAACATTTCTGATATATTTGAGTGAGTTTGCATCTAACTTTGTCAGATATCGTCGATTTACATCCATTGAAGCCCATTGAGGTCGATTGTCACTTTGTGTTGAGTGAAAATTTTCTAAGTCTATCTTCCTAATTTGGAGTCGAATTTCAACATTTCTGATATATTTGAGTGAGTTTGCATCTAACTTTGTCAGATATCGTCGATTTACATCCATTGAAGCCCATTGAGGTCGATTGTCACTTTGTGTTGAGTGAAAATTTTCTAAGTCTATCTTCCTAATTTGAAGTCGAATTTCAACATTTCTGATATATTTGAGTGAGTTTGCATCTAACTTTGTCAGATATCGTCGATTAACATCCATTGAAGCCCATTGAGGTCGTTTGTCACTTTGTGTTGAGTGAAAATTTTCTAAGTCTTTCTTCCTAATTTGAAGTCGAAATTCAACATTTCTGATATATTTGAGTGAGTTTGCATCTAACTTTGTCAGATATCGTCGATTTACATCCATTGAAGCCCATTGAGGTCGATTGTCACTTTGTGTTGAGTGAAAATTTTCTAAGTCTATCTTCCTAATTTGAAGTCGAATTTCAACATTTCTGATATATTTGAGTGAGTTTGCATCTAACTTTGTCAGATATCGTCGATTAACATCCATTGAAGCCCATTGAGGTCGTTTGTCACTTTGTGTTGAGTGAAAATTTTCTAAGTCTTTCTTCCTAATTTGAAGTCGAAATTCAACATTTCTGATATATTTGAGTGAGTTTGCATCTAACTTTGTCAGATATCGTCGATTTACATCCATTGAAGCCCATTGAGGTCGATTGTCACTTTGTGTTGAGTGAAAATTTTCTAAGTCTATCTTCCTAATTTGGAGTCGAATTTCAACATTTCTGATATATTTGAGTGAGTTTGCATCTAACTTTGTCAGATATCGTCGATTTACATCCATTGAAGCCCATTGAGGTCGATTGTCACTTTGTGTTGAGTGAAAATTTTCTAAGTCTATCTTCCTAATTTGAAGTCGAATTTCAACATTTCTGATATATTTGAGTGAGTTTGCATCTAACTTTGTCAGATATCGTCGATTAACATCCATTGAAGCCCATTGAGGTCGTTTGTCACTTTGTGTTGAGTGAAAATTTTCTAAGTCTTTCTTCCTAATTTGAAGTCGAAATTCAACATTTCTGATATATTTGAGTGAGTTTGCATCTAACTTTGTCAGATATCGTCGATTTACATCCATTGAAGCCCATTGAGGTCGATTGTCACTTTGTGTTTAGTGAAAATTTTCTAAGTCTATCTTCCTAATTTGGAGTCGAATTTCAACATTTCTGATATATTTGAGTGAGTTTGCATCTAACTTTGTCAGATATCGTCGATTTACATCCATTGAAGCCCATTGAGGTCGATTGTCACTTTGTGTTGAGTGAAAATTTTCTAAGTCTATCTTCCTAATTTGAAGTCGAATTTCAACATTTCTGATATATTTGAGTGAGTTTGCATCTAACTTTGTCAGATATCGTCGATTAACATCCATTGAAGCCCATTGAGGTCGTTTGTCACTTTGTGTTGAGTGAAAATTTTCTAAGTCTTTCTTCCTAATTTGAAGTCGAAATTCAACATTTCTGATATATTTGAGTGAGTTTGCATCTAACGTTGTCAGATATCGTCGATTTACATCCATTGAAGCCCATTGAGGTCGATTGTCACTTTGTGTTGAGTGAAAATTTTCTAAGTCTCTCTTCCTAATTTGAAGTCGAAATTCAACATTTCTGATATATTTGAGTGAGTTTGCATCTAACTTTGTCAGATATCGTCGATTTACATCCATTGAAGCCCATTGAGGTCGATTGTCACTTTGTGTTGAGTGAAAATTTTCTAAGTCTATCTTCCTAATTTGGAGTCGAATTTCAACATTTCTGATATATTTGAGTGAGTTTGCATCTAACTTTGTCAGATATCGTCGATTTACATCCATTGAAGCCCATTGAGGTCGATTGTCACTTTGTGTTGAGTGAAAATTTTCTAAGTCTATCTTCCTAATTTGAAGTCGAATTTCAACATTTCTGATATATTTGAGTGAGTTTGCATCTAACTTTGTCAGATATCGTCGATTAACATCCATTGAAGCCCATTGAGGTCGTTTGTCACTTTGTGTTGAGTGAAAATTTTCTAAGTCTTTCTTCCTAATTTGAAGTCGAAATTCAACATTTCTGATATATTTGAGTGAGTTTGCATCTAACTTTGTCAGATATCGTCGATTTACATCCATTGAAGCCCATTGAGGTCGATTGTCACTTTGTGTTGAGTGAAAATTTTCTAAGTCTATCTTCCTAATTTGAAGTCGAATTTCAACATTTCTGATATATTTGAGTGAGTTTGCATCTAACTTTGTCAGATATCGTCGATTTACATCCATTGAAGCCCATTGAGGTCGATTGTCACTTTGTGTTGAGTGAAAATTTTCTAAGTCTATCTTCCTAATTTGAAGTCGAATTTCAACATTTCTGATATATTTGAGTGAGTTTGCATCTAACTTTGTCAGATATCGTCGATTAACATCCATTGAAGCCCATTGAGGTCGTTTGTCACTTTGTGTTGAGTGAAAATTTTCTAAGTCTTTCTTCCTAATTTGAAGTCGAAATTCAACATTTCTGATATATTTGAGTGAGTTTGCATCTAACTTTGTCAGATATCGTCGATTTACATCCATTGAAGCCCATTGAGGTCGATTGTCACTTTGTGTTGAGTGAAAATTTTCTAAGTCTATCTTCCTAATTTGAAGTCGAATTTCAACATTTCTGATATATTTGAGTGAGTTTGCATCTAACTTTGTCAGATATCGTCGATTAACATCCATTGAAGCCCATTGAGGTCGTTTGTCACTTTGTGTTGAGTGAAAATTTTCTAAGTCTTTCTTCCTAATTTGAAGTCGAAATTCAACATTTCTGATATATTTGAGTGAGTTTGCATCTAACGTTGTCAGATATCGTCGATTTACATCCATTGAAGCCCATTGAGGTCGATTGTCACTTTGTGTTGAGTGAAAATTTTCTAAGTCTCTCTTCCTAATTTGAAGTCGAAATTCAACATTTCTGATATATTTGAGTGAGTTTGCATCTAACTTTGTCAGATATCGTCGATTTACATCCATTGAAGCCCATTGAGGTCGATTGTCACTTTGTGTTGAGTGAAAATTTTCTAAGTCTATCTTCCTAATTTGGAGTCGAATTTCAACATTTCTGATATATTTGAGTGAGTTTGCATCTAACTTTGTCAGATATCGTCGATTTACATCCATTGAAGCCCATTGAGGTCGATTGTCACTTTGTGTTGAGTGAAAATTTTCTAAGTCTATCTTCCTAATTTGAAGTCGAATTTCAACATTTCTGATATATTTGAGTGAGTTTGCATCTAACTTTGTCAGATATCGTCGATTAACATCCATTGAAGCCCATTGAGGTCGTTTGTCACTTTGTGTTGAGTGAAAATTTTCTAAGTCTTTCTTCCTAATTTGAAGTCGAAATTCAACATTTCTGATATATTTGAGTGAGTTTGCATCTAACTTTGTCAGATATCGTCGATTTACATCCATTGAAGCCCATTGAGGTCGATTGTCACTTTGTGTTGAGTGAAAATTTTCTAAGTCTATCTTCCTAATTTGAAGTCGAATTTCAACATTTCTGATATATTTGAGTGAGTTTGCATCTAACTTTGTCAGATATCGTCGATTTACATCCATTGAAGCCCATTGAGGTCGATTGTCACTTTGTGTTGAGTGAAAATTTTCTAAGTCTATCTTCCTAATTTGAAGTCGAATTTCAACATTTCTGATATATTTGAGTGAGTTTGCATCTAACTTTGTCAGATATCGTCGATTAACATCCATTGAAGCCCATTGAGGTCGTTTGTCACTTTGTGTTGAGTGAAAATTTTCTAAGTCTATCTTCCTAATTTGAAGTCGAATTTCAACATTTCTGATATATTTGAGTGAGTTTGCATCTAACTTTGTCAGATATCGTCGATTTACATCCATTGAAGCCCATTGAGGTCGATTGTCACTTTGTGTTGAGTGAAAATTTTCTAAGTCTATCTTCCTAATTTGAAGTCGAATTTCAACATTTCTGATATATTTGAGTGAGTTTGCATCTAACTTTGTCAGATATCGTCGATTAACATCCATTGAAGCCCATTGAGGTCGTTTGTCACTTTGTGTTGAGTGAAAATTTTCTAAGTCTTTCTTCCTAATTTCAAGTCGAAATTCAACATTTCTGATATATTTAAGTGAGTTTGCATCTAACTTTGTCAGATATCGTCGATTTACATCCATTGAAGCCCATTGAGGTCGATTGTCACTTTGTGTTGAGTGAAAATTTTCTAAGTCTATCTTCCTAATTTGAAGTCGAATTTCAACATTTCTGATATATTTGAGTGAGTTTGCATCTAACTTTGTCAGATATCGTCGATTTACATCCATTGAAGCCCATTGAGGTCGATTGTCACTTTGTGTTGAGTGAAAATTTTCTAAGTCTACTTCCTAATTTGAAGTCGAATTTCAACATTTCTGATATATTTGAGTGAGTTTGCATCTAACTTTGTCAGATATCGTCGATTAACATCCATTGAAGCCCATTGAGGTCGTTTGTCACTTTGTGTTGAGTGAAAATTTTCTAAGTCTTTCTTCCTAATTTGAAGTCGAAATTCAACATTTCTGATATATTTGAGTGAGTTTGCATCTAACTTTGTCAGATATCGTCGATTTACATCCATTGAAGCCCATTGAGGTCGATTGTCACTTTGTGTTGAGTGAAAATTTTCTAAGTCTATCTTCCTAATTTGAAGTCGAATTTCAACATTTCTGATATATTTGAGTGAGTTTGCATCTAACTTTGTCAGATATCGTCGATTTACATCCATTGAAGCCCATTGAGGTCGATTGTCACTTTGTGTTGAGTGAAAATTTTCTAAGTCTATCTTCCTAATTTGAAGTCGAATTTCAACATTTCTGATATATTTGAGTGAGTTTGCATCTAACTTTGTCAGATATCGTCGATTAACATCCATTGAAGCCCATTGAGGTCGTTTGTCACTTTGTGTTGAGTGAAAATTTTCTAAGTCTTTCTTCCTAATTTCAAGTCGAAATTCAACATTTCTGATATATTTGAGTGAGTTTGCATCTAACTTTGTCAGATATCGTCGATTTACATCCATTGAAGCCCATTGAGGTCGATTGTCACTTTGTGTTGAGTGAAAATTTTCTAAGTCTATCTTCCTAATTTGAAGTCGAATTTCAACATTTCTGATATATTTGAGTGAGTTTGCATCTAACTTTGTCAGATATCGTCGATTAACATCCATTGAAGCCCATTGAGGTCGTTTGTCACTTTGTGTTGAGTGAAAATTTTCTAAGTCTTTCTTCCTAATTTGAAGTCGAAATTCAACATTTCTGATATATTTGAGTGAGTTTGCATCTAACGTTGTCAGATATCGTCGATTTACATCCATTGAAGCCCATTGAGGTCGATTGTCACTTTGTGTTGAGTGAAAATTTTCTAAGTCTCTCTTCCTAATTTGAAGTCGAAATTCAACATTTCTGATATATTTGAGTGAGTTTGCATCTAACTTTGTCAGATATCGTCGATTTACATCCATTGAAGCCCATTGAGGTCGATTGTCACTTTGTGTTGAGTGAAAATTTTCTAAGTCTATCTTCCTAATTTGGAGTCGAATTTCAACATTTCTGATATATTTGAGTGAGTTTGCATCTAACTTTGTCAGATATCGTCGATTTACATCCATTGAAGCCCATTGAGGTCGATTGTCACTTTGTGTTGAGTGAAAATTTTCTAAGTCTATCTTCCTAATTTGAAGTCGAATTTCAACATTTCTGATATATTTGAGTGAGTTTGCATCTAACTTTGTCAGATATCGTCGATTAACATCCATTGAAGCCCATTGAGGTCGTTTGTCACTTTGTGTTGAGTGAAAATTTTCTAAGTCTTTCTTCCTAATTTGAAGTCGAAATTCAACATTTCTGATATATTTGAGTGAGTTTGCATCTAACTTTGTCAGATATCGTCGATTTACATCCATTGAAGCCCATTGAGGTCGATTGTCACTTTGTGTTGAGTGAAAATTTTCTAAGTCTATCTTCCTAATTTGAAGTCGAATTTCAACATTTCTGATATATTTGAGTGAGTTTGCATCTAACTTTGTCAGATATCGTCGATTTACATCCATTGAAGCCCATTGAGGTCGATTGTCACTTTGTGTTGAGTGAAAATTTTCTAAGTCTATCTTCCTAATTTGAAGTCGAATTTCAACATTTCTGATATATTTGAGTGAGTTTGCATCTAACTTTGTCAGATATCGTCGATTAACATCCATTGAAGCCCATTGAGGTCGTTTGTCACTTTGTGTTGAGTGAAAATTTTCTAAGTCTATCTTCCTAATTTGAAGTCGAATTTCAACATTTCTGATATATTTGAGTGAGTTTGCATCTAACTTTGTCAGATATCGTCGATTTACATCCATTGAAGCCCATTGAGGTCGATTGTCACTTTGTGTTGAGTGAAAATTTTCTAAGTCTATCTTCCTAATTTGAAGTCGAATTTCAACATTTCTGATATATTTGAGTGAGTTTGCATCTAACTTTGTCAGATATCGTCGATTAACATCCATTGAAGCCCATTGAGGTCGTTTGTCACTTTGTGTTGAGTGAAAATTTTCTAAGTCTTTCTTCCTAATTTCAAGTCGAAATTCAACATTTCTGATATATTTAAGTGAGTTTGCATCTAACTTTGTCAGATATCGTCGATTTACATCCATTGAAGCCCATTGAGGTCGATTGTCACTTTGTGTTGAGTGAAAATTTTCTAAGTCTATCTTCCTAATTTGAAGTCGAATTTCAACATTTCTGATATATTTGAGTGAGTTTGCATCTAACTTTGTCAGATATCGTCGATTTACATCCATTGAAGCCCATTGAGGTCGATTGTCACTTTGTGTTGAGTGAAAATTTTCTAAGTCTACTTCCTAATTTGAAGTCGAATTTCAACATTTCTGATATATTTGAGTGAGTTTGCATCTAACTTTGTCAGATATCGTCGATTAACATCCATTGAAGCCCATTGAGGTCGTTTGTCACTTTGTGTTGAGTGAAAATTTTCTAAGTCTTTCTTCCTAATTTGAAGTCGAAATTCAACATTTCTGATATATTTGAGTGAGTTTGCATCTAACTTTGTCAGATATCGTCGATTTACATCCATTGAAGCCCATTGAGGTCGATTGTCACTTTGTGTTTAGTGAAAATTTTCTAAGTCTATCTTCCTAATTTGGAGTCGAATTTCAACATTTCTGATATATTTGAGTGAGTTTGCATCTAACTTTGTCAGATATCGTCGATTTACATCCATTGAAGCCCATTGAGGTCGATTGTCACTTTGTGTTGAGTGAAAATTTTCTAAGTCTATCTTCCTAATTTGAAGTCGAATTTCAACATTTCTGATATATTTGAGTGAGTTTGCATCTAACTTTGTCAGATATCGTCGATTTACATCCATTGAAGCCCATTGAGGTCGATTGTCACTTTGTGTTGAGTGAAAATTTTCTAAGTCTATCTTCCTAATTTGAAGTCGAATTTCAACATTTCTGATATATTTGAGTGAGTTTGCATCTAACTTTGTCAGATATCGTCGATTAACATCCATTGAAGCCCATTGAGGTCGTTTGTCACTTTGTGTTGAGTGAAAATTTTCTAAGTCTATCTTCCTAATTTGAAGTCGAATTTCAACATTTCTGATATATTTGAGTGAGTTTGCATCTAACTTTGTCAGATATCGTCGATTTACATCCATTGAAGCCCATTGAGGTCGATTGTCACTTTGTGTTGAGTGAAAATTTTCTAAGTCTATCTTCCTAATTTGAAGTCGAATTTCAACATTTCTGATATATTTGAGTGAGTTTGCATCTAACTTTGTCAGATATCGTCGATTAACATCCATTGAAGCCCATTGAGGTCGTTTGTCACTTTGTGTTGAGTGAAAATTTTCTAAGTCTTTCTTCCTAATTTGAAGTCGAAATTCAACATTTCTGATATATTTGAGTGAGTTTGCATCTAACTTTGTCAGATATCGTCGATTTACATCCATTGAAGCCCATTGAGGTCGATTGTCACTTTGTGTTTAGTGAAAATTTTCTAAGTCTATCTTCCTAATTTGGAGTCGAATTTCAACATTTCTGATATATTTGAGTGAGTTTGCATCTAACTTTGTCAGATATCGTCGATTTACATCCATTGAAGCCCATTGAGGTCGATTGTCACTTTGTGTTGAGTGAAAATTTTCTAAGTCTATCTTCCTAATTTGAAGTCGAATTTCAACATTTCTGATATATATGAGTGAGTTTGCATCTAACTTTGTCAGATATCGTCGATTTACATCCATTGAAGCCCATTGAGGTCGATTGTCACTTTGTGTTTAGTGAAAATTTTCTAAGTCTTTCTTCCTAATTTGAAGTCGAAATTCAACATTTCTGATATATTTGAGTGAGTTTGCATCTAACTTTGTCAGATATCGTCGATTTACATCCATTGAAGCCCATTGAGGTCGATTGTCACTTTGTGTTTAGTGAAAATTTTCTAAGTCTATCTTCCTAATTTGGAGTCGAATTTCAACATTTCTGATATATTTGAGTGAGTTTGCATCTAACTTTGTCAGATATCGTCGATTTACATCCATTGAAGCCCATTGAGGTCGATTGTCACTTTGTGTTGAGTGAAAATTTTCTAAGTCTATCTTCCTAATTTGAAGTCGAATTTCAAAATTTCTGATATATATGAGTGAGTTTGCATCTAACTTTGTCAGATATCGTCGATTTACATCCATTGAAGCCCATTGAGGTCGATTGTCACTTTGTGTTGAGTGAAAATTTTCTAAGTCTATCTTCCTAATTTGAAGTCGAATTTCAACATTTCTGATATATTTGAGTGAGTTTGCATCTAACTTTGTCAGATATCGTCGATTTACATCCATTGAAGCCCATTGAGGTCGATTGTCACTTTGTGTTGAGTGAAAATTTTCTAAGTCTTTCTTCCTAATTTGAAGTCGAAATTCAACATTTCTGATATATTTGAGTGAGTTTGCATCTAACTTTGTCAGATATCGTCGATTTACATCCATTGAAGCCCATTGAGGTCGATTGTCACTTTGTGTTGAGTGAAAATTTTCTAAGTCTATCTTCCTAATTTGAAGTCGAATTTCAACATTTCTGATATATTTGAGTGAGTTTGCATCTAACTTTGTCAGATATCGTCGATTAACATCCATTGAAGCCCATTGAGGTCGTTTGTCACTTTGTGTTGAGTGAAAATTTTCTAAGTCTTTCTTCCTAATTTGAAGTCGAAATTCAACATTTCTGATATATTTGAGTGAGTTTGCATCTAACGTTGTCAGATATCGTCGATTTACATCCATTGAAGCCCATTGAGGTCGATTGTCACTTTGTGTTGAGTGAAAATTTTCTAAGTCTCTCTTCCTAATTTGAAGTCGAAATTCAACATTTCTGATATATTTGAGTGAGTTTGCATCTAACTTTGTCAGATATCGTCGATTTACATCCATTGAAGCCCATTGAGGTCGATTGTCACTTTGTGTTGAGTGAAAATTTTCTAAGTCTATCTTCCTAATTTGGAGTCGAATTTCAACATTTCTGATATATTTGAGTGAGTTTGCATCTAACTTTGTCAGATATCGTCGATTTACATCCATTGAAGCCCATTGAGGTCGATTGTCACTTTGTGTTGAGTGAAAATTTTCTAAGTCTATCTTCCTAATTTGAAGTCGAATTTCAACATTTCTGATATATTTGAGTGAGTTTGCATCTAACTTTGTCAGATATCGTCGATTAACATCCATTGAAGCCCATTGAGTTCGTTTGTCACTTTGTGTTGAGTGAAAATTTTCTAAGTCTTCCTTCCTAATTTGAAGTCGAAATTCAACATTTCTGATATATTTGAGTGAGTTTGCATCTAACTTTGTCAGATATCGTCGATTTACATCCATTGAAGCCCATTGAGGTCGATTGTCACTTTGTGTTGAGTGAAAATTTTCTAAGTCTATCTTCCTAATTTGAAGTCGAATTTCAACATTTCTGATATATTTGAGTGAGTTTGCATCTAACTTTGTCAGATATCGTCGATTTACATCCATTGAAGCCCATTGAGGTCGATTGTCACTTTGTGTTGAGTGAAAATTTTCTAAGTCTATCTTCCTAATTTGAAGTCGAATTTCAACATTTCTGATATATTTGAGTGAGTTTGCATCTAACTTTGTCAGATATCGTCGATTAACATCCATTGAAGCCCATTGAGGTCGTTTGTCACTTTGTGTTGAGTGAAAATTTTCTAAGTCTATCTTCCTAATTTGAAGTCGAATTTCAACATTTCTGATATATTTGAGTGAGTTTGCATCTAACTTTGTCAGATATCGTCGATTTACATCCATTGAAGCCCATTGAGGTCGATTGTCACTTTGTGTTGAGTGAAAATTTTCTAAGTCTATCTTCCTAATTTGAAGTCGAATTTCAACATTTCTGATATATTTGAGTGAGTTTGCATCTAACTTTGTCAGATATCGTCGATTAACATCCATTGAAGCCCATTGAGGTCGTTTGTCACTTTGTGTTGAGTGAAAATTTTCTAAGTCTTTCTTCCTAATTTCAAGTCGAAATTCAACATTTCTGATATATTTAAGTGAGTTTGCATCTAACTTTGTCAGATATCGTCGATTTACATCCATTGAAGCCCATTGAGGTCGATTGTCACTTTGTGTTGAGTGAAAATTTTCTAAGTCTATCTTCCTAATTTGAAGTCGAATTTCAACATTTCTGATATATTTGAGTGAGTTTGCATCTAACTTTGTCAGATATCGTCGATTTACATCCATTGAAGCCCATTGAGGTCGATTGTCACTTTGTGTTGAGTGAAAATTTTCTAAGTCTACTTCCTAATTTGAAGTCGAATTTCAACATTTCTGATATATTTGAGTTAGTTTGCATCTAACTTTGTCAGATATCGTCGATTAACATCCATTGAAGCCCATTGAGGTCGTTTGTCACTTTGTGTTGAGTGAAAATTTTCTAAGTCTTTCTTCCTAATTTGAAGTCGAAATTCAACATTTCTGATATATTTGAGTGAGTTTGCATCTAACTTTGTCAGATATCGTCGATTTACATCCATTGAAGCCCATTGAGGTCGATTGTCACTTTGTGTTTAGTGAAAATTTTCTAAGTCTATCTTCCTAATTTGGAGTCGAATTTCAACATTTCTGATATATTTGAGTGAGTTTGCATCTAACTTTGTCAGATATCGTCGATTTACATCCATTGAAGCCCATTGAGGTCGATTGTCACTTTGTGTTGAGTGAAAATTTTCTAAGTCTATCTTCCTAATTTGAAGTCGAATTTCAACATTTCTGATATATATGAGTGAGTTTGCATCTAACTTTGTCAGATATCGTCGATTTACATCCATTGAAGCCCATTGAGGTCGATTGTCACTTTGTGTTTAGTGAAAATTTTCTAAGTCTTTCTTCCTAATTTGAAGTCGAAATTCAACATTTCTGATATATTTGAGTGAGTTTGCATCTAACTTTGTCAGATATCGTCGATTTACATCCATTGAAGCCCATTGAGGTCGATTGTCACTTTGTGTTTAGTGAAAATTTTCTAAGTCTATCTTCCTAATTTGGAGTCGAATTTCAACATTTCTGATATATTTGAGTGAGTTTGCATCTAACTTTGTCAGATATCGTCGATTTACATCCATTGAAGCCCATTGAGGTCGATTGTCACTTTGTGTTGAGTGAAAATTTTCTAAGTCTATCTTCCTAATTTGAAGTCGAATTTCAAAATTTCTGATATATATGAGTGAGTTTGCATCTAACTTTGTCAGATATCGTCGATTAACATCCATTGAAGCCCATTGAGGTCGTTTGTCACTTTGTGTTGAGTGAAAATTTTCTAAGTCTATCTTCCTAATTTGAAGTCGAATTTCAACATTTCTGATATATTTGAGTGAGTTTGCATCTAACTTTGTCAGATATCGTCGATTTACATCCATTGAAGCCCATTGAGGTCGATTGTCACTTTGTGTTGAGTGAAAATTTTCTAAGTCTATCTTCCTAATTTGAAGTCGAATTTCAACATTTCTGATATATTTGAGTGAGTTTGCATCTAACTTTGTCAGATATCGTCGATTTACATCCATTGAAGCCCATTGAGGTCGATTGTCACTTTGTGTTGAGTGAAAATTTTCTAAGTCTTTCTTCCTAATTTGAAGTCGAAATTCAACATTTCTGATATATTTGAGTGAGTCTGCATCTAACGTTGTCAGATATCGTCGATTTACATCCATTGAAGCCCATTGAGGTCGATTGTCACTTTGTGTTGAGTGAAAATTTTCTAAGTCTCTCTTCCTAATTTGAAGTCGAAATTCAACATTTCTGATATATTTGAGTGAGTTTGCATCTAACTTTGTCAGATATCGTCGATTTACATCCATTGAAGCCCATTGAGGTCGATTGTCACTTTGTGTTGAGTGAAAATTTTCTAAGTCTATCTTCCTAATTTGGAGTCGAATTTCAACATTTCTGATATATTTGAGTGAGTTTGCATCTAACTTTGTCAGATATCGTCGATTTACATCCATTGAAGCCCATTGAGGTCGATTGTCACTTTGTGTTGAGTGAAAATTTTCTAAGTCTATCTTCCTAATTTGAAGTCGAATTTCAACATTTCTGATATATTTGAGTGAGTTTGCATCTAACTTTGTCAGATATCGTCGATTAACATCCATTGAAGCCCATTGAGGTCGTTTGTCACTTTGTGTTGAGTGAAAATTTTCTAAGTCTTTCTTCCTAATTTGAAGTCGAAATTCAACATTTCTGATATATTTGAGTGAGTTTGCATCTAACTTTGTCAGATATCGTCGATTTACATCCATTGAAGCCCATTGAGGTCGATTGTCACTTTGTGTTGAGTGAAAATTTTCTAAGTCTATCTTCCTAATTTGAAGTCGAATTTCAACATTTCTGATATATTTGAGTGAGTTTGCATCTAACTTTGTCAGATATCGTCGATTTACATCCATTGAAGCCCATTGAGGTCGATTGTCACTTTGTGTTGAGTGAAAATTTTCTAAGTCTATCTTCCTAATTTGAAGTCGAATTTCAACATTTCTGATATATTTGAGTGAGTTTGCATCTAACTTTGTCAGATATCGTCGATTAACATCCATTGAAGCCCATTGAGGTCGTTTGTCACTTTGTGTTGAGTGAAAATTTTCTAAGTCTATCTTCCTAATTTGAAGTCGAATTTCAACATTTCTGATATATTTGAGTGAGTTTGCATCTAACTTTGTCAGATATCGTCGATTTACATGCATTGAAGCCCATTGAGGTCGATTGTCACTTTGTGTTGAGTGAAAATTTTCTAAGTCTATCTTCCTAATTTGAAGTCGAATTTCAACATTTCTGATATATTTGAGTGAGTTTGCATCTAACTTTGTCAGATATCGTCGATTAACATCCATTGAAGCCCATTGAGGTCGTTTGTCACTTTGTGTTGAGTGAAAATTTTCTAAGTCTTTCTTCCTAATTTCAAGTCGAAATTCAACATTTCTGATATATTTAAGTGAGTTTGCATCTAACTTTGTCAGATATCGTCGATTTACATCCATTGAAGCCCATTGAGGTCGATTGTCACTTTGTGTTGAGTGAAAATTTTCTAAGTCTATCTTCCTAATTTGAAGTCGAATTTCAACATTTCTGATATATTTGAGTGAGTTTGCATCTAACTTTGTCAGATATCGTCGATTTACATCCATTGAAGCCCATTGAGGTCGATTGTCACTTTGTGTTGAGTGAAAATTTTCTAAGTCTACTTCCTAATTTGAAGTCGAATTTCAACATTTCTGATATATTTGAGTGAGTTTGCATCTAACTTTGTCAGATATCGTCGATTAACATCCATTGAAGCCCATTGAGGTCGTTTGTCACTTTGTGTTGAGTGAAAATTTTCTAAGTCTTTCTTCCTAATTTGAAGTCGAAATTCAACATTTCTGATATATTTGAGTGAGTTTGCATCTAACTTTGTCAGATATCGTCGATTTACATCCATTGAAGCCCATTGAGGTCGATTGTCACTTTGTGTTTAGTGAAAATTTTCTAAGTCTATCTTCCTAATTTGGAGTCGAATTTCAACATTTCTGATATATTTGAGTGAGTTTGCATCTAACTTTGTCAGATATCGTCGATTTACATCCATTGAAGCCCATTGAGGTCGATTGTCACTTTGTGTTGGGTGAAAATTTTCTAAGTCTATCTTCCTAATTTGAAGTCGAATTTCAACATTTCTGATATATATGAGTGAGTTTGCATCTAACTTTGTCAGATATCGTCGATTTACATCCATTGAAGCCCATTGAGGTCGATTGTCACTTTGTGTTTAGTGAAAATTTTCTAAGTCTTTCTTCCTAATTTGAAGTCGAAATTCAACATTTCTGATATATTTGAGTGAGTTTGCATCTAACTTTGTCAGATATCGTCGATTTACATCCATTGAAGCCCATTGAGGTCGATTGTCACTTTGTGTTTAGTGAAAATTTTCTAAGTCTATCTTCCTAATTTGGAGTCGAATTTCAACATTTCTGATATATTTGAGTGAGTTTGCATCTAACTTTGTCAGATATCGTCGATTTACATCCATTGAAGCCCATTGAGGTCGATTGTCACTTTGTGTTGAGTGAAAATTTTCTAAGTCTATCTTCCTAATTTGAAGTCGAATTTCAACATTTCTGATATATTTGAGTGAGTTTGCATCTAACTTTGTCAGATATCGTCGATTAACATCCATTGAAGCCCATTGAGGTCGTTTGTCACTTTGTGTTGAGTGAAAATTTTCTAAGTCTATCTTCCTAATTTGAAGTCGAATTTCAACATTTCTGATATATTTGAGTGAGTTTGCATCTAACTTTGTCAGATATCGTCGATTTACATCCATTGAAGCCCATTGAGGTCGATTGTCACTTTGTGTTGAGTGAAAATTTTCTAAGTCTATCTTCCTAATTTGAAGTCGAATTTCAACATTTCTGATATATTTGAGTGAGTTTGCATCTAACTTTGTCAGATATCGTCGATTAACATCCATTGAAGCCCATTGAGGTCGTTTGTCACTTTGTGTTGAGTGAAAATTTTCTAAGTCTTTCTTCCTAATTTCAAGTCGAAATTCAACATTTCTGATATATTTAAGTGAGTTTGCATCTAACTTTGTCAGATATCGTCGATTTACATCCATTGAAGCCCATTGAGGTCGATTGTCACTTTGTGTTGAGTGAAAATTTTCTAAGTCTATCTTCCTAATTTGAAGTCGAATTTCAACATTTCTGATATATTTGAGTGAGTTTGCATCTAACTTTGTCAGATATCGTCGATTTACATCCATTGAAGCCCATTGAGGTCGATTGTCACTTTGTGTTGAGTGAAAATTTTCTAAGTCTACTTCCTAATTTGAAGTCGAATTTCAACATTTCTGATATATT
This sequence comes from Diorhabda carinulata, assembly GCF_026250575.1. Taxonomy (NCBI): domain Eukaryota; kingdom Metazoa; phylum Arthropoda; class Insecta; order Coleoptera; family Chrysomelidae; genus Diorhabda; species Diorhabda carinulata. Next base: position 10,268,326 of record NC_079466.1, read on the forward strand.
TGAGTGAGTTTGCATCTAACTTTGTCAGATATCGTCGATTAACATCCATTGAAGCCCATTGAGGTCGTTTGTCACTTTGTGTTGAGTGAAAATTTTCTAAGTCTTTCTTCCTAATTTGAAGTCGAAATTCAACATTTCTGATATATTTGAGTGAGTTTGCATCTAACTTTGTCAGATATCGTCGATTTACATCCATTGAAGCCCATTGAGGTCGATTGTCACTTTGTGTTTAGTGAAAATTTTCTAAGTCTATCTTCCTAATTTGGAGTCGAATTTCAACATTTCTGATATATTTGAGTGAGTTTGCATCTAACTTTGTCAGATATCGTCGATTTACATCCATTGAAGCCCATTGAGGTCGATTGTCACTTTGTGTTGAGTGAAAATTTTCTAAGTCTATCTTCCTAATTTGAAGTCGAATTTCAACATTTCTGATATATATGAGTGAGTTTGCATCTAACTTTGTCAGATATCGTCGATTTACATCCATTGAAGCCCATTGAGGTCGATTGTCACTTTGTGTTTAGTGAAAATTTTCTAAGTCTTTCTTCCTAATTTGAAGTCGAAATTCAACATTTCTGATATATTTGAGTGAGTTTGCATCTAACTTTGTCAGATATCGTCGATTTACATCCATTGAAGCCCATTGAGGTCGATTGTCACTTTGTGTTTAGTGAAAATTTTCTAAGTCTATCTTCCTAATTTGGAGTCGAATTTCAACATTTCTGATATATTTGAGTGAGTTTGCATCTAACTTTGTCAGATATCGTCGATTTACATCCATTGAAGCCCATTGAGGTCGATTGTCACTTTGTGTTGAGTGAAAATTTTCTAAGTCTACTTCCTAATTTGAAGTCGAATTTCAACATTTCTGATATATTTGAGTGAGTTTGCATCTAACTTTGTCAGATATCGTCGATTAACATCCATTGAAGCCCATTGAGGTCGTTTGTCACTTTGTGTTGAGTGAAAATTTTCTAAGTCTTTCTTCCTAATTTGAAGTCGAAATTCAACATTTCTGATATATTTGAGTGAGTTTGCATCTAACTTTGTCAGATATCGTCGATTTACATCCATTGAAGCCCATTGAGGTCGATTGTCACTTTGTGTTTAGTGAAAATTTTCTAAGTCTATCTTCCTAATTTGGAGTCGAATTTCAACATTTCTGATATATTTGAGTGAGTTTGCATCTAACTTTGTCAGATATCGTCGATTTACATCCATTGAAGCCCATTGAGGTCGATTGTCACTTTGTGTTGAGTGAAAATTTTCTAAGTCTATCTTCCTAATTTGAAGTCGAATTTCAACATTTCTGATATATATGAGTGAGTTTGCATCTAACTTTGTCAGATATCGTCGATTTACATCCATTGAAGCCCATTGAGGTCGATTGTCACTTTGTGTTTAGTGAAAATTTTCTAAGTCTTTCTTCCTAATTTGAAGTCGAAATTCAACATTTCTGATATATTTGAGTGAGTTTGCATCTAACTTTGTCAGATATCGTCGATTTACATCCATTGAAGCCCATTGAGGTCGATTGTCACTTTGTGTTTAGTGAAAATTTTCTAAGTCTATCTTCCTAATTTGGAGTCGAATTTCAACATTTCTGATATATTTGAGTGAGTTTGCATCTAACTTTGTCAGATATCGTCGATTTACATCCATTGAAGCCCATTGAGGTCGATTGTCACTTTGTGTTGAGTGAAAATTTTCTAAGTCTATCTTCCTAATTTGAAGTCGAATTTCAAAATTTCTGATATATATGAGTGAGTTTGCATCTAACTTTGTCAGATATCGTCGATTAACATCCATTGAAGCCCATTGAGGTCGTTTGTCACTTTGTGTTGAGTGAAAATTTTCTAAGTCTATCTTCCTAATTTGAAGTCGAATTTCAACATTTCTGATATATTTGAGTGAGTTTGCATCTAACTTTGTCAGATATCGTCGATTTACATCCATTGAAGCCCATTGAGGTCGATTGTCACTTTGTGTTGAGTGAAAATTTTCTAAGTCTATCTTCCTAATTTGAAGTCGAATTTCAACATTTCTGATATATTTGAGTGAGTTTGCATCTAACTTTGTCAGATATCGTCGATTTACATCCATTGAAGCCCATTGAGGTCGATTGTCACTTTGTGTTGAGTGAAAATTTTCTAAGTCTTTCTTCCTAATTTGAAGTCGAAATTCAACATTTCTGATATATTTGAGTGAGTTTGCATCTAACGTTGTCAGATATCGTCGATTTACATCCATTGAAGCCCATTGAGGTCGATTGTCACTTTGTGTTGAGTGAAAATTTTCTAAGTCTCTCTTCCTAATTTGAAGTCGAAATTCAACATTTCTGATATATTTGAGTGAGTTTGCATCTAACTTTGTCAGATATCGTCGATTTACATCCATTGAAGCCCATTGAGGTCGATTGTCACTTTGTGTTGAGTGAAAATTTTCTAAGTCTATCTTCCTAATTTGGAGTCGAATTTCAACATTTCTGATATATTTGAGTGAGTTTGCATCTAACTTTGTCAGATATCGTCGATTTACATCCATTGAAGCCCATTGAGGTCGATTGTCACTTTGTGTTGAGTGAAAATTTTCTAAGTCTATCTTCCTAATTTGAAGTCGAATTTCAACATTTCTGATATATTTGAGTGAGTTTGCATCTAACTTTGTCAGATATCGTCGATTAACATCCATTGAAGCCCATTGAGGTCGTTTGTCACTTTGTGTTGAGTGAAAATTTTCTAAGTCTTTCTTCCTAATTTGAAGTCGAAATTCAACATTTCTGATATATTTGAGTGAGTTTGCATCTAACTTTGTCAGATATCGTCGATTTACATCCATTGAAGCCCATTGAGGTCGATTGTCACTTTGTGTTGAGTGAAAATTTTCTAAGTCTATCTTCCTAATTTGAAGTCGAATTTCAACATTTCTGATATATTTGAGTGAGTTTGCATCTAACTTTGTCAGATATCGTCGATTTACATCCATTGAAGCCCATTGAGGTCGATTGTCACTTTGTGTTGAGTGAAAATTTTCTAAGTCTATCTTCCTAATTTGAAGTCGAATTTCAACATTTCTGATATATTTGAGTGAGTTTGCATCTAACTTTGTCAGATATCGTCGATTAACATCCATTGAAGCCCATTGAGGTCGTTTGTCACTTTGTGTTGAGTGAAAATTTTCTAAGTCTATCTTCCTAATTTGAAGTCGAATTTCAACATTTCTGATATATTTGAGTGAGTTTGCATCTAACTTTGTCAGATATCGTCGATTTACATCCATTGAAGCCCATTGAGGTCGATTGTCACTTTGTGTTGAGTGAAAATTTTCTAAGTCTATCTTCCTAATTTGAAGTCGAATTTCAACATTTCTGATATATTTGAGTGAGTTTGCATCTAACTTTGTCAGATATCGTCGATTAACATCCATTGAAGCCCATTGAGGTCGTTTGTCACTTTGTGTTGAGTGAAAATTTTCTAAGTCTTTCTTCCTAATTTCAAGTCGAAATTCAACATTTCTGATATATTTAAGTGAGTTTGCATCTAACTTTGTCAGATATCGTCGATTTACATCCATTGAAGCCCATTGAGGTCGATTGTCACTTTGTGTTGAGTGAAAATTTTCTAAGTCTATCTTCCTAATTTGAAGTCGAATTTCAACATTTCTGATATATTTGAGTGAGTTTGCATCTAACTTTGTCAGATATCGTCGATTTACATCCATTGAAGCCCATTGAGGTCGATTGTCACTTTGTGTTGAGTGAAAATTTTCTAAGTCTACTTCCTAATTTGAAGTCGAATTTCAACATTTCTGATATATTTGAGTGAGTTTGCATCTAACTTTGTCAGATATCGTCGATTAACATCCATTGAAGCCCATTGAGGTCGTTTGTCACTTTGTGTTGAGTGAAAATTTTCTAAGTCTTTCTTCCTAATTTGAAGTCGAAATTCAACATTTCTGATATATTTGAGTGAGTTTGCATCTAACTTTGTCAGATATCGTCGATTTACATCCATTGAAGCCCATTGAGGTCGATTGTCACTTTGTGTTTAGTGAAAATTTTCTAAGTCTATCTTCCTAATTTGGAGTCGAATTTCAACATTTCTGATATATTTGAGTGAGTTTGCATCTAACTTTGTCAGATATCGTCGATTTACATCCATTGAAGCCCATTGAGGTCGATTGTCACTTTGTGTTGGGTGAAAATTTTCTAAGTCTATCTTCCTAATTTGAAGTCGAATTTCAACATTTCTGATATATATGAGTGAGTTTGCATCTAACTTTGTCAGATATCGTCGATTTACATCCATTGAAGCCCATTGAGGTCGATTGTCACTTTGTGTTTAGTGAAAATTTTCTAAGTCTTTCTTCCTAATTTGAAGTCGAAATTCAACATTTCTGATATATTTGAGTGAGTTTGCATCTAACTTTGTCAGATATCGTCGATTTACATCCATTGAAGCCCATTGAGGTCGATTGTCACTTTGTGTTTAGTGAAAATTTTCTAAGTCTATCTTCCTAATTTGGAGTCGAATTTCAACATTTCTGATATATTTGAGTGAGTTTGCATCTAACTTTGTCAGATATCGTCGATTTACATCCATTGAAGCCCATTGAGGTCGATTGTCACTTTGTGTTGAGTGAAAATTTTCTAAGTCTATCTTCCTAATTTGAAGTCGAATTTCAACATTTCTGATATATATGAGTGAGTTTGCATCTAACTTTGTCAGATATCGTCGATTAACATCCATTGAAGCCCATTGAGGTCGTTTGTCACTTTGTGTTGAGTGAAAATTTTCTAAGTCTATCTTCCTAATTTGAAGTCGAATTTCAACATTTCTGATATATTTGAGTGAGTTTGCATCTAACTTTGTCAGATATCGTCGATTTACATCCATTGAAGCCCATTGAGGTCGATTGTCACTTTGTGTTGAGTGAAAATTTTCTAAGTCTATCTTCCTAATTTGAAGTCGAATTTCAACATTTCTGATATATTTGAGTGAGTTTGCATCTAACTTTGTCAGATATCGTCGATTTACATCCATTGAAGCCCATTGAGGTCGATTGTCACTTTGTGTTGAGTGAAAATTTTTTAAGTCTATCTTCCTAATTTGAAGTCGAATTTCAACATTTCTGATATATTTGAGTGAGTTTGCATCTAACTTTGTCAGATATCGTCGATTAACATCCATTGAAGCCCATTGAGGTCGTTTGTCACTTTGTGTTGAGTGAAAATTTTCTAAGTCTTTCTTCCTAATTTGAAGTCGAAATTCAACATTTCTGATATATTTGAGTGAGTTTGCATCTAACTTTGTCAGATATCGTCGATTAACATCCATTGAAGCCCATTGAGGTCGTTTGTCACTTTGTGTTGAGTGAAAATTTTCTAAGTCTTTCTTCCTAATTTGAAGTCGAAATTCAACATTTCTGATATATTTGAGTGAGTTTGCATCTAACTTTGTCAGATATCGTCGATTTACATCCATTGAAGCCCATTGAGGTCGATTGTCACTTTGTGTTAAGTGAAAATTTTCTAAGTCTATCTTCCTAATTTGGAGTCGAATTTCAACATTTCTGATATATTTGAGTGAGTTTGCATCTAACTTTGTCAGATATCGTCGATTTACATCCATTGAAGCCCATTGAGGTCGATTGTCACTTTGTGTTGAGTGAAAATTTTCTAAGTCTTTCTTCCTAATTTGAAGTCGAAATTCAACATTTCTGATATATTTGAGTGAGTTTGCATCTAACTTTGTCAGATATCGTCGATTAACATCCATTGAAGCCCATTGAGGTCGTTTGTCACTTTGTGTTGAGTGAAAATTTTCTAAGTCTTTCTTCCTAATTTGAAGTCGAAATTCAACATTTCTGATATATTTGAGTGAGTTTGCATCTAACTTTGTCAGATATCGTCGATTTACATCCATTGAAGTCCATTGAGGTCGATTGTCACTTTGTGTTGAGTGAAAATTTTCTAAGTCTATCTTCCTAATTTGAAGTCGAATTTCAACATTTCTGATATATTTGAGTGAGTTTGCATCTAACTTTGTCAGATATCGTCGATTTACATCCATTGAAGCCCATTGAGGTCGATTGTCACTTTGTGTTGAGTGAAAATTTTCTAAGTCTATCTTCCTAATTTGAAGTCGAATTTCAACATTTCTGATATATTTGAGTGAGTTTGCATCTAACTTTGTCAGATATCGTCGATTAACATCCATTGAAGCCCATTGAGGTCGTTTGTCACTTTGTGTTGAGTGAAAATTTTCTAAGTCTTTCTTCCTAATTTGAAGTCGAAATTCAACATTTCTGATATATTTGAGTGAGTTTGCATCTAACTTTGTCAGATATCGTCGATTTACATCCATTGAAGCCCATTGAGGTCGATTGTCACTTTGTGTTGAGTGAAAATTTTCTAAGTCTATCTTCCTAATTTGAAGTCGAATTTCAACATTTCTGATATATTTGAGTGAGTTTGCATCTAACTTTGTCAGATATCGTCGATTTACATCCATTGAAGCCCATTGAGGTCGATTGTCACTTTGTGTTGAGTGAAAATTTTCTAAGTCTATCTTCCTAATTTGAAGTCGAATTTCAACATTTCTGATATATTTGAGTGAGTTTGCATCTAACTTTGTCAGATATCGTCGATTAACATCCATTGAAGCCCATTGAGGTCGATTGTCACTTTGTGTTGAGTGAAAATTTTCTAAGTCTATCTTCCTAATTTGAAGTCGAATTTCAACATTTCTGATATATTTGAGTGAGTTTGCATCTAACTTTGTCAGATATCGTCGATTAACATCCATTGAAGCCCATTGAGGTCGTTTGTCACTTTGTGTTGAGTGAAAATTTTCTAAGTCTATCTTCCTAATTTGAAGTCGAATTTCAACATTTCTGATATATTTGAGTGAGTTTGCATCTAACTTTGTCAGATATCGTCGATTTACATCCATTGAAGCCCATTGAGGTCGATTGTCACTTTGTGTTGAGTGAAAATTTTCTAAGTCTATCTTCCTAATTTGAAGTCGAATTTCAACATTTCTGATATATTTGAGTGAGTTTGCATCTAACTTTGTCAGATATCGTCGATTAACATCCATTGAAGCCCATTGAGGTCGTTTGTCACTTTGTGTTGAGTGAAAATTTTCTAAGTCTTTCTTCCTAATTTCAAGTCGAAATTCAACATTTCTGATATATTTAAGTGAGTTTGCATCTAACTTTGTCAGATATCGTCGATTTACATCCATTGAAGCCCATTGAGGTCGATTGTCACTTTGTGTTGAGTGAAAATTTTCTAAGTCTATCTTCCTAATTTGAAGTCGAATTTCAACATTTCTGATATATTTGAGTGAGTTTGCATCTAACTTTGTCAGATATCGTCGATTTACATCCATTGAAGCCCATTGAGGTCGATTGTCACTTTGTGTTGAGTGAAAATTTTCTAAGTCTACTTCCTAATTTGAAGTCGAATTTCAACATTTCTGATATATTTGAGTGAGTTTGCATCTAACTTTGTCAGATATCGTCGATTAACATCCATTGAAGCCCATTGAGGTCGTTTGTCACTTTGTGTTGAGTGAAAATTTTCTAAGTCTTTCTTCCTAATTTGAAGTCGAAATTCAACATTTCTGATATATTTGAGTGAGTTTGCATCTAACTTTGTCAGATATCGTCGATTTACATCCATTGAAGCCCATTGAGGTCGATTGTCACTTTGTGTTTAGTGAAAATTTTCTAAGTCTATCTTCCTAATTTGGAGTCGAATTTCAACATTTCTGATATATTTGAGTGAGTTTGCGTCTAACTTTGTCAGATATCGTCGATTTACATCCATTGAAGCCCATTGAGGTCGATTGTCACTTTGTGTTGAGTGAAAATTTTCTAAGTCTATCTTCCTAATTTGAAGTCGAATTTCAACATTTCTGATATATATGAGTGAGTTTGCATCTAACTTTGTCAGATATCGTCGATTAACATCCATTGAAGCCCATTGAGGTCGTTTGTCACTTTGTGTTGAGTGAAAATTTTCTAAGTCTATCTTCCTAATTTGAAGTCGAATTTCAACATTTCTGATATATTTGAGTGAGTTTGCATCTAACTTTGTCAGATATCGTCGATTAACATCCATTGAAGCCCATTGAGGTCGTTTGTCACTTTGTGTTGAGTGAAAATTTTCTAAGTCTTTCTTCCTAATTTCAAGTCGAAATTCAACATTTCTGATATATTTAAGTGAGTTTGCATCTAACTTTGTCAGATATCGTCGATTTACATCCATTGAAGCCCATTGAGGTCGATTGTCACTTTGTGTTGAGTGAAAATTTTCTAAGTCTATCTTCCTAATTTGAAGTCGAATTTCAACATTTCTGATATATTTGAGTGAGTTTGCATCTAACTTTGTCAGATATCGTCGATTTACATCCATTGAAGCCCATTGAGGTCGATTGTCACTTTGTGTTGAGTGAAAATTTTCTAAGTCTACTTCCTAATTTGAAGTCGAATTTCAACATTTCTGATATATTTGAGTGAGTTTGCATCTAACTTTGTCAGATATCGTCGATTAACATCCATTGAAGCCCATTGAGGTCGTTTGTCACTTTGTGTTGAGTGAAAATTTTCTAAGTCTTTCTTCCTAATTTGAAGTCGAAATTCAACATTTCTGATATATTTGAGTGAGTTTGCATCTAACTTTGTCAGATATCGTCGATTTACATCCATTGAAGCCCATTGAGGTCGATTGTCACTTTGTGTTTAGTGAAAATTTTCTAAGTCTATCTTCCTAATTTGGAGTCGAATTTCAACATTTCTGATATATTTGAGTGAGTTTGCATCTAACTTTGTCAGATATCGTCGATTTACATCCATTGAAGCCCATTGAGGTCGATTGTCACTTTGTGTTGGGTGAAAATTTTCTAAGTCTATCTTCCTAATTTGAAGTCGAATTTCAACATTTCTGATATATATGAGTGAGTTTGCATCTAACTTTGTCAGATATCGTCGATTTACATCCATTGAAGCCCATTGAGGTCGATTGTCACTTTGTGTTTAGTGAAAATTTTCTAAGTCTTTCTTCCTAATTTGAAGTCGAAATTCAACATTTCTGATATATTTGAGTGAGTTTGCATCTAACTTTGTCAGATATCGTCGATTTACATCCATTGAAGCCCATTGAGGTCGATTGTCACTTTGTGTTTAGTGAAAATTTTCTAAGTCTATCTTCCTAATTTGGAGTCGAATTTCAACATTTCTGATATATTTGAGTGAGTTTGCATCTAACTTTGTCAGATATCGTCGATTTACATCCATTGAAGCCCATTGAGGTCGATTGTCACTTTGTGTTGAGTGAAAATTTTCTAAGTCTATCTTCCTAATTTGAAGTCGAATTTCAACATTTCTGATATATATGAGTGAGTTTGCATCTAACTTTGTCAGATATCGTCGATTAACATCCATTGAAGCCCATTGAGGTCGTTTGTCACTTTGTGTTGAGTGAAAATTTTCTAAGTCTATCTTCCTAATTTGAAGTCGAATTTCAACATTTCTGATATATTTGAGTGAGTTTGCATCTAACTTTGTCAGATATCGTCGATTTACATCCATTGAAGCCCATTGAGGTCGATTGTCACTTTGTGTTGAGTGAAAATTTTCTAAGTCTATCTTCCTAATTTGAAGTCGAATTTCAACATTTCTAATATATTTGAGTGAGTTTGCATCTAACTTTGTCAGATATCGTCGATTTACATCCATTGAAGCCCATTGAGGTCGATTGTCACTTTGTGTTGAGTGAAAATTTTCTAAGTCTATCTTCCTAATTTGAAGTCGAATTTCAACATTTCTGATATATTTGAGTGAGTTTGCATCTAACTTTGTCAGATATCGTCGATTAACATCCATTGAAGCCCATTGAGGTCGTTTGTCACTTTGTGTTGAGTGAAAATTTTCTAAGTCTTTCTTCCTAATTTGAAGTCGAAATTCAACATTTCTGATATATTTGAGTGAGTTTGCATCTAACTTTGTCAGATATCGTCGATTAACATCCATTGAAGCCCATTGAGGTCGTTTGTCACTTTGTGTTGAGTGAAAATTTTCTAAGTCTTTCTTCCTAATTTGAAGTCGAAATTCAACATTTCTGATATATTTGAGTGAGTTTGCATCTAACTTTGTCAGATATCGTCGATTTACATCCATTGAAGCCCATTGAGGTCGATTGTCACTTTGTGTTAAGTGAAAATTTTCTAAGTCTATCTTCCTAATTTGGAGTCGAATTTCAACATTTCTGATATATTTGAGTGAGTTTGCATCTAACTTTGTCAGATATCGTCGATTTACATCCATTGAAGCCCATTGAGGTCGATTGTCACTTTGTGTTGAGTGAAAATTTTCTAAGTCTTTCTTCCTAATTTGAAGTCGAAATTCAACATTTCTGATATATTTGAGTGAGTTTGCATCTAACTTTGTCAGATATCGTCGATTAACATCCATTGAAGCCCATTGAGGTCGTTTGTCACTTTGTGTTGAGTGAAAATTTTCTAAGTCTTTCTTCCTAATTTGAAGTCGAAATTCAACATTTCTGATATATTTGAGTGAGTTTGCATCTAACTTTGTCAGATATCGTCGATTTACATCCATTGAAGTCCATTGAGGTCGATTGTCACTTTGTGTTGAGTGAAAATTTTCTAAGTCTATCTTCCTAATTTGAAGTCGAATTTCAACATTTCTGATATATTTGAGTGAGTTTGCATCTAACTTTGTCAGATATCGTCGATTTACATCCATTGAAGCCCATTGAGGTCGATTGTCACTTTGTGTTGAGTGAAAATTTTCTAAGTCTATCTTCCTAATTTGAAGTCGAATTTCAACATTTCTGATATATTTGAGTGAGTTTGCATCTAACTTTGTCAGATATCGTCGATTAACATCCATTGAAGCCCATTGAGGTCGTTTGTCACTTTGTGTTGAGTGAAAATTTTCTAAGTCTTTCTTCCTAATTTGAAGTCGAAATTCAACATTTCTGATATATTTGAGTGAGTTTGCATCTAACTTTGTCAGATATCGTCGATTTACATCCATTGAAGCCCATTGAGGTCGATTGTCACTTTGTGTTGAGTGAAAATTTTCTAAGTCTATCTTCCTAATTTGAAGTCGAATTTCAACATTTCTGATATATTTGAGTGAGTTTGCATCTAACTTTGTCAGATATCGTCGATTTACATCCATTGAAGCCCATTGAGGTCGATTGTCACTTTGTGTTGAGTGAAAATTTTCTAAGTCTATCTTCCTAATTTGAAGTCGAATTTCAACATTTCTGATATATTTGAGTGAGTTTGCATCTAACTTTGTCAGATATCGTCGATTAACATCCATTGAAGCCCATTGAGGTCGTTTGTCACTTTGTGTTGAGTGAAAATTTTCTAAGTCTTTCTTCCTAATTTCAAGTCGAAATTCAACATTTCTGATATATTTAAGTGAGTTTGCATCTAACTTTGTCAGATATCGTCGATTTACATCCATTGAAGCCCATTGAGGTCGATTGTCACTTTGTGTTGAGTGAAAATTTTCTAAGTCTATCTTCCTAATTTGAAGTCGAATTTCAACATTTCTGATATATTTGAGTGAGTTTGCATCTAACTTTGTCAGATATCGTCGATTTACATCCATTGAAGCCCATTGAGGTCGATTGTCACTTTGTGTTGAGTGAAAATTTTCTAAGTCTATCTTCCTAATTTGAAGTCGAATTTCAACATTTCTGATATATTTGAGTGAGTTTGCATCTAACTTTGTCAGATATCGTCGATTAACATCCATTGAAGCCCATTGAGGTCGTTTGTCACTTTGTGTTGAGTGAAAATTTTCTAAGTCTATCTTCCTAATTTGAAGTCGAATTTCAACATTTCTGATATATTTGAGTGAGTTTGCATCTAACTTTGTCAGATATCGTCGATTTACATCCATTGAAGCCCATTGAGGTCGATTGTCACTTTGTGTTGAGTGAAAATTTTCTAAGTCTACTTCCTAATTTGAAGTCGAATTTCAACATTTCTGATATATTTGAGTGAGTTTGCATCTAACTTTGTCAGATATCGTCGATTAACATCCATTGAAGCCCATTGAGGTCGTTTGTCACTTTGTGTTGAGTGAAAATTTTCTAAGTCTTTCTTCCTAATTTGAAGTCGAAATTCAACATTTCTGATATATTTGAGTGAGTTTGCATCTAACTTTGTCAGATATCGTCGATTTACATCCATTGAAGCCCATTGAGGTCGATTGTCACTTTGTGTTGAGTGAAAATTTTCTAAGTCTATCTTCCTAATTTGAAGTCGAATTTCAACATTTCTGATATATTTGAGTGAGTTTGCATCTAACTTTGTCAGATATCGTCGATTTACATCCATTGAAGCCCATTGAGGTCGATTGTCACTTTGTGTTGAGTGAAAATTTTCTAAGTCTATCTTCCTAATTTGAAGTCGAATTTCAACATTTCTGATATATTTGAGTGAGTTTGCATCTAACTTTGTCAGATATCGTCGATTAACATCCATTGAAGCCCATTGAGGTCGTTTGTCACTTTGTGTTGAGTGAAAATTTTCTAAGTCTTTCTTCCTAATTTCAAGTCGAAATTCAACATTTCTGATATATTTAAGTGAGTTTGCATCTAACTTTGTCAGATATCGTCGATTTACATCCATTGAAGCCCATTGAGGTCGATTGTCACTTTGTGTTGAGTGAAAATTTTCTAAGTCTATCTTCCTAATTTGAAGTCGAATTTCAACATTTCTGATATATTTGAGTGAGTTTGCATCTAACTTTGTCAGATATCGTCGATTTACATCCATTGAAGCCCATTGAGGTCGATTGTCACTTTGTGTTGAGTGAAAATTTTCTAAGTCTATCTTCCTAATTTGAAGTCGAATTTCAACATTTCTGATATATTTGAGTGAGTTTGCATCTAACTTTGTCAGATATCGTCGATTAACATCCATTGAAGCCCATTGAGGTCGTTTGTCACTTTGTGTTGAGTGAAAATTTTCTAAGTCTATCTTCCTAATTTGAAGTCGAATTTCAACATTTCTGATATATTTGAGTGAGTTTGCATCTAACTTTGTCAGATATCGTCGATTTACATCCATTGAAGCCCATTGAGGTCGATTGTCACTTTGTGTTGAGTGAAAATTTTCTAAGTCTACTTCCTAATTTGAAGTCGAATTTCAACATTTCTGATATATTTGAGTGAGTTTGCATCTAACTTTGTCAGATATCGTCGATTAACATCCATTGAAGCCCATTGAGGTCGTTTGTCACTTTGTGTTGAGTGAAAATTTTCTAAGTCTTTCTTCCTAATTTGAAGTCGAAATTCAACATTTCTGATATATTTGAGTGAGTTTGCATCTAACTTTGTCAGATATCGTCGATTAACATCCATTGAAGCCCATTGAGGTCGTTTGTCACTTTGTGTTGAGTGAAAATTTTCTAAGTCTTTCTTCCTAATTTGAAGTCGAAATTCAACATTTCTGATATATTTGAGTGAGTTTGCATCTAACTTTGTCAGATATCGTCGATTTACATCCATTGAAGCCCATTGAGGTCGATTGTCACTTTGTGTTTAGTGAAAATTTTCTAAGTCTATCTTCCTAATTTGGAGTCGAATTTCAACATTTCTGATATATTTGAGTGAGTTTGCATCTAACTTTGTCAGATATCGTCGATTTACATCCATTGAAGCCCATTGAGGTCGATTGTCACTTTGTGTTGAGTGAAAATTTTCTAAGTCTATCTTCCTAATTTGAAGTCGAATTTCAACATTTCTGATATATATGAGTGAGTTTGCATCTAACTTTGTCAGATATCGTCGATTAACATCCATTGAAGCCCATTGAGGTCGTTTGTCACTTTGTGTTGAGTGAAAATTTTCTAAGTCTATCTTCCTAATTTGAAGTCGAATTTCAACATTTCTGATATATTTGAGTGAGTTTGCATCTAACTTTGTCAGATATCGTCGATTTACATCCATTGAAGCCCATTGAGGTCGATTGTCACTTTGTGTTGAGTGAAAATTTTCTAAGTCTATCTTCCTAATTTGAAGTCGAATTTCAACATTTCTGATATATTTGAGTGAGTTTGCATCTAACTTTGTCAGATATCGTCGATTTACATCCATTGAAGCCCATTGAGGTCGATTGTCACTTTGTGTTGAGTGAAAATTTTCTAAGTCTATCTTCCTAATTTGAAGTCGAATTTCAACATTTCTGATATATTTGAGTGAGTTTGCATCTAACTTTGTCAGATATCGTCGATTAACATCCATTGAAGCCCATTGAGGTCGTTTGTCACTTTGTGTTGAGTGAAAATTTTCTAAGTCTTTCTTCCTAATTTGAAGTCGAAATTCAACATTTCTGATATATTTGAGTGAGTTTGCATCTAACTTTGTCAGATATCGTCGATTTACATCCATTGAAGCCCATTGAGGTCGATTGTCACTTTGTGTTAAGTGAAAATTTTCTAAGTCTATCTTCCTAATTTGGAGTCGAATTTCAACATTTCTGATATATTTGAGTGAGTTTGCATCTAACTTTGTCAGATATCGTCGATTTACATCCATTGAAGCCCATTGAGGTCGATTGTCACTTTGTGTTGAGTGAAAATTTTCTAAGTCTATCTTCCTAATTTGAAGTCGAAATTCAACATTTCTGAGATATTTGAGTGAGTTTGCATCTAACTTTGTCAGATATCGTCGATTAACATCCATTGAAGCCCATTGAGGTCGTTTGTCACTTTGTGTTGAGTGAAAATTTTCTAAGTCTATCTTCCTAATTTGAAGTCGAATTTCAACATTTCTGATATATTTGAGTGAGTTTGCATCTAACTTTGTCAGATATCGTCGATTTACATCCATTGAAGCCCATTGAGGTCGATTGTCACTTTGTGTTGAGTGAAAATTTTCTAAGTCTATCTTCCTAATTTGAAGTCGAATTTCAACATTTCTGATATATTTGAGTGAGTTTGCATCTAACTTTGTCAGATATCGTCGATTTACATCCATTGAAGCCCATTGAGGTCGATTGTCACTTTGTGTTGAGTGAAAATTTTCTAAGTCTATCTTCCTAATTTGAAGTCGAATTTCAACATTTCTGATATATTTGAGTGAGTTTGCATCTAACTTTGTCAGATATCGTCGATTAACATCCATTGAAGCCCATTGAGGTCGTTTGTCACTTTGTGTTGAGTGAAAATTTTCTAAGTCTTTCTTCCTAATTTGAAGTCGAAATTCAACATTTCTGATATATTTGAGTGAGTTTGCATCTAACTTTGTCAGATATCGTCGATTTACATCCATTGAAGCCCATTGAGGTCGATTGTCACTTTGTGTTAAGTGAAAATTTTCTAAGTCTATCTTCCTAATTTGGAGTCGAATTTCAACATTTCTGATATATTTGAGTGAGTTTGCATCTAACTTTGTCAGATATCGTCGATTTACATCCATTGAAGCCCATTGAGGTCGATTGTCACTTTGTGTTGAGTGAAAATTTTCTAAGTCTTTCTTCCTAATTTGAAGTCGAAATTCAACATTTCTGATATATTTGAGTGAGTTTGCATCTAACTTTGTCAGATATCGTCGATTAACATCCATTGAAGCCCATTGAGGTCGTTTGTCACTTTGTGTTGAGTGAAAATTTTCTAAGTCTTTCTTCCTAATTTGAAGTCGAAATTCAACATTTCTGATATATTTGAGTGAGTTTGCATCTAACTTTGTCAGATATCGTCGATTTACATCCATTGAAGCCCATTGAGGTCGATTGTCACTTTGTGTTTAGTGAAAATTTTCTAAGTCTATCTTCCTAATTTGGAGTCGAATTTCAACATTTCTGATATATTTGAGTGAGTTTGCATCTAACTTTGTCAGATATCGTCGATTTACATCCATTGAAGCCCATTGAGGTCGATTGTCACTTTGTGTTGAGTGAAAATTTTCTAAGTCTATCTTCCTAATTTGAAGTCGAATTTCAACATTTCTGATATATTTGAGTGAGTTTGCATCTAACTTTGTCAGATATCGTCGATTAACATCCATTGAAGCCCATTGAGGTCGTTTGTCACTTTGTGTTGAGTGAAAATTTTCTAAGTCCATCTTCCTAATTTGGAGTCGAATTTCAACATTTCTGATATATTGGAGTGAGTTTGCATCTAACTTTGTCAGATATCGTCGATTTACATCCATTGAAGCCCATTGAGGTCGATTGTCACTTTGTGTTGAGTGAAAATTTTCTAAGTCTATCTTCCTAATTTGAAGTCGAATTTCAACATTTCTGATATATATGAGTGAGTTTGCATCTAACTTTGTCAGATATCGTCGATTAACATCCATTGAAGCCCATTGAGGTCGATTGTCACTTTGTGTTGAGTGAAAATTTTCTAAGTCTATCTTCCTAATTTGAAGTCGAATTTCAACATTTCTGATATATTTGAGTGAGTTTGCATCTAACTTTGTCAGATATCGTCGATTAACATCCATTGAAGCCCATTGAGGTCGTTTGTCACTTTGTGTTGAGTGAAAATTTTCTAAGTCTTTCTTCCTAATTTCAAGTCGAAATTCAACATTTCTGATATATTTAAGTGAGTTTGCATCTAACTTTGTCAGATATCGTCGATTTACATCCATTGAAGCCCATTGAGGTCGATTGTCACTTTGTGTTCAGTGAAAATTTTCTAAGTCTATCTTCCTAATTTGAAGTCGAATTTCAACAATTCTGATATATTTGAGTGAGTTTGCATCTAACTTTGTCAGATATCGTCGATTAACATCCATTGAAGCCCATTGAGGTCGATTGTCACTTTGTGTTGAGTGAAAATTTTCTAAGTCTATCTTCCTAATTTGAAGTCGAATTTTAACATTTCTGATATATATGAGTGAGTTTGCATCTAACTTTGTTAGATATCGTCGATTAACATCCATTGAAGCCCATTGAGGTCGATTATCACTTTGTGTTGAGTGAAAATTTTCTAAGTCTATCTTCCTAATTTGAAGTCGAATTTCAACATTTCTGATATATTTGAGTGAGTTTGCATCTAACTTTGTCAGATATCGTCGATTTACATCCATTGAAGCCCATTGAGGTCGATTGTCACTTTGTGTTGAGTGAAAATTTTCTAAGTCTATCTTCCTAATTTGAAGTCGAATTTCAACATTTCTGATATATTTGAGTGAGTTTGCATCTAACTTTGTCAGATATCGTCGATTTACATCCATTGAAGCCCATTGAGGTCGATTGTCACTTTGTGTTGAGTGAAAATTTTCTAAGTCTATCTTCCTAATTTGAAGTCGAATTTCAACATTTCTGATATATTTGAGTGAGTTTGCATCTAACTTTGTCAGATATCGTCGATTTACATCCATTGAAGCCCATTGAGGTCGATTGTCACTTTGTGTTGAGTGAAAATTTTCTAAGTCTATCTTCCTAATTTGAAGTCGAATTTCAACATTTCTGATATATTTGAGTGAGTTTGCATCTAACTTTGTCAGATATCGTCGATTTACATCCATTGAAGCCCATTGAGGTCGATTGTCACTTTGTGTTAAGTGAAAATTTTCTAAGTCTATCTTCCTAATTTGGAGTCGAATTTCAACATTTCTGATATATTTGAGTGAGTTTGCATCTAACTTTGTCAGATATCGTCGATTTACATCCATTGAAGCCCATTGAGGTCGATTGTCACTTTGTGTTGAGTGAAAATTTTCTAAGTCTTTCTTCCTAATTTGAAGTCGAAATTCAACATTTCTGATATATTTGAGTGAGTTTGCATCTAACTTTGTCAGATATCGTCGATTTACATCCATTGAAGCCCATTGAGGTCGATTGTCACTTTGTGTTGAGTGAAAATTTTCTAAGTCTATCTTCCTAATTTGAAGTCGAATTTCAACATTTCTGATATATTTGAGTGAGTTTGCATCTAACTTTGTCAGATATCGTCGATTTACATCCATTGAAGCCCATTGAGGTCGATTGTCACTTTGTGTTGAGTGAAAATTTTCTAAGTCTATCTTCCTAATTTGAAGTCGAATTTCAACATTTCTGATATATTTGAGTGAGTTTGCATCTAACTTTGACAGATATCGTCGATTAACATCCATTGAAGCCCATTGAGGTCGTTTGTCACTTTGTGTTGAGTGAAAATTTTCTAAGTCTTTCTTCCTAATTTCAAGTCGAAATTCAACATTTCTGATATATTTAAGTGAGTTTGCATCTAACTTTGTCAGATATCGTCGATTTACATCCATTGAAGCCCATTGAGGTCGATTGTCACTTTGTGTTGAGTGAAAATTTTCTAAGTCTATCTTCCTAATTTGAAGTCGAATTTCAACATTTCTGATATATTTGAGTGAGTTTGCATCTAACTTTGTCAGATATCGTCGATTTACATCCATTGAAGCCCATTGAGGTCGATTGTCACTTTGTGTTGAGTGAAAATTTTCTAAGTCTATCTTCCTAATTTGAAGTCGAATTTCAACATTTCTGATATATTTGAGTGAGTTTGCATCTAACTTTGTCAGATATCGTCGATTAACATCCATTGAAGCCCATTGAGGTCGTTTGTCACTTTGTGTTGAGTGAAAATTTTCTAAGTCTATCTTCCTAATTTGAAGTCGAATTTCAACATTTCTGATATATTTGAGTGAGTTTGCATCTAACTTTGTCAGATATCGTCGATTTACATCCATTGAAGCCCATTGAGGTCGATTGTCACTTTGTGTTGAGTGAAAATTTTCTAAGTCTACTTCCTAATTTGAAGTCGAATTTCAACATTTCTGATATATTTGAGTGAGTTTGCATCTAACTTTGTCAGATATCGTCGATTAACATCCATTGAAGCCCATTGAGGTCGTTTGTCACTTTGTGTTGAGTGAAAATTTTCTAAGTCTTTCTTCCTAATTTGAAGTCGAAATTCAACATTTCTGATATATTTGAGTGAGTTTGCATCTAACTTTGTCAGATATCGTCGATTAACATCCATTGAAGCCCATTGAGGTCGTTTGTCACTTTGTGTTGAGTGAAAATTTTCTAAGTCTTTCTTCCTAATTTGAAGTCGAAATTCAACATTTCTGATATATTTGAGTGAGTTCGCATCTAACTTTGTCAGATATCGTCGATTTACATCCATTGAAGCCCATTGAGGTCGATTGTCACTTTGTGTTTAGTGAAAATTTTCTAAGTCTATCTTCCTAATTTGCAGTCGAATTTCAACATTTCTGATATATTTGAGTGAGTTTGCATCTAACTTTGTCAGATATCGTCGATTTACATCCATTGAAGCCCATTGAGGTCGATTGTCACTTTGTGTTGAGTGAAAATTTTCTAAGTCTATCTTCCTAATTTGAAGTCGAATTTCAACATTTCTGATATATATGAGTGAGTTTGCATCTAACTTTGTCAGATATCGTCGATTAACATCCATTGAAGCCCATTGAGGTCGTTTGTCACTTTGTGTTGAGTGAAAATTTTCTAAGTCTATCTTCCTAATTTGAAGTCGAATTTCAACATTTCTGATATATTTGAGTGAGTTTGCATCTAACTTTGTCAGATATCGTCGATTTACATCCATTGAAGCCCATTGAGGTCGATTGTCACTTTGTGTTGAGTGAAAATTTTCTAAGTCTATCTTCCTAATTTGAAGTCGAATTTCAACATTTCTGATATATTTGAGTGAGTTTGCATCTAACTTTGTCAGATATCGTCGATTTACATCCATTGAAGCCCATTGAGGTCGATTGTCACTTTGTGTTGAGTGAAAATTTTCTAAGTCTATCTTCCTAATTTGAAGTCGAATTTCAACATTTCTGATATATTTGAGTGAGTTTGCATCTAACTTTGTCAGATATCGTCGATTAACATCCATTGAAGCCCATTGAGGTCGTTTGTCACTTTGTGTTGAGTGAAAATTTTCTAAGTCTTTCTTCCTAATTTGAAGTCGAAATTCAACATTTCTGATATATTTGAGTGAGTTTGCATCTAACTTTGTCAGATATCGTCGATTTACATCCATTGAAGCCCATTGAGGTCGATTGTCACTTTGTGTTAAGTGAAAATTTTCTAAGTCTATCTTCCTAATTTGGAGTCGAATTTCAACATTTCTGATATATTTGAGTGAGTTTGCATCTAACTTTGTCAGATATCGTCGATTTACATCCATTGAAGCCCATTGAGGTCGATTGTCACTTTGTGTTGAGTGAAAATTTTCTAAGTCTTTCTTCCTAATTTGAAGTCGAAATTCAACATTTCTGATATATTTGAGTGAGTTTGCATCTAACTTTGTCAGATATCGTCGATTTACATCCATTGAAGCCCATTGAGGTCGATTGTCACTTTGTGTTGAGTGAAAATTTTCTAAGTCTATCTTCCTAATTTGAAGTCGAATTTCAACATTTCTGATATATTTGAGTGAGTTTGCATCTAACTTTGTCAGATATCGTCGATTTACATCCATTGAAGCCCATTGAGGTCGATTGTCACTTTGTGTTGAGTGAAAATTTTCTAAGTCTATCTTCCTAATTTGAAGTCGAATTTCAACATTTCTGATATATTTGAGTGAGTTTGCATCTAACTTTGACAGATATCGTCGATTAACATCCATTGAAGCCCATTGAGGTCGTTTGTCACTTTGTGTTGAGTGAAAATTTTCTAAGTCTTTCTTCCTAATTTCAAGTCGAAATTCAACATTTCTGATATATTTAAGTGAGTTTGCATCTAACTTTGTCAGATATCGTCGATTTACATCCATTGAAGCCCATTGAGGTCGATTGTCACTTTGTGTTGAGTGAAAATTTTCTAA
The DNA here is from genome assembly GCF_026250575.1 of Diorhabda carinulata. NCBI lineage: Eukaryota > Metazoa > Arthropoda > Insecta > Coleoptera > Chrysomelidae > Diorhabda > Diorhabda carinulata. Next base: position 10,289,146 of record NC_079466.1, read on the forward strand.
GTCTATCTTCCTAATTTGAAGTCGAATTTCAACATTTCTGATATATTTGAGTGAGTTTGCATCTAACTTTGTCAGATATCGTCGATTTACATCCATTGAAGCCCATTGAGGTCGATTGTCACTTTGTGTTGAGTGAAAATTTTCTAAGTCTATCTTCCTAATTTGAAGTCGAATTTCAACATTTCTGATATATTTGAGTGAGTTTGCATCTAACTTTGTCAGATATCGTCGATTAACATCCATTGAAGCCCATTGAGGTCGTTTGTCACTTTGTGTTGAGTGAAAATTTTCTAAGTCTATCTTCCTAATTTGAAGTCGAATTTCAACATTTCTGATATATTTGAGTGAGTTTGCATCTAACTTTGTCAGATATCGTCGATTTACATCCATTGAAGCCCATTGAGGTCGATTGTCACTTTGTGTTGAGTGAAAATTTTCTAAGTCTACTTCCTAATTTGAAGTCGAATTTCAACATTTCTGATATATTTGAGTGAGTTTGCATCTAACTTTGTCAGATATCGTCGATTAACATCCATTGAAGCCCATTGAGGTCGTTTGTCACTTTGTGTTGAGTGAAAATTTTCTAAGTCTTTCTTCCTAATTTGAAGTCGAAATTCAACATTTCTGATATATTTGAGTGAGTTTGCATCTAACTTTGTCAGATATCGTCGATTAACATCCATTGAAGCCCATTGAGGTCGTTTGTCACTTTGTGTTGAGTGAAAATTTTCTAAGTCTTTCTTCCTAATTTGAAGTCGAAATTCAACATTTCTGATATATTTGAGTGAGTTCGCATCTAACTTTGTCAGATATCGTCGATTTACATCCATTGAAGCCCATTGAGGTCGATTGTCACTTTGTGTTTAGTGAAAATTTTCTAAGTCTATCTTCCTAATTTGCAGTCGAATTTCAACATTTCTGATATATTTGAGTGAGTTTGCATCTAACTTTGTCAGATATCGTCGATTTACATCCATTGAAGCCCATTGAGGTCGATTGTCACTTTGTGTTGAGTGAAAATTTTCTAAGTCTATCTTCCTAATTTGAAGTCGAATTTCAACATTTCTGATATATATGAGTGAGTTTGCATCTAACTTTGTCAGATATCGTCGATTAACATCCATTGAAGCCCATTGAGGTCGTTTGTCACTTTGTGTTGAGTGAAAATTTTCTAAGTCTATCTTCCTAATTTGAAGTCGAATTTCAACATTTCTGATATATTTGAGTGAGTTTGCATCTAACTTTGTCAGATATCGTCGATTTACATCCATTGAAGCCCATTGAGGTCGATTGTCACTTTGTGTTGAGTGAAAATTTTCTAAGTCTATCTTCCTAATTTGAAGTCGAATTTCAACATTTCTGATATATTTGAGTGAGTTTGCATCTAACTTTGTCAGATATCGTCGATTAACATCCATTGAAGCCCATTGAGGTCGTTTGTCACTTTGTGTTGAGTGAAAATTTTCTAAGTCTATCTTCCTAATTTGAAGTCGAATTTCAACATTTCTGATATATTTGAGTGAGTTTGCATCTAACTTTGTCAGATATCGTCGATTTACATCCATTGAAGCCCATTGAGGTCGATTGTCACTTTGTGTTGAGTGAAAATTTTCTAAGTCTATCTTCCTAATTTGAAGTCGAATTTCAACATTTCTGATATATTTGAGTGAGTTTGCATCTAACTTTGTCAGATATCGTCGATTAACATCCATTGAAGCCCATTGAGGTCGTTTGTCACTTTGTGTTGAGTGAAAATTTTCTAAGTCTTTCTTCCTAATTTGAAGTCGAAATTCAACATTTCTGATATATTTGAGTGAGTTTGCATCTAACTTTGTCAGATATCGTCGATTTACATCCATTGAAGCCCATTGAGGTCGATTGTCACTTTGTGTTAAGTGAAAATTTTCTAAGTCTATCTTCCTAATTTGGAGTCGAATTTCAACATTTCTGATATATTTGAGTGAGTTTGCATCTAACTTTGTCAGATATCGTCGATTTACATCCATTGAAGCCCATTGAGGTCGATTGTCACTTTGTGTTGAGTGAAAATTTTCTAAGTCTTTCTTCCTAATTTGAAGTCGAAATTCAACATTTCTGATATATTTGAGTGAGTTTGCATCTAACTTTGTCAGATATCGTCGATTAACATCCATTGAAGCCCATTGAGGTCGTTTGTCACTTTGTGTTGAGTGAAAATTTTCTAAGTCTTTCTTCCTAATTTGAAGTCGAAATTCAACATTTCTGATATATTTGAGTGAGTTTGCATCTAACTTTGTCAGATATCGTCGATTTACATCCATTGAAGCCCATTGAGGTCGATTGTCACTTTGTGTTTAGTGAAAATTTTCTAAGTCTATCTTCCTAATTTGGAGTCGAATTTCAACATTTCTGATATATTTGAGTGAGTTTGCATCTAACTTTGTCAGATATCGTCGATTTACATCCATTGAAGCCCATTGAGGTCGATTGTCACTTTGTGTTGAGTGAAAATTTTCTAAGTCTATCTTCCTAATTTGAAGTCGAATTTCAACATTTCTGATATATTTGAGTGAGTTTGCATCTAACTTTGTCAGATATCGTCGATTAACATCCATTGAAGCCCATTGAGGTCGTTTGTCACTTTGTGTTGAGTGAAAATTTTCTAAGTCTTTCTTCCTAATTTGAAGTCGAAATTCAACATTTCTGATATATTTGAGTGAGTTTGCATCTAACTTTGTCAGATATCGTCGATTTACATCCATTGAAGCCCATTGAGGTCGATTGTCACTTTGTGTTTAGTGAAAATTTTCTAAGTCTATCTTCCTAATTTGGAGTCGAATTTCAACATTTCTGATATATTTGAGTGAGTTTGCATCTAACTTTGTCAGATATCGTCGATTTACATCCATTGAAGCCCATTGAGGTCGATTGTCACTTTGTGTTGAGTGAAAATTTTCTAAGTCTTTCTTCCTAATTTGAAGTCGAAATTCAACATTTCTGATATATTTGAGTGAGTTTGCATCTAACTTTGTCAGATATCGTCGATTTACATCCATTGAAGCCCATTGAGGTCGATTGTCACTTTGTGTTGAGTGAAAATTTTCTAAGTCTATCTTCCTAATTTGAAGTCGAATTTCAACATTTCTGATATATTTGAGTGAGTTTGCATCTAACTTTGTCAGATATCGTCGATTTACATCCATTGAAGCCCATTGAGGTCGATTGTCACTTTGTGTTGAGTGAAAATTTTCTAAGTCTATCTTCCTAATTTGAAGTCGAATTTCAACATTTCTGATATATTTGAGTGAGTTTGCATCTAACTTTGACAGATATCGTCGATTAACATCCATTGAAGCCCATTGAGGTCGTTTGTCACTTTGTGTTGAGTGAAAATTTTCTAAGTCTTTCTTCCTAATTTCAAGTCGAAATTCAACATTTCTGATATATTTAAGTGAGTTTGCATCTAACTTTGTCAGATATCGTCGATTTACATCCATTGAAGCCCATTGAGGTCGATTGTCACTTTGTGTTGAGTGAAAATTTTCTAAGTCTATCTTCCTAATTTGAAGTCGAATTTCAACATTTCTGATATATTTGAGTGAGTTTGCATCTAACTTTGTCAGATATCGTCGATTTACATCCATTGAAGCCCATTGAGGTCGATTGTCACTTTGTGTTGAGTGAAAATTTTCTAAGTCTATCTTCCTAATTTGAAGTCGAATTTCAACATTTCTGATATATTTGAGTGAGTTTGCATCTAACTTTGTCAGATATCGTCGATTAACATCCATTGAAGCCCATTGAGGTCGTTTGTCACTTTGTGTTGAGTGAAAATTTTCTAAGTCTATCTTCCTAATTTGAAGTCGAATTTCAACATTTCTGATATATTTGAGTGAGTTTGCATCTAACTTTGTCAGATATCGTCGATTTACATCCATTGAAGCCCATTGAGGTCGATTGTCACTTTGTGTTGAGTGAAAATTTTCTAAGTCTACTTCCTAATTTGAAGTCGAATTTCAACATTTCTGATATATTTGAGTGAGTTTGCATCTAACTTTGTCAGATATCGTCGATTAACATCCATTGAAGCCCATTGAGGTCGTTTGTCACTTTGTGTTGAGTGAAAATTTTCTAAGTCTTTCTTCCTAATTTGAAGTCGAAATTCAACATTTCTGATATATTTGAGTGAGTTTGCATCTAACTTTGTCAGATATCGTCGATTAACATCCATTGAAGCCCATTGAGGTCGTTTGTCACTTTGTGTTGAGTGAAAATTTTCTAAGTCTTTCTTCCTAATTTGAAGTCGAAATTCAACATTTCTGATATATTTGAGTGAGTTCGCATCTAACTTTGTCAGATATCGTCGATTTACATCCATTGAAGCCCATTGAGGTCGATTGTCACTTTGTGTTTAGTGAAAATTTTCTAAGTCTATCTTCCTAATTTGCAGTCGAATTTCAACATTTCTGATATATTTGAGTGAGTTTGCATCTAACTTTGTCAGATATCGTCGATTTACATCCATTGAAGCCCATTGAGGTCGATTGTCACTTTGTGTTGAGTGAAAATTTTCTAAGTCTATCTTCCTAATTTGAAGTCGAATTTCAACATTTCTGATATATATGAGTGAGTTTGCATCTAACTTTGTCAGATATCGTCGATTAACATCCATTGAAGCCCATTGAGGTCGTTTGTCACTTTGTGTTGAGTGAAAATTTTCTAAGTCTATCTTCCTAATTTGAAGTCGAATTTCAACATTTCTGATATATTTGAGTGAGTTTGCATCTAACTTTGTCAGATATCGTCGATTTACATCCATTGAAGCCCATTGAGGTCGATTGTCACTTTGTGTTGAGTGAAAATTTTCTAAGTCTATCTTCCTAATTTGAAGTCGAATTTCAACATTTCTGATATATTTGAGTGAGTTTGCATCTAACTTTGTCAGATATCGTCGATTTACATCCATTGAAGCCCATTGAGGTCGATTGTCACTTTGTGTTGAGTGAAAATTTTCTAAGTCTATCTTCCTAATTTGAAGTCGAATTTCAACATTTCTGATATATTTGAGTGAGTTTGCATCTAACTTTGTCAGATATCGTCGATTAACATCCATTGAAGCCCATTGAGGTCGTTTGTCACTTTGTGTTGAGTGAAAATTTTCTAAGTCTTTCTTCCTAATTTGAAGTCGAAATTCAACATTTCTGATATATTTGAGTGAGTTTGCATCTAACTTTGTCAGATATCGTCGATTTACATCCATTGAAGCCCATTGAGGTCGATTGTCACTTTGTGTTGAGTGAAAATTTTCTAAGTCTATCTTCCTAATTTGAAGTCGAATTTCAACATTTCTGATATATTTGAGTGAGTTTGCATCTAACTTTGTCAGATATCGTCGATTTACATCCATTGAAGCCCATTGAGGTCGATTGTCACTTTGTGTTGAGTGAAAATTTTCTAAGTCTATCTTCCTAATTTGAAGTCGAATTTCAACATTTCTGATATATTTGAGTGAGTTTGCATCTAACTTTGACAGATATCGTCGATTAACATCCATTGAAGCCCATTGAGGTCGTTTGTCACTTTGTGTTGAGTGAAAATTTTCTAAGTCTTTCTTCCTAATTTCAAGTCGAAATTCAACATTTCTGATATATTTAAGTGAGTTTGCATCTAACTTTGTCAGATATCGTCGATTTACATCCATTGAAGCCCATTGAGGTCGATTGTCACTTTGTGTTGAGTGAAAATTTTCTAAGTCTATCTTCCTAATTTGAAGTCGAATTTCAACATTTCTGATATATTTGAGTGAGTTTGCATCTAACTTTGTCAGATATCGTCGATTTACATCCATTGAAGCCCATTGAGGTCGATTGTCACTTTGTGTTGAGTGAAAATTTTCTAAGTCTATCTTCCTAATTTGAAGTCGAATTTCAACATTTCTGATATATTTGAGTGAGTTTGCATCTAACTTTGTCAGATATCGTCGATTAACATCCATTGAAGCCCATTGAGGTCGTTTGTCACTTTGTGTTGAGTGAAAATTTTCTAAGTCTATCTTCCTAATTTGAAGTCGAATTTCAACATTTCTGATATATTTGAGTGAGTTTGCATCTAACTTTGTCAGATATCGTCGATTTACATCCATTGAAGCCCATTGAGGTCGATTGTCACTTTGTGTTGAGTGAAAATTTTCTAAGTCTACTTCCTAATTTGAAGTCGAATTTCAACATTTCTGATATATTTGAGTGAGTTTGCATCTAACTTTGTCAGATATCGTCGATTAACATCCATTGAAGCCCATTGAGGTCGTTTGTCACTTTGTGTTGAGTGAAAATTTTCTAAGTCTTTCTTCCTAATTTGAAGTCGAAATTCAACATTTCTGATATATTTGAGTGAGTTTGCATCTAACTTTGTCAGATATCGTCGATTAACATCCATTGAAGCCCATTGAGGTCGTTTGTCACTTTGTGTTGAGTGAAAATTTTCTAAGTCTTTCTTCCTAATTTGAAGTCGAAATTCAACATTTCTGATATATTTGAGTGAGTTCGCATCTAACTTTGTCAGATATCGTCGATTTACATCCATTGAAGCCCATTGAGGTCGATTGTCACTTTGTGTTTAGTGAAAATTTTCTAAGTCTATCTTCCTAATTTGCAGTCGAATTTCAACATTTCTGATATATTTGAGTGAGTTTGCATCTAACTTTGTCAGATATCGTCGATTTACATCCATTGAAGCCCATTGAGGTCGATTGTCACTTTGTGTTGAGTGAAAATTTTCTAAGTCTATCTTCCTAATTTGAAGTCGAATTTCAACATTTCTGATATATATGAGTGAGTTTGCATCTAACTTTGTCAGATATCGTCGATTAACATCCATTGAAGCCCATTGAGGTCGTTTGTCACTTTGTGTTGAGTGAAAATTTTCTAAGTCTATCTTCCTAATTTGAAGTCGAATTTCAACATTTCTGATATATTTGAGTGAGTTTGCATCTAACTTTGTCAGATATCGTCGATTTACATCCATTGAAGCCCATTGAGGTCGATTGTCACTTTGTGTTGAGTGAAAATTTTCTAAGTCTATCTTCCTAATTTGAAGTCGAATTTCAACATTTCTGATATATTTGAGTGAGTTTGCATCTAACTTTGTCAGATATCGTCGATTTACATCCATTGAAGCCCATTGAGGTCGATTGTCACTTTGTGTTGAGTGAAAATTTTCTAAGTCTATCTTCCTAATTTGAAGTCGAATTTCAACATTTCTGATATATTTGAGTGAGTTTGCATCTAACTTTGTCAGATATCGTCGATTAACATCCATTGAAGCCCATTGAGGTCGTTTGTCACTTTGTGTTGAGTGAAAATTTTCTAAGTCTTTCTTCCTAATTTGAAGTCGAAATTCAACATTTCTGATATATTTGAGTGAGTTTGCATCTAACTTTGTCAGATATCGTCGATTTACATCCATTGAAGCCCATTGAGGTCGATTGTCACTTTGTGTTAAGTGAAAATTTTCTAAGTCTATCTTCCTAATTTGGAGTCGAATTTCAACATTTCTGATATATTTGAGTGAGTTTGCATCTAACTTTGTCAGATATCGTCGATTTACATCCATTGAAGCCCATTGAGGTCGATTGTCACTTTGTGTTGAGTGAAAATTTTCTAAGTCTTTCTTCCTAATTTGAAGTCGAAATTCAACATTTCTGATATATTTGAGTGAGTTTGCATCTAACTTTGTCAGATATCGTCGATTAACATCCATTGAAGCCCATTGAGGTCGTTTGTCACTTTGTGTTGAGTGAAAATTTTCTAAGTCTTTCTTCCTAATTTGAAGTCGAAATTCAACATTTCTGATATATTTGAGTGAGTTTGCATCTAACTTTGTCAGATATCGTCGATTTACATCCATTGAAGCCCATTGAGGTCGATTGTCACTTTGTGTTTAGTGAAAATTTTCTAAGTCTATCTTCCTAATTTGGAGTCGAATTTCAACATTTCTGATATATTTGAGTGAGTTTGCATCTAACTTTGTCAGATATCGTCGATTTACATCCATTGAAGCCCATTGAGGTCGATTGTCACTTTGTGTTGAGTGAAAATTTTCTAAGTCTATCTTCCTAATTTGAAGTCGAATTTCAACATTTCTGATATATTTGAGTGAGTTTGCATCTAACTTTGTCAGATATCGTCGATTAACATCCATTGAAGCCCATTGAGGTCGTTTGTCACTTTGTGTTGAGTGAAAATTTTCTAAGTCTTTCTTCCTAATTTGAAGTCGAAATTCAACATTTCTGATATATTTGAGTGAGTTTGCATCTAACTTTGTCAGATATCGTCGATTTACATCCATTGAAGCCCATTGAGGTCGATTGTCACTTTGTGTTTAGTGAAAATTTTCTAAGTCTATCTTCCTAATTTGGAGTCGAATTTCAACATTTCTGATATATTTGAGTGAGTTTGCATCTAACTTTGTCAGATATCGTCGATTTACATCCATTGAAGCCCATTGAGGTCGATTGTCACTTTGTGTTGAGTGAAAATTTTCTAAGTCTATCTTCCTAATTTGAAGTCGAATTTCAACATTTCTGATATATATGAGTGAGTTTGCATCTAACTTTGTCAGATATTGTCGATTAACATCCATTGAAGCCCATTGAGGTCGTTTGTCACTTTGTGTTGAGTGAAAATTTTCTAAGTCTATCTTCCTAATTTGAAGTCGAATTTCAACATTTCTGATATATTTGAGTGAGTTTGCATCTAACTTTGTCAGATATCGTCGATTTACATCCATTGAAGCCCATTGAGGTCGATTGTCACTTTGTGTTGAGTGAAAATTTTCTAAGTCTATCTTCCTAATTTGAAGTCGAATTTCAACATTTCTGATATATTTGAGTGAGTTTGCATCTAACTTTGTCAGATATCGTTGATTTACATCCATTGAAGCCCATTGAGGTCGATTGTCACTTTGTGTTGAGTGAAAATTTTCTAAGTCTATCTTCCTAATTTGAAGTCGAATTTCAACATTTCTGATATATTTGAGTGAGTTTGCATCTAACTTTGTCAGATATCGTCGATTAACATCCATTGAAGCCCATTGAGGTCGTTTGTCACTTTGTGTTGAGTGAAAATTTTCTAAGTCTTTCTTCCTAATTTGAAGTCGAAATTCAACATTTCTGATATATTTGAGTGAGTTTGCATCTAACTTTGTCAGATATCGTCGATTTACATCCATTGAAGCCCATTGAGGTCGATTGTCACTTTGTGTTAAGTGAAAATTTTCTAAGTCTATCTTCCTAATTTGGAGTCGAATTTCAACATTTCTGATATATTTGAGTGAGTTTGCATCTAACTTTGTCAGATATCGTCGATTTACATCCATTGAAGCCCATTGAGGTCGATTGTCACTTTGTGTTGAGTGAAAATTTTCTAAGTCTATCTTCCTAATTTGAAGTCGAATTTCAACATTTCTGATATATTTGAGTGAGTTTGCATCTAACTTTGTCAGATATCGTCGATTTACATCCATTGAAGCCCATTGAGGTCGATTGTCACTTTGTGTTGAGTGAAAATTTTCTAAGTCTATCTTCCTAATTTGAAGTCGAATTTCAACATTTCTGATATATATGAGTGAGTTTGCATCTAACTTTGTCAGATATCGTCGATTAACATCCATTGAAGCCCATTGAGGTCGATTGTCACTTTGTGTTGAGTGAAAATTTTCTAAGTCTATCTTCCTAATTTGAAGTCGAATTTCAACATTTCTGATATATTTGAGTGAGTTTGCATCTAACTTTGTCAGATATCGTCGATTAACATCCATTGAAGCCCATTGAGGTCGTTTGTCACTTTGTGTTGAGTGAAAATTTTCTAAGTCTTTCTTCCTAATTTCAAGTCGAAATTCAACATTTCTGATATATTTAAGTGAGTTTGCATCTAACTTTGTCAGATATCGTCGATTTACATCCATTGAAGCCCATTGAGGTCGATTGTCACTTTGTGTTGAGTGAAAATTTTCTAAGTCTATCTTCCTAATTTGAAGTCGAATTTTAACATTTCTGATATATATGAGTGAGTTTGCATCTAACTTTGTTAGATATCGTCGATTAACATCCATTGAAGCCCATTGAGGTCGATTATCACTTTGTGTTGAGTGAAAATTTTCTAAGTCTATCTTCCTAATTTGAAGTCGAATTTCAACATTTCTGATATATTTGAGTGAGTTTGCATCTAACTTTGTCAGATATCGTCGATTTACATCCATTGAAGCCCATTGAGGTCGATTGTCACTTTGTGTTGAGTGAAAATTTTCTAAGTCTTTCTTCCTAATTTGAAGTCGAAATTCAACATTTCTGATATATTTGAGTGAGTTTGCATCTAACTTTGTCAGATATCGTCGATTTACATCCATTGAAGCCCATTGAGGTCGATTGTCACTTTGTGTTAAGTGAAAATTTTCTAAGTCTATCTTCCTAATTTGGAGTCGAATTTCAACATTTCTGATATATTTGAGTGAGTTTGCATCTAACTTTGTCAGATATCGTCGATTTACATCCATTGAAGCCCATTGAGGTCGATTGTCACTTTGTGTTTAGTGAAAATTTTCTAAGTCTATCTTCCTAATTTGCAGTCGAATTTCAACATTTCTGATATATTTGAGTGAGTTTGCATCTAACTTTGTCAGATATCGTCGATTTACATCCATTGAAGCCCATTGAGGTCGATTGTCACTTTGTGTTGAGTGAAAATTTTCTAAGTCTATCTTCCTAATTTGAAGTCGAATTTCAACATTTCTGATATATATGAGTGAGTTTGCATCTAACTTTGTCAGATATCGTCGATTAACATCCATTGAAGCCCATTGAGGTCGTTTGTCACTTTGTGTTGAGTGAAAATTTTCTAAGTCTATCTTCCTAATTTGAAGTCGAATTTCAACATTTCTGATATATTTGAGTGAGTTTGCATCTAACTTTGTCAGATATCGTCGATTTACATCCATTGAAGCCCATTGAGGTCGATTGTCACTTTGTGTTGAGTGAAAATTTTCTAAGTCTATCTTCCTAATTTGAAGTCGAATTTCAACATTTCTGATATATTTGAGTGAGTTTGCATCTAACTTTGTCAGATATCGTCGATTTACATCCATTGAAGCCCATTGAGGTCGATTGTCACTTTGTGTTGAGTGAAAATTTTCTAAGTCTATCTTCCTAATTTGAAGTCGAATTTCAACATTTCTGATATATTTGAGTGAGTTTGCATCTAACTTTGTCAGATATCGTCGATTAACATCCATTGAAGCCCATTGAGGTCGTTTGTCACTTTGTGTTGAGTGAAAATTTTCTAAGTCTTTCTTCCTAATTTGAAGTCGAAATTCAACATTTCTGATATATTTGAGTGAGTTTGCATCTAACTTTGTCAGATATCGTCGATTTACATCCATTGAAGCCCATTGAGGTCGATTGTCACTTTGTGTTAAGTGAAAATTTTCTAAGTCTATCTTCCTAATTTGGAGTCGAATTTCAACATTTCTGATATATTTGAGTGAGTTTGCATCTAACTTTGTCAGATATCGTCGATTTACATCCATTGAAGCCCATTGAGGTCGATTGTCACTTTGTGTTGAGTGAAAATTTTCTAAGTCTTTCTTCCTAATTTGAAGTCGAAATTCAACATTTCTGATATATTTGAGTGAGTTTGCATCTAACTTTGTCAGATATCGTCGATTAACATCCATTGAAGCCCATTGAGGTCGTTTGTCACTTTGTGTTGAGTGAAAATTTTCTAAGTCTTTCTTCCTAATTTGAAGTCGAAATTCAACATTTCTGATATATTTGAGTGAGTTTGCATCTAACTTTGTCAGATATCGTCGATTTACATCCATTGAAGCCCATTGAGGTCGATTGTCACTTTGTGTTTAGTGAAAATTTTCTAAGTCTATCTTCCTAATTTGGAGTCGAATTTCAACATTTCTGATATATTTGAGTGAGTTTGCATCTAACTTTGTCAGATATCGTCGATTTACATCCATTGAAGCCCATTGAGGTCGATTGTCACTTTGTGTTGAGTGAAAATTTTCTAAGTCTATCTTCCTAATTTGAAGTCGAATTTCAACATTTCTGATATATTTGAGTGAGTTTGCATCTAACTTTGTCAGATATCGTCGATTAACATCCATTGAAGCCCATTGAGGTCGTTTGTCACTTTGTGTTGAGTGAAAATTTTCTAAGTCTTTCTTCCTAATTTGAAGTCGAAATTCAACATTTCTGATATATTTGAGTGAGTTTGCATCTAACTTTGTCAGATATCGTCGATTTACATCCATTGAAGCCCATTGAGGTCGATTGTCACTTTGTGTTTAGTGAAAATTTTCTAAGTCTATCTTCCTAATTTGGAGTCGAATTTCAACATTTCTGATATATTTGAGTGAGTTTGCATCTAACTTTGTCAGATATCGTCGATTTACATCCATTGAAGCCCATTGAGGTCGATTGTCACTTTGTGTTGAGTGAAAATTTTCTAAGTCTATCTTCCTAATTTGAAGTCGAATTTCAACATTTCTGATATATATGAGTGAGTTTGCATCTAACTTTGTCAGATATTGTCGATTAACATCCATTGAAGCCCATTGAGGTCGTTTGTCACTTTGTGTTGAGTGAAAATTTTCTAAGTCTATCTTCCTAATTTGAAGTCGAATTTCAACATTTCTGATATATTTGAGTGAGTTTGCATCTAACTTTGTCAGATATCGTCGATTTACATCCATTGAAGCCCATTGAGGTCGATTGTCACTTTGTGTTGAGTGAAAATTTTCTAAGTCTATCTTCCTAATTTGAAGTCGAATTTCAACATTTCTGATATATTTGAGTGAGTTTGCATCTAACTTTGTCAGATATCGTTGATTTACATCCATTGAAGCCCATTGAGGTCGATTGTCACTTTGTGTTGAGTGAAAATTTTCTAAGTCTATCTTCCTAATTTGAAGTCGAATTTCAACATTTCTGATATATTTGAGTGAGTTTGCATCTAACTTTGTCAGATATCGTCGATTAACATCCATTGAAGCCCATTGAGGTCGTTTGTCACTTTGTGTTGAGTGAAAATTTTCTAAGTCTTTCTTCCTAATTTGAAGTCGAAATTCAACATTTCTGATATATTTGAGTGAGTTTGCATCTAACTTTGTCAGATATCGTCGATTTACATCCATTGAAGCCCATTGAGGTCGATTGTCACTTTGTGTTAAGTGAAAATTTTCTAAGTCTATCTTCCTAATTTGGAGTCGAATTTCAACATTTCTGATATATTTGAGTGAGTTTGCATCTAACTTTGTCAGATATCGTCGATTTACATCCATTGAAGCCCATTGAGGTCGATTGTCACTTTGTGTTGAGTGAAAATTTTCTAAGTCTATCTTCCTAATTTGAAGTCGAATTTCAACATTTCTGATATATTTGAGTGAGTTTGCATCTAACTTTGTCAGATATCGTCGATTTACATCCATTGAAGCCCATTGAGGTCGATTGTCACTTTGTGTTGAGTGAAAATTTTCTAAGTCTATCTTCCTAATTTGAAGTCGAATTTCAACATTTCTGATATATATGAGTGAGTTTGCATCTAACTTTGTCAGATATCGTCGATTAACATCCATTGAAGCCCATTGAGGTCGATTGTCACTTTGTGTTGAGTGAAAATTTTCTAAGTCTATCTTCCTAATTTGAAGTCGAATTTCAACATTTCTGATATATTTGAGTGAGTTTGCATCTAACTTTGTCAGATATCGTCGATTAACATCCATTGAAGCCCATTGAGGTCGTTTGTCACTTTGTGTTGAGTGAAAATTTTCTAAGTCTTTCTTCCTAATTTCAAGTCGAAATTCAACATTTCTGATATATTTAAGTGAGTTTGCATCTAACTTTGTCAGATATCGTCGATTTACATCCATTGAAGCCCATTGAGGTCGATTGTCACTTTGTGTTCAGTGAAAATTTTCTAAGTCTATCTTCCTAATTTGAAGTCGAATTTCAACATTTCTGATATATTTGAGTGAGTTTGCATCTAACTTTGTCAGATATCGTCGATTAACATCCATTGAAGCCCATTGAGGTCGATTGTCACTTTGTGTTGAGTGAAAATTTTCTAAGTCTATCTTCCTAATTTGAAGTCGAATTTTAACATTTCTGATATATATGAGTGAGTTTGCATCTAACTTTGTTAGATATCGTCGATTAACATCCATTGAAGCCCATTGAGGTCGATTATCACTTTGTGTTGAGTGAAAATTTTCTAAGTCTATCTTCCTAATTTGAAGTCGAATTTCAACATTTCTGATATATTTGAGTGAGTTTGCATCTAACTTTGTCAGATATCGTCGATTTACATCCATTGAAGCCCATTGAGGTCGATTGTCACTTTGTGTTGAGTGAAAATTTTCTAAGTCTATCTTCCTAATTTGAAGTCGAATTTCAACATTTCTGATATATTTGAGTGAGTTTGCATCTAACTTTGTCAGATATCGTCGATTTACATCCATTGAAGCCCATTGAGGTCGATTGTCACTTTGTGTTGAGTGAAAATTTTCTAAGTCTATCTTCCTAATTTGAAGTCGAATTTCAACATTTCTGATATATTTGAGTGAGTTTGCATCTAACTTTGTCAGATATCGTCGATTTACATCCATTGAAGCCCATTGAGGTCGATTGTCACTTTGTGTTGAGTGAAAATTTTCTAAGTCTATCTTCCTAATTTGAAGTCGAATTTCAACATTTCTGATATATTTGAGTGAGTTTGCATCTAACTTTGTCAGATATCGTCGATTTACATCCATTGAAGCCCATTGAGGTCGATTGTCACTTTGTGTTGAGTGAAAATTTTCTAAGTCTATCTTCCTAATTTGAAGTCGAATTTCAACATTTCTGATATATTTGAGTGAGTTTGCATCTAACTTTGTCAGATATCGTCGATTAACATCCATTGAAGCCCATTGAGGTCGTTTGTCACTTTGTGTTGAGTGAAAATTTTCTAAGTCTTTCTTCCTAATTTGAAGTCGAAATTCAACATTTCTGATATATTTGAGTGAGTTTGCATCTAACTTTGTCAGATATCGTCGATTTACATCCATTGAAGCCCATTGAGGTCGATTGTCACTTTGTGTTAAGTGAAAATTTTCTAAGTCTATCTTCCTAATTTGGAGTCGAATTTCAACATTTCTGATATATTTGAGTGAGTTTGCATCTAACTTTGTCAGATATCGTCGATTTACATCCATTGAAGCCCATTGAGGTCGATTGTCACTTTGTGTTGAGTGAAAATTTTCTAAGTCTATCTTCCTAATTTGAAGTCGAATTTCAACATTTCTGATATATTTGAGTGAGTTTGCATCTAACTTTGTCAGATATCGTCGATTTACATCCATTGAAGCCCATTGAGGTCGATTGTCACTTTGTGTTAAGTGAAAATTTTCTAAGTCTATCTTCCTAATTTGGAGTCGAATTTCAACATTTCTGATATATTTGAGTGAGTTTGCATCTAACTTTGTCAGATATCGTCGATTTACATCCATTGAAGCCCATTGAGGTCGATTGTCACTTTGTGTTGAGTGAAAATTTTCTAAGTCTTTCTTCCTAATTTGAAGTCGAAATTCAACATTTCTGATATATTTGAGTGAGTTTGCATCTAACTTTGTCAGATATCGTCGATTAACATCCATTGAAGCCCATTGAGGTCGTTTGTCACTTTGTGTTGAGTGAAAATTTTCTAAGTCTTTCTTCCTAATTTGAAGTCGAAATTCAACATTTCTGATATATTTGAGTGAGTTTGCATCTAACTTTGTCAGATATCGTCGATTTACATCCATTGAAGCCCATTGAGGTCGATTGTCACTTTGTGTTTAGTGAAAATTTTCTAAGTCTATCTTCCTAATTTGGAGTCGAATTTCAACATTTCTGATATATTTGAGTGAGTTTGCATCTAACTTTGTCAGATATCGTCGATTTACATCCATTGAAGCCCATTGAGGTCGATTGTCACTTTGTGTTGAGTGAAAATTTTCTAAGTCTATCTTCCTAATTTGAAGTCGAATTTCAACATTTCTGATATATTTGAGTGAGTTTGCATCTAACTTTGTCAGATATCGTCGATTAACATCCATTGAAGCCCATTGAGGTCGTTTGTCACTTTGTGTTGAGTGAAAATTTTCTAAGTCTTTCTTCCTAATTTGAAGTCGAAATTCAACATTTCTGATATATTTGAGTGAGTTTGCATCTAACTTTGTCAGATATCGTCGATTTACATCCATTGAAGCCCATTGAGGTCGATTGTCACTTTGTGTTTAGTGAAAATTTTCTAAGTCTATCTTCCTAATTTGGAGTCGAATTTCAACATTTCTGATATATTTGAGTGAGTTTGCATCTAACTTTGTCAGATATCGTCGATTTACATCCATTGAAGCCCATTGAGGTCGATTGTCACTTTGTGTTGAGTGAAAATTTTCTAAGTCTATCTTCCTAATTTGAAGTCGAATTTCAACATTTCTGATATATATGAGTGAGTTTGCATCTAACTTTGTCAGATATTGTCGATTAACATCCATTGAAGCCCATTGAGGTCGTTTGTCACTTTGTGTTGAGTGAAAATTTTCTAAGTCTATCTTCCTAATTTGAAGTCGAATTTCAACATTTCTGATATATTTGAGTGAGTTTGCATCTAACTTTGTCAGATATCGTCGATTTACATCCATTGAAGCCCATTGAGGTCGATTGTCACTTTGTGTTGAGTGAAAATTTTCTAAGTCTATCTTCCTAATTTGAAGTCGAATTTCAACATTTCTGATATATTTGAGTGAGTTTGCATCTAACTTTGTCAGATATCGTCGATTTACATCCATTGAAGCCCATTGAGGTCGATTGTCACTTTGTGTTGAGTGAAAATTTTCTAAGTCTTTCTTCCTAATTTGAAGTCGAAATTCAACATTTCTGATATATTTGAGTGAGTTTGCATCTAACTTTGTCAGATATCGTCGATTTACATCCATTGAAGCCCATTGAGGTCGATTGTCACTTTGTGTTGAGTGAAAATTTTCTAAGTCTATCTTCCTAATTTGAAGTCGAATTTCAACATTTCTGATATATTTGAGTGAGTTTGCATCTAACTTTGTCAGATATCGTCGATTAACATCCATTGAAGCCCATTGAGGTCGTTTGTCACTTTGTGTTGAGTGAAAATTTTCTAAGTCTATCTTCCTAATTTGAAGTCGAATTTCAACATTTCTGATATATTTGAGTGAGTTTGCATCTAACTTTGTCAGATATCGTCGATTAACATCCATTGAAGCCCATTGAGGTCGTTTGTCACTTTGTGTTGAGTGAAAATTTTCTAAGTCTTTCTTCCTAATTTGAAGTCGAAATTCAACATTTCTGATATATTTGAGTGAGTTTGCATCTAACTTTGTCAGATATCGTCGATTTACATCCATTGAAGCCCATTGAGGTCGATTGTCACTTTGTGTTGAGTGAAAATTTTCTAAGTCTATCTTCCTAATTTGAAGTCGAATTTCAACATTTCTGATATATTTGAGTGAGTTTGCATCTAACTTTGTCAGATATCGTCGATTTACATCCATTGAAGCCCATTGAGGTCGATTGTCACTTTGTGTTGAGTGAAAATTTTCTAAGTCTATCTTCCTAATTTGAAGTCGAATTTCAACATTTCTGATATATTTGAGTGAGTTTGCATCTAACTTTGTCAGATATCGTCGATTTACATCCATTGAAGCCCATTGAGGTCGATTGTCACTTTGTGTTGAGTGAAAATTTTCTAAGTCTATCTTCCTAATTTGAAGTCGAATTTCAACATTTCTGATATATTTGAGTGAGTTTGCATCTAACTTTGTCAGATATCGTCGATTAACATCCATTGAAGCCCATTGAGGTCGTTTGTCACTTTGTGTTGAGTGAAAATTTTCTAAGTCTTTCTTCCTAATTTGAAGTCGAAATTCAACATTTCTGATATATTTGAGTGAGTTTGCATCTAACTTTGTCAGATATCGTCGATTTACATCCATTGAAGCCCATTGAGGTCGATTGTCACTTTGTGTTAAGTGAAAATTTTCTAAGTCTATCTTCCTAATTTGGAGTCGAATTTCAACATTTCTGATATATTTGAGTGAGTTTGCATCCAACTTTGTCAGATATCGTCGATTTACATCCATTGAAGCCCATTGAGGTCGATTGTCACTTTGTGTTGAGTGAAAATTTTCTAAGTCTATCTTCCTAATTTGAAGTCGAATTTCAACATTTCTGATATATTTGAGTGAGTTTGCATCTAACTTTGTCAGATATCGTCGATTTACATCCATTGAAGCCCATTGAGGTCGATTGTCACTTTGTGTTAAGTGAAAATTTTCTAAGTCTATCTTCCTAATTTGGAGTCGAATTTCAACATTTCTGATATATTTGAGTGAGTTTGCATCTAACTTTGTCAGATATCGTCGATTTACATCCATTGAAGCCCATTGAGGTCGATTGTCACTTTGTGTTGAGTGAAAATTTTCTAAGTCTTTCTTCCTAATTTGAAGTCGAAATTCAACATTTCTGATATATTTGAGTGAGTTTGCATCTAACTTTGTCAGATATCGTCGATTAACATCCATTGAAGCCCATTGAGGTCGTTTGTCACTTTGTGTTGAGTGAAAATTTTCTAAGTCTTTCTTCCTAATTTGAAGTCGAAATTCAACATTTCTGATATATTTGAGTGAGTTTGCATCTAACTTTGTCAGATATCGTCGATTTACATCCATTGAAGCCCATTGAGGTCGATTGTCACTTTGTGTTTAGTGAAAATTTTCTAAGTCTATCTTCCTAATTTGGAGTCGAATTTCAACATTTCTGATATATTTGAGTGAGTTTGCATCTAACTTTGTCAGATATCGTCGATTTACATCCATTGAAGCCCATTGAGGTCGATTGTCACTTTGTGTTGAGTGAAAATTTTCTAAGTCTATCTTCCTAATTTGAAGTCGAATTTCAACATTTCTGATATATTTGAGTGAGTTTGCATCTAACTTTGTCAGATATCGTCGATTAACATCCATTGAAGCCCATTGAGGTCGTTTGTCACTTTGTGTTGAGTGAAAATTTTCTAAGTCTTTCTTCCTAATTTGAAGTCGAAATTCAACATTTCTGATATATTTGAGTGAGTTTGCATCTAACTTTGTCAGATATCGTCGATTTACATCCATTGAAGCCCATTGAGGTCGATTGTCACTTTGTGTTTAGTGAAAATTTTCTAAGTCTATCTTCCTAATTTGGAGTCGAATTTCAACATTTCTGATATATTTGAGTGAGTTTGCATCTAACTTTGTCAGATATCGTCGATTTACATCCATTGAAGCCCATTGAGGTCGATTGTCACTTTGTGTTGAGTGAAAATTTTCTAAGTCTATCTTCCTAATTTGAAGTCGAATTTCAACATTTCTGATATATATGAGTGAGTTTGCATCTAACTTTGTCAGATATCGTCGATTTACATCCATTGAAGCCCATTGAGGTCGATTGTCACTTTGTGTTGAGTGAAAATTTTCTAAGTCTTTCTTCCTAATTTGAAGTCGAAATTCAACATTTCTGATATATTTGAGTGAGTTTGCATCTAACTTTGTCAGATATCGTCGATTAACATCCATTGAAGCCCATTGAGGTCGTTTGTCACTTTGTGTTGAGTGAAAATTTTCTAAGTCTTTCTTCCTAATTTGAAGTCGAAATTCAACATTTCTGATATATTTGAGTGAGTTTGCATCTAACTTTGTCAGATATCGTCGATTTACATCCATTGAAGCCCATTGAGGTCGATTGTCACTTTGTGTTTAGTGAAAATTTTCTAAGTCTATCTTCCTAATTTGGAGTCGAATTTCAACATTTCTGATATATTTGAGTGAGTTTGCATCTAACTTTGTCAGATATCGTCGATTTACATCCATTGAAGCCCATTGAGGTCGATTGTCACTTTGTGTTGAGTGAAAATTTTCTAAGTCTATCTTCCTAATTTGAAGTCGAATTTCAACATTTCTGATATATTTGAGTGAGTTTGCATCTAACTTTGTCAGATATCGTCGATTAACATCCATTGAAGCCCATTGAGGTCGTTTGTCACTTTGTGTTGAGTGAAAATTTTCTAAGTCTTTCTTCCTAATTTGAAGTCGAAATTCAACATTTCTGATATATTTGAGTGAGTTTGCATCTAACTTTGTCAGATATCGTCGATTTACATCCATTGAAGCCCATTGAGGTCGATTGTCACTTTGTGTTTAGTGAAAATTTTCTAAGTCTATCTTCCTAATTTGGAGTCGAATTTCAACATTTCTGATATATTTGAGTGAGTTTGCATCTAACTTTGTCAGATATCGTCGATTTACATCCATTGAAGCCCATTGAGGTCGATTGTCACTTTGTGTTGAGTGAAAATTTTCTAAGTCTATCTTCCTAATTTGAAGTCGAATTTCAACATTTCTGATATATTTGAGTGAGTTTGCATCTAACTTTGTCAGATATCGTCGATTTACATCCATTGAAGCCCATTGAGGTCGATTGTCACTTTGTGTTGAGTGAAAATTTTCTAAGTCTTTCTTCCTAATTTGAAGTCGAAATTCAACATTTCTGATATATTTGAGTGAGTTTGCATCTAACTTTGTCAGATATCGTCGATTTACATCCATTGAAGCCCATTGAGGTCGATTGTCACTTTGTGTTGAGTGAAAATTTTCTAAGTCTATCTTCCTAATTTGAAGTCGAATTTCAACATTTCTGATATATTTGAGTGAGTTTGCATCTAACTTTGTCAGATATCGTCGATTAACATCCATTGAAGCCCATTGAGGTCGTTTGTCACTTTGTGTTGAGTGAAAATTTTCTAAGTCTATCTTCCTAATTTGAAGTCGAATTTCAACATTTCTGATATATTTGAGTGAGTTTGCATCTAACTTTGTCAGATATCGTCGATTAACATCCATTGAAGCCCATTGAGGTCGTTTGTCACTTTGTGTTGAGTGAAAATTTTCTAAGTCTTTCTTCCTAATTTGAAGTCGAAATTCAACATTTCTGATATATTTGAGTGAGTTTGCATCTAACTTTGTCAGATATCGTCGATTTACATCCATTGAAGCCCATTGAGGTCGATTGTCACTTTGTGTTGAGTGAAAATTTTCTAAGTCTATCTTCCTAATTTGAAGTCGAATTTCAACATTTCTGATATATTTGAGTGAGTTTGCATCTAACTTTGTCAGATATCGTCGATTTACATCCATTGAAGCCCATTGAGGTCGATTGTCACTTTGTGTTGAGTGAAAATTTTCTAAGTCTATCTTCCTAATTTGAAGTCGAATTTCAACATTTCTGATATATTTGAGTGAGTTTGCATCTAACTTTGTCAGATATCGTCGATTTACATCCATTGAAGCCCATTGAGGTCGATTGTCACTTTGTGTTGAGTGAAAATTTTCTAAGTCTATCTTCCTAATTTGAAGTCGAATTTCAACATTTCTGATATATTTGAGTGAGTTTGCATCTAACTTTGTCAGATATCGTCGATTAACATCCATTGAAGCCCATTGAGGTCGTTTGTCACTTTGTGTTGAGTGAAAATTTTCTAAGTCTTTCTTCCTAATTTGAAGTCGAAATTCAACATTTCTGATATATTTGAGTGAGTTTGCATCTAACTTTGTCAGATATCGTCGATTTACATCCATTGAAGCCCATTGAGGTCGATTGTCACTTTGTGTTAAGTGAAAATTTTCTAAGTCTATCTTCCTAATTTGGAGTCGAATTTCAACATTTCTGATATATTTGAGTGAGTTTGCATCCAACTTTGTCAGATATCGTCGATTTACATCCATTGAAGCCCATTGAGGTCGATTGTCACTTTGTGTTGAGTGAAAATTTTCTAAGTCTATCTTCCTAATTTGAAGTCGAATTTCAACATTTCTGATATATTTGAGTGAGTTTGCATCTAACTTTGTCAGATATCGTCGATTTACATCCATTGAAGCCCATTGAGGTCGATTGTCACTTTGTGTTAAGTGAAAATTTTCTAAGTCTATCTTCCTAATTTGGAGTCGAATTTCAACATTTCTGATATATTTGAGTGAGTTTGCATCTAACTTTGTCAGATATCGTCGATTTACATCCATTGAAGCCCATTGAGGTCGATTGTCACTTTGTGTTGAGTGAAAATTTTCTAAGTCTTTCTTCCTAATTTGAAGTCGAAATTCAACATTTCTGATATATTTGAGTGAGTTTGCATCTAACTTTGTCAGATATCGTCGATTAACATCCATTGAAGCCCATTGAGGTCGTTTGTCACTTTGTGTTGAGTGAAAATTTTCTAAGTCTTTCTTCCTAATTTGAAGTCGAAATTCAACATTTCTGATATATTTGAGTGAGTTTGCATCTAACTTTGTCAGATATCGTCGATTTACATCCATTGAAGCCCATTGAGGTCGATTGTCACTTTGTGTTTAGTGAAAATTTTCTAAGTCTATCTTCCTAATTTGGAGTCGAATTTCAACATTTCTGATATATTTGAGTGAGTTTGCATCTAACTTTGTCAGATATCGTCGATTTACATCCATTGAAGCCCATTGAGGTCGATTGTCACTTTGTGTTGAGTGAAAATTTTCTAAGTCTATCTTCCTAATTTGAAGTCGAATTTCAACATTTCTGATATATTTGAGTGAGTTTGCATCTAACTTTGTCAGATATCGTCGATTAACATCCATTGAAGCCCATTGAGGTCGTTTGTCACTTTGTGTTGAGTGAAAATTTTCTAAGTCTTTCTTCCTAATTTGAAGTCGAAATTCAACATTTCTGATATATTTGAGTGAGTTTGCATCTAACTTTGTCAGATATCGTCGATTTACATCCATTGAAGCCCATTGAGGTCGATTGTCACTTTGTGTTTAGTGAAAATTTTCTAAGTCTATCTTCCTAATTTGGAGTCGAATTTCAACATTTCTGATATATTTGAGTGAGTTTGCATCTAACTTTGTCAGATATCGTCGATTTACATCCATTGAAGCCCATTGAGGTCGATTGTCACTTTGTGTTGAGTGAAAATTTTCTAAGTCTATCTTCCTAATTTGAAGTCGAATTTCAACATTTCTGATATATATGAGTGAGTTTGCATCTAACTTTGTCAGATATTGTCGATTAACATCCATTGAAGCCCATTGAGGTCGTTTGTCACTTTGTGTTGAGTGAAAATTTTCTAAGTCTATCTTCCTAATTTGAAGTCGAATTTCAACATTTCTGATATATTTGAGTGAGTTTGCATCTAACTTTGTCAGATATCGTCGATTTACATCCATTGAAGCCCATTGAGGTCGATTGTCACTTTGTGTTGAGTGAAAATTTTCTAAGTCTATCTTCCTAATTTGAAGTCGAATTTCAACATTTCTGATATATTTGAGTGAGTTTGCATCTAACTTTGTCAGATATCGTCGATTTACATCCATTGAAGCCCATTGAGGTCGATTGTCACTTTGTGTTGAGTGAAAATTTTCTAAGTCTATCTTCCTAATTTGAAGTCGAATTTCAACATTTCTGATATATTTGAGTGAGTTTGCATCTAACTTTGTCAGATATCGTCGATTAACATCCATTGAAGCCCATTGAGGTCGTTTGTCACTTTGTGTTGAGTGAAAATTTTCTAAGTCTTTCTTCCTAATTTGAAGTCGAAATTCAACATTTCTGATATATTTGAGTGAGTTTGCATCTAACTTTGTCAGATATCGTCGATTTACATCCATTGAAGCCCATTGAGGTCGATTGTCACTTTGTGTTAAGTGAAAATTTTCTAAGTCTATCTTCCTAATTTGGAGTCGAATTTCAACATTTCTGATATATTTGAGTGAGTTTGCATCTAACTTTGTCAGATATCGTCGATTTACATCCATTGAAGCCCATTGAGGTCGATTGTCACTTTGTGTTGAGTGAAAATTTTCTAAGTCTTTCTTCCTAATTTGAAGTCGAAATTCAACATTTCTGATATATTTGAGTGAGTTTGCATCTAACTTTGTCAGATATCGTCGATTAACATCCATTGAAGCCCATTGAGGTCGTTTGTCACTTTGTGTTGAGTGAAAATTTTCTAAGTCTTTCTTCCTAATTTGAAGTCGAAATTCAACATTTCTGATATATTTGAGTGAGTTTGCATCTAACTTTGTCAGATATCGTCGATTTACATCCATTGAAGCCCATTGAGGTCGATTGTCACTTTGTGTTTAGTGAAAATTTTCTAAGTCTATCTTCCTAATTTGGAGTCGAATTTCAACATTTCTGATATATTTGAGTGAGTTTGCATCTAACTTTGTCAGATATCGTCGATTTACATCCATTGAAGCCCATTGAGGTCGATTGTCACTTTGTGTTGAGTGAAAATTTTCTAAGTCTATCTTCCTAATTTGAAGTCGAATTTCAACATTTCTGATATATATGAGTGAGTTTGCATCTAACTTTGTCAGATATCGTCGATTAACATCCATTGAAGCCCATTGAGGTCGATTGTCACTTTGTGTTGAGTGAAAATTTTCTAAGTCTATCTTCCTAATTTGAAGTCGAATTTCAACATTTCTGATATATTTGAGTGAGTTTGCATCTAACTTTGTCAGATATCGTCGATTAACATCCATTGAAGCCCATTGAGGTCGTTTGTCACTTTGTGTTGAGTGAAAATTTTCTAAGTCTTTCTTCCTAATTTCAAGTCGAAATTCAACATTTCTGATATATTTAAGTGAGTTTGCATCTAACTTTGTCAGATATCGTCGATTTACATCCATTGAAGCCCATTGAGGTCGATTGTCACTTTGTGTTCAGTGAAAATTTTCTAAGTCTATCTTCCTAATTTGAAGTCGAATTTCAACATTTCTGATATATTTGAGTGAGTTTGCATCTAACTTTGTCAGATATCGTCGATTAACATCCATTGAAGCCCATTGAGGTCGATTGTCACTTTGTGTTGAGTGAAAATTTTCTAAGTCTATCTTCCTAATTTGAAGTCGAATTTTAACATTTCTGATATATATGAGTGAGTTTGCATCTAACTTTGTTAGATATCGTCGATTAACATCCATTGAAGCCCATTGAGGTCGATTATCACTTTGTGTTGAGTGAAAATTTTCTAAGTCTATCTTCCTAATTTGAAGTCGAATTTCAACATTTCTGATATATTTGAGTGAGTTTGCATCTAACTTTGTCAGATATCGTCGATTTACATCCATTGAAGCCCATTGAGGTCGATTGTCACTTTGTGTTGAGTGAAAATTTTCTAAGTCTATCTTCCTAATTTGAAGTCGAATTTCAACATTTCTGATATATTTGAGTGAGTTTGCATCTAACTTTGTCAGATATCGTCGATTTACATCCATTGAAGCCCATTGAGGTCGATTGTCACTTTGTGTTGAGTGAAAATTTTCTAAGTCTATCTTCCTAATTTGAAGTCGAATTTCAACATTTCTGATATATTTGAGTGAGTTTGCATCTAACTTTGTCAGATATCGTCGATTTACATCCATTGAAGCCCATTGAGGTCGATTGTCACTTTGTGTTGAGTGAAAATTTTCTAAGTCTATCTTCCTAATTTGAAGTCGAATTTCAACATTTCTGATATATTTGAGTGAGTTTGCATCTAACTTTGTCAGATATCGTCGATTTACATCCATTGAAGCCCATTGAGGTCGATTGTCACTTTGTGTTGAGTGAAAATTTTCTAAGTCTATCTTCCTAATTTGAAGTCGAATTTCAACATTTCTGATATATTTGAGTGAGTTTGCATCTAACTTTGTCAGATATCGTCGATTAACATCCATTGAAGCCCATTGAGGTCGTTTGTCACTTTGTGTTGAGTGAAAATTTTCTAAGTCTTTCTTCCTAATTTGAAGTCGAAATTCAACATTTCTGATATATTTGAGTGAGTTTGCATCTAACTTTGTCAGATATCGTCGATTTACATCCATTGAAGCCCATTGAGGTCGATTGTCACTTTGTGTTAAGTGAAAATTTTCTAAGTCTATCTTCCTAATTTGGAGTCGAATTTCAACATTTCTGATATATTTGAGTGAGTTTGCATCTAACTTTGTCAGATATCGTCGATTTACATCCATTGAAGCCCATTGAGGTCGATTGTCACTTTGTGTTGAGTGAAAATTTTCTAAGTCTATCTTCCTAATTTGAAGTCGAATTTCAACATTTCTGATATATTTGAGTGAGTTTGCATCTAACTTTGTCAGATATCGTCGATTAACATCCATTGAAGCCCATTGAGGTCGTTTGTCACTTTGTGTTGAGTGAAAATTTTCTAAGTCTTTCTTCCTAATTTGAAGTCGAAATTCAACATTTCTGATATATTTGAGTGAGTTTGCATCTAACTTTGTCAGATATCGTCGATTTACATCCATTGAAGCCCATTGAGGTCGATTGTCACTTTGTGTTGAGTGAAAATTTTCTAAGTCTATCTTCCTAATTTGAAGTCGAATTTCAACATTTCTGATATATTTGAGTGAGTTTGCATCTAACTTTGTCAGATATCGTCGATTTACATCCATTGAAGCCCATTGAGGTCGATTGTCACTTTGTGTTGAGTGAAAATTTTCTAAGTCTATCTTCCTAATTTGAAGTCGAATTTCAACATTTCTGATATATTTGAGTGAGTTTGCATCTAACTTTGTCAGATATCGTCGATTAACATCCATTGAAGCCCATTGAGGTCGTTTGTCACTTTGTGTTGAGTGAAAATTTTCTAAGTCTTTCTTCCTAATTTCAAGTCGAAATTCAACATTTCTGATATATTTAAGTGAGTTTGCATCTAACTTTGTCAGATATCGTCGATTTACATCCATTGAAGCCCATTGAGGTCGATTGTCACTTTGTGTTGAGTGAAAATTTTCTAAGTCTATCTTCCTAATTTGAAGTCGAATTTCAACATTTCTGATATATTTGAGTGAGTTTGCATCTAACTTTGTCAGATATCGTCGATTTACATCCATTGAAGCCCATTGAGGTCGATTGTCACTTTGTGTTGAGTGAAAATTTTCTAAGTCTATCTTCCTAATTTGAAGTCGAATTTCAACATTTCTGATATATTTGAGTGAGTTTGCATCTAACTTTGTCAGATATCGTCGATTAACATCCATTGAAGCCCATTGAGGTCGTTTGTCACTTTGTGTTGAGTGAAAATTTTCTAAGTCTTTCTTCCTAATTTCAAGTCGAAATTCAACATTTCTGATATATTTAAGTGAGTTTGCATCTAACTTTGTCAGATATCGTCGATTTACATCCATTGAAGCCCATTGAGGTCGATTGTCACTTTGTGTTGAGTGAAAATTTTCTAAGTCTATCTTCCTAATTTGAAGTCGAATTTCAACATTTCTGATATATTTGAGTGAGTTTGCATCTAACTTTGTCAGATATCGTCGATTTACATCCATTGAAGCCCATTGAGGTCGATTGTCACTTTGTGTTGAGTGAAAATTTTCTAAGTCTACTTCCTAATTTGAAGTCGAATTTCAACATTTCTGATATATTTGAGTGAGTTTGCATCTAACTTTGTCAGATATCGTCGATTAACATCCATTGAAGCCCATTGAGGTCGTTTGTCACTTTGTGTTGAGTGAAAATTTTCTAAGTCTTTCTTCCTAATTTGAAGTCGAAATTCAACATTTCTGATATATTTGAGTGAGTTTGCATCTAACTTTGTCAGATATCGTCGATTAACATCCATTGAAGCCCATTGAGGTCGTTTGTCACTTTGTGTTGAGTGAAAATTTTCTAAGTCTTTCTTCCTAATTTGAAGTCGAAATTCAACATTTCTGATATATTTGAGTGAGTTTGCATCTAACTTTGTCAGATATCGTCGATTTACATCCATTGAAGCCCATTGAGGTCGATTGTCACTTTGTGTTTAGTGAAAATTTTCTAAGTCTATCTTCCTAATTTGGAGTCGAATTTCAACATTTCTGATATATTTGAGTGAGTTTGCATCTAACTTTGTCAGATATCGTCGATTTACATCCATTGAAGCCCATTGAGGTCGATTGTCACTTTGTGTTGAGTGAAAATTTTCTAAGTCTATCTTCCTAATTTGAAGTCGAATTTCAACATTTCTGATATATTTGAGTGAGTTTGCATCTAACTTTGTCAGATATCGTCGATTAACATCCATTGAAGCCCATTGAGGTCGTTTGTCACTTTGTGTTGAGTGAAAATTTTCTAAGTCTATCTTCCTAATTTGAAGTCGAATTTCAACATTTCTGATATATTTGAGTGAGTTTGCATCTAACTTTGTCAGATATCGTCGATTAACATCCATTGAAGCCCATTGAGGTCGTTTGTCACTTTGTGTTGAGTGAAAATTTTCTAAGTCTATCTTCCTAATTTGAAGTCGAATTTCAACATTTCTGATATATTTGAGTGAGTTTGCATCTAACTTTGTCAGATATCGTCGATTTACATCCATTGAAGCCCATTGAGGTCGATTGTCACTTTGTGTTGAGTGAAAATTTTCTAAGTCTATCTTCCTAATTTGAAGTCGAATTTCAACATTTCTGATATATTTGAGTGAGTTTGCATCTAACTTTGTCAGATATCGTCGATTAACATCCATTGAAGCCCATTGAGGTCGTTTGTCACTTTGTGTTGAGTGAAAATTTTCTAAGTCTTTCTTCCTAATTTCAAGTCGAAATTCAACATTTCTGATATATTTAAGTGAGTTTGCATCTAACTTTGTCAGATATCGTCGATTTACATCCATTGAAGCCCATTGAGGTCGATTGTCACTTTGTGTTGAGTGAAAATTTTCTAAGTCTATCTTCCTAATTTGAAGTCGAATTTCAACATTTCTGATATATTTGAGTGAGTTTGCATCTAACTTTGTCAGATATCGTCGATTTACATCCATTGAAGCCCATTGAGGTCGATTGTCACTTTGTGTTGAGTGAAAATTTTCTAAGTCTACTTCCTAATTTGAAGTCGAATTTCAACATTTCTGATATATTTGAGTGAGTTTGCATCTAACTTTGTCAGATATCGTCGATTAACATCCATTGAAGCCCATTGAGGTCGTTTGTCACTTTGTGTTGAGTGAAAATTTTCTAAGTCTTTCTTCCTAATTTGAAGTCGAAATTCAACATTTCTGATATATTTGAGTGAGTTTGCATCTAACTTTGTCAGATATCGTCGATTAACATCCATTGAAGCCCATTGAGGTCGTTTGTCACTTTGTGTTGAGTGAAAATTTTCTAAGTCTTTCTTCCTAATTTGAAGTCGAAATTCAACATTTCTGATATATTTGAGTGAGTTTGCATCTAACTTTGTCAGATATCGTCGATTTACATCCATTGAAGCCCATTGAGGTCGATTGTCACTTTGTGTTTAGTGAAAATTTTCTAAGTCTATCTTCCTAATTTGGAGTCGAATTTCAACATTTCTGATATATTTGAGTGAGTTTGCATCTAACTTTGTCAGATATCGTCGATTTACATCCATTGAAGCCCATTGAGGTCGATTGTCACTTTGTGTTGAGTGAAAATTTTCTAAGTCTACTTCCTAATTTGAAGTCGAATTTCAACATTTCTGATATATTTGAGTGAGTTTGCATCTAACTTTGTCAGATATCGTCGATTAACATCCATTGAAGCCCATTGAGGTCCTTTGTCACTTTGTGTTGAGTGAAAATTTTCTAAGTCTTTCTTCCTAATTTGAAGTCGAAATTCAACATTTCTGATATATTTGAGTGAGTTTGCATCTAACTTTGTCAGATATCGTCGATTAACATCCATTGAAGCCCATTGAGGTCGTTTGTCACTTTGTGTTGAGTGAAAATTTTCTAAGTCTTTCTTCCTAATTTGAAGTCGAAATTCAACATTTCTGATATATTTGAGTGAGTTTGCATCTAACTTTGTCAGATATCGTCGATTTACATCCATTGAAGCCCATTGAGGTCGATTGTCACTTTGTGTTTAGTGAAAATTTTCTAAGTCTATCTTCCTAATTTGGAGTCGAATTTCAACATTTCTGATATATTTGAGTGAGTTTGCATCTAACTTTGTCAGATATCGTCGATTAACATCCATTGAAGCCCATTGAGGTCGTTTGTCACTTTGTGTTGAGTGAAAATTTTCTAAGTCTATCTTCCTAATTTGAAGTCGAATTTCAACATTTCTGATATATTTGAGTGAGTTTGCATCTAACTTTGTCAGATATCGTCGATTTACATCCATTGAAGCCCATTGAGGTCGATTGTCACTTTGTGTTGAGTGAAAATTTTCTAAGTCTATCTTCCTAATTTGAAGTCGAATTTCAACATTTCTGATATATTTGAGTGAGTTTGCATCTAACTTTGTCAGATATCGTCGATTTACATCCATTGAAGCCCATTGAGGTCGATTGTCACTTTGTGTTGAGTGAAAATTTTCTAAGTCTACTTCCTAATTTGAAGTCGAATTTCAACATTTCTGATATATTTGAGTGAGTTTGCATCTAACTTTGTCAGATATCGTCGATTAACATCCATTGAAGCCCATTGAGGTCGTTTGTCACTTTGTGTTGAGTGAAAATTTTCTAAGTCTTTCTTCCTAATTTGAAGTCGAAATTCAACATTTCTGATATATTTGAGTGAGTTTGCATCTAACTTTGTCAGATATCGTCGATTAACATCCATTGAAGCCCATTGAGGTCGTTTGTCACTTTGTGTTGAGTGAAAATTTTCTAAGTCTTTCTTCCTAATTTGAAGTCGAAATTCAACATTTCTGATATATTTGAGTGAGTTTGCATCTAACTTTGTCAGATATCGTCGATTTACATCCATTGAAGCCCATTGAGGTCGATTGTCACTTTGTGTTTAGTGAAAATTTTCTAAGTCTATCTTCCTAATTTGGAGTCGAATTTCAACATTTCTGATATATTTGAGTGAGTTTGCATCTAACTTTGTCAGATATCGTCGATTTACATCCATTGAAGCCCATTGAGGTCGATTGTCACTTTGTGTTGAGTGAAAATTTTCTAAGTCTATCTTCCTAATTTGAAGTCGAATTTCAACATTTCTGATATATATGAGTGAGTTTGCATCTAACTTTGTCAGATATCGTCGATTAACATCCATTGAAGCCCATTGAGGTCGTTTGTCACTTTGTGTTGAGTGAAAATTTTCTAAGTCTATCTTCCTAATTTGAAGTCGAATTTCAACATTTCTGATATATTTGAGTGAGTTTGCATCTAACTTTGTCAGATATCGTCGATTTACATCCATTGAAGCCCATTGAGGTCGATTGTCACTTTGTGTTGAGTGAAAATTTTCTAAGTCTATCTTCCTAATTTGAAGTCGAATTTCAACATTTCTGATATATTTGAGTGAGTTTGCATCTAACTTTGTCAGATATCGTCGATTTACATCCATTGAAGCCCATTGAGGTCGATTGTCACTTTGTGTTGAGTGAAAATTTTCTAAGTCTATCTTCCTAATTTGAAGTCGAATTTCAACATTTCTGATATATTTGAGTGAGTTTGCATCTAACTTTGTCAGATATCGTCGATTAACATCCATTGAAGCCCATTGAGGTCGTTTGTCACTTTGTGTTGAGTGAAAATTTTCTAAGTCTTTCTTCCTAATTTGAAGTCGAAATTCAACATTTCTGATATATTTGAGTGAGTTTGCATCTAACTTTGTCAGATATCGTCGATTTACATCCATTGAAGCCCATTGAGGTCGATTGTCACTTTGTGTTAAGTGAAAATTTTCTAAGTCTATCTTCCTAATTTGGAGTCGAATTTCAACATTTCTGATATATTTGAGTGAGTTTGCATCTAACTTTGTCAGATATCGTCGATTTACATCCATTGAAGCCCATTGAGGTCGATTGTCACTTTGTGTTGAGTGAAAATTTTCTAAGTCTTTCTTCCTAATTTGAAGTCGAAATTCAACATTTCTGATATATTTGAGTGAGTTTGCATCTAACTTTGTCAGATATCGTCGATTAACATCCATTGAAGCCCATTGAGGTCGTTTGTCACTTTGTGTTGAGTGAAAATTTTCTAAGTCTTTCTTCCTAATTTGAAGTCGAAATTCAACATTTCTGATATATTTGAGTGAGTTTGCATCTAACTTTGTCAGATATCGTCGATTTACATCCATTGAAGCCCATTGAGGTCGATTGTCACTTTGTGTTTAGTGAAAATTTTCTAAGTCTATCTTCCTAATTTGGAGTCGAATTTCAACATTTCTGATATATTTGAGTGAGTTTGCATCTAACTTTGTCAGATATCGTCGATTTACATCCATTGAAGCCCATTGAGGTCGATTGTCACTTTGTGTTGAGTGAAAATTTTCTAAGTCTATCTTCCTAATTTGAAGTCGAATTTCAACATTTCTGATATATATGAGTGAGTTTGCATCTAACTTTGTCAGATATCGTCGATTAACATCCATTGAAGCCCATTGAGGTCGATTGTCACTTTGTGTTGAGTGAAAATTTTCTAAGTCTATCTTCCTAATTTGAAGTCGAATTTCAACATTTCTGATATATTTGAGTGAGTTTGCATCTAACTTTGTCAGATATCGTCGATTAACATCCATTGAAGCCCATTGAGGTCGTTTGTCACTTTGTGTTGAGTGAAAATTTTCTAAGTCTTTCTTCCTAATTTGAAGTCGAAATTCAACATTTCTGATATATTTGAGTGAGTTTGCATCTAACTTTGTCAGATATCGTCGATTAACATCCATTGAA
Source organism: Diorhabda carinulata (assembly GCF_026250575.1). Lineage (NCBI taxonomy): Eukaryota > Metazoa > Arthropoda > Insecta > Coleoptera > Chrysomelidae > Diorhabda > Diorhabda carinulata. The sequence goes on from NC_079466.1 coordinate 10,321,873, forward strand.
GCCCATTGAGGTCGTTTGTCACTTTGTGTTGAGTGAAAATTTTCTAAGTCTTTCTTCCTAATTTGAAGTCGAAATTCAACATTTCTGATATATTTGAGTGAGTTTGCATCTAACTTTGTCAGATATCGTCGATTTACATCCATTGAAGCCCATTGAGGTCGATTGTCACTTTGTGTTTAGTGAAAATTTTCTAAGTCTATCTTCCTAATTTGGAGTCGAATTTCAACATTTCTGATATATTTGAGTGAGTTTGCATCTAACTTTGTCAGATATCGTCGATTTACATCCATTGAAGCCCATTGAGGTCGATTGTCACTTTGTGTTGAGTGAAAATTTTCTAAGTCTACTTCCTAATTTGAAGTCGAATTTCAACATTTCTGATATATTTGAGTGAGTTTGCATCTAACTTTGTCAGATATCGTCGATTAACATCCATTGAAGCCCATTGAGGTCCTTTGTCACTTTGTGTTGAGTGAAAATTTTCTAAGTCTTTCTTCCTAATTTGAAGTCGAAATTCAACATTTCTGATATATTTGAGTGAGTTTGCATCTAACTTTGTCAGATATCGTCGATTAACATCCATTGAAGCCCATTGAGGTCGTTTGTCACTTTGTGTTGAGTGAAAATTTTCTAAGTCTTTCTTCCTAATTTGAAGTCGAAATTCAACATTTCTGATATATTTGAGTGAGTTTGCATCTAACTTTGTCAGATATCGTCGATTTACATCCATTGAAGCCCATTGAGGTCGATTGTCACTTTGTGTTTAGTGAAAATTTTCTAAGTCTATCTTCCTAATTTGGAGTCGAATTTCAACATTTCTGATATATTTGAGTGAGTTTGCATCTAACTTTGTCAGATATCGTCGATTAACATCCATTGAAGCCCATTGAGGTCGTTTGTCACTTTGTGTTGAGTGAAAATTTTCTAAGTCTATCTTCCTAATTTGAAGTCGAATTTCAACATTTCTGATATATTTGAGTGAGTTTGCATCTAACTTTGTCAGATATCGTCGATTTACATCCATTGAAGCCCATTGAGGTCGATTGTCACTTTGTGTTGAGTGAAAATTTTCTAAGTCTATCTTCCTAATTTGAAGTCGAATTTCAACATTTCTGATATATTTGAGTGAGTTTGCATCTAACTTTGTCAGATATCGTCGATTTACATCCATTGAAGCCCATTGAGGTCGATTGTCACTTTGTGTTGAGTGAAAATTTTCTAAGTCTACTTCCTAATTTGAAGTCGAATTTCAACATTTCTGATATATTTGAGTGAGTTTGCATCTAACTTTGTCAGATATCGTCGATTTACATCCATTGAAGCCCATTGAGGTCGATTGTCACTTTGTGTTTAGTGAAAATTTTCTAAGTCTATCTTCCTAATTTGGAGTCGAATTTCAACATTTCTGATATATATGAGTGAGTTTGCATCTAACTTTGTCAGATATCGTCGATTAACATCCATTGAAGCCCATTGAGGTCGTTTGTCACTTTGTGTTGAGTGAAAATTTTCTAAGTCTATCTTCCTAATTTGAAGTCGAATTTCAACATTTCTGATATATTTGAGTGAGTTTGCATCTAACTTTGTCAGATATCGTCGATTTACATCCATTGAAGCCCATTGAGGTCGATTGTCACTTTGTGTTGAGTGAAAATTTTCTAAGTCTATCTTCCTAATTTGAAGTCGAATTTCAACATTTCTGATATATTTGAGTGAGTTTGCATCTAACTTTGTCAGATATCGTCGATTTACATCCATTGAAGCCCATTGAGGTCGATTGTCACTTTGTGTTGAGTGAAAATTTTCTAAGTCTATCTTCCTAATTTGAAGTCGAATTTCAACATTTCTGATATATTTGAGTGAGTTTGCATCTAACTTTGTCAGATATCGTCGATTAACATCCATTGAAGCCCATTGAGGTCGTTTGTCACTTTGTGTTGAGTGAAAATTTTCTAAGTCTTTCTTCCTAATTTGAAGTCGAAATTCAACATTTCTGATATATTTGAGTGAGTTTGCATCTAACTTTGTCAGATATCGTCGATTTACATCCATTGAAGCCCATTGAGGTCGATTGTCACTTTGTGTTAAGTGAAAATTTTCTAAGTCTATCTTCCTAATTTGGAGTCGAATTTCAACATTTCTGATATATTTGAGTGAGTTTGCATCTAACTTTGTCAGATATCGTCGATTTACATCCATTGAAGCCCATTGAGGTCGATTGTCACTTTGTGTTGAGTGAAAATTTTCTAAGTCTTTCTTCCTAATTTGAAGTCGAAATTCAACATTTCTGATATATTTGAGTGAGTTTGCATCTAACTTTGTCAGATATCGTCGATTAACATCCATTGAAGCCCATTGAGGTCGTTTGTCACTTTGTGTTGAGTGAAAATTTTCTAAGTCTTTCTTCCTAATTTGAAGTCGAAATTCAACATTTCTGATATATTTGAGTGAGTTTGCATCTAACTTTGTCAGATATCGTCGATTTACATCCATTGAAGCCCATTGAGGTCGATTGTCACTTTGTGTTTAGTGAAAATTTTCTAAGTCTATCTTCCTAATTTGGAGTCGAATTTCAACATTTCTGATATATTTGAGTGAGTTTGCATCTAACTTTGTCAGATATCGTCGATTTACATCCATTGAAGCCCATTGAGGTCGATTGTCACTTTGTGTTGAGTGAAAATTTTCTAAGTCTATCTTCCTAATTTGAAGTCGAATTTCAACATTTCTGATATATATGAGTGAGTTTGCATCTAACTTTGTCAGATATCGTCGATTAACATCCATTGAAGCCCATTGAGGTCGATTGTCACTTTGTGTTGAGTGAAAATTTTCTAAGTCTATCTTCCTAATTTGAAGTCGAATTTCAACATTTCTGATATATTTGAGTGAGTTTGCATCTAACTTTGTCAGATATCGTCGATTAACATCCATTGAAGCCCATTGAGGTCGTTTGTCACTTTGTGTTGAGTGAAAATTTTCTAAGTCTTTCTTCCTAATTTCAAGTCGAAATTCAACATTTCTGATATATTTAAGTGAGTTTGCATCTAACTTTGTCAGATATCGTCGATTTACATCCATTGAAGCCCATTGAGGTCGATTGTCACTTTGTGTTCAGTGAAAATTTTCTAAGTCTATCTTCCTAATTTGAAGTCGAATTTCAACATTTCTGATATATTTGAGTGAGTTTGCATCTAACTTTGTCAGATATCGTCGATTAACATCCATTGAAGCCCATTGAGGTCGATTGTCACTTTGTGTTGAGTGAAAATTTTCTAAGTCTATCTTCCTAATTTGAAGTCGAATTTTAACATTTCTGATATATATGAGTGAGTTTGCATCTAACTTTGTTAGATATCGTCGATTAACATCCATTGAAGCCCATTGAGGTCGATTATCACTTTGTGTTGAGTGAAAATTTTCTAAGTCTATCTTCCTAATTTGAAGTCGAATTTCAACATTTCTGATATATTTGAGTGAGTTTGCATCTAACTTTGTCAGATATCGTCGATTTACATCCATTGAAGCCCATTGAGGTCGATTGTCACTTTGTGTTGAGTGAAAATTTTCTAAGTCTATCTTCCTAATTTGAAGTCGAATTTCAACATTTCTGATATATTTGAGTGAGTTTGCATCTAACTTTGTCAGATATCGTCGATTTACATCCATTGAAGCCCATTGAGGTCGATTGTCACTTTGTGTTGAGTGAAAATTTTCTAAGTCTATCTTCCTAATTTGAAGTCGAATTTCAACATTTCTGATATATTTGAGTGAGTTTGCATCTAACTTTGTCAGATATCGTCGATTAACATCCATTGAAGCCTATTGAGGTCGTTTGTCACTTTGTGTTGAGTGAAAATTTTCTAAGTCTTTCTTCCTAATTTGAAGTCGAAATTCAACATTTCTGATATATTTGAGTGAGTTTGCATCTAACTTTGTCAGATATCGTCGATTTACATCCATTGAAGCCCATTGAGGTCGATTGTCACTTTGTGTTAAGTGAAAATTTTCTAAGTCTATCTTCCTAATTTGGAGTCGAATTTCAACATTTCTGATATATTTGAGTGAGTTTGCATCTAACTTTGTCAGATATCGTCGATTTACATCCATTGAAGCCCATTGAGGTCGATTGTCACTTTGTGTTGAGTGAAAATTTTCTAAGTCTATCTTCCTAATTTGAAGTCGAATTTCAACATTTCTGATATATTTGAGTGAGTTTGCATCTAACTTTGTCAGATATCGTCGATTAACATCCATTGAAGCCCATTGAGGTCGTTTGTCACTTTGTGTTGAGTGAAAATTTTCTAAGTCTTTCTTCCTAATTTGAAGTCGAAATTCAACATTTCTGATATATTTGAGTGAGTTTGCATCTAACTTTGTCAGATATCGTCGATTTACATCCATTGAAGCCCATTGAGGTCGATTGTCACTTTGTGTTAAGTGAAAATTTTCTAAGTCTATCTTCCTAATTTGGAGTCGAATTTCAACATTTCTGATATATTTGAGTGAGTTTGCATCTAACTTTGTCAGATATCGTCGATTTACATCCATTGAAGCCCATTGAGGTCGATTGTCACTTTGTGTTGAGTGAAAATTTTCTAAGTCTTTCTTCCTAATTTGAAGTCGAAATTCAACATTTCTGATATATTTGAGTGAGTTTGCATCTAACTTTGTCAGATATCGTCGATTTACATCCATTGAAGCCCATTGAGGTCGATTGTCACTTTGTGTTGAGTGAAAATTTTCTAAGTCTATCTTCCTAATTTGAAGTCGAATTTCAACATTTCTGATATATTTGAGTGAGTTTGCATCTAACTTTGTCAGATATCGTCGATTTACATCCATTGAAGCCCATTGAGGTCGATTGTCACTTTGTGTTGAGTGAAAATTTTCTAAGTCTATCTTCCTAATTTGAAGTCGAATTTCAACATTTCTGATATATTTGAGTGAGTTTGCATCTAACTTTGTCAGATATCGTCGATTAACATCCATTGAAGCCCATTGAGGTCGTTTGTCACTTTGTGTTGAGTGAAAATTTTCTAAGTCTATCTTCCTAATTTGAAGTCGAATTTCAACATTTCTGATATATTTGAGTGAGTTTGCATCTAACTTTGTCAGATATCGTCGATTAACATCCATTGAAGCCCATTGAGGTCGTTTGTCACTTTGTGTTGAGTGAAAATTTTCTAAGTCTTTCTTCCTAATTTGAAGTCGAAATTCAACATTTCTGATATATTTGAGTGAGTTTGCATCTAACTTTGTCAGATATCGTCGATTTACATCCATTGAAGCCCATTGAGGTCGATTGTCACTTTGTGTTAAGTGAAAATTTTCTAAGTCTATCTTCCTAATTTGGAGTCGAATTTCAACATTTCTGATATATTTGAGTGAGTTTGCATCTAACTTTGTCAGATATCGTCGATTTACATCCATTGAAGCCCATTGAGGTCGATTGTCACTTTGTGTTGAGTGAAAATTTTCTAAGTCTTTCTTCCTAATTTGAAGTCGAAATTCAACATTTCTGATATATTTGAGTGAGTTTGCATCTAACTTTGTCAGATATCGTCGATTTACATCCATTGAAGCCCATTGAGGTCGATTGTCACTTTGTGTTGAGTGAAAATTTTCTAAGTCTATCTTCCTAATTTGAAGTCGAATTTCAACATTTCTGATATATTTGAGTGAGTTTGCATCTAACTTTGTCAGATATCGTCGATTTACATCCATTGAAGCCCATTGAGGTCGATTGTCACTTTGTGTTGAGTGAAAATTTTCTAAGTCTATCTTCCTAATTTGAAGTCGAATTTCAACATTTCTGATATATTTGAGTGAGTTTGCATCTAACTTTGTCAGATATCGTCGATTAACATCCATTGAAGCCCATTGAGGTCGTTTGTCACTTTGTGTTGAGTGAAAATTTTCTAAGTCTTTCTTCCTAATTTCAAGTCGAAATTCAACATTTCTGATATATTTAAGTGAGTTTGCATCTAACTTTGTCAGATATCGTCGATTTACATCCATTGAAGCCCATTGAGGTCGATTGTCACTTTGTGTTCAGTGAAAATTTTCTAAGTCTATCTTCCTAATTTGAAGTCGAATTTCAACATTTCTGATATATTTGAGTGAGTTTGCATCTAACTTTGTCAGATATCGTCGATTAACATCCATTGAAGCCCATTGAGGTCGATTGTCACTTTGTGTTGAGTGAAAATTTTCTAAGTCTATCTTCCTAATTTGAAGTCGAATTTCAACATTTCTGATATATTTGAGTGAGTTTGCATCTAACTTTGTCAGATATCGTCGATTTACATCCATTGAAGCCCATTGAGGTCGATTGTCACTTTGTGTTGAGTGAAAATTTTCTAAGTCTATCTTCCTAATTTGAAGTCGAATTTCAACATTTCTGATATATTTGAGTGAGTTTGCATCTAACTTTGTCAGATATCGTCGATTAACATCCATTGAAGCCTATTGAGGTCGTTTGTCACTTTGTGTTGAGTGAAAATTTTCTAAGTCTATCTTCCTAATTTGAAGTCGAATTTCAACATTTCTGATATATTTGAGTGAGTTTGCATCTAACTTTGTCAGATATCGTCGATTTACATCCATTGAAGCCCATTGAGGTCGATTGTCACTTTGTGTTGAGTGAAAATTTTCTAAGTCTATCTTCCTAATTTGAAGTCGAATTTCAACATTTCTGATATATTTGAGTGAGTTTGCATCTAACTTTGTCAGATATCGTCGATTTACATCCATTGAAGCCCATTGAGGTCGATTGTCACTTTGTGTTGAGTGAAAATTTTCTAAGTCTATCTTCCTAATTTGAAGTCGAATTTCAACATTTCTGATATATTTGAGTGAGTTTGCATCTAACTTTGTCAGATATCGTCGATTTACATCCATTGAAGCCCATTGAGGTCGATTGTCACTTTGTGTTGAGTGAAAATTTTCTAAGTCTATCTTCCTAATTTGAAGTCGAATTTCAACATTTCTGATATATTTGAGTGAGTTTGCATCTAACTTTGTCAGATATCGTCGATTAACATCCATTGAAGCCTATTGAGGTCGTTTGTCACTTTGTGTTGAGTGAAAATTTTCTAAGTCTTTCTTCCTAATTTGAAGTCGAAATTCAACATTTCTGATATATTTGAGTGAGTTTGCATCTAACTTTGTCAGATATCGTCGATTTACATCCATTGAAGCCCATTGAGGTCGATTGTCACTTTGTGTTAAGTGAAAATTTTCTAAGTCTATCTTCCTAATTTGGAGTCGAATTTCAACATTTCTGATATATTTGAGTGAGTTTGCATCTAACTTTGTCAGATATCGTCGATTTACATCCATTGAAGCCCATTGAGGTCGATTGTCACTTTGTGTTGAGTGAAAATTTTCTAAGTCTATCTTCCTAATTTGAAGTCGAATTTCAACATTTCTGATATATTTGAGTGAGTTTGCATCTAACTTTGTCAGATATCGTCGATTAACATCCATTGAAGCCCATTGAGGTCGTTTGTCACTTTGTGTTGAGTGAAAATTTTCTAAGTCTTTCTTCCTAATTTGAAGTCGAAATTCAACATTTCTGATATATTTGAGTGAGTTTGCATCTAACTTTGTCAGATATCGTCGATTTACATCCATTGAAGCCCATTGAGGTCGATTGTCACTTTGTGTTAAGTGAAAATTTTCTAAGTCTATCTTCCTAATTTGGAGTCGAATTTCAACATTTCTGATATATTTGAGTGAGTTTGCATCTAACTTTGTCAGATATCGTCGATTTACATCCATTGAAGCCCATTGAGGTCGATTGTCACTTTGTGTTGAGTGAAAATTTTCTAAGTCTATCTTCCTAATTTGAAGTCGAATTTCAACATTTCTGATATATTTGAGTGAGTTTGCATCTAACTTTGTCAGATATCGTCGATTTACATCCATTGAAGCCCATTGAGGTCGATTGTCACTTTGTGTTGAGTGAAAATTTTCTAAGTCTATCTTCCTAATTTGAAGTCGAATTTCAACATTTCTGATATATTTGAGTGAGTTTGCATCTAACTTTGTCAGATATCGTCGATTAACATCCATTGAAGCCCATTGAGGTCGTTTGTCACTTTGTGTTGAGTGAAAATTTTCTAAGTCTTTCTTCCTAATTTGAAGTCGAAATTCAACATTTCTGATATATTTGAGTGAGTTTGCATCTAACTTTGTCAGATATCGTCGATTTACATCCATTGAAGCCCATTGAGGTCGATTGTCACTTTGTGTTAAGTGAAAATTTTCTAAGTCTATCTTCCTAATTTGGAGTCGAATTTCAACATTTCTGATATATTTGAGTGAGTTTGCATCTAACTTTGTCAGATATCGTCGATTTACATCCATTGAAGCCCATTGAGGTCGATTGTCACTTTGTGTTGAGTGAAAATTTTCTAAGTCTTTCTTCCTAATTTGAAGTCGAAATTCAACATTTCTGATATATTTGAGTGAGTTTGCATCTAACTTTGTCAGATATCGTCGATTAACATCCATTGAAGCCCATTGAGGTCGTTTGTCACTTTGTGTTGAGTGAAAATTTTCTAAGTCTTTCTTCCTAATTTGAGGTCGAAATTCAACATTTCTGATATATTTGAGTGAGTTTGCATCTAACTTTGTCAGATATCGTCGATTTACATCCATTGAAGCCCATTGAGGTCGATTGTCACTTTGTGTTGAGTGAAAATTTTCTAAGTCTATCTTCCTAATTTGAAGTCGAATTTCAACATTTCTGATATATTTGAGTGAGTTTGCATCTAACTTTGTCAGATATCGTCGATTTACATCCATTGAAGCCCATTGAGGTCGATTGTCACTTTGTGTTGAGTGAAAATTTTCTAAGTCTATCTTCCTAATTTGAAGTCGAATTTCAACATTTCTGATATATTTGAGTGAGTTTGCATCTAACTTTGTCAGATATCGTCGATTAACATCCATTGAAGCCCATTGAGGTCGTTTGTCACTTTGTGTTGAGTGAAAATTTTCTAAGTCTTTCTTCCTAATTTCAAGTCGAAATTCAACATTTCTGATATATTTGAGTGAGTTTGCATCTAACTTTGTCAGATATCGTCGATTTACATCCATTGAAGCCCATTGAGGTCGATTGTCACTTTGTGTTAAGTGAAAATTTTCTAAGTCTATCTTCCTAATTTGGAGTCGAATTTCAACATTTCTGATATATTTGAGTGAGTTTGCATCTAACTTTGTCAGATATCGTCGATTTACATCCATTGAAGCCCATTGAGGTCGATTGTCACCTTGTGTTGAGTGAAAATTTTCTAAGTCTTTCTTCCTAATTGGAAGTCGAAATTCAACATTTCTGATATATTTGAGTGAGTTTGCATCTAACTTTGTCAGATATCGTCGATTAACATCCATTGAAGCCCATTGAGGTCGTTTGTCACTTTGTGTTGAGTGAAAATTTTCTAAGTCTTTCTTCCTAATTTGAAGTCGAAATTCAACATTTCTGATATATTTGAGTGAGTTTGCATCTAACTTTGTCAGATATCGTCGATTTACATCCATTGAGGCCCATTGAGGTCGATTGTCACTTTGTGTTGAGTGAAAATTTTCTAAGTCTATCTTCCTAATTTGAAGTCGAATTTCAACATTTCTGATATATTTGAGTGAGTTTGCATCTAACTTTGTCAGATATCGTCGATTTACATCCATTGAAGCCCATTGAGGTCGATTGTCACTTTGTGTTGAGTGAAAATTTTCTAAGTCTATCTTCCTAATTTGAAGTCGAATTTCAACATTTCTGATATATTTGAGTGAGTTTGCATCTAACTTTGTCAGATATCGTCGATTAACATCCATTGAAGCCCATTGAGGTCGTTTGTCACTTTGTGTTGAGTGAAAATTTTCTAAGTCTTTCTTCCTAATTTCAAGTCGAAATTCAACATTTCTGATATATTTAAGTGAGTTTGCATCTAACTTTGTCAGATATCGTCGATTTACATCCATTGAAGCCCATTGAGGTCGATTGTCACTTTGTGTTCAGTGAAAATTTTCTAAGTCTATCTTCCTAATTTGAAGTCGAATTTCAACATTTCTGATATATTTGAGTGAGTTTGCATCTAACTTTGTCAGATATCGTCGATTAACATCCATTGAAGCCCATTGAGGTCGATTGTCACTTTGTGTTGAGTGAAAATTTTCTAAGTCTATCTTCCTAATTTGAAGTCGAATTTTAACATTTCTGATATATATGAGTGAGTTTGCATCTAACTTTGTTAGATATCGTCGATTAACATCCATTGAAGCCCATTGAGGTCGATTATCACTTTGTGTTGAGTGAAAATTTTCTAAGTCTATCTTCCTAATTTGAAGTCGAATTTCAACATTTCTGATATATTTGAGTGAGTTTGCATCTAACTTTGTCAGATATCGTCGATTTACATCCATTGAAGCCCATTGAGGTCGATTGTCACTTTGTGTTGAGTGAAAATTTTCTAAGTCTATCTTCCTAATTTGAAGTCGAATTTCAACATTTCTGATATATTTGAGTGAGTTTGCATCTAACTTTGTTAGATATCGTCGATTTACATCCATTGAAGCCCATTGAGGTCGATTGTCACTTTGTGTTGAGTGAAAATTTTCTAAGTCTATCTTCCTAATTTGAAGTCGAATTTCAACATTTCTGATATATTTGAGTGAGTTTGCATCTAACTTTGTCAGATATCGTCGATTTACATCCATTGAAGCCCATTGAGGTCGATTGTCACTTTGTGTTGAGTGAAAATTTTCTAAGTCTATCTTCCTAATTTGAAGTCGAATTTCAACATTTCTGATATATTTGAGTGAGTTTGCATCTAACTTTGTCAGATATCGTCGATTTACATCCATTGAAGCTCATTGAGGTCGATTGTCACTTTGTGTTGAGTGAAAATTTTCTAAGTCTATCTTCCTAATTTGAAGTCGAAATTCAACATTTCTGATATATTTGAGTGAGTTTGCATCTAACTTTGTCAGATATCGTCGATTTACATCCATTGAAGCCCATTGAGGTCGATTGTCACTTTGTGTTAAGTGAAAATTTTCTAAGTCTATCTTCCTAATTTGGAGTCGAATTTCAACATTTCTGATATATTTGAGTGAGTTTGCATCTAACTTTGTCAGATATCGTCGATTTACATCCATTGAAGCCCATTGAGGTCGATTGTCACTTTGTGTTGAGTGAAAATTTTCTAAGTCTATCTCCCTAATTTGAAGTCGAATTTCAACATTTCTGATATATTTGAGTGAGTTTGCATCTAACTTTGTCAGATATCGTCGATTTACATCCATTGAAGCCCATTGAGGTCGATTGTCACTTTGTGTTGAGTGAAAATTTTCTAAGTCTATCTTCCTAATTTGAAGTCGAATTTCAACATTTCTGATATATTTGAGTGAGTTTGCATCTAACTTTGTCAGATATCGTCGATTAACATCCATTGAAGCCCATTGAGGTCGTTTGTCACTTTGTGTTGAGTGAAAATTTTCTAAGTCTTTCTTCCTAATTTGAAGTCGAAATTCAACATTTCTGATATATTTGAGTGAGTTTGCATCTAACTTTGTCAGATATCGTCGATTTACATCCATTGAAGCCCATTGAGGTCGATTGTCACTTTGTGTTAAGTGAAAATTTTCTAAGTCTATCTTCCTAATTTGAAGTCGAATTTCAACATTTCTGATATATTTGAGTGAGTTTGCATCTAACTTTGTCAGATATCGTCGATTTACATCCATTGAAGCCCATTGAGGTCGATTGTCACTTTGTGTTGAGTGAAAATTTTCTAAGTCTATCTTCCTAATTTGAAGTCGAATTTCAACATTTCTGATATATTTGAGTGAGTTTGCATCTAACTTTGTCAGATATCGTCGATTAACATCCATTGAAGCCCATTGAGGTCGTTTGTCACTTTGTGTTGAGTGAAAATTTTCTAAGTCTTTCTTCCTAATTTCAAGTCGAAATTCAACATTTCTGATATATTTGAGTGAGTTTGCATCTAACTTTGTCAGATATCGTCGATTTACATCCATTGAAGCCCATTGAGGTCGATTGTCACTTTGTGTTAAGTGAAAATTTTCTAAGTCTATCTTCCTAATTTGGAGTCGAATTTCAACATTTCTGATATATTTGAGTGAGTTTGCATCTAACTTTGTCAGATATCGTCGATTTACATCCATTGAAGCCCATTGAGGTCGATTGTCACCTTGTGTTGAGTGAAAATTTTCTAAGTCTTTCTTCCTAATTGGAAGTCGAAATTCAACATTTCTGATATATTTGAGTGAGTTTGCATCTAACTTTGTCAGATATCGTCGATTAACATCCATTGAAGCCCATTGAGGTCGTTTGTCACTTTGTGTTGAGTGAAAATTTTCTAAGTCTTTCTTCCTAATTTGAAGTCGAAATTCAACATTTCTGATATATTTGAGTGAGTTTGCATCTAACTTTGTCAGATATCGTCGATTTACATCCATTGAGGCCCATTGAGGTCGATTGTCACTTTGTGTTGAGTGAAAATTTTCTAAGTCTATCTTCCTAATTTGAAGTCGAATTTCAACATTTCTGATATATTTGAGTGAGTTTGCATCTAACTTTGTCAGATATCGTCGATTTACATCCATTGAAGCCCATTGAGGTCGATTGTCACTTTGTGTTGAGTGAAAATTTTCTAAGTCTATCTTCCTAATTTGAAGTCGAATTTCAACATTTCTGATATATTTGAGTGAGTTTGCATCTAACTTTGTCAGATATCGTCGATTAACATCCATTGAAGCCCATTGAGGTCGTTTGTCACTTTGTGTTGAGTGAAAATTTTCTAAGTCTTTCTTCCTAATTTCAAGTCGAAATTCAACATTTCTGATATATTTAAGTGAGTTTGCATCTAACTTTGTCAGATATCGTCGATTTACATCCATTGAAGCCCATTGAGGTCGATTGTCACTTTGTGTTCAGTGAAAATTTTCTAAGTCTATCTTCCTAATTTGAAGTCGAATTTCAACATTTCTGATATATTTGAGTGAGTTTGCATCTAACTTTGTCAGATATCGTCGATTAACATCCATTGAAGCCCATTGAGGTCGATTGTCACTTTGTGTTGAGTGAAAATTTTCTAAGTCTATCTTCCTAATTTGAAGTCGAATTTTAACATTTCTGATATATATGAGTGAGTTTGCATCTAACTTTGTTAGATATCGTCGATTAACATCCATTGAAGCCCATTGAGGTCGATTATCACTTTGTGTTGAGTGAAAATTTTCTAAGTCTATCTTCCTAATTTGAAGTCGAATTTCAACATTTCTGATATATTTGAGTGAGTTTGCATCTAACTTTGTCAGATATCGTCGATTTACATCCATTGAAGCCCATTGAGGTCGATTGTCACTTTGTGTTGAGTGAAAATTTTCTAAGTCTATCTTCCTAATTTGAAGTCGAATTTCAACATTTCTGATATATTTGAGTGAGTTTGCATCTAACTTTGTTAGATATCGTCGATTTACATCCATTGAAGCCCATTGAGGTCGATTGTCACTTTGTGTTGAGTGAAAATTTTCTAAGTCTATCTTCCTAATTTGAAGTCGAATTTCAACATTTCTGATATATTTGAGTGAGTTTGCATCTAACTTTGTCAGATATCGTCGATTTACATCCATTGAAGCCCATTGAGGTCGATTGTCACTTTGTGTTGAGTGAAAATTTTCTAAGTCTATCTTCCTAATTTGAAGTCGAATTTCAACATTTCTGATATATTTGAGTGAGTTTGCATCTAACTTTGTCAGATATCGTCGATTTACATCCATTGAAGCCCATTGAGGTCGATTGTCACTTTGTGTTGAGTGAAAATTTTCTAAGTCTATCTTCCTAATTTGAAGTCGAATTTCAACATTTCTGATATATTTGAGTGAGTTTGCATCTAACTTTGTCAGATATCGTCGATTAACATCCATTGAAGCCTATTGAGGTCGTTTGTCACTTTGTGTTGAGTGAAAATTTTCTAAGTCTTTCTTCCTAATTTGAAGTCGAAATTCAACATTTCTGATATATTTGAGTGAGTTTGCATCTAACTTTGTCAGATATCGTCGATTTACATCCATTGAAGCCCATTGAGGTCGATTGTCACTTTGTGTTAAGTGAAAATTTTCTAAGTCTATCTTCCTAATTTGGAGTCGAATTTCAACATTTCTGATATATTTGAGTGAGTTTGCATCTAACTTTGTCAGATATCGTCGATTTACATCCATTGAAGCCCATTGAGGTCGATTGTCACTTTGTGTTGAGTGAAAATTTTCTAAGTCTATCTTCCTAATTTGAAGTCGAATTTCAACATTTCTGATATATTTGAGTGAGTTTGCATCTAACTTTGTCAGATATCGTCGATTAACATCCATTGAAGCCCATTGAGGTCGTTTGTCACTTTGTGTTGAGTGAAAATTTTCTAAGTCTTTCTTCCTAATTTGAAGTCGAAATTCAACATTTCTGATATATTTGAGTGAGTTTGCATCTAACTTTGTCAGATATCGTCGATTAACATCCATTGAAGCCCATTGAGGTCGTTTGTCACTTTGTGTTGAGTGAAAATTTTCTAAGTCTTTCTTCCTAATTTGAAGTCGAAATTCAACATTTCTGATATATTTGAGTGAGTTTGCATCTAACTTTGTCAGATATCGTCGATTTACATCCATTGAAGCCCATTGAGGTCGATTGTCACTTTGTGTTGAGTGAAAATTTTCTAAGTCTATCTTCCTAATTTGAAGTCGAATTTCAACATTTCTGATATATTTGAGTGAGTTTGCATCTAACTTTGTCAGATATCGTCGATTTACATCCATTGAAGCCCATTGAGGTCGATTGTCACTTTGTGTTGAGTGAAAATTTTCTAAGTCTATCTTCCTAATTTGAAGTCGAATTTCAACATTTCTGATATATTTGAGTGAGTTTGCATCTAACTTTGTCAGATATCGTCGATTTACATCCATTGAAGCCCATTGAGGTCGATTGTCACTTTGTGTTGAGTGAAAATTTTCTAAGTCTATCTTCCTAATTTGAAGTCGAATTTCAACATTTCTGATATATTTGAGTGAGTTTGCATCTAACTTTGTCAGATATCGTCGATTAACATCCATTGAAGCCCATTGAGGTCGTTTGTCACTTTGTGTTGAGTGAAAATTTTCTAAGTCTTTCTTCCTAATTTGAAGTCGAAATTCAACATTTCTGATATATTTGAGTGAGTTTGCATCTAACTTTGTCAGATATCGTCGATTTACATCCATTGAAGCCCATTGAGGTCGATTGTCACTTTGTGTTAAGTGAAAATTTTCTAAGTCTATCTTCCTAATTTGGAGTCGAATTTCAACATTTCTGATATATTTGAGTGAGTTTGCATCTAACTTTGTCAGATATCGTCGATTTACATCCATTGAAGCCCATTGAGGTCGATTGTCACTTTGTGTTGAGTGAAAATTTTCTAAGTCTATCTTCCTAATTTGAAGTCGAATTTCAACATTTCTGATATATTTGAGTGAGTTTGCATCTAACTTTGTCAGATATCGTCGATTAACATCCATTGAAGCCCATTGAGGTCGTTTGTCACTTTGTGTTGAGTGAAAATTTTCTAAGTCTTTCTTCCTAATTTGAAGTCGAAATTCAACATTTCTGATATATTTGAGTGAGTTTGCATCTAACTTTGTCAGATATCGTCGATTTACATCCATTGAAGCCCATTGAGGTCGATTGTCACTTTGTGTTGAGTGAAAATTTTCTAAGTCTATCTTCCTAATTTGAAGTCGAATTTCAACATTTCTGATATATTTGAGTGAGTTTGCATCTAACTTTGTCAGATATCGTCGATTTACATCCATTGAAGCCCATTGAGGTCGATTGTCACTTTGTGTTGAGTGAAAATTTTCTAAGTCTATCTTCCTAATTTGAAGTCGAATTTCAACATTTCTGATATATTTGAGTGAGTTTGCATCTAACTTTGTCAGATATCGTCGATTAACATCCATTGAAGCCCATTGAGGTCGTTTGTCACTTTGTGTTGAGTGAAAATTTTCTAAGTCTTTCTTCCTAATTTCAAGTCGAAATTCAACATTTCTGATATATTTAAGTGAGTTTGCATCTAACTTTGTCAGATATCGTCGATTTACATCCATTGAAGCCCATTGAGGTCGATTGTCACTTTGTGTTGAGTGAAAATTTTCTAAGTCTATCTTCCTAATTTGAAGTCGAATTTCAACATTTCTGATATATTTGAGTGAGTTTGCATCTAACTTTGTCAGATATCGTCGATTAACATCCATTGAAGCCCATTGAGGTCGTTTGTCACTTTGTGTTGAGTGAAAATTTTCTAAGTCTTTCTTCCTAATTTCAAGTCGAAATTCAACATTTCTGATATATTTAAGTGAGTTTGCATCTAACTTTGTCAGATATCGTCGATTTACATCCATTGAAGCCCATTGAGGTCGATTGTCACTTTGTGTTCAGTGAAAATTTTCTAAGTCTATCTTCCTAATTTGAAGTCGAATTTCAACATTTCTGATATATTTGAGTGAGTTTGCATCTAACTTTGTCAGATATCGTCGATTAACATCCATTGAAGCCCATTGAGGTCGATTGTCACTTTGTGTTGAGTGAAAATTTTCTAAGTCTATCTTCCTAATTTGAAGTCGAATTTCAACATTTCTGATATATATGAGTGAGTTTGCATCTAACTTTGTTAGATATCGTCGATTAACATCCATTGAAGCCCATTGAGGTCGATTATCACTTTGTGTTGAGTGAAAATTTTCTAAGTCTATCTTCCTAATTTGAAGTCGAATTTCAACATTTCTGATATATTTGAGTGAGTTTGCATCTAACTTTGTCAGATATCGTCGATTTACATCCATTGAAGCCCATTGAGGTCGATTGTCACTTTGTGTTGAGTGAAAATTTTCTAAGTCTATCTTCCTAATTTGAAGTCGAATTTCAACATTTCTGATATATTTGAGTGAGTTTGCATCTAACTTTGTCAGATATCGTCGATTTACATCCATTGAAGCCCATTGAGGTCGATTGTCACTTTGTGTTGAGTGAAAATTTTCTAAGTCTATCTTCCTAATTTGAAGTCGAATTTCAACATTTCTGATATATTTGAGTGAGTTTGCATCTAACTTTGTCAGATATCGTTGATTTACATCCATTGAAGCCCATTGAGGTCGATTGTCACTTTGTGTTGAGTGAAAATTTTCTAAGTCTATCTTCCTAATTTGAAGTCGAATTTCAACATTTCTGATATATTTGAGTGAGTTTGCATCTAACTTTGTCAGATATCGTCGATTAACATCCATTGAAGCCTATTGAGGTCGTTTGTCACTTTGTGTTGAGTGAAAATTTTCTAAGTCTTTCTTCCTAATTTGAAGTCGAAATTCAACATTTCTGATATATTTGAGTGAGTTTGCATCTAACTTTGTCAGATATCGTCGATTTACATCCATTGAAGCCCATTGAGGTCGATTGTCACTTTGTGTTAAGTGAAAATTTTCTAAGTCTATCTTCCTAATTTGAAGTCGAATTTCAACATTTCTGTTATATTTGAGTGAGTTTGCATCTAACTTTGTCAGATATCGTCGATTTACATCCATTGAAGCCCATTGAGGTCGATTGTCACTTTGTGTTGAGTGAAAATTTTCTAAGTCTATCTTCCTAATTTGAAGTCGAAATTCAACATTTCTGATATATTTGAGTGAGTTTGCATCTAACTTTGTCAGATATCGTCGATTAACATCCATTGAAGCCCATTGAGGTCGTTTGTCACTTTGTGTTGAGTGAAAATTTTCTAAGTCTTTCTTCCTAATTTGAAGTCGAAATTCAACATTTCTGATATATTTGAGTGAGTTTGCATCTAACTTTGTCAGATATCGTCGATTAACATCCATTGAAGCCCATTGAGGTCGTTTGTCACTTTGTGTTGAGTGAAAATTTTCTAAGTCTTTCTTCCTAATTTGAAGTCGAAATTCAACATTTCTGATATATTTGAGTGAGTTTGCATCTAACTTTGTCAGATATCGTCGATTTACATCCATTGAAGCCCATTGAGGTCGATTGTCACTTTGTGTTGAGTGAAAATTTTCTAAGTCTATCTTCCTAATTTGAAGTCGAATTTCAACATTTCTGATATATTTGAGTGAGTTTGCTTCTAACTTTGTCAGATATCGTCGATTAACATCCATTGAAGCCCATTGAGGTCGTTTGTCACTTTGTGTTGAGTGAAAATTTTCTAAGTCCATCTTCCTAATTTCAAGTCGAAATTCAACATTTCTGATATATTTAAGTGAGTTTGCATCTAACTTTGTCAGATATCGTCGATTTACATCCATTGAAGCCCATTGAGGTCGATTGTCACTTTGTGTTCAGTGAAAATTTTCTAAGTCTATCTTCCTAATTTGAAGTCGAATTTCAACATTTCTGATATATTTGAGTGAGTTTGCATCTAACTTTGTCAGATATCGTCGATTAACATCCATTGAAGCCCATTGAGGTCGTTTGTCACTTTGTGTTGAGTGAAAATTTTCTAAGTCTTTCTTCCTAATTTCAAGTCGAAATTCAACATTTCTGATATATTTAAGTGAGTTTGCATCTAACTTTGTCAGATATCGTCGATTTACATCCATTGAAGCCCATTGAGGTCGATTGTCACTTTGTGTTGAGTGAAAATTTTCTAAGTCTATCTTCCTAATTTGAAGTCGAATTTCAACATTTCTGATATATATGAGTGAGTTTGCATCTAACTTTGTTAGATATCGTCGATTAACATCCATTGAAGCCCATTGAGGTCGATTATCACTTTGTGTTGAGTGAAAATTTTCTAAGTCTATCTTCCTAATTTGAAGTCGAATTTCAACATTTCTGATATATTTGAGTGAGTTTGCATCTAACTTTGTCAGATATCGTCGATTTACATCCATTGAAGCCCATTGAGGTCGATTGTCACTTTGTGTTGAGTGAAAATTTTCTAAGTCTATCTTCCTAATTTGAAGTCGAATTTCAACATTTCTGATATATTTGAGTGAGTTTGCATCTAACTTTGTCAGATATCGTCGATTTACATCCATTGAAGCCCATTGAGGTCGATTGTCACTTTGTGTTGAGTGAAAATTTTCTAAGTCTATCTTCCTAATTTGAAGTCGAATTTCAACATTTCTGATATATTTGAGTGAGTTTGCATCTAACTTTGTCAGATATCGTCGATTTACATCCATTGAAGCCCATTGAGGTCGATTGTCACTTTGTGTTGAGTGAAAATTTTCTAAGTCTATCTTCCTAATTTGAAGTCGAATTTCAACATTTCTGATATATTTGAGTGAGTTTGCATCTAACTTTGTCAGATATCGTCGATTTACATCCATTGAAGCCCATTGAGGTCGATTGTCACTTTGTGTTGAGTGAAAATTTTCTAAGTCTATCTTCCTAATTTGAAGTCGAATTTCAACATTTCTGATATATTTGAGTGAGTTTGCATCTAACTTTGTCAGATATCGTCGATTAACATCCATTGAAGCCTATTGAGGTCGTTTGTCACTTTGTGTTGAGTGAAAATTTTCTAAGTCTTTCTTCCTAATTTGAAGTCGAAATTCAACATTTCTGATATATTTGAGTGAGTTTGCATCTAACTTTGTCAGATATCGTCGATTTACATCCATTGAAGCCCATTGAGGTCGATTGTCACTTTGTGTTAAGTGAAAATTTTCTAAGTCTATCTTCCTAATTTGGAGTCGAATTTCAACATTTCTGATATATTTGAGTGAGTTTGCATCTAACTTTGTCAGATATCGTCGATTTACATCCATTGAAGCCCATTGAGGTCGATTGTCACTTTGTGTTGAGTGAAAATTTTCTAAGTCTATCTTCCTAATTTGAAGTCGAATTTCAACATTTCTGATATGTTTGAGTGAGTTTGCATCTAACTTTGTCAGATATCGTCGATTAACATCCATTGAAGCCCATTGAGGTCGTTTGTCACTTTGTGTTGAGTGAAAATTTTCTAAGTCTTTCTTCCTAATTTGAAGTCGAAATTCAACATTTCTGATATATTTGAGTGAGTTTGCATCTAACTTTGTCAGATATCGTCGATTTACATCCATTGAAGCCCATTGAGGTCGATTGTCACTTTGTGTTGAGTGAAAATTTTCTAAGTCTATCTTCCTAATTTGAAGTCGAATTTCAACATTTCTGATATATTTGAGTGAGTTTGCATCTAACTTTGTCAGATATCGTCGATTTACATCCATTGAAGCCCATTGAGGTCGATTGTCACTTTGTGTTGAGTGAAAATTTTCTAAGTCTATCTTCCTAATTTGAAGTCGAATTTCAACATTTCTGATATATTTGAGTGAGTTTGCATCTAACTTTGTCAGATATCGTCGATTAACATCCATTGAAGCCCATTGAGGTCGTTTGTCACTTTGTGTTGAGTGAAAATTTTCTAAGTCCATCTTCCTAATTTCAAGTCGAAATTCAACATTTCTGATATATTTAAGTGAGTTTGCATCTAACTTTGTCAGATATCGTCGATTTACATCCATTGAAGCCCATTGAGGTCGATTGTCACTTTGTGTTAAGTGAAAATTTTCTAAGTCTATCTTCCTAATTTGGAGTCGAATTTCAACATTTCTGATATATTTGAGTGAGTTTGCATCTAACTTTGTCAGATATCGTCGATTTACATCCATTGAAGCCCATTGAGGTCGATTGTCACTTTGTGTTGAGTGAAAATTTTCTAAGTCTATCTTCCTAATTTGAAGTCGAATTTCAACATTTCTGATATATTTGAGTGAGTTTGCATCTAACTTTGTCAGATATCGTCGATTAACATCCATTGAAGCCCATTGAGGTCGTTTGTCACTTTGTGTTGAGTGAAAATTTTCTAAGTCTTTCTTCCTAATTTGAAGTCGAAATTCAACATTTCTGATATATTTGAGTGAGTTTGCATCTAACTTTGTCAGATATCGTCGATTTACATCCATTGAAGCCCATTGAGGTCGATTGTCACTTTGTGTTGAGTGAAAATTTTCTAAGTCTATCTTCCTAATTTGAAGTCGAATTTCAACATTTCTGATATATTTGAGTGAGTTTGCATCTAACTTTGTCAGATATCGTCGATTAACATCCATTGAAGCCCATTGAGGTCGATTGTCACTTTGTGTTGAGTGAAAATTTTCTAAGTCTATCTTCCTAATTTGAAGTCGAATTTCAACATTTCTGATATATTTGAGTGAGTTTGCTTCTAACTTTGTCAGATATCGTCGATTAACATCCATTGAAGCCCATTGAGGTCGTTTGTCACTTTGTGTTGAGTGAAAATTTTCTAAGTCCATCTTCCTAATTTCAAGTCGAAATTCAACATTTCTGATATATTTAAGTGAGTTTGCATCTAACTTTGTCAGATATCGTCGATTTACATCCATTGAAGCCCATTGAGGTCGATTGTCACTTTGTGTTCAGTGAAAATTTTCTAAGTCTATCTTCCTAATTTGAAGTCGAATTTCAACATTTCTGATATATTTGAGTGAGTTTGCATCTAACTTTGTCAGATATCGTCGATTAACATCCATTGAAGCCCATTGAGGTCGTTTGTCACTTTGTGTTGAGTGAAAATTTTCTAAGTCTTTCTTCCTAATTTCAAGTCGAAATTCAACATTTCTGATATATTTAAGTGAGTTTGCATCTAACTTTGTCAGATATCGTCGATTTACATCCATTGAAGCCCATTGAGGTCGATTGTCACTTTGTGTTGAGTGAAAATTTTCTAAGTCTATCTTTCTAATTTGAAGTCGAATTTCAACATTTCTGATATATATGAGTGAGTTTGCATCTAACTTTGTTAGATATCGTCGATTAACATCCATTGAAGCCCATTAGGGTCGATTATCACTTTGTGTTGAGTGAAAATTTTCTAAGTCTATCTTCCTAATTTGAAGTCGAATTTCAACATTTCTGATATATTTGAGTGAGTTTGCATCTAACTTTGTCAGATATCGTCGATTTACATCCATTGAAGCCCATTGAGGTCGATTGTCACTTTGTGTTGAGTGAAAATTTTCTAAGTCTATCTTCCTAATTTGAAGTCGAATTTCAACATTTCTGATATATTTGAGTGAGTTTGCATCTAACTTTGTCAGATATCGTCGATTTACATCCATTGAAGCCCATTGAGGTCGATTGTCACTTTGTGTTGAGTGAAAATTTTCTAAGTCTATCTTCCTAATTTGAAGTCGAATTTCAACATTTCTGATATATTTGAGTGAGTTTGCATCTAACTTTGTCAGATATCGTCGATTTACATCCATTGAAGCCCATTGAGGTCGATTGTCACTTTGTGTTGAGTGAAAATTTTCTAAGTCTATCTTCCTAATTTGAAGTCGAATTTCAACATTTCTGATATATTTGAGTGAGTTTGCATCTAACTTTGTCAGATATCGTCGATTTACATCCATTGAAGCCCATTGAGGTCGATTGTCACTTTGTGTTGAGTGAAAATTTTCTAAGTCTATCTTCCTAATTTGAAGTCGAATTTCAACATTTCTGATATATTTGAGTGAGTTTGCATCTAACTTTGTCAGATATCGTCGATTAACATCCATTGAAGCCTATTGAGGTCGTTTGTCACTTTGTGTTGAGTGAAAATTTTCTAAGTCTTTCTTCCTAATTTGAAGTCGAAATTCAACATTTCTGATATATTTGAGTGAGTTTGCATCTAACTTTGTCAGATATCGTCGATTTACATCCATTGAAGCCCATTGAGGTCGATTGTCACTTTGTGTTAAGTGAAAATTTTCTAAGTCTATCTTCCTAATTTGGAGTCGAATTTCAACATTTCTGATATATTTGAGTGAGTTTGCATCTAACTTTGTCAGATATCGTCGATTTACATCCATTGAAGCCCATTGAGGTCGATTGTCACTTTGTGTTGAGTGAAAATTTTCTAAGTCTATCTTCCTAATTTGAAGTCGAATTTCAACATTTCTGATATATTTGAGTGAGTTTGCATCTAACTTTGTCAGATATCGTCGATTAACATCCATTGAAGCCCATTGAGGTCGTTTGTCACTTTGTGTTGAGTGAAAATTTTCTAAGTCTTTCTTCCTAATTTGAAGTCGAAATTCAACATTTCTGATATATTTGAGTGAGTTTGCATCTAACTTTGTCAGATATCGTCGATTTACATCCATTGAAGCCCATTGAGGTCGATTGTCACTTTGTGTTGAGTGAAAATTTTCTAAGTCTATCTTCCTAATTTGAAGTCGAATTTCAACATTTCTGATATATTTGAGTGAGTTTGCATCTAACTTTGTCAGATATCGTCGATTTACATCCATTGAAGCCCATTGAGGTCGATTGTCACTTTGTGTTGAGTGAAAATTTTCTAAGTCTATCTTCCTAATTTGAAGTCGAATTTCAACATTTCTGATATATTTGAGTGAGTTTGCATCTAACTTTGTCAGATATCGTCGATTAACATCCATTGAAGCCCATTGAGGTCGTTTGTCACTTTGTGTTGAGTGAAAATTTTCTAAGTCTTTCTTCCTAATTTCAAGTCGAAATTCAACATTTCTGATATATTTAAGTGAGTTTGCATCTAACTTTGTCAGATATCGTCGATTTACATCCATTGAAGCCCATTGAGGTCGATTGTCACTTTGTGTTGAGTGAAAATTTTCTAAGTCTATCTTCCTAATTTGAAGTCGAATTTCAACATTTCTGATATATTTGAGTGAGTTTGCATCTAACTTTGTCAGATATCGTCGATTAACATCCATTGAAGCCCATTGAGGTCGTTTGTCACTTTGTGTTGAGTGAAAATTTTCTAAGTCTTTCTTCCTAATTTCAAGTCGAAATTCAACATTTCTGATATATTTAAGTGAGTTTGCATCTAACTTTGTCAGATATCGTCGATTTACATCCATTGAAGCCCATTGAGGTCGATTGTCACTTTGTGTTGAGTGAAAATTTTCTAAGTCTATCTTCCTAATTTGAAGTCGAATTTCAACATTTCTGATATATTTGAGTGAGTTTGCATCTAACTTTGTCAGATATCGTCGATTAACATCCATTGAAGCCCATTGAGGTCGTTTGTCACTTTGTGTTGAGTGAAAATTTTCTAAGTCTTTCTTCCTAATTTCAAGTCGAAATTCAACATTTCTGATATATTTAAGTGAGTTTGCATCTAACTTTGTCAGATATCGTCGATTTACATCCATTGAAGCCCATTGAGGTCGATTGTCACTTTGTGTTGAGTGAAAATTTTCTAAGTCTATCTTCCTAATTTGAAGTCGAATTTCAACATTTCTGATATATATGAGTGAGTTTGCATCTAACTTTGTTAGATATCGTCGATTAACATCCATTGAAGCCCATTGAGGTCGATTATCACTTTGTGTTGAGTGAAAATTTTCTAAGTCTATCTTCCTAATTTGAAGTCGAATTTCAACATTTCTGATATATTTGAGTGAGTTTGCATCTAACTTTGTCAGATATCGTCGATTTACATCCATTGAAGCCCATTGAGGTCGATTGTCACTTTGTGTTGAGTGAAAATTTTCTAAGTCTATCTTCCTAATTTGAAGTCGAATTTCAACATTTCTGATATATTTGAGTGAGTTTGCATCTAACTTTGTCAGATATCGTCGATTTACATCCATTGAAGCCCATTGAGGTCGATTGTCACTTTGTGTTGAGTGAAAATTTTCTAAGTCTATCTTCCTAATTTGAAGTCGAATTTCAACATTTCTGATATATTTGAGTGAGTTTGCATCTAACTTTGTCAGATATCGTCGATTTACATCCATTGAAGCCCATTGAGGTCGATTGTCACTTTGTGTTGAGTGAAAATTTTCTAAGTCTATCTTCCTAATTTGAAGTCGAATTTCAACATTTCTGATATATTTGAGTGAGTTTGCATCTAACTTTGTTAGATATCGTCGATTAACATCCATTGAAGCCCATTGAGGTCGATTATCACTTTGTGTTGAGTGAAAATTTTCTAAGTCTATCTTCCTAATTTGAAGTCGAATTTCAACATTTCTGATATATTTGAGTGAGTTTGCATCTAACTTTGTCAGATATCGTCGATTTACATCCATTGAAGCCCATTGAGGTCGATTGTCACTTTGTGTTGAGTGAAAATTTTCTAAGTCTATCTTCCTAATTTGAAGTCGAATTTCAACATTTCTGATATATTTGAGTGAGTTTGCATCTAACTTTGTCAGATATCGTCGATTTACATCCATTGAAGCCCATTGAGGTCGATTGTCACTTTGTGTTGAGTGAAAATTTTCTAAGTCTATCTTCCTAATTTGAAGTCGAATTTCAACATTTCTGATATATTTGAGTGAGTTTGCATCTAACTTTGTCAGATATCGTCGATTTACATCCATTGAAGCCCATTGAGGTCGATTGTCACTTTGTGTTGAGTGAAAATTTTCTAAGTCTATCTTCCTAATTTGAAGTCGAATTTCAACATTTCTGATATATTTGAGTGAGTTTGCATCTAACTTTGTCAGATATCGTCGATTTACATCCATTGAAGCCCATTGAGGTCGATTGTCACTTTGTGTTGAGTGAAAATTTTCTAAGTCTATCTTCCTAATTTGAAGTCGAATTTCAACATTTCTGATATATTTGAGTGAGTTTGCATCTAACTTTGTCAGATATCGTCGATTTACATCCATTGAAGCCCATTGAGGTCGATTGTCACTTTGTGTTGAGTGAAAATTTTCTAAGTCTATCTTCCTAATTTGAAGTCGAATTTCAACATTTCTGATATATTTGAGTGAGTTTGCATCTAACTTTGTCAGATATCGTCGATTTACATCCATTGAAGCCCATTGAGGTCGATTGTCACTTTGTGTTGAGTGAAAATTTTCTAAGTCTATCTTCCTAATTTGAAGTCGAATTTCAACATTTCTGATATATTTGAGTGAGTTTGCATCTAACTTTGTCAGATATCGTCGATTTACATCCATTGAAGCCCATTGAGGTCGATTGTCACTTTGTGTTGAGTGAAAATTTTCTAAGTCTATCTTCCTAATTTGAAGTCGAATTTCAACATTTCTGATATATTTGAGTGAGTTTGCATCTAACTTTGTCAGATATCGTCGATTTACATCCATTGAAGCCCATTGAGGTCGATTGTCACTTTGTGTTGAGTGAAAATTTTCTAAGTCTATCTTCCTAATTTGAAGTCGAATTTCAACATTTCTGATATATTTGAGTGAGTTTGCATCTAACTTTGTCAGATATCGTCGATTAACATCCATTGAAGCCCATTGAGGTCGTTTGTCACTTTGTGTTGAGTGAAAATTTTCTAAGTCTTTCTTCCTAATTTGAAGTCGAAATTCAACATTTCTGATATATTTGAGTGAGTTTGCATCTAACTTTGTCAGATATCGTCGATTAACATCCATTGAAGCCCATTGAGGTCGTTTGTCACTTTGTGTTGAGTGAAAATTTTCTAAGTCTTTCTTCCTAATTTGAAGTCGAAATTCAACATTTCTGATATATTTGAGTGAGTTTGCATCTAACTTTGTCAGATATCGTCGATTTACATCCATTGAAGCCCATCGAGGTCGATTGTCACTTTGTGTTGAGTGAAAATTTTCTAAGTCTTTCTTCCTAATTTCAAGTCGAAATTCAACATTTCTGATATATTTAAGTGAGTTTGCATCTAACTTTGTCAGATATCGTCGATTTACATCCATTGAAGCCCATTGAGGTCGATTGTCACTTTGTGTTGAGTGAAAATTTTCTAAGTCTATCTTCCTAATTTGAAGTCGAATTTCAACATTTCTGATATATATGAGTGAGTTTGCATCTAACTTTGTTAGATATCGTCGATTAACATCCATTGAAGCCCATTGAGGTCGATTATCACTTTGTGTTGAGTGAAAATTTTCTAAGTCTATCTTCCTAATTTGAAGTCGAATTTCAACATTTCTGATATATTTGAGTGAGTTTGCATCTAACTTTGTCAGATATCGTCGATTTACATCCATTGAAGCCCATTGAGGTCGATTGTCACTTTGTGTTGAGTGAAAATTTTCTAAGTCTATCTTCCTAATTTGAAGTCGAATTTCAACATTTCTGATATATTTGAGTGAGTTTGCATCTAACTTTGTCAGATATCGTCGATTTACATCCATTGAAGCCCATTGAGGTCGATTGTCACTTTGTGTTGAGTGAAAATTTTCTAAGTCTTTCTTCCTAATTTCAAGTCGAAATTCAACATTTCTGATATATTTAAGTGAGTTTGCATCTAACTTTGTCAGATATCGTCGATTTACATCCATTGAAGCCCATTGAGGTCGATTGTCACTTTGTGTTGAGTGAAAATTTTCTAAGTCTATCTTCCTAATTTGAAGTCGAATTTCAACATTTCTGATATATTTGAGTGAGTTTGCATCTAACTTTGTCAGATATCGTCGATTTACATCCATTGAAGCCCATTGAGGTCGATTGTCACTTTGTGTTGAGTGAAAATTTTCTAAGTCTATCTTCCTAATTTGAAGTCGAATTTCAACATTTCTGATATATATGAGTGAGTTTGCATCTAACTTTGTTAGATATCGTCGATTAACATCCATTGAAGCCCATTGAGGTCGATTATCACTTTGTGTTGAGTGAAAATTTTCTAAGTCTATCTTCCTAATTTGAAGTCGAATTTCAACATTTCTGATATATTTGAGTGAGTTTGCATCTAACTTTGTCAGATATCGTCGATTTACATCCATTGAAGCCCATTGAGGTCGATTGTCACTTTGTGTTGAGTGAAAATTTTCTAAGTCTATCTTCCTAATTTGAAGTCGAATTTCAACATTTCTGATATATTTGAGTGAGTTTGCATCTAACTTTGTCAGATATCGTCGATTTACATCCATTGAAGCCCATTGAGGTCGATTGTCACTTTGTGTTGAGTGAAAATTTTCTAAGTCTTTCTTCCTAATTTGAAGTCGAAATTCAACATTTCTGATATATTTGAGTGAGTTTGCATCTAACTTTGTCAGATATCGTCGATTAACATCCATTGAAGCCCATTGAGGTCGATTGTCACTTTGTGTTGAGTGAAAATTTTCTAAGTCTATCTTCCTAATTTGAAGTCGAAATTCAACATTTCTGATATATTTGAGTGAGTTTGCATCTAACTTTGTCAGATATCGTCGATTAACATCCATTGAAGCCCATTGAGGTCGTTTGTCACTTTGTGTTTAGTGAAAATTTTCTAAGTCTATCTTCCTAATTTGAAGTCGAATTTCAACATTTCTGATATATTTGAGTGAGTTTGCATCTAACTTTGTCAGATATCGTCGATTAACATCCATTGAAGCCCATTGAGGTCGATTGTCACTTTGTGTTGAGTGAAAATTTTCTAAGTCTATCTTCCTAATTTGAAGTCGAATTTCAACATTTCTGATATATTTGAGTGAGTTTGCATCTAACTTTGTCAGATATCGTCGATTTACATCCATTGAAGCCCATTGAGGTCGATTGTCACTTTGTGTTGAGTGAAAATTTTCTAAGTCTATCTTCCTAATTTGAAGTCGAATTTCAACATTTCTGATATATTTGAGTGAGTTTGCATCTAACTTTGTCAGATATCGTCGATTTACATCCATTGAAGCCCATTGAGGTCGATTGTCACTTTGTGTTGAGTGAAAATTTTCTAAGTCTATCTTCCTAATTTGAAGTCGAATTTCAACATTTCTGATATATTTGAGTGAGTTTGCATCTAACTTTGTCAGATATCGTCGATTTACATCCATTGAAGCCCATTGAGGTCGATTGTCACTTTGTGTTGAGTGAAAATTTTCTAAGTCTATCTTCCTAATTTGAAGTCGAATTTCAACATTTCTGATATATTTGAGTGAGTTTGCATCTAACTTTGTCAGATATCGTCGATTAACATCCATTGAAGCCTATTGAGGTCGTTTGTCACTTTGTGTTGAGTGAAAATTTTCTAAGTCTTTCTTCCTAATTTGAAGTCGAAATTCAACATTTCTGATATATTTGAGTGAGTTTGCATCTAACTTTGTCAGATATCGTCGATTTACATCCATTGAAGCCCATTGAGGTCGATTGTCACTTTGTGTTAAGTGAAAATTTTCTAAGTCTATCTTCCTAATTTGGAGTCGAATTTCAACATTTCTGATATATTTGAGTGAGTTTGCATCTAACTTTGTCAGATATCGTCGATTTACATCCATTGAAGCCCATTGAGGTCGATTGTCACTTTGTGTTGAGTGAAAATTTTCTAAGTCTATCTTCCTAATTTGAAGTCGAATTTCAACATTTCTGATATATTTGAGTGAGTTTGCATCTAACTTTGTCAGATATCGTCGATTAACATCCATTGAAGCCCATTGAGGTCGTTTGTCACTTTGTGTTGAGTGAAAATTTTCTAAGTCTTTCTTCCTAATTTGAAGTCGAAATTCAACATTTCTGATATATTTGAGTGAGTTTGCATCTAACTTTGTCAGATATCGTCGATTTACATCCATTGAAGCCCATTGAGGTCGATTGTCACTTTGTGTTGAGTGAACATTTTCTAAGTCTATCTTCCTAATTTGAAGTCGAATTTCAACATTTCTGATATATTTGAGTGAGTTTGCATCTAACTTTGTCAGATATCGTCGATTTACATCCATTGAAGCCCATTGAGGTCGATTGTCACTTTGTGTTGAGTGAAAATTTTCTAAGTCTATCTTCCTAATTTGAAGTCGAATTTCAACATTTCTGATATATTTGAGTGAGTTTGCATCTAACTTTGTCAGATATCGTCGATTAACATCCATTGAAGCCCATTGAGGTCGTTTGTCACTTTGTGTTGAGTGAAAATTTTCTAAGTCTTTCTTCCTAATTTCAAGTCGAAATTCAACATTTCTGATATATTTAAGTGAGTTTGCATCTAACTTTGTCAGATATCGTCGATTTACATCCATTGAAGCCCATTGAGGTCGATTGTCACTTTGTGTTGAGTGAAAATTTTCTAAGTCTATCTTCCTAATTTGAAGTCGAATTTCAACATTTCTGATATATTTGAGTGAGTTTGCATCTAACTTTGTCAGATATCGTCGATTAACATCCATTGAAGCCCATTGAGGTCGTTTGTCACTTTGTGTTGAGTGAAAATTTTCTAAGTCTTTCTTCCTAATTTCAAGTCGAAATTCAACATTTCTGATATATTTAAGTGAGTTTGCATCTAACTTTGTCAGATATCGTCGATTTACATCCATTGAAGCCCATTGAGGTCGATTGTCACTTTGTGTTGAGTGAAAATTTTCTAAGTCTATCTTCCTAATTTGAAGTCGAATTTCAACATTTCTGATATATTTGAGTGAGTTTGCATCTAACTTTGTCAGATATCGTCGATTAACATCCATTGAAGCCCATTGAGGTCGTTTGTCACTTTGTGTTGAGTGAAAATTTTCTAAGTCTTTCTTCCTAATTTCAAGTCGAAATTCAACATTTCTGATATATTTAAGTGAGTTTGCATCTAACTTTGTCAGATATCGTCGATTTACATCCATTGAAGCCCATTGAGGTCGATTGTCACTTTGTGTTGAGTGAAAATTTTCTAAGTCTATCTTCCTAATTTGAAGTCGAATTTCAACATTTCTGATATATATGAGTGAGTTTGCATCTAACTTTGTTAGATATCGTCGATTAACATCCATTGAAGCCCATTGAGGTCGATTATCACTTTGTGTTGAGTGAAAATTTTCTAAGTCTATCTTCCTAATTTGAAGTCGAATTTCAACATTTCTGATATATTTGAGTGAGTTTGCATCTAACTTTGTCAGATATCGTCGATTAACATCCATTGAAGCCCATTGAGGTCGATTGTCACTTTGTGTTGAGTGAAAATTTTCTAAGTCTATCTTCCTAATTTGAAGTCGAATTTCAACATTTCTGATATATTTGAGTGAGTTTGCATCTAACTTTGTCAGATATCGTCGATTTACATCCATTGAAGCCCATTGAGGTCGATTGTCACTTTGTGTTGAGTGAAAATTTTCTAAGTCTATCTTCCTAATTTGAAGTCGAATTTCAACATTTCTGATATATTTGAGTGAGTTTGCATCTAACTTTGTCAGATATCGTCGATTTACATCCATTGAAGCCCATTGAGGTCGATTGTCACTTTGTGTTGAGTGAAAATTTTCTAAGTCTATCTTCCTAATTTGGAGTCGAATTTCAACATTTCTGATATATTTGAGTGAGTTTGCATCTAACTTTGTCAGATATCGTCGATTTACATCCATTGAAGCCCATTGAGGTCGATTGTCACTTTGTGTTGAGTGAAAATTTTCTAAGTCTATCTTCTAATTTGAAGTCGAATTTCAACATTTCTGATATATTTGAGTGAGTTTGCATCTAACTTTGTCAGATATCGTCGATTTACATCCATTGAAGCCCATTGAGGTCGATTGTCACTTTGTGTTGAGTGAAAATTTTCTAAGTCTATCTTCCTAATTTGAAGTCGAATTTCAACATTTCTGATATATTTGAGTGAGTTTGCATCTAACTTTGTCAGATATCGTCGATTTACATCCATTGAAGCCCATTGAGGTCGATTGTCACTTTGTGTTGAGTGAAAATTTTCTAAGTCTATCTTCCTAATTTGAAGTCGAATTTCAACATTTCTGATATATTTGAGTGAGTTTGCATCTAACTTTGTCAGATATCGTCGATTTACATCCATTGAAGCCCATTGAGGTCGATTGTCACTTTGTGTTGAGTGAAAATTTTCTAAGTCTATCTTCCTAATTTGGAGTCGAATTTCAACATTTCTGATATATTTGAGTGAGTTTGCATCTAACTTTGTCAGATATCGTCGATTTACATCCATTGAAGCCCATTGAGGTCGATTGTCACTTTGTGTTGAGTGAAAATTTTCTAAGTCTATCTTCTAATTTGAAGTCGAATTTCAACATTTCTGATATATTTGAGTGAGTTTGCATCTAACTTTGTCAGATATCGTCGATTTACATCCATTGAAGCCCATTGAGGTCGATTGTCACTTTGTGTTGAGTGAAAATTTTCTAAGTCTATCTTCCTAATTTGAAGTCGAATTTCAACATTTCTGATATATTTGAGTGAGTTTGCATCTAACTTTGTCAGATATCGTCGATTTACATCCATTGAAGCCCATTGAGGTCGATTGTCACTTTGTGTTGAGTGAAAATTTTCTAAGTCTATCTTCCTAATTTGAAGTCGAATTTCAACATTTCTGATATATTTGAGTGAGTTTGCATCTAACTTTGTCAGATATCGTCGATTAACATCCATTGAAGCCCATTGAGGTCGTTTGTCACTTTGTGTTGAGTGAAAATTTTCTAAGTCTTTCTTCCTAATTTGAAGTCGAAATTCAACATTTCTGATATATTTGAGTGAGTTTGCATCTAACTTTGTCAGATATCGTCGATTAACATCCATTGAAGCCCATTGAGGTCGTTTGTCACTTTGTGTTGAGTGAAAATTTTCTAAGTCTTTCTTCCTAATTTGAAGTCGAAATTCAACATTTCTGATATATTTGAGTGAGTTTGCATCTAACTTTGTCAGATATCGTCGATTTACATCCATTGAAGCCCATCGAGGTCGATTGTCACTTTGTGTTGAGTGAAAATTTTCTAAGTCTTTCTTCCTAATTTCAAGTCGAAATTCAACATTTCTGATATATTTAAGTGAGTTTGCATCTAACTTTGTCAGATATCGTCGATTTACATCCATTGAAGCCCATTGAGGTCGATTGTCACTTTGTGTTGAGTGAAAATTTTCTAAGTCTATCTTCCTAATTTGAAGTCGAATTTCAACATTTCTGATATATATGAGTGAGTTTGCATCTAACTTTGTTAGATATCGTCGATTAACATCCATTGAAGCCCATTGAGGTCGATTATCACTTTGTGTTGAGTGAAAATTTTCTAAGTCTATCTTCCTAATTTGAAGTCGAATTTCAACATTTCTGATATATTTGAGTGAGTTTGCATCTAACTTTGTCAGATATCGTCGATTTACATCCATTGAAGCCCATTGAGGTCGATTGTCACTTTGTGTTGAGTGAAAATTTTCTAAGTCTATCTTCCTAATTTGAAGTCGAATTTCAACATTTCTGATATATTTGAGTGAGTTTGCATCTAACTTTGTCAGATATCGTCGATTTACATCCATTGAAGCCCATTGAGGTCGATTGTCACTTTGTGTTGAGTGAAAATTTTCTAAGTCTTTCTTCCTAATTTGAAGTCGAAATTCAACATTTCTGATATATTTGAGTGAGTTTGCATCTAACTTTGTCAGATATCGTCGATTAACATCCATTGAAGCCCATTGAGGTCGATTGTCACTTTGTGTTGAGTGAAAATTTTCTAAGTCTATCTTCCTAATTTGAAGTCGAAATTCAACATTTCTGATATATTTGAGTGAGTTTGCATCTAACTTTGTCAGATATCGTCGATTAACATCCATTGAAGCCCATTGAGGTCGTTTGTCACTTTGTGTTTAGTGAAAATTTTCTAAGTCTATCTTCCTAATTTGAAGTCGAATTTCAACATTTCTGATATATTTGAGTGAGTTTGCATCTAACTTTGTCAGATATCGTCGATTAACATCCATTGAAGCCCATTGAGGTCGTTTGTCACTTTGTGTTGAGTGAAAATTTTCTAAGTCTTTCTTCCTAATTTCAAGTCGAAATTCAACATTTCTGATATATTTAAGTGAGTTTGCATCTAACTTTGTCAGATATCGTCGATTTACATCCATTGAAGCCCATTGAGGTCGATTGTCACTTTGTGTTGAGTGAAAATTTTCTAAGTTTATCTTCCTAATTTGAAGTCGAATTTCAACATTTCTGATATATTTGAGTGAGTTTGCATCTAACTTTGTCAGATATCGTCGATTTACATCCATTGAAGCCCATTGAGGTCGATTGTCACTTTGTGTTGAGTGAAAATTTTCTAAGTCTATCTTCCTAATTTGAAGTCGAATTTCAACATTTCTGATATATTTGAGTGAGTTTGCATCTAACTTTGTCAGATATCGTCGATTAACATCCATTGAAGCCCATTGAGGTCGATTGTCACTTTGTGTTGAGTGAAAATTTTCTAAGTCTATCTTCCTAATTTGAAGTCGAATTTCAACATTTCTGATATATTTGAGTGAGTTTGCATCTAACTTTGTCAGATATCGTCGATTAACATCCATTGAAGCCCATTGAGGTCGATTGTCACTTTGTGTTGAGTGAAAATTTTCTAAGTCTATCTTCCTAATTTGAAGTCGAATTTCAACATTTCTGATATATTTGAGTGAGTTTGCATCTAACTTTGTCAGATATCGTCGATTAACATCCATTGAAGCCCATTGAGGTCGTTTGTCACTTTGTGTTGAGTGAAAATTTTCTAAGTCTTTCTTCCTAATTTCAAGTCGAAATTCAACATTTCTGATATATTTAAGTGAGTTTGCATCTAACTTTGTCAGATATCGTCGATTTACATCCATTGAAGCCCATTGAGGTCGATTGTCACTTTGTGTTGAGTGAAAATTTTCTAAGTTTATCTTCCTAATTTGAAGTCGAATTTCAACATTTCTGATATATTTGAGTGAGTTTGCATCTAACTTTGTCAGATATCGTCGATTTACATCCATTGAAGCCCATTGAGGTCGATTGTCACTTTGTGTTGAGTGAAAATTTTCTAAGTTTATCTTCCTAATTTGAAGTCGAATTTCAACATTTCTGATATATTTGAGTGAGTTTGCATCTAACTTTGTCAGATATCGTCGATTTACATCCATTGAAGCCCATTGAGGTCGATTGTCACTTTGTGTTGAGTGAAAATTTTCTAAGTCTATCTTCCTAATTTGAAGTCGAATTTCAACATTTCTGATATATTTGAGTGAGTTTGCATCTAACTTTGTCAGATATCGTCGATTAACATCCATTGAAGCCCATTGAGGTCGATTGTCACTTTGTGTTGAGTGAAAATTTTCTAAGTCTATCATCCTAATTTGAAGTCGAATTTCAACATTTCTGATATATTTGAGTGAGTTTGCATCTAACTTTGTCAGATATCGTCGATTAACATCCATTGAAGCCCATTGAGGTCGTTTGTCACTTTGTGTTGAGTGAAAATTTTCTAAGTCTATCTTCCTAATTTGAAGTCGAATTTCAACATTTCTGATATATTTGAGTGAGTTTGCATCTAACTTTGTCAGATATCGTCGATTAACATCCATTGAAGCCCATTGAGGTCGTTTGTCACTTTGTGTTGAGTGAAAATTTTCTAAGTCTTTCTTCCTAATTTGAAGTCGAATTTTAACATTTCTGATATATATGAGTGAGTTTGCATCTAACTTTGTTAGATATCGTCGATTAACATCCATTGAAGCCCATTGAGGTCGATTATCACTTTGTGTTCAGTGAAAATTTTCTAAGTCTATCTTCCTAATTTGAAGTCGAATTTCAACATTTCTGATATATTTGAGTGAGTTTGCATCTAACTTTGTCAGATATCGTCGATTAACATCCATTGAAGCCCATTGAGGTCGATTGTCACTTTGTGTTGAGTGAAAATTTTCTAAGTCTATCTTCCTAATTTGAAGTCGAATTTCAACATTTCTGATATATATGAGTGAGTTTGCATCTAACTTTGTTAGATATCGTCGATTAACATCCATTGAAGCCCATTGAGGTCGATTATCACTTTGTGTTGAGTGAAAATTTTCTAAGTCTATCTTCCTAATTTGAAGTCGAATTTCAACATTTCTGATATATTTGAGTGAGTTTGCATCTAACTTTGTCAGATATCGTCGATTTACATCCATTGAAGCCCATTGAGGTCGATTGTCACTTTGTGTTGAGTGAAAATTTTCTAAGTCTATCTTCCTAATTTGAAGTCGAATTTCAACATTTCTGATATATTTGAGTGAGTTTGCATCTAACTTTGTCAGATATCGTCGATTTACATCCATTGAAGCCCATTGAGGTCGATTGTCACTTTGTGTTGAGTGAAAATTTTCTAAGTCTATCTTCCTAATTTGAAGTCGAATTTCAACATTTCTGATATATTTGAGTGAGTTTGCATCTAACTTTGTCAGATATCGTCGATTTACATCCATTGAAGCCCATTGAGGTCGATTGTCACTTTGTGTTGAGTGAAAATTTTCTAAGTCTATCTTCCTAATTTGAAGTCGAATTTCAACATTTCTGATATATTTGAGTGAGTTTGCATCTAACTTTGTCAGATATCGTCGATTTACATCCATTGAAGCCCATTGAGGTCGATTGTCACTTTGTGTTGAGTGAAAATTTTCTAAGTCTATCTTCCTAATTTGAAGTCGAATTTCAACATTTCTGATATATTTGAGTGAGTTTGCATCTAACTTTGTCAGATATCGTCGATTTACATCCATTGAAGCCCATTGAGGTCGATTGTCACTTTGTGTTGAGTGAAAATTTTCTAAGTCTATCTTCCTAATTTGAAGTCGAATTTCAACATTTCTGATATATTTGAGTGAGTTTGCATCTAACTTTGTCAGATATCGTCGATTTACATCCATTGAAGCCCATTGAGGTCGATTGTCACTTTGTGTTGAGTGAAAATTTTCTAAGTCTATCTTCTAATTTGAAGTCGAATTTCAACATTTCTGATATATTTGAGTGAGTTTGCATCTAACTTTGTCAGATATCGTCGATTTACATCCATTGAAGCCCATTGAGGTCGATTGTCACTTTGTGTTGAGTGAAAATTTTCTAAGTCTATCTTCCTAATTTGAAGTCGAATTTCAACATTTCTGATATATTTGAGTGAGTTTGCATCTAACTTTGTCAGATATCGTCGATTTACATCCATTGAAGCCCATTGAGGTCGATTGTCACTTTGTGTTGAGTGAAAATTTTCTAAGTCTATCTTCCTAATTTGAAGTCGAATTTCAACATTTCTGATATATTTGAGTGAGTTTGCATCTAACTTTGTCAGATATCGTCGATTAACATCCATTGAAGCCCATTGAGGTCGTTTGTCACTTTGTGTTGAGTGAAAATTTTCTAAGTCTTTCTTCCTAATTTGAAGTCGAAATTCAACATTTCTGATATATTTGAGTGAGTTTGCATCTAACTTTGTCAGATATCGTCGATTAACATCCATTGAAGCCCATTGAGGTCGTTTGTCACTTTGTGTTGAGTGAAAATTTTCTAAGTCTTTCTTCCTAATTTGAAGTCGAAATTCAACATTTCTGATATATTTGAGTGAGTTTGCATCTAACTTTGTCAGATATCGTCGATTTACATCCATTGAAGCCCATCGAGGTCGATTGTCACTTTGTGTTGAGTGAAAATTTTCTAAGTCTTTCTTCCTAATTTCAAGTCGAAATTCAACATTTCTGATATATTTAAGTGAGTTTGCATCTAACTTTGTCAGATATCGTCGATTTACATCCATTGAAGCCCATTGAGGTCGATTGTCACTTTGTGTTGAGTGAAAATTTTCTAAGTCTATCTTCCTAATTTGAAGTCGAATTTCAACATTTCTGATATATATGAGTGAGTTTGCATCTAACTTTGTTAGATATCGTCGATTAACATCCATTGAAGCCCATTGAGGTCGATTATCACTTTGTGTTGAGTGAAAATTTTCTAAGTCTATCTTCCTAATTTGAAGTCGAATTTCAACATTTCTGATATATTTGAGTGAGTTTGCATCTAACTTTGTCAGATATCGTCGATTTACATCCATTGAAGCCCATTGAGGTCGATTGTCACTTTGTGTTGAGTGAAAATTTTCTAAGTCTATCTTCCTAATTTGAAGTCGAATTTCAACATTTCTGATATATTTGAGTGAGTTTGCATCTAACTTTGTCAGATATCGTCGATTTACATCCATTGAAGCCCATTGAGGTCGATTGTCACTTTGTGTTGAGTGAAAATTTTCTAAGTCTTTCTTCCTAATTTGAAGTCGAAATTCAACATTTCTGATATATTTGAGTGAGTTTGCATCTAACTTTGTCAGATATCGTCGATTAACATCCATTGAAGCCCATTGAGGTCGATTGTCACTTTGTGTTGAGTGAAAATTTTCTAAGTCTATCTTCCTAATTTGAAGTCGAAATTCAACATTTCTGATATATTTGAGTGAGTTTGCATCTAACTTTGTCAGATATCGTCGATTAACATCCATTGAAGCCCATTGAGGTCGTTTGTCACTTTGTGTTTAGTGAAAATTTTCTAAGTCTATCTTCCTAATTTGAAGTCGAATTTCAACATTTCTGATATATTTGAGTGAGTTTGCATCTAACTTTGTCAGATATCGTCGATTAACATCCATTGAAGCCCATTGAGGTCGTTTGTCACTTTGTGTTGAGTGAAAATTTTCTAAGTCTTTCTTCCTAATTTCAAGTCGAAATTCAACATTTCTGATATATTTAAGTGAGTTTGCATCTAACTTTGTCAGATATCGTCGATTTACATCCATTGAAGCCCATTGAGGTCGATTGTCACTTTGTGTTGAGTGAAAATTTTCTAAGTTTATCTTCCTAATTTGAAGTCGAATTTCAACATTTCTGATATATTTGAGTGAGTTTGCATCTAACTTTGTCAGATATCGTCGATTTACATCCATTGAAGCCCATTGAGGTCGATTGTCACTTTGTGTTGAGTGAAAATTTTCTAAGTCTATCTTCCTAATTTGAAGTCGAATTTCAACATTTCTGATATATTTGAGTGAGTTTGCATCTAACTTTGTCAGATATCGTCGATTAACATCCATTGAAGCCCATTGAGGTCGATTGTCACTTTGTGTTGAGTGAAAATTTTCT
The DNA here is from genome assembly GCF_026250575.1 of Diorhabda carinulata. Classification (NCBI taxonomy): domain Eukaryota; kingdom Metazoa; phylum Arthropoda; class Insecta; order Coleoptera; family Chrysomelidae; genus Diorhabda; species Diorhabda carinulata. Next base: position 10,360,721 of record NC_079466.1, read on the forward strand.
AAGTCTATCTTCCTAATTTGAAGTCGAATTTCAACATTTCTGATATATTTGAGTGAGTTTGCATCTAACTTTGTCAGATATCGTCGATTAACATCCATTGAAGCCCATTGAGGTCGATTGTCACTTTGTGTTGAGTGAAAATTTTCTAAGTCTATCTTCCTAATTTGAAGTCGAATTTCAACATTTCTGATATATTTGAGTGAGTTTGCATCTAACTTTGTCAGATATCGTCGATTAACATCCATTGAAGCCCATTGAGGTCGTTTGTCACTTTGTGTTGAGTGAAAATTTTCTAAGTCTTTCTTCCTAATTTCAAGTCGAAATTCAACATTTCTGATATATTTAAGTGAGTTTGCATCTAACTTTGTCAGATATCGTCGATTTACATCCATTGAAGCCCATTGAGGTCGATTGTCACTTTGTGTTGAGTGAAAATTTTCTAAGTTTATCTTCCTAATTTGAAGTCGAATTTCAACATTTCTGATATATTTGAGTGAGTTTGCATCTAACTTTGTCAGATATCGTCGATTTACATCCATTGAAGCCCATTGAGGTCGATTGTCACTTTGTGTTGAGTGAAAATTTTCTAAGTTTATCTTCCTAAATTGAAGTCGAATTTCAACATTTCTGATATATTTGAGTGAGTTTGCATCTAACTTTGTCAGATATCGTCGATTTACATCCATTGAAGCCCATTGAGGTCGATTGTCACTTTGTGTTGAGTGAAAATTTTCTAAGTCTATCTTCCTAATTTGAAGTCGAATTTCAACATTTCTGATATATTTGAGTGAGTTTGCATCTAACTTTGTCAGATATCGTCGATTAACATCCATTGAAGCCCATTGAGGTCGATTGTCACTTTGTGTTGAGTGAAAATTTTCTAAGTCTATCATCCTAATTTGAAGTCGAATTTCAACATTTCTGATATATTTGAGTGAGTTTGCATCTAACTTTGTCAGATATCGTCGATTAACATCCATTGAAGCCCATTGAGGTCGTTTGTCACTTTGTGTTGAGTGAAAATTTTCTAAGTCTTTCTTCCTAATTTGAAGTCGAAATTCAACATTTCTGATATATTTGAGTGAGTTTGCATCTAACTTTGTCAGATATCGTCGATTTACATCCATTGAAGCCCATTGAGGTCGATTGTCACTTTGTGTTGAGTGAAAATTTTCTAAGTCTTTCTTCCTAATTTGAAGTCGAATTTCAACATTTCTGATATATTTGAGTGAGTTTGCATCTAACTTTTCTCAGATATCGTCGATTTACATCCATTGAAGCCCATTGAGGTCGATTGTCACTTTGTGTTGAGTGAAAATTTTCTAAGTCTATCTTCCTAATTTGAAGTCGAATTTCAACATTTCTGATATATTTGAGTGAGTTTGCTTCTAACTTTGTCAGATATCGTCGATTTACATCCATTGAAGCCCATTGAGGTCGTTTGTCACTTTGTGTTGAGTGAAAATTTTCTTAGTCCATCTTCCTAATTTGGAGTCGAAATTCAACATTTCTGATATATTTAAGTGAGTTTGCATCTAACTTTGTCAGATATCGTCGATTTACATCCATTGAAGCCCATTGAGGTCGATTGTCACTTTGTGTTCAGTGAAAATTTTCTAAGTCTATCTTCCTAATTTGAAGTCGAATTTCAACATTTCTGATATATTTGAGTGAGTTTGCATCTAACTTTGTCAGATATCGTCGATTAACATCCATTGAAGCCCATTGAGGTCGATTGTCACTTTGTGTTGAGTGAAAATTTTCTAAGTCTATCTTCCTAATTTGAAGTCGAATTTTAACATTTCTGATATATATGAGTGAGTTTGCATCTAACTTTGTTAGATATCGTCGATTAACATCCATTGAAGCCCATTGAGGTCGATTATCACTTTGTGTTGAGTGAAAATTTTCTAAGTCTATCTTCCTAATTTGAAGTCGAATTTCAACATTTCTGATATATTTGAGTGAGTTTGCATCTAACTTTGTCAGATATCGTCGATTTACATCCATTGAAGCCCATTGAGGTCGATTGTCACTTTGTGTTGAGTGAAAATTTTCTAAGTCTATCTTCCTAATTTGAAGTCGAATTTCAACATTTCTGATATATTTGAGTGAGTTTGCATCTAACTTTGTCAGATATCGTCGATTTACATCCATTGAAGCCCATTGAGGTCGATTGTCACTTTGTGTTGAGTGAAAATTTTCTAAGTCTATCTTCCTAATTTGAAGTCGAATTTCAACATTTCTGATATATTTGAGTGAGTTTGCATCTAACTTTGTCAGATATCGTCGATTTACATCCATTGAAGCCCATTGAGGTCGATTGTCACTTTGTGTTGAGTGAAAATTTTCTAAGTCTATCTTCCTAATTTGAAGTCGAATTTCAACATTTCTGATATATTTGAGTGAGTTTGCATCTAACTTTGTCAGATATCGTCGATTTACATCCATTGAAGCCCATTGAGGTCGATTGTCACTTTGTGTTGAGTGAAAATTTTCTAAGTCTATCTTCCTAATTTGAAGTCGAATTTCAACATTTCTGATATATTTGAGTGAGTTTGCATCTAACTTTGTCAGATATCGTCGATTAACATCCATTGAAGCCTATTGAGGTCGTTTGTCACTTTGTGTTGAGTGAAAATTTTCTAAGTCTTTCTTCCTAATTTGAAGTCGAAATTCAACATTTCTGATATATTTGAGTGAGTTTGCATCTAACTTTGTCAGATATCGTCGATTTACATCCATTGAAGCCCATTGAGGTCGATTGTCACTTTGTGTTAAGTGAAAATTTTCTAAGTCTATCTTCCTAATTTGGAGTCGAATTTCAACATTTCTGATATATTTGAGTGAGTTTGCATCTAACTTTGTCAGATATCGTCGATTTACATCCATTGAAGCCCATTGAGGTCGATTGTCACTTTGTGTTGAGTGAAAATTTTCTAAGTCTATCTTCCTAATTTGAAGTCGAATTTCAACATTTCTGATATATTTGAGTGAGTTTGCATCTAACTTTGTCAGATATCGTCGATTAACATCCATTGAAGCCCATTGAGGTCGATTGTCACTTTGTGTTGAGTGAAAATTTTCTAAGTCTATCTTCCTAATTTGAAGTCGAATTTCAACATTTCTGATATATTTGAGTGAGTTTGCATCTAACTTTGTCAGATATCGTCGATTAACATCCATTGAAGCCCATTGAGGTCGATTGTCACTTTGTGTTGAGTGAAAATTTTCTAAGTCTATCTTCCTAATTTGAAGTCGAATTTCAACATTTCTGATATATTTGAGTGAGTTTGCATCTAACTTTGTCAGATATCGTCGATTAACATCCATTGAAGCCCATTGAGGTCGTTTGTCACTTTGTGTTGAGTGAAAATTTTCTAAGTCTTTCTTCCTAATTTCAAGTCGAAATTCAACATTTCTGATATATTTAAGTGAGTTTGCATCTAACTTTGTCAGATATCGTCGATTTACATCCATTGAAGCCCATTGAGGTCGATTGTCACTTTGTGTTGAGTGAAAATTTTCTAAGTTTATCTTCCTAATTTGAAGTCGAATTTCAACATTTCTGATATATTTGAGTGAGTTTGCATCTAACTTTGTCAGATATCGTCGATTTACATCCATTGAAGCCCATTGAGGTCGATTGTCACTTTGTGTTGAGTGAAAATTTTCTAAGTTTATCTTCCTAAATTGAAGTCGAATTTCAACATTTCTGATATATTTGAGTGAGTTTGCATCTAACTTTGTCAGATATCGTCGATTTACATCCATTGAAGCCCATTGAGGTCGATTGTCACTTTGTGTTGAGTGAAAATTTTCTAAGTCTATCTTCCTAATTTGAAGTCGAATTTCAACATTTCTGATATATTTGAGTGAGTTTGCATCTAACTTTGTCAGATATCGTCGATTAACATCCATTGAAGCCCATTGAGGTCGATTGTCACTTTGTGTTGAGTGAAAATTTTCTAAGTCTATCATCCTAATTTGAAGTCGAATTTCAACATTTCTGATATATTTGAGTGAGTTTGCATCTAACTTTGTCAGATATCGTCGATTAACATCCATTGAAGCCCATTGAGGTCGTTTGTCACTTTGTGTTGAGTGAAAATTTTCTAAGTCTTTCTTCCTAATTTGAAGTCGAAATTCAACATTTCTGATATATTTGAGTGAGTTTGCATCTAACTTTGTCAGATATCGTCGATTTACATCCATTGAAGCCCATTGAGGTCGATTGTCACTTTGTGTTGAGTGAAAATTTTCTAAGTCTTTCTTCCTAATTTGAAGTCGAATTTCAACATTTCTGATATATTTGAGTGAGTTTGCATCTAACTTTTCTCAGATATCGTCGATTTACATCCATTGAAGCCCATTGAGGTCGATTGTCACTTTGTGTTGAGTGAAAATTTTCTAAGTCTATCTTCCTAATTTGAAGTCGAATTTCAACATTTCTGATATATTTGAGTGAGTTTGCTTCTAACTTTGTCAGATATCGTCGATTTACATCCATTGAAGCCCATTGAGGTCGTTTGTCACTTTGTGTTGAGTGAAAATTTTCTTAGTCCATCTTCCTAATTTGGAGTCGAAATTCAACATTTCTGATATATTTAAGTGAGTTTGCATCTAACTTTGTCAGATATCGTCGATTTACATCCATTGAAGCCCATTGAGGTCGATTGTCACTTTGTGTTCAGTGAAAATTTTCTAAGTCTATCTTCCTAATTTGAAGTCGAATTTCAACATTTCTGATATATTTGAGTGAGTTTGCATCTAACTTTGTCAGATATCGTCGATTAACATCCATTGAAGCCCATTGAGGTCGATTGTCACTTTGTGTTGAGTGAAAATTTTCTAAGTCTATCTTCCTAATTTGAAGTCGAATTTTAACATTTCTGATATATATGAGTGAGTTTGCATCTAACTTTGTTAGATATCGTCGATTAACATCCATTGAAGCCCATTGAGGTCGATTATCACTTTGTGTTGAGTGAAAATTTTCTAAGTCTATCTTCCTAATTTGAAGTCGAATTTCAACATTTCTGATATATTTGAGTGAGTTTGCATCTAACTTTGTCAGATATCGTCGATTTACATCCATTGAAGCCCATTGAGGTCGATTGTCACTTTGTGTTGAGTGAAAATTTTCTAAGTCTATCTTCCTAATTTGAAGTCGAATTTCAACATTTCTGATATATTTGAGTGAGTTTGCATCTAACTTTGTCAGATATCGTCGATTTACATCCATTGAAGCCCATTGAGGTCGATTGTCACTTTGTGTTGAGTGAAAATTTTCTAAGTCTATCTTCCTAATTTGAAGTCGAATTTCAACATTTCTGATATATTTGAGTGAGTTTGCATCTAACTTTGTCAGATATCGTCGATTTACATCCATTGAAGCCCATTGAGGTCGATTGTCACTTTGTGTTGAGTGAAAATTTTCTAAGTCTATCTTCCTAATTTGAAGTCGAATTTCAACATTTCTGATATATTTGAGTGAGTTTGCATCTAACTTTGTCAGATATCGTCGATTTACATCCATTGAAGCCCATTGAGGTCGATTGTCACTTTGTGTTGAGTGAAAATTTTCTAAGTCTATCTTCCTAATTTGAAGTCGAATTTCAACATTTCTGATATATTTGAGTGAGTTTGCATCTAACTTTGTCAGATATCGTCGATTAACATCCATTGAAGCCTATTGAGGTCGTTTGTCACTTTGTGTTGAGTGAAAATTTTCTAAGTCTTTCTTCCTAATTTGAAGTCGAAATTCAACATTTCTGATATATTTGAGTGAGTTTGCATCTAACTTTGTCAGATATCGTCGATTTACATCCATTGAAGCCCATTGAGGTCGATTGTCACTTTGTGTTAAGTGAAAATTTTCTAAGTCTATCTTCCTAATTTGGAGTCGAATTTCAACATTTCTGATATATTTGAGTGAGTTTGCATCTAACTTTGTCAGATATCGTCGATTTACATCCATTGAAGCCCATTGAGGTCGATTGTCACTTTGTGTTGAGTGAAAATTTTCTAAGTCTATCTTCCTAATTTGAAGTCGAATTTCAACATTTCTGATATATTTGAGTGAGTTTGCATCTAACTTTGTCAGATATCGTCGATTAACATCCATTGAAGCCCATTGAGGTCGTTTGTCACTTTGTGTTGAGTGAAAATTTTCTAAGTCTTTCTTCCTAACTTGAAGTCGAAATTCAACATTTCTGATATATTTGAGTGAGTTTGCATCTAACTTTGTCAGATATCGTCGATTAACATCCATTGAAGCCCATTGAGGTCGTTTGTCACTTTGTGTTGAGTGAAAATTTTCTAAGTCTTTCTTCCTAATTTGAAGTCGAAATTCAACATTTCTGATATATTTGAGTGAGTTTGCATCTAACTTTGTCAGATATCGTCGATTTACATCCATTGAAGCCCATTGAGGTCGATTGTCACTTTGTGTTGAGTGAAAATTTTCTAAGTCTATCTTCCTAATTTGAAGTCGAATTTCAACATTTCTGATATATTTGAGTGAGTTTGCATCTAACTTTGTCAGATATCGTCGATTTACATCCATTGAAGCCCATTGAGGTCGATTGTCACTTTGTGTTGAGTGAAAATTTTCTAAGTCTATCTTCCTAATTTGAAGTCGAATTTCAACATTTCTGATATATTTGAGTGAGTTTGCATCTAACTTTGTCAGATATCGTCGATTTACATCCATTGAAGCCCATTGAGGTCGATTGTCACTTTGTGTTGAGTGAAAATTTTCTAAGTCTATCTTCCTAATTTGAAGTCGAATTTCAACATTTCTGATATATTTGAGTGAGTTTGCATCTAACTTTGTCAGATATCGTCGATTAACATCCATTGAAGCCCATTGAGGTCGTTTGTCACTTTGTGTTGAGTGAAAATTTTCTAAGTCTATCTTCCTAATTTGGAGTCGAATTTCAACATTTCTGATATATTTGAGTGAGTTTGCATCTAACTTTGTCAGATATCGTCGATTTACATCCATTGAAGCCCATTGAGGTCGATTGTCACTTTGTGTTGAGTGAAAATTTTCTAAGTCTATCTTCCTAATTTGAAGTCGAATTTCAACATTTCTGATATATTTGAGTGAGTTTGCATCTAACTTTGTCAGATATCGTCGATTTACATCCATTGAAGCCCATTGAGGTCGATTGTCACTTTGTGTTGAGTGAAAATTTTCTAAGTCTATCTTCCTAATTTGAAGTCGAATTTCAACATTTCTGATATATTTGAGTGAGTTTGCATCTAACTTTGTCAGATATCGTCGATTAACATCCATTGAAGCCTATTGAGGTCGTTTGTCACTTTGTGTTGAGTGAAAATTTTCTAAGTCTTTCTTCCTAATTTGAAGTCGAAATTCAACATTTCTGATATATTTGAGTGAGTTTGCATCTAACTTTGTCAGATATCGTCGATTTACATCCATTGAAGCCCATTGAGGTCGATTGTCACTTTGTGTTAAGTGAAAATTTTCTAAGTCTATCTTCCTAATTTGGAGTCGAATTTCAACATTTCTGATATATTTGAGTGAGTTTGCATCTAACTTTGTCAGATATCGTCGATTTACATCCATTGAAGCCCATTGAGGTCGATTGTCACTTTGTGTTGAGTGAAAATTTTCTAAGTCTATCTTCCTAATTTGAAGTCGAATTTCAACATTTCTGATATATTTGAGTGAGTTTGCATCTAACTTTGTCAGATATCGTCGATTAACATCCATTGAAGCCCATTGAGGTCGTTTGTCACTTTGTGTTGAGTGAAAATTTTCTAAGTCTTTCTTCCTAACTTGAAGTCGAAATTCAACATTTCTGATATATTTGAGTGAGTTTGCATCTAACTTTGTCAGATATCGTCGATTAACATCCATTGAAGCCCATTGAGGTCGTTTGTCACTTTGTGTTGAGTGAAAATTTTCTAAGTCTTTCTTCCTAATTTGAAGTCGAAATTCAACATTTCTGATATATTTGAGTGAGTTTGCATCTAACTTTGTCAGATATCGTCGATTTACATCCATTGAAGCCCATTGAGGTCGATTGTCACTTTGTGTTGAGTGAAAATTTTCTAAGTCTATCTTCCTAATTTGAAGTCGAATTTCAACATTTCTGATATATTTGAGTGAGTTTGCATCTAACTTTGTCAGATATCGTCGATTTACATCCATTGAAGCCCATTGAGGTCGATTGTCACTTTGTGTTGAGTGAAAATTTTCTAAGTCTATCTTCCTAATTTGAAGTCGAATTTCAACATTTCTGATATATTTGAGTGAGTTTGCATCTAACTTTGTCAGATATCGTCGATTTACATCCATTGAAGCCCATTGAGGTCGATTGTCACTTTGTGTTGAGTGAAAATTTTCTAAGTCTATCTTCCTAATTTGAAGTCGAATTTCAACATTTCTGATATATTTGAGTGAGTTTGCATCTAACTTTGTCAGATATCGTCGATTAACATCCATTGAAGCCCATTGAGGTCGTTTGTCACTTTGTGTTGAGTGAAAATTTTCTAAGTCTATCTTCCTAATTTGGAGTCGAATTTCAACATTTCTGATATATTTGAGTGAGTTTGCATCTAACTTTGTCAGATATCGTCGATTAACATCCATTGAAGCCCATTGAGGTCGTTTGTCACTTTGTGTTGAGTGAAAATTTTCTAAGTCTTTCTTCCTAATTTGAAGTCGAAATTCAACATTTCTGATATATTTGAGTGAGTTTGCATCTAACTTTGTCAGATATCGTCGATTTACATCCATTGAGGCCCATTGAGGTCGATTGTCACTTTGTGTTGAGTGAAAATTTTCTAAGTCTATCTTCCTAATTTGAAGTCGAATTTCAACATTTCTGATATATTTGAGTGAGTTTGCATCTAACTTTGTCAGATATCGTCGATTTACATCCATTGAAGCCCATTGAGGTCGATTGTCACTTTGTGTTGAGTGAAAATTTTCTAAGTCTATCTTCCTAATTTGAAGTCGAATTTCAACATTTCTGATATATTTGAGTGAGTTTGCATCTAACTTTGTCAGATATCGTCGATTAACATCCATTGAAGCCCATTGAGGTCGTTTGTCACTTTGTGTTGAGTGAAAATTTTCTAAGTCTTTCTTCCTAATTTCAAGTCGAAATTCAACATTTCTGATATATTTAAGTGAGTTTGCATCTAACTTTGTCAGATATCGTCGATTTACATCCATTGAAGCCCATTGAGGTCGATTGTCACTTTGTGTTGAGTGAAAATTTTCTAAGTCTATCTTCCTAATTTGAAGTCGAATTTCAACATTTCTGATATATTTGAGTGAGTTTGCATCTAACTTTGTCAGATATCGTCGATTAACATCCATTGAAGCCCATTGAGGTCGTTTGTCACTTTGTGTTGAGTGAAAATTTTCTAAGTCTTTCTTCCTAATTTCAAGTCGAAATTCAACATTTCTGATATATTTAAGTGAGTTTGCATCTAACTTTGTCAGATATCGTCGATTTACATCCATTGAAGCCCATTGAGGTCGATTGTCACTTTGTGTTCAGTGAAAATTTTCTAAGTCTATCTTCCTAATTTGAAGTCGAATTTCAACATTTCTGATATATTTGAGTGAGTTTGCATCTAACTTTGTCAGATATCGTCGATTAACATCCATTGAAGCCCATTGAGGTCGATTGTCACTTTGTGTTGAGTGAAAATTTTCTAAGTCTATCTTCCTAATTTGAAGTCGAATTTCAACATTTCTGATATATATGAGTGAGTTTGCATCTAACTTTGTTAGATATCGTCGATTAACATCCATTGAAGCCCATTGAGGTCGATTATCACTTTGTGTTGAGTGAAAATTTTCTAAGTCTATCTTCCTAATTTGAAGTCGAATTTCAACATTTCTGATATATTTGAGTGAGTTTGCATCTAACTTTGTCAGATATCGTCGATTTACATCCATTGAAGCCCATTGAGGTCGATTGTCACTTTGTGTTGAGTGAAAATTTTCTAAGTCTATCTTCCTAATTTGAAGTCGAATTTCAACATTTCTGATATATTTGAGTGAGTTTGCATCTAACTTTGTCAGATATCGTCGATTTACATCCATTGAAGCCCATTGAGGTCGATTGTCACTTTGTGTTGAGTGAAAATTTTCTAAGTCTATCTTCCTAATTTGAAGTCGAATTTCAACATTTCTGATATATTTGAGTGAGTTTGCATCTAACTTTGTCAGATATCGTCGATTTACATCCATTGAAGCCCATTGAGGTCGATTGTCACTTTGTCTTGAGTGAAAATTTTCTAAGTCTATCTTCCTAATTTGAAGTCGAATTTCAACATTTCTGATATATTTGAGTGAGTTTGCATCTAACTTTGTCAGATATCGTCGATTTACATCCATTGAAGCCCATTGAGGTCGATTGTCACTTTGTGTTGAGTGAAAATTTTCTAAGTCTATCTTCCTAATTTGAAGTCGAATTTCAACATTTCTGATATATTTGAGTGAGTTTGCATCTAACTTTGTCAGATATCGTCGATTAACATCCATTGAAGCCTATTGAGGTCGTTTGTCACTTTGTGTTGAGTGAAAATTTTCTAAGTCTTTCTTCCTAATTTGAAGTCGAAATTCAACATTTCTGATATATTTGAGTGAGTTTGCATCTAACTTTGTCAGATATCGTCGATTTACATCCATTGAAGCCCATTGAGGTCGATTGTCACTTTGTGTTGAGTGAAAATTTTCTAAGTCTATCTTCCTAATTTGAAGTCGAATTTCAACATTTCTGATATATTTGAGTGAGTTTGCATCTAACTTTGTCAGATATCGTCGATTTACATCCATTGAAGCCCATTGAGGTCGATTGTCACTTTGTGTTGAGTGAAAATTTTCTAAGTCTTTCTTCCTAATTTGAAGTCGAAATTCAACATTTCTGATATATTTGAGTGAGTTTGCATCTAACTTTGTCAGATATCGTCGATTAACATCCATTGAAGCCCATTGAGGTCGATTGTCACTTTGTGTTGAGTGAAAATTTTCTAAGTCTATCTTCCTAATTTGAAGTCGAAATTCAACATTTCTGATATATTTGAGTGAGTTTGCATCTAACTTTGTCAGATATCGTCGATTAACATCCATTGAAGCCCATTGAGGTCGTTTGTCACTTTGTGTTTAGTGAAAATTTTCTAAGTCTATCTTCCTAATTTGAAGTCGAATTTCAACATTTCTGATATATTTGAGTGAGTTTGCATCTAACTTTGTCAGATATCGTCGATTAACATCCATTGAAGCCCATTGAGGTCGTTTGTCACTTTGTGTTGAGTGAAAATTTTCTAAGTCTTTCTTCCTAATTTCAAGTCGAAATTCAACATTTCTGATATATTTAAGTGAGTTTGCATCTAACTTTGTCAGATATCGTCGATTTACATCCATTGAAGCCCATTGAGGTCGATTGTCACTTTGTGTTGAGTGAAAATTTTCTAAGTTTATCTTCCTAATTTGAAGTCGAATTTCAACATTTCTGATATATTTGAGTGAGTTTGCATCTAACTTTGTCAGATATCGTCGATTTACATCCATTGAAGCCCATTGAGGTCGATTGTCACTTTGTGTTGAGTGAAAATTTTCTAAGTCTATCTTCCTAATTTGAAGTCGAATTTCAACATTTCTGATATATTTGAGTGAGTTTGCATCTAACTTTGTCAGATATCGTCGATTAACATCCATTGAAGCCCATTGAGGTCGATTGTCACTTTGTGTTGAGTGAAAATTTTCTAAGTCTATCATCCTAATTTGAAGTCGAATTTCAACATTTCTGATATATTTGAGTGAGTTTGCATCTAACTTTGTCAGATATCGTCGATTAACATCCATTGAAGCCCATTGAGGTCGTTTGTCACTTTGTGTTGAGTGAAAATTTTCTAAGTCTATCTTCCTAATTTGAAGTCGAATTTCAACATTTCTGATATATTTGAGTGAGTTTGCATCTAACTTTGTCAGATATCGTCGATTAACATCCATTGAAGCCTATTGAGGTCGTTTGTCACTTTGTGTTGAGTGAAAATTTTCTAAGTCTTTCTTCCTAATTTGAAGTCGAAATTCAACATTTCTGATATATTTGAGTGAGTTTGCATCTAACTTTGTCAGATATCGTCGATTAACATCCATTGAAGCCCATTGAGGTCGTTTGTCACTTTGTGTTGAGTGAAAATTTTCTAAGTCTATCTTCCTAATTTGAAGTCGAATTTCAACATTTCTGATATATTTGAGTGAGTTTGCATCTAACTTTGTCAGATATCGTCGATTAACATCCATTGAAGCCCATTGAGGTCGTTTGTCACTTTGTGTTGAGTGAAAATTTTCTAAGTCTTTCTTCCTAATTTGAAGTCGAAATTCAACATTTCTGATATATTTGAGTGAGTTTGCATCTAACTTTGTCAGATATCGTCGATTAACATCCATTGAAGCCCATTGAGGTCGTTTGTCACTTTGTGTTGAGTGAAAATTTTCTAAGTCTTTCTTCCTAATTTGAAGTCGAAATTCAACATTTCTGATATATTTGAGTGAGTTTGCATCTAACTTTGTCAGATATCGTCGATTTACATCCATTGAAGCCCATTGAGGTCGATTGTCACTTTGTGTTGAGTGAAAATTTTCTAAGTCTTTCTTCCTAATTTGAAGTCGAATTTCAACATTTCTGATATATTTGAGTGAGTTTGCATCTAACTTTTCTCAGATATCGTCGATTTACATCCATTGAAGCCCATTGAGGTCGATTGTCACTTTGTGTTGAGTGAAAATTTTCTAAGTCTATCTTCCTAATTTGAAGTCGAATTTCAACATTTCTGATATATTTGAGTGAGTTTGCTTCTAACTTTGTCAGATATCGTCGATTTACATCCATTGAAGCCCATTGAGGTCGTTTGTCACTTTGTGTTGAGTGAAAATTTTCTTAGTCCATCTTCCTAATTTGGAGTCGAAATTCAACATTTCTGATATATTTAAGTGAGTTTGCATCTAACTTTGTCAGATATCGTCGATTTACATCCATTGAAGCCCATTGAGGTCGATTGTCACTTTGTGTTCAGTGAAAATTTTCTAAGTCTATCTTCCTAATTTGAAGTCGAATTTCAACATTTCTGATATATTTGAGTGAGTTTGCATCTATCTTTGTCAGATATCGTCGATTAACATCCATTGAAGCCCATTGAGGTCGATTGTCACTTTGTGTTGAGTGAAAATTTTCTAAGTCTATCTTCCTAATTTGAAGTCGAATTTTAACATTTCTGATATATATGAGTGAGTTTGCATCTAACTTTGTTAGATATCGTCGATTAACATCCATTGAAGCCCATTGAGGTCGATTATCACTTTGTGTTGAGTGAAAATTTTCTAAGTCTATCTTCCTAATTTGAAGTCGAATTTCAACATTTCTGATATATTTGAGTGAGTTTGCATCTAACTTTGTCAGATATCGTCGATTTACATCCATTGAAGCCCATTGAGGTCGATTGTCACTTTGTGTTGAGTGAAAATTTTCTAAGTCTATCTTCCTAATTTGAAGTCGAATTTCAACATTTCTGATATATTTGAGTGAGTTTGCATCTAACTTTGTCAGATATCGTCGATTTACATCCATTGAAGCCCATTGAGGTCGATTGTCACTTTGTGTTGAGTGAAAATTTTCTAAGTCTATCTTCCTAATTTGAAGTCGAATTTCAACATTTCTGATATATTTGAGTGAGTTTGCATCTAACTTTGTCAGATATCGTCGATTTACATCCATTGAAGCCCATTGAGGTCGATTGTCACTTTGTGTTGAGTGAAAATTTTCTAAGTCTATCTTCCTAATTTGAAGTCGAATTTCAACATTTCTGATATATTTGAGTGAGTTTGCATCTAACTTTGTCAGATATCGTCGATTTACATCCATTGAAGCCCATTGAGGTCGATTGTCACTTTGTGTTGAGTGAAAATTTTCTAAGTCTATCTTCCTAATTTGAAGTCGAATTTCAACATTTCTGATATATTTGAGTGAGTTTGCATCTAACTTTGTCAGATATCGTCGATTAACATCCATTGAAGCCTATTGAGGTCGTTTGTCACTTTGTGTTGAGTGAAAATTTTCTAAGTCTTTCTTCCTAATTTGAAGTCGAAATTCAACATTTCTGATATATTTGAGTGAGTTTGCATCTAACTTTGTCAGATATCGTCGATTTACATCCATTGAAGCCCATTGAGGTCGATTGTCACTTTGTGTTAAGTGAAAATTTTCTAAGTCTATCTTCCTAATTTGGAGTCGAATTTCAACATTTCTGATATATTTGAGTGAGTTTGCATCTAACTTTGTCAGATATCGTCGATTTACATCCATTGAAGCCCATTGAGGTCGATTGTCACTTTGTGTTGAGTGAAAATTTTCTAAGTCTATCTTCCTAATTTGAAGTCGAATTTCAACATTTCTGATATATTTGAGTGAGTTTGCATCTAACTTTGTCAGATATCGTCGATTAACATACATTGAAGCCCATTGAGGTCGTTTGTCACTTTGTGTTGAGTGAAAATTTTCTAAGTCTTTCTTCCTAACTTGAAGTCGAAATTCAACATTTCTGATATATTTGAGTGAGTTTGCATCTAACTTTGTCAGATATCGTCGATTAACATCCATTGAAGCCCATTGAGGTCGTTTGTCACTTTGTGTTGAGTGAAAATTTTCTAAGTCTTTCTTCCTAATTTGAAGTCGAAATTCAACATTTCTGATATATTTGAGTGAGTTTGCATCTAACTTTGTCAGATATCGTCGATTTACATCCATTGAAGCCCATTGAGGTCGATTGTCACTTTGTGTTGAGTGAAAATTTTCTAAGTCTATCTTCCTAATTTGAAGTCGAATTTCAACATTTCTGATATATTTGAGTGAGTTTGCATCTAACTTTGTCAGATATCGTCGATTTACATCCATTGAAGCCCATTGAGGTCGATTGTCACTTTGTGTTGAGTGAAAATTTTCTAAGTCTATCTTCCTAATTTGAAGTCGAATTTCAACATTTCTGATATATTTGAGTGAGTTTGCATCTAACTTTGTCAGATATCGTCGATTTACATCCATTGAAGCCCATTGAGGTCGATTGTCACTTTGTGTTGAGTGAAAATTTTCTAAGTCTATCTTCCTAATTTGAAGTCGAATTTCAACATTTCTGATATATTTGAGTGAGTTTGCATCTAACTTTGTCAGATATCGTCGATTAACATCCATTGAAGCCCATTGAGGTCGTTTGTCACTTTGTGTTGAGTGAAAATTTTCTAAGTCTATCTTCCTAATTTGGAGTCGAATTTCAACATTTCTGATATATTTGAGTGAGTTTGCATCTAACTTTGTCAGATATCGTCGATTTACATCCATTGAAGCCCATTGAGGTCGATTGTCACTTTGTGTTGAGTGAAAATTTTCTAAGTCTATCTTCCTAATTTGAAGTCGAATTTCAACATTTCTGATATATTTGAGTGAGTTTGCATCTAACTTTGTCAGATATCGTCGATTTACATCCATTGAAGCCCATTGAGGTCGATTGTCACTTTGTGTTGAGTGAAAATTTTCTAAGTCTATCTTCCTAATTTGAAGTCGAATTTCAACATTTCTGATATATTTGAGTGAGTTTGCATCTAACTTTGTCAGATATCGTCGATTAACATCCATTGAAGCCTATTGAGGTCGTTTGTCACTTTGTGTTGAGTGAAAATTTTCTAAGTCTTTCTTCCTAATTTGAAGTCGAAATTCAACATTTCTGATATATTTGAGTGAGTTTGCATCTAACTTTGTCAGATATCGTCGATTTACATCCATTGAAGCCCATTGAGGTCGATTGTCACTTTGTGTTAAGTGAAAATTTTCTAAGTCTATCTTCCTAATTTGGAGTCGAATTTCAACATTTCTGATATATTTGAGTGAGTTTGCATCTAACTTTGTCAGATATCGTCGATTTACATCCATTGAAGCCCATTGAGGTCGATTGTCACTTTGTGTTGAGTGAAAATTTTCTAAGTCTATCTTCCTAATTTGAAGTCGAATTTCAACATTTCTGATATATTTGAGTGAGTTTGCATCTAACTTTGTCAGATATCGTCGATTAACATCCATTGAAGCCCATTGAGGTCGTTTGTCACTTTGTGTTGAGTGAAAATTTTCTAAGTCTATCTTCCTAATTTGAAGTCGAATTTCAACATTTCTGATATATTTGAGTGAGTTTGCATCTAACTTTGTCAGATATCGTCGATTAACATCCATTGAAGCCTATTGAGGTCGTTTGTCACTTTGTGTTGAGTGAAAATTTTCTAAGTCTTTCTTCCTAATTTGAAGTCGAAATTCAACATTTCTGATATATTTGAGTGAGTTTGCATCTAACTTTGTCAGATATCGTCGATTAACATCCATTGAAGCCCATTGAGGTCGTTTGTCACTTTGTGTTGAGTGAAAATTTTCTAAGTCTATCTTCCTAATTTGAAGTCGAATTTCAACATTTCTGATATATTTGAGTGAGTTTGCATCTAACTTTGTCAGATATCGTCGATTAACATCCATTGAAGCCCATTGAGGTCGTTTGTCACTTTGTGTTGAGTGAAAATTTTCTAAGTCTTTCTTCCTAATTTGAAGTCGAAATTCAACATTTCTGATATATTTGAGTGAGTTTGCATCTAACTTTGTCAGATATCGTCGATTAACATCCATTGAAGCCCATTGAGGTCGTTTGTCACTTTGTGTTGAGTGAAAATTTTCTAAGTCTTTCTTCCTAATTTGAAGTCGAAATTCAACATTTCTGATATATTTGAGTGAGTTTGCATCTAACTTTGTCAGATATCGTCGATTTACATCCATTGAAGCCCATTGAGGTCGATTGTCACTTTGTGTTGAGTGAAAATTTTCTAAGTCTTTCTTCCTAATTTGAAGTCGAATTTCAACATTTCTGATATATTTGAGTGAGTTTGCATCTAACTTTTCTCAGATATCGTCGATTTACATCCATTGAAGCCCATTGAGGTCGATTGTCACTTTGTGTTGAGTGAAAATTTTCTAAGTCTATCTTCCTAATTTGAAGTCGAATTTCAACATTTCTGATATATTTGAGTGAGTTTGCTTCTAACTTTGTCAGATATCGTCGATTTACATCCATTGAAGCCCATTGAGGTCGTTTGTCACTTTGTGTTGAGTGAAAATTTTCTTAGTCCATCTTCCTAATTTGGAGTCGAAATTCAACATTTCTGATATATTTAAGTGAGTTTGCATCTAACTTTGTCAGATATCGTCGATTTACATCCATTGAAGCCCATTGAGGTCGATTGTCACTTTGTGTTCAGTGAAAATTTTCTAAGTCTATCTTCCTAATTTGAAGTCGAATTTCAACATTTCTGATATATTTGAGTGAGTTTGCATCTAACTTTGTCAGATATCGTCGATTAACATCCATTGAAGCCCATTGAGGTCGATTGTCACTTTGTGTTGAGTGAAAATTTTCTAAGTCTATCTTCCTAATTTGAAGTCGAATTTTAACATTTCTGATATATATGAGTGAGTTTGCATCTAACTTTGTTAGATATCGTCGATTAACATCCATTGAAGCCCATTGAGGTCGATTATCACTTTGTGTTGAGTGAAAATTTTCTAAGTCTATCTTCCTAATTTGAAGTCGAATTTCAACATTTCTAATATATTTGAGTGAGTTTGCATCTAACTTTGTCAGATATCGTCGATTTACATCCATTGAAGCCCATTGAGGTCGATTGTCACTTTGTGTTGAGTGAAAATTTTCTAAGTCTATCTTCCTAATTTGAAGTCGAATTTCAACATTTCTGATATATTTGAGTGAGTTTGCATCTAACTTTGTCAGATATCGTCGATTTACATCCATTGAAGCCCATTGAGGTCGATTGTCACTTTGTGTTGAGTGAAAATTTTCTAAGTCTATCTTCCTAATTTGAAGTCGAATTTCAACATTTCTGATATATTTGAGTGAGTTTGCATCTAACTTTGTCAGATATCGTCGATTTACATCCATTGAAGCCCATTGAGGTCGATTGTCACTTTGTGTTGAGTGAAAATTTTCTAAGTCTATCTTCCTAATTTGAAGTCGAATTTCAACATTTCTGATATATTTGAGTGAGTTTGCATCTAACTTTGTCAGATATCGTCGATTTACATCCATTGAAGCCCATTGAGGTCGATTGTCACTTTGTGTTGAGTGAAAATTTTCTAAGTCTATCTTCCTAATTTGAAGTCGAATTTCAACATTTCTGATATATTTGAGTGAGTTTGCATCTAACTTTGTCAGATATCGTCGATTAACATCCATTGAAGCCTATTGAGGTCGTTTGTCACTTTGTGTTGAGTGAAAATTTTCTAAGTCTTTCTTCCTAATTTGAAGTCGAAATTCAACATTTCTGATATATTTGAGTGAGTTTGCATCTAACTTTGTCAGATATCGTCGATTTACATCCATTGAAGCCCATTGAGGTCGATTGTCACTTTGTGTTAAGTGAAAATTTTCTAAGTCTATCTTCCTAATTTGGAGTCGAATTTCAACATTTCTGATATATTTGAGTGAGTTTGCATCTAACTTTGTCAGATATCGTCGATTTACATCCATTGAAGCCCATTGAGGTCGATTGTCACTTTGTGTTGAGTGAAAATTTTCTAAGTCTATCTTCCTAATTTGAAGTCGAATTTCAACATTTCTGATATATTTGAGTGAGTTTGCATCTAACTTTGTCAGATATCGTCGATTAACATCCATTGAAGCCCATTGAGGTCGTTTGTCACTTTGTGTTGAGTGAAAATTTTCTAAGTCTTTCTTCCTAACTTGAAGTCGAAATTCAACATTTCTGATATATTTGAGTGAGTTTGCATCTAACTTTGTCAGATATCGTCGATTAACATCCATTGAAGCCCATTGAGGTCGTTTGTCACTTTGTGTTGAGTGAAAATTTTCTAAGTCTTTCTTCCTAATTTGAAGTCGAAATTCAACATTTCTGATATATTTGAGTGAGTTTGCATCTAACTTTGTCAGATATCGTCGATTTACATCCATTGAAGCCCATTGAGGTCGATTGTCACTTTGTGTTGAGTGAAAATTTTCTAAGTCTATCTTCCTAATTTGAAGTCGAATTTCAACATTTCTGATATATTTGAGTGAGTTTGCATCTAACTTTGTCAGATATCGTCGATTTACATCCATTGAAGCCCATTGAGGTCGATTGTCACTTTGTGTTGAGTGAAAATTTTCTAAGTCTATCTTCCTAATTTGAAGTCGAATTTCAACATTTCTGATATATTTGAGTGAGTTTGCATCTAACTTTGTCAGATATCGTCGATTTACATCCATTGAAGCCCATTGAGGTCGATTGTCACTTTGTGTTGAGTGAAAATTTTCTAAGTCTATCTTCCTAATTTGAAGTCGAATTTCAACATTTCTGATATATTTGAGTGAGTTTGCATCTAACTTTGTCAGATATCGTCGATTAACATCCATTGAAGCCCATTGAGGTCGTTTGTCACTTTGTGTTGAGTGAAAATTTTCTAAGTCTATCTTCCTAATTTGGAGTCGAATTTCAACATTTCTGATATATTTGAGTGAGTTTGCATCTAACTTTGTCAGATATCGTCGATTTACATCCATTGAAGCCCATTGAGGTCGATTGTCACTTTGTGTTGAGTGAAAATTTTCTAAGTCTATCTTCCTAATTTGAAGTCGAATTTCAACATTTCTGATATATTTGAGTGAGTTTGCATCTAACTTTGTCAGATATCGTCGATTTACATCCATTGAAGCCCATTGAGGTCGATTGTCACTTTGTGTTGAGTGAAAATTTTCTAAGTCTATCTTCCTAATTTGAAGTCGAATTTCAACATTTCTGATATATTTGAGTGAGTTTGCATCTAACTTTGTCAGATATCGTCGATTAACATCCATTGAAGCCTATTGAGGTCGTTTGTCACTTTGTGTTGAGTGAAAATTTTCTAAGTCTTTCTTCCTAATTTGAAGTCGAAATTCAACATTTCTGATATATTTGAGTGAGTTTGCATCTAACTTTGTCAGATATCGTCGATTTACATCCATTGAAGCCCATTGAGGTCGATTGTCACTTTGTGTTAAGTGAAAATTTTCTAAGTCTATCTTCCTAATTTGGAGTCGAATTTCAACATTTCTGATATATTTGAGTGAGTTTGCATCTAACTTTGTCAGATATCGTCGATTTACATCCATTGAAGCCCATTGAGGTCGATTGTCACTTTGTGTTGAGTGAAAATTTTCTAAGTCTATCTTCCTAATTTGAAGTCGAATTTCAACATTTCTGATATATTTGAGTGAGTTTGCATCTAACTTTGTCAGATATCGTCGATTAACATCCATTGAAGCCCATTGAGGTCGTTTGTCACTTTGTGTTGAGTGAAAATTTTCTAAGTCTTTCTTCCTAACTTGAAGTCGAAATTCAACATTTCTGATATATTTGAGTGAGTTTGCATCTAACTTTGTCAGATATCGTCGATTAACATCCATTGAAGCCCATTGAGGTCGTTTGTCACTTTGTGTTGAGTGAAAATTTTCTAAGTCTTTCTTCCTAATTTGAAGTCGAAATTCAACATTTCTGATATATTTGAGTGAGTTTGCATCTAACTTTGTCAGATATCGTCGATTTACATCCATTGAAGCCCATTGAGGTCGATTGTCACTTTGTGTTGAGTGAAAATTTTCTAAGTCTATCTTCCTAATTTGAAGTCGAATTTCAACATTTCTGATATATTTGAGTGAGTTTGCATCTAACTTTGTCAGATATCGTCGATTTACATCCATTGAAGCCCATTGAGGTCGATTGTCACTTTGTGTTGAGTGAAAATTTTCTAAGTCTATCTTCCTAATTTGAAGTCGAATTTCAACATTTCTGATATATTTGAGTGAGTTTGCATCTAACTTTGTCAGATATCGTCGATTAACATCCATTGAAGCCCATTGAGGTCGTTTGTCACTTTGTGTTGAGTGAAAATTTTCTAAGTCTATCTTCCTAATTTGGAGTCGAATTTCAACATTTCTGATATATTTGAGTGAGTTTGCATCTAACTTTGTCAGATATCGTCGATTTACATCCATTGAAGCCCATTGAGGTCGATTGTCACTTTGTGTTGAGTGAAAATTTTCTAAGTCTATCTTCCTAATTTGAAGTCGAATTTCAACATTTCTGATATATTTGAGTGAGTTTGCATCTAACTTTGTCAGATATCGTCGATTTACATCCATTGAAGCCCATTGAGGTCGATTGTCACTTTGTGTTGAGTGAAAATTTTCTAAGTCTATCTTCCTAATTTGAAGTCGAATTTCAACATTTCTGATATATTTGAGTGAGTTTGCATCTAACTTTGTCAGATATCGTCGATTAACATCCATTGAAGCCCATTGAGGTCGTTTGTCACTTTGTGTTGAGTGAAAATTTTCTAAGTCTTTCTTCCTAATTTGAAGTCGAAATTCAACATTTCTGATATATTTGAGTGAGTTTGCATCTAACTTTGTCAGATATCGTCGATTTACATCCATTGAGGCCCATTGAGGTCGATTGTCACTTTGTGTTGAGTGAAAATTTTCTAAGTCTATCTTCCTAATTTGAAGTCGAATTTCAACATTTCTGATATATTTGAGTGAGTTTGCATCTAACTTTGTCAGATATCGTCGATTTACATCCATTGAAGCCCATTGAGGTCGATTGTCACTTTGTGTTGAGTGAAAATTTTCTAAGTCTATCTTCCTAATTTGAAGTCGAATTTCAACATTTCTGATATATTTGAGTGAGTTTGCATCTAACTTTGTCAGATATCGTCGATTAACATCCATTGAAGCCCATTGAGGTCGTTTGTCACTTTGTGTTGAGTGAAAATTTTCTAAGTCTTTCTTCCTAATTTCAAGTCGAAATTCAACATTTCTGATATATTTAAGTGAGTTTGCATCTAACTTTGTCAGATATCGTCGATTTACATCCATTGAAGCCCATTGAGGTCGATTGTCACTTTGTGTTGAGTGAAAATTTTCTAAGTCTATCTTCCTAATTTGAAGTCGAATTTCAACATTTCTGATATATTTGAGTGAGTTTGCATCTAACTTTGTCAGATATCGTCGATTAACATCCATTGAAGCCCATTGAGGTCGTTTGTCACTTTGTGTTGAGTGAAAATTTTCTAAGTCTTTCTTCCTAATTTCAAGTCGAAATTCAACATTTCTGATATATTTAAGTGAGTTTGCATCTAACTTTGTCAGATATCGTCGATTTACATCCATTGAAGCCCATTGAGGTCGATTGTCACTTTGTGTTCAGTGAAAATTTTCTAAGTCTATCTTCCTAATTTGAAGTCGAATTTCAACATTTCTGATATATTTGAGTGAGTTTGCATCTAACTTTGTCAGATATCGTCGATTAACATCCATTGAAGCCCATTGAGGTCGATTGTCACTTTGTGTTGAGTGAAAATTTTCTAAGTCTATCTTCCTAATTTGAAGTCGAATTTCAACATTTCTGATATATATGAGTGAGTTTGCATCTAACTTTGTTAGATATCGTCGATTAACATCCATTGAAGCCCATTGAGGTCGATTATCACTTTGTGTTGAGTGAAAATTTTCTAAGTCTATCTTCCTAATTTGAAGTCGAATTTCAACATTTCTGATATATTTGAGTGAGTTTGCATCTAACTTTGTCAGATATCGTCGATTTACATCCATTGAAGCCCATTGAGGTCGATTGTCACTTTGTGTTGAGTGAAAATTTTCTAAGTCTATCTTCCTAATTTGAAGTCGAATTTCAACATTTCTGATATATTTGAGTGAGTTTGCATCTAACTTTGTCAGATATCGTCGATTTACATCCATTGAAGCCCATTGAGGTCGATTGTCACTTTGTGTTGAGTGAAAATTTTCTAAGTCTATCTTCCTAATTTGAAGTCGAATTTCAACATTTCTGATATATTTGAGTGAGTTTGCATCTAACTTTGTCAGATATCGTCGATTAACATCCATTGAAGCCCATTGAGGTCGTTTGTCACTTTGTGTTGAGTGAAAATTTTCTAAGTCTTTCTTCCTAATTTGAAGTCGAAATTCAACATTTCTGATATATTTGAGTGAGTTTGCATCTAACTTTGTCAGATATCGTCGATTTACATCCATTGAAGCCCATTGAGGTCGATTGTCACTTTGTGTTGAGTGAAAATTTTCTAAGTCTATCTTCCTAATTTGAAGTCGAATTTCAACATTTCTGATATATTTGAGTGAGTTTGCATCTAACTTTGTCAGATATCGTCGATTTACATCCATTGAAGCCCATTGAGGTCGATTGTCACTTTGTGTTGAGTGAAAATTTTCTAAGTCTATCTTCCTAATTTGAAGTCGAATTTCAACATTTCTGATATATTTGAGTGAGTTTGCATCTAACTTTGTCAGATATCGTCGATTTACATCCATTGAAGCCCAT
The DNA here is from genome assembly GCF_026250575.1 of Diorhabda carinulata. NCBI lineage: Eukaryota > Metazoa > Arthropoda > Insecta > Coleoptera > Chrysomelidae > Diorhabda > Diorhabda carinulata. The sequence goes on from NC_079466.1 coordinate 10,384,206, forward strand.
TGAGGTCGATTGTCACTTTGTGTTGAGTGAAAATTTTCTAAGTCTATCTTCCTAATTTGAAGTCGAATTTCAACATTTCTGATATATTTGAGTGAGTTTGCATCTAACTTTGTCAGATATCGTCGATTAACATCCATTGAAGCCCATTGAGGTCGTTTGTCACTTTGTGTTGAGTGAAAATTTTCTAAGTCTATCTTCCTAATTTGGAGTCGAATTTCAACATTTCTGATATATTTGAGTGAGTTTGCATCTAACTTTGTCAGATATCGTCGATTTACATCCATTGAAGCCCATTGAGGTCGATTGTCACTTTGTGTTCAGTGAAAATTTTCTAAGTCTATCTTCCTAATTTGAAGTCGAATTTCAACATTTCTGATATATTTGAGTGAGTTTGCATCTAACTTTGTCAGATATCGTCGATTTACATCCATTGAAGCCCATTGAGGTCGATTGTCACTTTGTGTTGAGTGAAAATTTTCTAAGTCTATCTTCCTAATTTGAAGTCGAATTTCAACATTTCTGATATATTTGAGTGAGTTTGCATCTAACTTTGTCAGATATCGTCGATTAACATCCATTGAAGCCCATTGAGGTCGTTTGTCACTTTGTGTTGAGTGAAAATTTTCTAAGTCTTTCTTCCTAATTTGAAGTCGAAATTCAACATTTCTGATATATTTGAGTGAGTTTGCATCTAACTTTGTCAGATATCGTCGATTTACATCCATTGAGGCCCATTGAGGTCGATTGTCACTTTGTGTTGAGTGAAAATTTTCTAAGTCTATCTTCCTAATTTGAAGTCGAATTTCAACATTTCTGATATATTTGAGTGAGTTTGCATCTAACTTTGTCAGATATCGTCGATTTACATCCATTGAAGCCCATTGAGGTCGATTGTCACTTTGTGTTGAGTGAAAATTTTCTAAGTCTATCTTCCTAATTTGAAGTCGAATTTCAACATTTCTGATATATTTGAGTGAGTTTGCATCTAACTTTGTCAGATATCGTCGATTAACATCCATTGAAGCCCATTGAGGTCGTTTGTCACTTTGTGTTGAGTGAAAATTTTCTAAGTCTTTCTTCCTAATTTCAAGTCGAAATTCAACATTTCTGATATATTTAAGTGAGTTTGCATCTAACTTTGTCAGATATCGTCGATTTACATCCATTGAAGCCCATTGAGGTCGATTGTCACTTTGTGTTGAGTGAAAATTTTCTAAGTCTATCTTCCTAATTTGAAGTCGAATTTCAACATTTCTGATATATTTGAGTGAGTTTGCATCTAACTTTGTCAGATATCGTCGATTAACATCCATTGAAGCCCATTGAGGTCGTTTGTCACTTTGTGTTGAGTGAAAATTTTCTAAGTCTTTCTTCCTAACTTGAAGTCGAAATTCAACATTTCTGATATATTTGAGTGAGTTTGCATCTAACTTTGTCAGATATCGTCGATTAACATCCATTGAAGCCCATTGAGGTCGTTTGTCACTTTGTGTTGAGTGAAAATTTTCTAAGTCTTTCTTCCTAATTTGAAGTCGAAATTCAACATTTCTGATATATTTGAGTGAGTTTGCATCTAACTTTGTCAGATATCGTCGATTTACATCCATTGAAGCCCATTGAGGTCGATTGTCACTTTGTGTTGAGTGAAAATTTTCTAAGTCTATCTTCCTAATTTGAAGTCGAATTTCAACATTTCTGATATATTTGAGTGAGTTTGCATCTAACTTTGTCAGATATCGTCGATTTACATCCATTGAAGCCCATTGAGGTCGATTGTCACTTTGTGTTGAGTGAAAATTTTCTAAGTCTATCTTCCTAATTTGAAGTCGAATTTCAACATTTCTGATATATTTGAGTGAGTTTGCATCTAACTTTGTCAGATATCGTCGATTTACATCCATTGAAGCCCATTGAGGTCGATTGTCACTTTGTGTTGAGTGAAAATTTTCTAAGTCTATCTTCCTAATTTGAAGTCGAATTTCAACATTTCTGATATATTTGAGTGAGTTTGCATCTAACTTTGTCAGATATCGTCGATTAACATCCATTGAAGCCCATTGAGGTCGTTTGTCACTTTGTGTTGAGTGAAAATTTTCTAAGTCTATCTTCCTAATTTGGAGTCGAATTTCAACATTTCTGATATATTTGAGTGAGTTTGCATCTAACTTTGTCAGATATCGTCGATTTACATCCATTGAAGCCCATTGAGGTCGATTGTCACTTTGTGTTGAGTGAAAATTTTCTAAGTCTATCTTCCTAATTTGAAGTCGAATTTCAACATTTCTGATATATTTGAGTGAGTTTGCATCTAACTTTGTCAGATATCGTCGATTTACATCCATTGAAGCCCATTGAGGTCGATTGTCACTTTGTGTTGAGTGAAAATTTTCTAAGTCTATCTTCCTAATTTGAAGTCGAATTTCAACATTTCTGATATATTTGAGTGAGTTTGCATCTAACTTTGTCAGATATCGTCGATTAACATCCATTGAAGCCTATTGAGGTCGTTTGTCACTTTGTGTTGAGTGAAAATTTTCTAAGTCTTTCTTCCTAATTTGAAGTCGAAATTCAACATTTCTGATATATTTGAGTGAGTTTGCATCTAACTTTGTCAGATATCGTCGATTTACATCCATTGAAGCCCATTGAGGTCGATTGTCACTTTGTGTTAAGTGAAAATTTTCTAAGTCTATCTTCCTAATTTGGAGTCGAATTTCAACATTTCTGATATATTTGAGTGAGTTTGCATCTAACTTTGTCAGATATCGTCGATTTACATCCATTGAAGCCCATTGAGGTCGATTGTCACTTTGTGTTGAGTGAAAATTTTCTAAGTCTATCTTCCTAATTTGAAGTCGAATTTCAACATTTCTGATATATTTGAGTGAGTTTGCATCTAACTTTGTCAGATATCGTCGATTAACATCCATTGAAGCCCATTGAGGTCGTTTGTCACTTTGTGTTGAGTGAAAATTTTCTAAGTCTTTCTTCCTAACTTGAAGTCGAAATTCAACATTTCTGATATATTTGAGTGAGTTTGCATCTAACTTTGTCAGATATCGTCGATTAACATCCATTGAAGCCCATTGAGGTCGTTTGTCACTTTGTGTTGAGTGAAAATTTTCTAAGTCTTTCTTCCTAATTTGAAGTCGAAATTCAACATTTCTGATATATTTGAGTGAGTTTGCATCTAACTTTGTCAGATATCGTCGATTTACATCCATTGAAGCCCATTGAGGTCGATTGTCACTTTGTGTTAAGTGAAAATTTTCTAAGTCTATCTTCCTAATTTGGAGTCGAATTTCAACATTTCTGATATATTTGAGTGAGTTTGCATCTAACTTTGTCAGATATCGTCGATTTACATCCATTGAAGCCCATTGAGGTCGATTGTCACTTTGTGTTGAGTGAAAATTTTCTAAGTCTATCTTCCTAATTTGAAGTCGAATTTCAACATTTCTGATATATTTGAGTGAGTTTGCATCTAACTTTGTCAGATATCGTCGATTAACATCCATTGAAGCCCATTGAGGTCGTTTGTCACTTTGTGTTGAGTGAAAATTTTCTAAGTCTTTCTTCCTAACTTGAAGTCGAAATTCAACATTTCTGATATATTTGAGTGAGTTTGCATCTAACTTTGTCAGATATCGTCGATTTACATCCATTGAAGCCCATTGAGGTCGATTGTCACTTTGTGTTGAGTGAAAATTTTCTAAGTCTATCTTCCTAATTTGAAGTCGAATTTCAACATTTCTGATATATTTGAGTGAGTTTGCATCTAACTTTGTCAGATATCGTCGATTAACATCCATTGAAGCCTATTGAGGTCGTTTGTCACTTTGTGTTGAGTGAAAATTTTCTAAGTCTTTCTTCCTAATTTGAAGTCGAAATTCAACATTTCTGATATATTTGAGTGAGTTTGCATCTAACTTTGTCAGATATCGTCGATTTACATCCATTGAAGCCCATTGAGGTCGATTGTCACTTTGTGTTAAGTGAAAATTTTCTAAGTCTATCTTCCTAATTTGGAGTCGAATTTCAACATTTCTGATATATTTGAGTGAGTTTGCATCTAACTTTGTCAGATATCGTCGATTTACATCCATTGAAGCCCATTGAGGTCGATTGTCACTTTGTGTTGAGTGAAAATTTTCTAAGTCTATCTTCCTAATTTGAAGTCGAATTTCAACATTTCTGATATATTTGAGTGAGTTTGCATCTAACTTTGTCAGATATCGTCGATTAACATCCATTGAAGCCCATTGAGGTCGTTTGTCACTTTGTGTTGAGTGAAAATTTTCTAAGTCTTTCTTCCTAACTTGAAGTCGAAATTCAACATTTCTGATATATTTGAGTGAGTTTGCATCTAACTTTGTCAGATATCGTCGATTAACATCCATTGAAGCCCATTGAGGTCGTTTGTCACTTTGTGTTGAGTGAAAATTTTCTAAGTCTTTCTTCCTAATTTGAAGTCGAAATTCAACATTTCTGATATATTTGAGTGAGTTTGCATCTAACTTTGTCAGATATCGTCGATTTACATCCATTGAAGCCCATTGAGGTCGATTGTCACTTTGTGTTGAGTGAAAATTTTCTAAGTCTATCTTCCTAATTTGAAGTCGAATTTCAACATTTCTGATATATTTGAGTGAGTTTGCATCTAACTTTGTCAGATATCGTCGATTTACATCCATTGAAGCCCATTGAGGTCGATTGTCACTTTGTGTTGAGTGAAAATTTTCTAAGTCTATCTTCCTAATTTGAAGTCGAATTTCAACATTTCTGATATATTTGAGTGAGTTTGCATCTAACTTTGTCAGATATCGTCGATTTACATCCATTGAAGCCCATTGAGGTCGATTGTCACTTTGTGTTGAGTGAAAATTTTCTAAGTCTATCTTCCTAATTTGAAGTCGAATTTCAACATTTCTGATATATTTGAGTGAGTTTGCATCTAACTTTGTCAGATATCGTCGATTAACATCCATTGAAGCCCATTGAGGTCGTTTGTCACTTTGTGTTGAGTGAAAATTTTCTAAGTCTATCTTCCTAATTTGGAGTCGAATTTCAACATTTCTGATATATTTGAGTGAGTTTGCATCTAACTTTGTCAGATATCGTCGATTTACATCCATTGAAGCCCATTGAGGTCGATTGTCACTTTGTGTTGAGTGAAAATTTTCTAAGTCTATCTTCCTAATTTGAAGTCGAATTTCAACATTTCTGATATATTTGAGTGAGTTTGCATCTAACTTTGTCAGATATCGTCGATTTACATCCATTGAAGCCCATTGAGGTCGATTGTCACTTTGTGTTGAGTGAAAATTTTCTAAGTCTATCTTCCTAATTTGAAGTCGAATTTCAACATTTCTGATATATTTGAGTGAGTTTGCATCTAACTTTGTCAGATATCGTCGATTAACATCCATTGAAGCCTATTGAGGTCGTTTGTCACTTTGTGTTGAGTGAAAATTTTCTAAGTCTTTCTTCCTAATTTGAAGTCGAAATTCAACATTTCTGATATATTTGAGTGAGTTTGCATCTAACTTTGTCAGATATCGTCGATTTACATCCATTGAAGCCCATTGAGGTCGATTGTCACTTTGTGTTAAGTGAAAATTTTCTAAGTCTATCTTCCTAATTTGGAGTCGAATTTCAACATTTCTGATATATTTGAGTGAGTTTGCATCTAACTTTGTCAGATATCGTCGATTTACATCCATTGAAGCCCATTGAGGTCGATTGTCACTTTGTGTTGAGTGAAAATTTTCTAAGTCTATCTTCCTAATTTGAAGTCGAATTTCAACATTTCTGATATATTTGAGTGAGTTTGCATCTAACTTTGTCAGATATCGTCGATTAACATCCATTGAAGCCCATTGAGGTCGTTTGTCACTTTGTGTTGAGTGAAAATTTTCTAAGTCTTTCTTCCTAACTTGAAGTCGAAATTCAACATTTCTGATATATTTGAGTGAGTTTGCATCTAACTTTGTCAGATATCGTCGATTAACATCCATTGAAGCCCATTGAGGTCGTTTGTCACTTTGTGTTGAGTGAAAATTTTCTAAGTCTTTCTTCCTAATTTGAAGTCGAAATTCAACATTTCTGATATATTTGAGTGAGTTTGCATCTAACTTTGTCAGATATCGTCGATTTACATCCATTGAAGCCCATTGAGGTCGATTGTCACTTTGTGTTGAGTGAAAATTTTCTAAGTCTATCTTCCTAATTTGAAGTCGAATTTCAACATTTCTGATATATTTGAGTGAGTTTGCATCTAACTTTGTCAGATATCGTCGATTTACATCCATTGAAGCCCATTGAGGTCGATTGTCACTTTGTGTTGAGTGAAAATTTTCTAAGTCTATCTTCCTAATTTGAAGTCGAATTTCAACATTTCTGATATATTTGAGTGAGTTTGCATCTAACTTTGTCAGATATCGTCGATTAACATCCATTGAAGCCCATTGAGGTCGTTTGTCACTTTGTGTTGAGTGAAAATTTTCTAAGTCTATCTTCCTAATTTGGAGTCGAATTTCAACATTTCTGATATATTTGAGTGAGTTTGCATCTAACTTTGTCAGATATCGTCGATTTACATCCATTGAAGCCCATTGAGGTCGATTGTCACTTTGTGTTGAGTGAAAATTTTCTAAGTCTATCTTCCTAATTTGAAGTCGAATTTCAACATTTCTGATATATTTGAGTGAGTTTGCATCTAACTTTGTCAGATATCGTCGATTTACATCCATTGAAGCCCATTGAGGTCGATTGTCACTTTGTGTTGAGTGAAAATTTTCTAAGTCTATCTTCCTAATTTGAAGTCGAATTTCAACATTTCTGATATATTTGAGTGAGTTTGCATCTAACTTTGTCAGATATCGTCGATTAACATCCATTGAAGCCCATTGAGGTCGTTTGTCACTTTGTGTTGAGTGAAAATTTTCTAAGTCTTTCTTCCTAATTTGAAGTCGAAATTCAACATTTCTGATATATTTGAGTGAGTTTGCATCTAACTTTGTCAGATATCGTCGATTTACATCCATTGAGGCCCATTGAGGTCGATTGTCACTTTGTGTTGAGTGAAAATTTTCTAAGTCTATCTTCCTAATTTGAAGTCGAATTTCAACATTTCTGATATATTTGAGTGAGTTTGCATCTAACTTTGTCAGATATCGTCGATTTACATCCATTGAAGCCCATTGAGGTCGATTGTCACTTTGTGTTGAGTGAAAATTTTCTAAGTCTATCTTCCTAATTTGAAGTCGAATTTCAACATTTCTGATATATTTGAGTGAGTTTGCATCTAACTTTGTCAGATATCGTCGATTAACATCCATTGAAGCCCATTGAGGTCGTTTGTCACTTTGTGTTGAGTGAAAATTTTCTAAGTCTTTCTTCCTAATTTCAAGTCGAAATTCAACATTTCTGATATATTTAAGTGAGTTTGCATCTAACTTTGTCAGATATCGTCGATTTACATCCATTGAAGCCCATTGAGGTCGATTGTCACTTTGTGTTGAGTGAAAATTTTCTAAGTCTATCTTCCTAATTTGAAGTCGAATTTCAACATTTCTGATATATTTGAGTGAGTTTGCATCTAACTTTGTCAGATATCGTCGATTAACATCCATTGAAGCCCATTGAGGTCGTTTGTCACTTTGTGTTGAGTGAAAATTTTCTAAGTCTTTCTTCCTAATTTCAAGTCGAAATTCAACATTTCTGATATATTTAAGTGAGTTTGCATCTAACTTTGTCAGATATCGTCGATTTACATCCATTGAAGCCCATTGAGGTCGATTGTCACTTTGTGTTCAGTGAAAATTTTCTAAGTCTATCTTCCTAATTTGAAGTCGAATTTCAACATTTCTGATATATTTGAGTGAGTTTGCATCTAACTTTGTCAGATATCGTCGATTAACATCCATTGAAGCCCATTGAGGTCGATTGTCACTTTGTGTTGAGTGAAAATTTTCTAAGTCTATCTTCCTAATTTGAAGTCGAATTTCAACATTTCTGATATATATGAGTGAGTTTGCATCTAACTTTGTTAGATATCGTCGATTAACATCCATTGAAGCCCATTGAGGTCGATTATCACTTTGTGTTGAGTGAAAATTTTCTAAGTCTATCTTCCTAATTTGAAGTCGAATTTCAACATTTCTGATATATTTGAGTGAGTTTGCATCTAACTTTGTCAGATATCGTCGATTTACATCCATTGAAGCCCATTGAGGTCGATTGTCACTTTGTGTTGAGTGAAAATTTTCTAAGTCTATCTTCCTAATTTGAAGTCGAATTTCAACATTTCTGATATATTTGAGTGAGTTTGCATCTAACTTTGTCAGATATCGTCGATTTACATCCATTGAAGCCCATTGAGGTCGATTGTCACTTTGTGTTGAGTGAAAATTTTCTAAGTCTATCTTCCTAATTTGAAGTCGAATTTCAACATTTCTGATATATTTGAGTGAGTTTGCATCTAACTTTGTCAGATATCGTCGATTAACATCCATTGAAGCCCATTGAGGTCGTTTGTCACTTTGTGTTGAGTGAAAATTTTCTAAGTCTTTCTTCCTAATTTGAAGTCGAAATTCAACATTTCTGATATATTTGAGTGAGTTTGCATCTAACTTTGTCAGATATCGTCGATTTACATCCATTGAAGCCCATTGAGGTCGATTGTCACTTTGTGTTGAGTGAAAATTTTCTAAGTCTATCTTCCTAATTTGAAGTCGAATTTCAACATTTCTGATATATTTGAGTGAGTTTGCATCTAACTTTGTCAGATATCGTCGATTTACATCCATTGAAGCCCATTGAGGTCGATTGTCACTTTGTGTTGAGTGAAAATTTTCTAAGTCTATCTTCCTAATTTGAAGTCGAATTTCAACATTTCTGATATATTTGAGTGAGTTTGCATCTAACTTTGTCAGATATCGTCGATTTACATCCATTGAAGCCCATTGAGGTCGATTGTCACTTTGTGTTGAGTGAAAATTTTCTAAGTCTATCTTCCTAATTTGAAGTCGAATTTCAACATTTCTGATATATTTGAGTGAGTTTGCATCTAACTTTGTCAGATATCGTCGATTAACATCCATTGAAGCCCATTGAGGTCGTTTGTCACTTTGTGTTGAGTGAAAATTTTCTAAGTCTATCTTCCTAATTTGGAGTCGAATTTCAACATTTCTGATATATTTGAGTGAGTTTGCATCTAACTTTGTCAGATATCGTCGATTTACATCCATTGAAGCCCATTGAGGTCGATTGTCACTTTGTGTTGAGTGAAAATTTTCTAAGTCTATCTTCCTAATTTGAAGTCGAATTTCAACATTTCTGATATATTTGAGTGAGTTTGCATCTAACTTTGTCAGATATCGTCGATTTACATCCATTGAAGCCCATTGAGGTCGATTGTCACTTTGTGTTGAGTGAAAATTTTCTAAGTCTATCTTCCTAATTTGAAGTCGAATTTCAACATTTCTGATATATTTGAGTGAGTTTGCATCTAACTTTGTCAGATATCGTCGATTAACATCCATTGAAGCCCATTGAGGTCGTTTGTCACTTTGTGTTGAGTGAAAATTTTCTAAGTCTTTCTTCCTAATTTGAAGTCGAAATTCAACATTTCTGATATATTTGAGTGAGTTTGCATCTAACTTTGTCAGATATCGTCGATTTACATCCATTGAGGCCCATTGAGGTCGATTGTCACTTTGTGTTGAGTGAAAATTTTCTAAGTCTATCTTCCTAATTTGAAGTCGAATTTCAACATTTCTGATATATTTGAGTGAGTTTGCATCTAACTTTGTCAGATATCGTCGATTTACATCCATTGAAGCCCATTGAGGTCGATTGTCACTTTGTGTTGAGTGAAAATTTTCTAAGTCTATCTTCCTAATTTGAAGTCGAATTTCAACATTTCTGATATATTTGAGTGAGTTTGCATCTAACTTTGTCAGATATCGTCGATTAACATCCATTGAAGCCCATTGAGGTCGTTTGTCACTTTGTGTTGAGTGAAAATTTTCTAAGTCTTTCTTCCTAATTTCAAGTCGAAATTCAACATTTCTGATATATTTAAGTGAGTTTGCATCTAACTTTGTCAGATATCGTCGATTTACATCCATTGAAGCCCATTGAGGTCGATTGTCACTTTGTGTTGAGTGAAAATTTTCTAAGTCTATCTTCCTAATTTGAAGTCGAATTTCAACATTTCTGATATATTTGAGTGAGTTTGCATCTAACTTTGTCAGATATCGTCGATTAACATCCATTGAAGCCCATTGAGGTCGTTTGTCACTTTGTGTTGAGTGAAAATTTTCTAAGTCTTTCTTCCTAATTTCAAGTCGAAATTCAACATTTCTGATATATTTAAGTGAGTTTGCATCTAACTTTGTCAGATATCGTCGATTTACATCCATTGAAGCCCATTGAGGTCGATTGTCACTTTGTGTTCAGTGAAAATTTTCTAAGTCTATCTTCCTAATTTGAAGTCGAATTTCAACATTTCTGATATATTTGAGTGAGTTTGCATCTAACTTTGTCAGATATCGTCGATTAACATCCATTGAAGCCCATTGAGGTCGATTGTCACTTTGTGTTGAGTGAAAATTTTCTAAGTCTATCTTCCTAATTTGAAGTCGAATTTCAACATTTCTGATATATATGAGTGAGTTTGCATCTAACTTTGTTAGATATCGTCGATTAACATCCATTGAAGCCCATTGAGGTCGATTATCACTTTGTGTTGAGTGAAAATTTTCTAAGTCTATCTTCCTAATTTGAAGTCGAATTTCAACATTTCTGATATATTTGAGTGAGTTTGCATCTAACTTTGTCAGATATCGTCGATTTACATCCATTGAAGCCCATTGAGGTCGATTGTCACTTTGTGTTGAGTGAAAATTTTCTAAGTCTATCTTCCTAATTTGAAGTCGAATTTCAACATTTCTGATATATTTGAGTGAGTTTGCATCTAACTTTGTCAGATATCGTCGATTTACATCCATTGAAGCCCATTGAGGTCGATTGTCACTTTGTGTTGAGTGAAAATTTTCTAAGTCTATCTTCCTAATTTGAAGTCGAATTTCAACATTTCTGATATATTTGAGTGAGTTTGCATCTAACTTTGTCAGATATCGTCGATTTACATCCATTGAAGCCCATTGAGGTCGATTGTCACTTTGTCTTGAGTGAAAATTTTCTAAGTCTATCTTCCTAATTTGAAGTCGAATTTCAACATTTCTGATATATTTGAGTGAGTTTGCATCTAACTTTGTCAGATATCGTCGATTTACATCCATTGAAGCCCATTGAGGTCGATTGTCACTTTGTGTTGAGTGAAAATTTTCTAAGTCTATCTTCCTAATTTGAAGTCGAATTTCAACATTTCTGATATATTTGAGTGAGTTTGCATCTAACTTTGTCAGATATCGTCGATTAACATCCATTGAAGCCTATTGAGGTCGTTTGTCACTTTGTGTTGAGTGAAAATTTTCTAAGTCTTTCTTCCTAATTTGAAGTCGAAATTCAACATTTCTGATATATTTGAGTGAGTTTGCATCTAACTTTGTCAGATATCGTCGATTTACATCCATTGAAGCCCATTGAGGTCGATTGTCACTTTGTGTTGAGTGAAAATTTTCTAAGTCTATCTTCCTAATTTGAAGTCGAATTTCAACATTTCTGATATATTTGAGTGAGTTTGCATCTAACTTTGTCAGATATCGTCGATTTACATCCATTGAAGCCCATTGAGGTCGATTGTCACTTTGTGTTGAGTGAAAATTTTCTAAGTCTTTCTTCCTAATTTGAAGTCGAAATTCAACATTTCTGATATATTTGAGTGAGTTTGCATCTAACTTTGTCAGATATCGTCGATTAACATCCATTGAAGCCCATTGAGGTCGATTGTCACTTTGTGTTGAGTGAAAATTTTCTAAGTCTATCTTCCTAATTTGAAGTCGAAATTCAACATTTCTGATATATTTGAGTGAGTTTGCATCTAACTTTGTCAGATATCGTCGATTAACATCCATTGAAGCCCATTGAGGTCGTTTGTCACTTTGTGTTTAGTGAAAATTTTCTAAGTCTATCTTCCTAATTTGAAGTCGAATTTCAACATTTCTGATATATTTGAGTGAGTTTGCATCTAACTTTGTCAGATATCGTCGATTAACATCCATTGAAGCCCATTGAGGTCGTTTGTCACTTTGTGTTGAGTGAAAATTTTCTAAGTCTTTCTTCCTAATTTCAAGTCGAAATTCAACATTTCTGATATATTTAAGTGAGTTTGCATCTAACTTTGTCAGATATCGTCGATTTACATCCATTGAAGCCCATTGAGGTCGATTGTCACTTTGTGTTGAGTGAAAATTTTCTAAGTTTATCTTCCTAATTTGAAGTCGAATTTCAACATTTCTGATATATTTGAGTGAGTTTGCATCTAACTTTGTCAGATATCGTCGATTTACATCCATTGAAGCCCATTGAGGTCGATTGTCACTTTGTGTTGAGTGAAAATTTTCTAAGTTTATCTTCCTAATTTGAAGTCGAATTTCAACATTTCTGATATATTTGAGTGAGTTTGCATCTAACTTTGTCAGATATCGTCGATTTACATCCATTGAAGCCCATTGAGGTCGATTGTCACTTTGTGTTGAGTGAAAATTTTCTAAGTCTATCTTCCTAATTTGAAGTCGAATTTCAACATTTCTGATATATTTGAGTGAGTTTGCATCTAACTTTGTCAGATATCGTCGATTAACATCCATTGAAGCCCATTGAGGTCGATTGTCACTTTGTGTTGAGTGAAAATTTTCTAAGTCTATCATCCTAATTTGAAGTCGAATTTCAACATTTCTGATATATTTGAGTGAGTTTGCATCTAACTTTGTCAGATATCGTCGATTAACATCCATTGAAGCCCATTGAGGTCGTTTGTCACTTTGTGTTGAGTGAAAATTTTCTAAGTCTATCTTCCTAATTTGAAGTCGAATTTCAACATTTCTGATATATTTGAGTGAGTTTGCATCTAACTTTGTCAGATATCGTCGATTAACATCCATTGAAGCCCATTGAGGTCGTTTGTCACTTTGTGTTGAGTGAAAATTTTCTAAGTCTTTCTTCCTAATTTGAAGTCGAAATTCAACATTTCTGATATATTTGAGTGAGTTTGCATCTAACTTTGTCAGATATCGTCGATTAACATCCATTGAAGCCCATTGAGGTCGTTTGTCACTTTGTGTTGAGTGAAAATTTTCTAAGTCTTTCTTCCTAATTTGAAGTCGAAATTCAACATTTCTGATATATTTGAGTGAGTTTGCATCTAACTTTGTCAGATATCGTCGATTTACATCCATTGAAGCCCATTGAGGTCGATTGTCACTTTGTGTTGAGTGAAAATTTTCTAAGTCTATCATCCTAATTTGAAGTCGAATTTCAACATTTCTGATATATTTGAGTGAGTTTGCATCTAACTTTGTCAGATATCGTCGATTAACATCCATTGAAGCCCATTGAGGTCGTTTGTCACTTTGTGTTGAGTGAAAATTTTCTAAGTCTTTCTTCCTAATTTGAAGTCGAAATTCAACATTTCTGATATATTTGAGTGAGTTTGCATCTAACTTTGTCAGATATCGTCGATTAACATCCATTGAAGCCCATTGAGGTCGTTTGTCACTTTGTGTTGAGTGAAAATTTTCTAAGTCTTTCTTCCTAATTTGAAGTCGAAATTCAACATTTCTGATATATTTGAGTGAGTTTGCATCTAACTTTGTCAGATATCGTCGATTAACATCCATTGAAGCCCATTGAGGTCGATTGTCACTTTGTGTTGAGTGAAAATTTTCTAAGTCTATCTTCCTAATTTGAAGTCGAAATTCAACATTTCTGATATATTTGAGTGAGTTTGCATCTAACTTTGTCAGATATCGTCGATTAACATCCATTGAAGCCCATTGAGGTCGTTTGTCACTTTGTGTTTAGTGAAAATTTTCTAAGTCTATCTTCCTAATTTGAAGTCGAATTTCAACATTTCTGATATATTTGAGTGAGTTTGCATCTAACTTTGTCAGATATCGTCGATTAACATCCATTGAAGCCCATTGAGGTCGTTTGTCACTTTGTGTTGAGTGAAAATTTTCTAAGTCTTTCTTCCTAATTTCAAGTCGAAATTCAACATTTCTGATATATTTAAGTGAGTTTGCATCTAACTTTGTCAGATATCGTCGATTTACATCCATTGAAGCCCATTGAGGTCGATTGTCACTTTGTGTTGAGTGAAAATTTTCTAAGTTTATCTTCCTAATTTGAAGTCGAATTTCAACATTTCTGATATATTTGAGTGAGTTTGCATCTAACTTTGTCAGATATCGTCGATTTACATCCATTGAAGCCCATTGAGGTCGATTGTCACTTTGTGTTGAGTGAAAATTTTCTAAGTCTATCTTCCTAATTTGAAGTCGAATTTCAACATTTCTGATATATTTGAGTGAGTTTGCATCTAACTTTGTCAGATATCGTCGATTAACATCCATTGAAGCCCATTGAGGTCGATTGTCACTTTGTGTTGAGTGAAAATTTTCTAAGTCTATCATCCTAATTTGAAGTCGAATTTCAACATTTCTGATATATTTGAGTGAGTTTGCATCTAACTTTGTCAGATATCGTCGATTAACATCCATTGAAGCCCATTGAGGTCGTTTGTCACTTTGTGTTGAGTGAAAATTTTCTAAGTCTATCTTCCTAATTTGAAGTCGAATTTCAACATTTCTGATATATTTGAGTGAGTTTGCATCTAACTTTGTCAGATATCGTCGATTAACATCCATTGAAGCCCATTGAGGTCGTTTGTCACTTTGTGTTGAGTGAAAATTTTCTAAGTCTTTCTTCCTAATTTGAAGTCGAAATTCAACATTTCTGATATATTTGAGTGAGTTTGCATCTAACTTTGTCAGATATCGTCGATTAACATCCATTGAAGCCCATTGAGGTCGTTTGTCACTTTGTGTTGAGTGAAAATTTTCTAAGTCTTTCTTCCTAATTTGAAGTCGAAATTCAACATTTCTGATATATTTGAGTGAGTTTGCATCTAACTTTGTCAGATATCGTCGATTTACATCCATTGAAGCCCATTGAGGTCGATTGTCACTTTGTGTTGAGTGAAAATTTTCTAAGTCTATCATCCTAATTTGAAGTCGAATTTCAACATTTCTGATATATTTGAGTGAGTTTGCATCTAACTTTGTCAGATATCGTCGATTAACATCCATTGAAGCCCATTGAGGTCGTTTGTCACTTTGTGTTGAGTGAAAATTTTCTAAGTCTATCTTCCTAATTTGAAGTCGAATTTCAACATTTCTGATATATTTGAGTGAGTTTGCATCTAACTTTGTCAGATATCGTCGATTAACATCCATTGAAGCCCATTGAGGTCGTTTGTCACTTTGTGTTGAGTGAAAATTTTCTAAGTCTTTCTTCCTAATTTGAAGTCGAAATTCAACATTTCTGATATATTTGAGTGAGTTTGCATCTAACTTTGTCAGATATCGTCGATTAACATCCATTGAAGCCCATTGAGGTCGTTTGTCACTTTGTGTTGAGTGAAAATTTTCTAAGTCTTTCTTCCTAATTTGAAGTCGAAATTCAACATTTCTGATATATTTGAGTGAGTTTGCATCTAACTTTGTCAGATATCGTCGATTTACATCCATTGAAGCCCATTGAGGTCGATTGTCACTTTGTGTTGAGTGAAAATTTTCTAAGTCTTTCTTCCTAATTTGAAGTCGAATTTCAACATTTCTGATATATTTGAGTGAGTTTGCATCTAACTTTTCTCAGATATCGTCGATTTACATCCATTGAAGCCCATTGAGGTCGATTGTCACTTTGTGTTGAGTGAAAATTTTCTAAGTCTATCTTCCTAATTTGAAGTCGAATTTCAACATTTCTGATATATTTGAGTGAGTTTGCTTCTAACTTTGTCAGATATCGTCGATTTACATCCATTGAAGCCCATTGAGGTCGTTTGTCACTTTGTGTTGAGTGAAAATTTTCTTAGTCCATCTTCCTAATTTGGAGTCGAAATTCAACATTTCTGATATATTTAAGTGAGTTTGCATCTAACTTTGTCAGATATCGTCGATTTACATCCATTGAAGCCCATTGAGGTCGATTGTCACTTTGTGTTGAGTGAAAATTTTCTAAGTCTATCTTTCTAATTTGAAGTCGAATTTCAACATTTCTGATATATTTGAGTGAGTTTGCATCTAACTTTGTCAGATATCGTCGATTTACATCCATTGAAGCCCATTGAGGTCGATTGTCACTTTGTGTTGAGTGAAAATTTTCTAAGTCTATCTTCCTAATTTGAAGTCGAATTTTAACATTTCTGATATATATGAGTGAGTTTGCATCTAACTTTGTTAGATATCGTCGATTAACATCCATTGAAGCCCATTGAGGTCGATTATCACTTTGTGTTGAGTGAAAATTTTCTAAGTCTATCTTCCTAATTTGAAGTCGAATTTCAACATTTCTGATATATTTGAGTGAGTTTGCATCTAACTTTGTCAGATATCGTCGATTTACATCCATTGAAGCCCATTGAGGTCGATTGTCACTTTGTGTTGAGTGAAAATTTTCTAAGTCTATCTTCCTAATTTGAAGTCGAATTTCAACATTTCTGATATATTTGAGTGAGTTTGCATCTAACTTTGTCAGATATCGTCGATTTACATCCATTGAAGCCCATTGAGGTCGATTGTCACTTTGTGTTGAGTGAAAATTTTCTAAGTCTATCTTTCTAATTTGAAGTCGAATTTCAACATTTCTGATATATTTGAGTGAGTTTGCATCTAACTTTGTCAGATATCGTCGATTTACATCCATTGAAGCCCATTGAGGTCGATTGTCACTTTGTGTTGAGTGAAAATTTTCTAAGTCTATCTTCCTAATTTGAAGTCGAATTTCAACATTTCTGATATATTTGAGTGAGTTTGCATCTAACTTTGTCAGATATCGTCGATTTACATCCATTGAAGCCCATTGAGGTCGATTGTCACTTTGTGTTAAGTGAAAATTTTCTAAGTCTATCTTCCTAATTTGGAGTCGAATTTCAACATTTCTGATATATTTGAGTGAGTTTGCATCTAACTTTGTCAGATATCGTCGATTTACATCCATTGAAGCCCATTGAGGTCGATTGTCACTTTGTGTTGAGTGAAAATTTTCTAAGTCTATCTTCCTAATTTGAAGTCGAATTTCAACATTTCTGATATATTTGAGTGAGTTTGCATCTAACTTTGTCAGATATCGTCGATTAACATCCATTGAAGCCCATTGAGGTCGTTTGTCACTTTGTGTTGAGTGAAAATTTTCTAAGTCTTTCTTCCTAACTTGAAGTCGAAATTCAACATTTCTGATATATTTGAGTGAGTTTGCATCTAACTTTGTCAGATATCGTCGATTAACATCCATTGAAGCCCATTGAGGTCGTTTGTCACTTTGTGTTGAGTGAAAATTTTCTAAGTCTTTCTTCCTAATTTGAAGTCGAAATTCAACATTTCTGATATATTTGAGTGAGTTTGCATCTAACTTTGTCAGATATCGTCGATTTACATCCATTGAAGCCCATTGAGGTCGATTGTCACTTTGTGTTGAGTGAAAATTTTCTAAGTCTATCTTCCTAATTTGAAGTCGAATTTCAACATTTCTGATATATTTGAGTGAGTTTGCATCTAACTTTGTCAGATATCGTCGATTTACATCCATTGAAGCCCATTGAGGTCGATTGTCACTTTGTGTTGAGTGAAAATTTTCTAAGTCTATCTTCCTAATTTGAAGTCGAATTTCAACATTTCTGATATATTTGAGTGAGTTTGCATCTAACTTTGTCAGATATCGTCGATTAACATCCATTGAAGCCCATTGAGGTCGTTTGTCACTTTGTGTTGAGTGAAAATTTTCTAAGTCTTTCTTCCTAATTTCAAGTCGAAATTCAACATTTCTGATATATTTAAGTGAGTTTGCATCTAACTTTGTCAGATATCGTCGATTTACATCCATTGAAGCCCATTGAGGTCGATTATCACTTTGTGTTGAGTGAAAATTTTCTAAGTCTTTCTTCCTAATTTGAAGTCGAAATTCAACATTTCTGATATATTTGAGTGAGTTTGCATCTAACTTTGTCAGATATCGTCGATTAACATCCATTGAAGCCCATTGAGGTCGTTTGTCACTTTGTGTTGAGTGAAAATTTTCTAAGTCTTTCTTCCTAATTTGAAGTCGAAATTCAACATTTCTGATATATTTGAGTGAGTTTGCATCTAACTTTGTCAGATATCGTCGATTTACATCCATTGAAGCCCATTGAGGTCGATTGTCACTTTGTGTTGAGTGAAAATTTTCTAAGTCTTTCTTCCTAATTTGAAGTCGAATTTCAACATTTCTGATATATTTGAGTGAGTTTGCATCTAACTTTTCTCAGATATCGTCGATTTACATCCATTGAAGCCCATTGAGGTCGATTGTCACTTTGTGTTGAGTGAAAATTTTCTAAGTCTATCTTCCTAATTTGAAGTCGAATTTCAACATTTCTGATATATTTGAGTGAGTTTGCTTCTAACTTTGTCAGATATCGTCGATTTACATCCATTGAAGCCCATTGAGGTCGTTTGTCACTTTGTGTTGAGTGAAAATTTTCTTAGTCCATCTTCCTAATTTGGAGTCGAAATTCAACATTTCTGATATATTTAAGTGAGTTTGCATCTAACTTTGTCAGATATCGTCGATTTACATCCATTGAAGCCCATTGAGGTCGATTGTCACTTTGTGTTCAGTGAAAATTTTCTAAGTCTATCTTCCTAATTTGAAGTCGAATTTCAACATTTCTGATATATTTGAGTGAGTTTGCATCTAACTTTGTCAGATATCGTCGATTAACATCCATTGAAGCCCATTGAGGTCGATTGTCACTTTGTGTTGAGTGAAAATTTTCTAAGTCTATCTTCCTAATTTGAAGTCGAATTTTAACATTTCTGATATATATGAGTGAGTTTGCATCTAACTTTGTTAGATATCGTCGATTAACATCCATTGAAGCCCATTGAGGTCGATTATCACTTTGTGTTGAGTGAAAATTTTCTAAGTCTATCTTCCTAATTTGAAGTCGAATTTCAACATTTCTGATATATTTGAGTGAGTTTGCATCTAACTTTGTCAGATATCGTCGATTTACATCCATTGAAGCCCATTGAGGTCGATTGTCACTTTGTGTTGAGTGAAAATTTTCTAAGTCTATCTTCCTAATTTGAAGTCGAATTTCAACATTTCTGATATATTTGAGTGAGTTTGCATCTAACTTTGTCAGATATCGTCGATTTACATCCATTGAAGCCCATTGAGGTCGATTGTCACTTTGTGTTGAGTGAAAATTTTCTAAGTCTATCTTTCTAATTTGAAGTCGAATTTCAACATTTCTGATATATTTGAGTGAGTTTGCATCTAACTTTGTCAGATATCGTCGATTTACATCCATTGAAGCCCATTGAGGTCGATTGTCACTTTGTGTTGAGTGAAAATTTTCTAAGTCTATCTTCCTAATTTGAAGTCGAATTTTAACATTTCTGATATATATGAGTGAGTTTGCATCTAACTTTGTTAGATATCGTCGATTAACATCCATTGAAGCCCATTGAGGTCGATTATCACTTTGTGTTGAGTGAAAATTTTCTAAGTCTATCTTCCTAATTTGAAGTCGAATTTCAACATTTCTGATATATTTGAGTGAGTTTGCATCTAACTTTGTCAGATATCGTCGATTTACATCCATTGAAGCCCATTGAGGTCGATTGTCACTTTGTGTTGAGTGAAAATTTTCTAAGTCTATCTTCCTAATTTGAAGTCGAATTTCAACATTTCTGATATATTTGAGTGAGTTTGCATCTAACTTTGTCAGATATCGTCGATTTACATCCATTGAAGCCCATTGAGGTCGATTGTCACTTTGTGTTGAGTGAAAATTTTCTAAGTCTATCTTTCTAATTTGAAGTCGAATTTCAACATTTCTGATATATTTGAGTGAGTTTGCATCTAACTTTGTCAGATATCGTCGATTTACATCCATTGAAGCCCATTGAGGTCGATTGTCACTTTGTGTTGAGTGAAAATTTTCTAAGTCTATCTTCCTAATTTGAAGTCGAATTTCAACATTTCTGATATATTTGAGTGAGTTTGCATCTAACTTTGTCAGATATCGTCGATTTACATCCATTGAAGCCCATTGAGGTCGATTGTCACTTTGTGTTGAGTGAAAATTTTCTAAGTCTATCTTCCTAATTTGAAGTCGAATTTCAACATTTCTGATATATTTGAGTGAGTTTGCATCTAACTTTGTCAGATATCGTCGATTAACATCCATTGAAGCCTATTGAGGTCGTTTGTCACTTTGTGTTGAGTGAAAATTTTCTAAGTCTTTCTTCCTAATTTGAAGTCGAAATTCAACATTTCTGATATATTTGAGTGAGTTTGCATCTAACTTTGTCAGATATCGTCGATTTACATCCATTGAAGCCCATTGAGGTCGATTGTCACTTTGTGTTAAGTGAAAATTTTCTAAGTCTATCTTCCTAATTTGGAGTCGAATTTCAACATTTCTGATATATTTGAGTGAGTTTGCATCTAACTTTGTCAGATATCGTCGATTTACATCCATTGAAGCCCATTGAGGTCGATTGTCACTTTGTGTTGAGTGAAAATTTTCTAAGTCTATCTTCCTAATTTGAAGTCGAATTTCAACATTTCTGATATATTTGAGTGAGTTTGCATCTAACTTTGTCAGATATCGTCGATTAACATCCATTGAAGCCCATTGAGGTCGTTTGTCACTTTGTGTTGAGTGAAAATTTTCTAAGTCTTTCTTCCTAACTTGAAGTCGAAATTCAACATTTCTGATATATTTGAGTGAGTTTGCATCTAACTTTGTCAGATATCGTCGATTAACATCCATTGAAGCCCATTGAGGTCGTTTGTCACTTTGTGTTGAGTGAAAATTTTCTAAGTCTTTCTTCCTAATTTGAAGTCGAAATTCAACATTTCTGATATATTTGAGTGAGTTTGCATCTAACTTTGTCAGATATCGTCGATTTACATCCATTGAAGCCCATTGAGGTCGATTGTCACTTTGTGTTGAGTGAAAATTTTCTAAGTCTATCTTCCTAATTTGAAGTCGAATTTCAACATTTCTGATATATTTGAGTGAGTTTGCATCTAACTTTGTCAGATATCGTCGATTTACATCCATTGAAGCCCATTGAGGTCGATTGTCACTTTGTGTTGAGTGAAAATTTTCTAAGTCTATCTTCCTAATTTGAAGTCGAATTTCAACATTTCTGATATATTTGAGTGAGTTTGCATCTAACTTTGTCAGATATCGTCGATTAACATCCATTGAAGCCCATTGAGGTCGTTTGTCACTTTGTGTTGAGTGAAAATTTTCTAAGTCTTTCTTCCTAATTTCAAGTCGAAATTCAACATTTCTGATATATTTAAGTGAGTTTGCATCTAACTTTGTCAGATATCGTCGATTTACATCCATTGAAGCCCATTGAGGTCGATTGTCACTTTGTGTTCAGTGAAAATTTTCTAAGTCTATCTTCCTAATTTGAAGTCGAATTTCAACATTTCTGATATATTTGAGTGAGTTTGCATCTAACTTTGTCAGATATCGTCGATTAACATCCATTGAAGCCCATTGAGGTCGATTGTCACTTTGTGTTGAGTGAAAATTTTCTAAGTCTATCTTCCTAATTTGAAGTCGAATTTCAACATTTCTGATATATATGAGTGAGTTTGCATCTAACTTTGTTAGATATCGTCGATTAACATCCATTGAAGCCCATTGAGGTCGATTATCACTTTGTGTTGAGTGAAAATTTTCTAAGTCTATCTTCCTAATTTGAAGTCGAATTTCAACATTTCTGATATATTTGAGTGAGTTTGCATCTAACTTTGTCAGATATCGTCGATTTACATCCATTGAAGCCCATTGAGGTCGATTGTCACTTTGTGTTGAGTGAAAATTTTCTAAGTCTATCTTCCTAATTTGAAGTCGAATTTCAACATTTCTGATATATTTGAGTGAGTTTGCATCTAACTTTGTCAGATATCGTCGATTTACATCCATTGAAGCCCATTGAGGTCGATTGTCACTTTGTGTTGAGTGAAAATTTTCTAAGTCTATCTTCCTAATTTGAAGTCGAATTTCAACATTTCTGATATATTTGAGTGAGTTTGCATCTAACTTTGTCAGATATCGTCGATTTACATCCATTGAAGCCCATTGAGGTCGATTGTCACTTTGTCTTGAGTGAAAATTTTCTAAGTCTATCTTCCTAATTTGAAGTCGAATTTCAACATTTCTGATATATTTGAGTGAGTTTGCATCTAACTTTGTCAGATATCGTCGATTTACATCCATTGAAGCCCATTGAGGTCGATTGTCACTTTGTGTTGAGTGAAAATTTTCTAAGTCTATCTTCCTAATTTGAAGTCGAATTTCAACATTTCTGATATATTTGAGTGAGTTTGCATCTAACTTTGTCAGATATCGTCGATTAACATCCATTGAAGCCTATTGAGGTCGTTTGTCACTTTGTGTTGAGTGAAAATTTTCTAAGTCTTTCTTCCTAATTTGAAGTCGAAATTCAACATTTCTGATATATTTGAGTGAGTTTGCATCTAACTTTGTCAGATATCGTCGATTTACATCCATTGAAGCCCATTGAGGTCGATTGTCACTTTGTGTTGAGTGAAAATTTTCTAAGTCTATCTTCCTAATTTGAAGTCGAAATTCAACATTTCTGATATATTTGAGTGAGTTTGCATCTAACTTTGTCAGATATCGTCGATTAACATCCATTGAAGCCCATTGAGGTCGATTGTCACTTTGTGTTGAGTGAAAATTTTCTAAGTCTATCTTCCTAATTTGAAGTCGAATTTCAACATTTCTGATATATATGAGTGAGTTTGCATCTAACTTTGTTAGATATCGTCGATTAACATCCATTGAAGCCCATTGAGGTCGATTATCACTTTGTGTTGAGTGAAAATTTTCTAAGTCTATCTTCCTAATTTGAAGTCGAATTTCAACATTTCTGATATATTTGAGTGAGTTTGCATCTAACTTTGTCAGATATCGTCGATTTACATCCATTGAAGCCCATTGAGGTCGATTGTCACTTTGTGTTGAGTGAAAATTTTCTAAGTCTATCTTCCTAATTTGAAGTCGAATTTCAACATTTCTGATATATTTGAGTGAGTTTGCATCTAACTTTGTCAGATATCGTCGATTAACATCCATTGAAGCCTATTGAGGTCGTTTGTCACTTTGTGTTGAGTGAAAATTTTCTAAGTCTTTCTTCCTAATTTGAAGTCGAAATTCAACATTTCTGATATATTTGAGTGAGTTTGCATCTAACTTTGTCAGATATCGTCGATTTACATCCATTGAAGCCCATTGAGGTCGATTGTCACTTTGTGTTGAGTGAAAATTTTCTAAGTCTATCTTCCTAATTTGAAGTCGAAATTCAACATTTCTGATATATTTGAGTGAGTTTGCATCTAACTTTGTCAGATATCGTCGATTAACATCCATTGAAGCCCATTGAGGTCGATTGTCACTTTGTGTTGAGTGAAAATTTTCTAAGTCTATCTTCCTAATTTGAAGTCGAATTTCAACATTTCTGATATATATGAGTGAGTTTGCATCTAACTTTGTTAGATATCGTCGATTAACATCCATTGAAGCCCATTGAGGTCGATTATCACTTTGTGTTGAGTGAAAATTTTCTAAGTCTATCTTCCTAATTTGAAGTCGAATTTCAACATTTCTGATATATTTGAGTGAGTTTGCATCTAACTTTGTCAGATATCGTCGATTTACATCCATTGAAGCCCATTGAGGTCGATTGTCACTTTGTGTTGAGTGAAAATTTTCTAAGTCTATCTTCCTAATTTGAAGTCGAATTTCAACATTTCTGATATATTTGAGTGAGTTTGCATCTAACTTTGTCAGATATCGTCGATTAACATCCATTGAAGCCCATTGAGGTCGATTGTCACTTTGTGTTGAGTGAAAATTTTCTAAGTCTATCTTCCTAATTTGAAGTCGAAATTCAACATTTCTGATATATTTGAGTGAGTTTGCATCTAACTTTGTCAGATATCGTCGATTAACATCCATTGAAGCCCATTGAGGTCGATTGTCACTTTGTGTTAAGTGAAAATTTTCTAAGTCTATCTTCCTAATTTGGAGTCGAATTTCAACATTTCTGATATATTTGAGTGAGTTTGCATCTAACTTTGTCAGATATCGTCGATTTACATCCATTGAAGCCCATTGAGGTCGATTGTCACTTTGTGTTGAGTGAAAATTTTCTAAGTCTATCTTCCTAATTTGAAGTCGAAATTCAACATTTCTGATATATTTGAGTGAGTTTGCATCTAACTTTGTCAGATATCGTCGATTAACATCCATTGAAGCCCATTGAGGTCGATTGTCACTTTGTGTTGAGTGAAAATTTTCTAAGTCTATCTTCCTAATTTGAAGTCGAATTTCAACATTTCTGATATATATGAGTGAGTTTGCATCTAACTTTGTTAGATATCGTCGATTAACATCCATTGAAGCCCATTGAGGTCGATTATCACTTTGTGTTGAGTGAAAATTTTCTAAGTCTATCTTCCTAATTTGAAGTCGAATTTCAACATTTCTGATATATTTGAGTGAGTTTGCATCTAACTTTGTCAGATATCGTCGATTTACATCCATTGAAGCCCATTGAGGTCGATTGTCACTTTGTGTTGAGTGAAAATTTTCTAAGTCTATCTTCCTAATTTGAAGTCGAATTTCAACATTTCTGATATATTTGAGTGAGTTTGCATCTAACTTTGTCAGATATCGTCGATTTACATCCATTGAAGCCCATTGAGGTCGATTGTCACTTTGTGTTGAGTGAAAATTTTCTAAGTCTATCTTCCTAATTTGAAGTCGAATTTCAACATTTCTGATATATTTGAGTGAGTTTGCATCTAACTTTGTCAGATATCGTCGATTAACATCCATTGAAGCCTATTGAGGTCGTTTGTCACTTTGTGTTGAGTGAAAATTTTCTAAGTCTTTCTTCCTAATTTGAAGTCGAAATTCAACATTTCTGATATATTTGAGTGAGTTTGCATCTAACTTTGTCAGATATCGTCGATTTACATCCATTGAAGCCCATTGAGGTCGATTGTCACTTTGTGTTAAGTGAAAATTTTCTAAGTCTATCTTCCTAATTTGGAGTCGAATTTCAACATTTCTGATATATTTGAGTGAGTTTGCATCTAACTTTGTCAGATATCGTCGATTTACATCCATTGAAGCCCATTGAGGTCGATTGTCACTTTGTGTTGAGTGAAAATTTTCTAAGTCTATCTTCCTAATTTGAAGTCGAATTTCAACATTTCTGATATATTTGAGTGAGTTTGCATCTAACTTTGTCAGATATCGTCGATTAACATCCATTGAAGCCTATTGAGGTCGTTTGTCACTTTGTGTTGAGTGAAAATTTTCTAAGTCTTTCTTCCTAATTTGAAGTCGAAATTCAACATTTCTGATATATTTGAGTGAGTTTGCATCTAACTTTGTCAGATATCGTCGATTTACATCCATTGAAGCCCATTGAGGTCGATTGTCACTTTGTGTTGAGTGAAAATTTTCTAAGTCTATCTTCCTAATTTGAAGTCGAATTTCAACATTTCTGATATATTTGAGTGAGTTTGCATCTAACTTTGTCAGATATCGTCGATTTACATCCATTGAAGCCCATTGAGGTCGATTGTCACTTTGTGTTGAGTGAAAATTTTCTAAGTCTTTCTTCCTAATTTGAAGTCGAAATTCAACATTTCTGATATATTTGAGTGAGTTTGCATCTAACTTTGTCAGATATCGTCGATTAACATCCATTGAAGCCCATTGAGGTCGTTTGTCACTTTGTGTTGAGTGAAAATTTTCTAAGTCTATCTTCCTAATTTGAAGTCGAATTTCAACATTTCTGATATATTTGAGTGAGTTTGCATCTAACTTTGTCAGATATCGTCGATTAACATCCATTGAAGCCCATTGAGGTCGTTTGTCACTTTGTGTTGAGTGAAAATTTTCTAAGTCTTTCTTCCTAATTTGAAGTCGAAATTCAACATTTCTGATATATTTGAGTGAGTTTGCATCTAACTTTGTCAGATATCGTCGATTAACATCCATTGAAGCCCATTGAGGTCGTTTGTCACTTTGTGTTGAGTGAAAATTTTCTAAGTCTTTCTTCCTAATTTGAAGTCGAAATTCAACATTTCTGATATATTTGAGTGAGTTTGCATCTAACTTTGTCAGATATCGTCGATTTACATCCATTGAAGCCCATTGAGGTCGATTGTCACTTTGTGTTGAGTGAAAATTTTCTAAGTCTTTCTTCCTAATTTGAAGTCGAATTTCAACATTTCTGATATATTTGAGTGAGTTTGCATCTAACTTTTCTCAGATATCGTCGATTTACATCCATTGAAGCCCATTGAGGTCGATTGTCACTTTGTGTTGAGTGAAAATTTTCTAAGTCTATCTTCCTAATTTGAAGTCGAATTTCAACATTTCTGATATATTTGAGTGAGTTTGCTTCTAACTTTGTCAGATATCGTCGATTTACATCCATTGAAGCCCATTGAGGTCGTTTGTCACTTTGTGTTGAGTGAAAATTTTCTTAGTCCATCTTCCTAATTTGGAGTCGAAATTCAACATTTCTGATATATTTAAGTGAGTTTGCATCTAACTTTGTCAGATATCGTCGATTTACATCCATTGAAGCCCATTGAGGTCGATTGTCACTTTGTGTTCAGTGAAAATTTTCTAAGTCTATCTTCCTAATTTGAAGTCGAATTTCAACATTTCTGATATATTTGAGTGAGTTTGCATCTAACTTTGTCAGATATCGTCGATTAACATCCATTGAAGCCCATTGAGGTCGATTGTCACTTTGTGTTGAGTGAAAATTTTCTAAGTCTATCTTCCTAATTTGAAGTCGAATTTTAACATTTCTGATATATATGAGTGAGTTTGCATCTAACTTTGTTAGATATCGTCGATTAACATCCATTGAAGCCCATTGAGGTCGATTATCACTTTGTGTTGAGTGAAAATTTTCTAAGTCTATCTTCCTAATTTGAAGTCGAATTTCAACATTTCTGATATATTTGAGTGAGTTTGCATCTAACTTTGTCAGATATCGTCGATTTACATCCATTGAAGCCCATTGAGGTCGATTGTCACTTTGTGTTGAGTGAAAATTTTCTAAGTCTATCTTCCTAATTTGAAGTCGAATTTCAACATTTCTGATATATTTGAGTGAGTTTGCATCTAACTTTGTCAGATATCGTCGATTTACATCCATTGAAGCCCATTGAGGTCGATTGTCACTTTGTGTTGAGTGAAAATTTTCTAAGTCTATCTTTCTAATTTGAAGTCGAATTTCAACATTTCTGATATATTTGAGTGAGTTTGCATCTAACTTTGTCAGATATCGTCGATTTACATCCATTGAAGCCCATTGAGGTCGATTGTCACTTTGTGTTGAGTGAAAATTTTCTAAGTCTATCTTCCTAATATGAAGTCGAATTTCAACATTTCTGATATATTTGAGTGAGTTTGCATCTAACTTTGTCAGATATCGTCGATTTACATCCATTGAAGCCCATTGAGGTCGATTGTCACTTTGTGTTGAGTGAAAATTTTCTAAGTCTATCTTCCTAATTTGAAGTCGAATTTCAACATTTCTGATATATTTGAGTGAGTTTGCATCTAACTTTGTCAGATATCGTCGATTAACATCCATTGAAGCCTATTGAGGTCGTTTGTCACTTTGTGTTGAGTGAAAATTTTCTAAGTCTTTCTTCCTAATTTGAAGTCGAAATTCAACATTTCTGATATATTTGAGTGAGTTTGCATCTAACTTTGTCAGATATCGTCGATTTACATCCATTGAAGCCCATTGAGGTCGATTGTCACTTTGTGTTAAGTGAAAATTTTCTAAGTCTATCTTCCTAATTTGGAGTCGAATTTCAACATTTCTGATATATTTGAGTGAGTTTGCATCTAACTTTGTCAGATATCGTCGATTTACATCCATTGAAGCCCATTGAGGTCGATTGTCACTTTGTGTTGAGTGAAAATTTTCTAAGTCTATCTTCCTAATTTGAAGTCGAAATTCAACATTTCTGATATATTTGAGTGAGTTTGCATCTAACTTTGTCAGATATCGTCGATTAACATCCATTGAAGCCCATTGAGGTCGTTTGTCACTTTGTGTTGAGTGAAAATTTTCTAAGTCTTTCTTCCTAACTTGAAGTCGAAATTCAACATTTCTGATATATTTGAGTGAGTTTGCATCTAACTTTGTCAGATATCGTCGATTAACATCCATTGAAGCCCATTGAGGTCGTTTGTCACTTTGTGTTGAGTGAAAATTTTCTAAGTCTTTCTTCCTAATTTGAAGTCGAAATTCAACATTTCTGATATATTTGAGTGAGTTTGCATCTAACTTTGTCAGATATCGTCGATTTACATCCATTGAAGCCCATTGAGGTCGATTGTCACTTTGTGTTGAGTGAAAATTTTCTAAGTCTATCTTCCTAATTTGAAGTCGAATTTCAACATTTCTGATATATTTGAGTGAGTTTGCATCTAACTTTGTCAGATATCGTCGATTTACATCCATTGAAGCCCATTGAGGTCGATTGTCACTTTGTGTTCAGTGAAAATTTTCTAAGTCTATCTTCCTAATTTGAAGTCGAATTTCAACATTTCTGATATATTTGAGTGAGTTTGCATCTAACTTTGTCAGATATCGTCGATTAACATCCATTGAAGCCCATTGAGGTCGATTGTCACTTTGTGTTGAGTGAAAATTTTCTAAGTCTATCTTCCTAATTTGAAGTCGAATTTTAACATTTCTGATATATATGAGTGAGTTTGCATCTAACTTTGTTAGATATCGTCGATTAACATCCATTGAAGCCCATTGAGGTCGATTATCACTTTGTGTTGAGTGAAAATTTTCTAAGTCTATCTTCCTAATTTGAAGTCGAATTTCAACATTTCTGATATATTTGAGTGAGTTTGCATCTAACTTTGTCAGATATCGTCGATTTACATCCATTGAAGCCCATTGAGGTCGATTGTCACTTTGTGTTGAGTGAAAATTTTCTAAGTCTATCTTCCTAATTTGAAGTCGAATTTCAACATTTCTGATATATTTGAGTGAGTTTGCATCTAACTTTGTCAGATATCGTCGATTTACATCCATTGAAGCCCATTGAGGTCGATTGTCACTTTGTGTTGAGTGAAAATTTTCTAAGTCTATCTTTCTAATTTGAAGTCGAATTTCAACATTTCTGATATATTTGAGTGAGTTTGCATCTAACTTTGTCAGATATCGTCGATTTACATCCATTGAAGCCCATTGAGGTCGATTGTCACTTTGTGTTGAGTGAAAATTTTCTAAGTCTATCTTCCTAATATGAAGTCGAATTTCAACATTTCTGATATATTTGAGTGAGTTTGCATCTAACTTTGTCAGATATCGTCGATTTACATCCATTGAAGCCCATTGAGGTCGATTGTCACTTTGTGTTGAGTGAAAATTTTCTAAGTCTATCTTCCTAATTTGAAGTCGAATTTCAACATTTCTGATATATTTGAGTGAGTTTGCATCTAACTTTGTCAGATATCGTCGATTAACATCCATTGAAGCCTATTGAGGTCGTTTGTCACTTTGTGTTGAGTGAAAATTTTCTAAGTCTTTCTTCCTAATTTGAAGTCGAAATTCAACATTTCTGATATATTTGAGTGAGTTTGCATCTAACTTTGTCAGATATCGTCGATTTACATCCATTGAAGCCCATTGAGGTCGATTGTCACTTTGTGTTAAGTGAAAATTTTCTAAGTCTATCTTCCTAATTTGGAGTCGAATTTCAACATTTCTGATATATTTGAGTGAGTTTGCATCTAACTTTGTCAGATATCGTCGATTTACATCCATTGAAGCCCATTGAGGTCGATTGTCACTTTGTGTTGAGTGAAAATTTTCTAAGTCTATCTTCCTAATTTGAAGTCGAAATTCAACATTTCTGATATATTTGAGTGAGTTTGCATCTAACTTTGTCAGATATCGTCGATTAACATCCATTGAAGCCCATTGAGGTCGTTTGTCACTTTGTGTTGAGTGAAAATTTTCTAAGTCTTTCTTCCTAACTTAAAGTCGAAATTCAACATTTCTGATATATTTGAGTGAGTTTGCATCTAACTTTGTCAGATATCGTCGATTAACATCCATTGAAGCCCATTGAGGTCGTTTGTCACTTTGTGTTGAGTGAAAATTTTCTAAGTCTTTCTTCCTAATTTGAAGTCGAAATTCAACATTTCTGATATATTTGAGTGAGTTTGCATCTAACTTTGTCAGATATCGTCGATTTACATCCATTGAAGCCTATTGAGGTCGATTGTCACTTTGTGTTGAGTGAAAATTTTCTAAGTCTATCTTCCTAATTTGAAGTCGAATTTCAACATTTCTGATATATTTGAGTGAGTTTGCATCTAACTTTGTCAGATATCGTCGATTTACATCCATTGAAGCCCATTGAGGTCGATTGTCACTTTGTGTTGAGTGAAAATTTTCTAAGTCTATCTTCCTAATTTGAAGTCGAATTTCAACATTTCTGATATATTTGAGTGAGTTTGCATCTAACTTTGTCAGATATCGTCGATTAACATCCATTGAAGCCTATTGAGGTCGTTTGTCACTTTGTGTTGAGTGAAAATTTTCTAAGTCTTTCTTCCTAATTTGAAGTCGAAATTCAACATTTCTGATATATTTGAGTGAGTTTGCATCTAACTTTGTCAGATATCGTCGATTTACATCCATTGAAGCCCATTGAGGTCGATTGTCACTTTGTGTTAAGTGAAAATTTTCTAAGTCTATCTTCCTAATTTGGAGTCGAATTTCAACATTTCTGATATATTTGAGTGAGTTTGCATCTAACTTTGTCAGATATCGTCGATTTACATCCATTGAAGCCCATTGAGGTCGATTGTCACTTTGTGTTGAGTGAAAATTTTCTAAGTCTATCTTCCTAATTTGAAGTCGAAATTCAACATTTCTGATATATTTGAGTGAGTTTGCATCTAACTTTGTCAGATATCGTCGATTAACATCCATTGAAGCCCATTGAGGTCGTTTGTCACTTTGTGTTGAGTGAAAATTTTCTAAGTCTTTCTTCCTAACTTGAAGTCGAAATTCAACATTTCTGATATATTTGAGTGAGTTTGCATCTAACTTTGTCAGATATCGTCGATTAACATCCATTGAAGCCCATTGAGGTCGTTTGTCACTTTGTGTTGAGTGAAAATTTTCTAAGTCTTTCTTCCTAATTTGAAGTCGAAATTCAACATTTCTGATATATTTGAGTGAGTTTGCATCTAACTTTGTCAGATATCGTCGATTTACATCCATTGAAGCCCATTGAGGTCGATTGTCACTTTGTGTTGAGTGAAAATTTTCTAAGTCTATCTTCCTAATTTGAAGTCGAATTTCAACATTTCTGATATATTTGAGTGAGTTTGCATCTAACTTTGTCAGATATCGTCGATTTACATCCATTGAAGCCCATTGAGGTCGATTGTCACTTTGTGTTGAGTGAAAATTTTCTAAGTCTATCTTCCTAATTTGAAGTCGAATTTCAACATTTCTGATATATTTGAGTGAGTTTGCATCTAACTTTGTCAGATATCGTCGATTAACATCCATTGAAGCCCATTGAGGTCGTTTGTCACTTTGTGTTGAGTGAAAATTTTCTAAGTCTATCTTCCTAATTTGGAGTCGAATTTCAACATTTCTGATATATTTGAGTGAGTTTGCATCTAACTTTGTCAGATATCGTCGATTTACATCCATTGAAGCCCATTGAGGTCGATTGTCACTTTGTGTTGAGTGAAAATTTTCTAAGTCTATCTTCCTAATTTGAAGTCGAATTTCAACATTTCTGATATATTTGAGTGAGTTTGCATCTAACTTTGTCAGATATCGTCGATTTACATCCATTGAAGCCCATTGAGGTCGATTGTCACTTTGTGTTGAGTGAAAATTTTCTAAGTCTATCTTCCTAATTTGAAGTCGAATTTCAACATTTCTGATATATTTGAGTGAGTTTGCATCTAACTTTGTCAGATATCGTCGATTAACATCCATTGAAGCCTATTGAGGTCGTTTGTCACTTTGTGTTGAGTGAAAATTTTCTAAGTCTTTCTTCCTAATTTGAAGTCGAAATTCAACATTTCTGATATATTTGAGTGAGTTTGCATCTAACTTTGTCAGATATCGTCGATTTACATCCATTGAAGCCCATTGAGGTCGATTGTCACTTTGTGTTAAGTGAAAATTTTCTAAGTCTATCTTCCTAATTTGGAGTCGAATTTCAACATTTCTGATATATTTGAGTGAGTTTGCATCTAACTTTGTCAGATATCGTCGATTTACATCCATTGAAGCCCATTGAGGTCGATTGTCACTTTGTGTTGAGTGAAAATTTTCTAAGTCTATCTTCCTAATTTGAAGTCGAAATTCAACATTTCTGATATATTTGAGTGAGTTTGCATCTAACTTTGTCAGATATCGTCGATTAACATCCATTGAAGCCCATTGAGGTCGTTTGTCACTTTGTGTTGAGTGAAAATTTTCTAAGTCTTTCTTCCTAACTTGAAGTCGAAATTCAACATTTCTGATATATTTGAGTGAGTTTGCATCTAACTTTGTCAGATATCGTCGATTAACATCCATTGAAGCCCATTGAGGTCGTTTGTCACTTTGTGTTGAGTGAAAATTTTCTAAGTCTTTCTTCCTAATTTGAAGTCGAAATTCAACATTTCTGATATATTTGAGTGAGTTTGCATCTAACTTTGTCAGATATCGTCGATTTACATCCATTGAAGCCCATTGAGGTCGATTGTCACTTTGTGTTGAGTGAAAATTTTCTAAGTCTATCTTCCTAATTTGAAGTCGAATTTCAACATTTCTGATATATTTGAGTGAGTTTGCATCTAACTTTGTCAGATATCGTCGATTTACATCCATTGAAGCCCATTGAGGTCGATTGTCACTTTGTGTTGAGTGAAAATTTTCTAAGTCTATCTTCCTAATTTGAAGTCGAATTTCAACATTTCTGATATATTTGAGTGAGTTTGCATCTAACTTTGTCAGATATCGTCGATTAACATCCATTGAAGCCTATTGAGGTCGTTTGTCACTTTGTGTTGAGTGAAAATTTTCTAAGTCTTTCTTCCTAATTTGAAGTCGAAATTCAACATTTCTGATATATTTGAGTGAGTTTGCATCTAACTTTGTCAGATATCGTCGATTTACATCCATTGAAGCCCATTGAGGTCGATTGTCACTTTGTGTTAAGTGAAAATTTTCTAAGTCTATCTTCCTAATTTGGAGTCGAATTTCAACATTTCTGATATATTTGAGTGAGTTTGCATCTAACTTTGTCAGATATCGTCGATTTACATCCATTGAAGCCCATTGAGGTCGATTGTCACTTTGTGTTGAGTGAAAATTTTCTAAGTCTATCTTCCTAATTTGAAGTCGAAATTCAACATTTCTGATATATTTGAGTGAGTTTGCATCTAACTTTGTCAGATATCGTCGATTAACATCCATTGAAGCCCATTGAGGTCGTTTGTCACTTTGTGTTGAGTGAAAATTTTCTAAGTCTTTCTTC
Organism: Diorhabda carinulata; assembly: GCF_026250575.1. Classification (NCBI taxonomy): domain Eukaryota; kingdom Metazoa; phylum Arthropoda; class Insecta; order Coleoptera; family Chrysomelidae; genus Diorhabda; species Diorhabda carinulata. Next base: position 10,418,070 of record NC_079466.1, read on the forward strand.
CTAACTTGAAGTCGAAATTCAACATTTCTGATATATTTGAGTGAGTTTGCATCTAACTTTGTCAGATATCGTCGATTAACATCCATTGAAGCCCATTGAGGTCGTTTGTCACTTTGTGTTGAGTGAAAATTTTCTAAGTCTTTCTTCCTAATTTGAAGTCGAAATTCAACATTTCTGATATATTTGAGTGAGTTTGCATCTAACTTTGTCAGATATCGTCGATTTACATCCATTGAAGCCCATTGAGGTCGATTGTCACTTTGTGTTGAGTGAAAATTTTCTAAGTCTATCTTCCTAATTTGAAGTCGAATTTCAACATTTCTGATATATTTGAGTGAGTTTGCATCTAACTTTGTCAGATATCGTCGATTTACATCCATTGAAGCCCATTGAGGTCGATTGTCACTTTGTGTTGAGTGAAAATTTTCTAAGTCTATCTTCCTAATTTGAAGTCGAATTTCAACATTTCTGATATATTTGAGTGAGTTTGCATCTAACTTTGTCAGATATCGTCGATTAACATCCATTGAAGCCCATTGAGGTCGTTTGTCACTTTGTGTTGAGTGAAAATTTTCTAAGTCTATCTTCCTAATTTGGAGTCGAATTTCAACATTTCTGATATATTTGAGTGAGTTTGCATCTAACTTTGTCAGATATCGTCGATTTACATCCATTGAAGCCCATTGAGGTCGATTGTCACTTTGTGTTGAGTGAAAATTTTCTAAGTCTATCTTCCTAATTTGAAGTCGAATTTCAACATTTCTGATATATTTGAGTGAGTTTGCATCTAACTTTGTCAGATATCGTCGATTTACATCCATTGAAGCCCATTGAGGTCGATTGTCACTTTGTGTTGAGTGAAAATTTTCTAAGTCTATCTTCCTAATTTGAAGTCGAATTTCAACATTTCTGATATATTTGAGTGAGTTTGCATCTAACTTTGTCAGATATCGTCGATTAACATCCATTGAAGCCCATTGAGGTCGTTTGTCACTTTGTGTTGAGTGAAAATTTTCTAAGTCTTTCTTCCTAATTTGAAGTCGAAATTCAACATTTCTGATATATTTGAGTGAGTTTGCATCTAACTTTGTCAGATATCGTCGATTTACATCCATTGAAGCCCATTGAGGTCGATTGTCACTTTGTGTTGAGTGAAAATTTTCTAAGTCTATCTTCCTAATTTGAAGTCGAATTTCAACATTTCTGATATATTTGAGTGAGTTTGCATCTAACTTTGTCAGATATCGTCGATTAACATCCATTGAAGCCAATTGAGGTCGTTTGTCACTTTGTGTTGAGTGAAAATTTTCTAAGTCTTTCTTCCTAATTTCAAGTCGAAATTCAACATTTCTGATATATTTAAGTGAGTTTGCATCTAACTTTGTCAGATATCGTCGATTTACATCCATTGAAGCCCATTGAGGTCGATTGTCACTTTGTGTTGAGTGAAAATTTTCTAAGTCTATCTTCCTAATTTGAAGTCGAATTTCAACATTTCTGATATATTTGAGTGAGTTTGCATCTAACTTTGTCAGATATCGTCGATTAACATCCATTGAAGCCCATTGAGGTCGTTTGTCACTTTGTGTTGAGTGAAAATTTTCTAAGTCTTTCTTCCTAATTTCAAGTCGAAATTCAACATTTCTGATATATTTAAGTGAGTTTGCATCTAACTTTGTCAGATATCGTCGATTTACATCCATTGAAGCCCATTGAGGTCGATTGTCACTTTGTGTTCAGTGAAAATTTTCTAAGTCTATCTTCCTAATTTGAAGTCGAATTTCAACATTTCTGATATATTTGAGTGAGTTTGCATCTAACTTTGTCAGATATCGTCGATTAACATCCATTGAAGCCCATTGAGGTCGATTGTCACTTTGTGTTGAGTGAAAATTTTCTAAGTCTATCTTCCTAATTTGAAGTCGAATTTCAACATTTCTGATATATATGAGTGAGTTTGCATCTAACTTTGTTAGATATCGTCGATTAACATCCATTGAAGCCCATTGAGGTCGATTATCACTTTGTGTTGAGTGAAAATTTTCTAAGTCTATCTTCCTAATTTGAAGTCGAATTTCAACATTTCTGATATATTTGAGTGAGTTTGCATCTAACTTTGTCAGATATCGTCGATTTACATCCATTGAAGCCCATTGAGGTCGATTGTCACTTTGTGTTGAGTGAAAATTTTCTAAGTCTATCTTCCTAATTTGAAGTCGAATTTCAACATTTCTGATATATTTGAGTGAGTTTGCATCTAACTTTGTCAGATATCGTCGATTTACATCCATTGAAGCCCATTGAGGTCGATTGTCACTTTGTGTTGAGTGAAAATTTTCTAAGTCTATCTTCCTAATTTGAAGTCGAATTTCAACATTTCTGATATATTTGAGTGAGTTTGCATCTAACTTTGTCAGATATCGTCGATTTACATCCATTGAAGCCCATTGAGGTCGATTGTCACTTTGTCTTGAGTGAAAATTTTCTAAGTCTATCTTCCTAATTTGAAGTCGAATTTCAACATTTCTGATATATTTGAGTGAGTTTGCATCTAACTTTGTCAGATATCGTCGATTTACATCCATTGAAGCCCATTGAGGTCGATTGTCACTTTGTGTTGAGTGAAAATTTTCTAAGTCTATCTTCCTAATTTGAAGTCGAATTTCAACATTTCTGATATATTTGAGTGAGTTTGCATCTAACTTTGTCAGATATCGTCGATTAACATCCATTGAAGCCTATTGAGGTCGTTTGTCACTTTGTGTTGAGTGAAAATTTTCTAAGTCTTTCTTCCTAATTTGAAGTCGAAATTCAACATTTCTGATATATTTGAGTGAGTTTGCATCTAACTTTGTCAGATATCGTCGATTTACATCCATTGAAGCCCATTGAGGTCGATTGTCACTTTGTGTTAAGTGAAAATTTTCTAAGTCTATCTTCCTAATTTGGAGTCGAATTTCAACATTTCTGATATATTTGAGTGAGTTTGCATCTAACTTTGTCAGATATCGTCGATTTACATCCATTGAAGCCCATTGAGGTCGATTGTCACTTTGTGTTGAGTGAAAATTTTCTAAGTCTATCTTCCTAATTTGAAGTCGAATTTCAACATTTCTGATATATTTGAGTGAGTTTGCATCTAACTTTGTCAGATATCGTCGATTAACATCCATTGAAGCCCATTGAGGTCGTTTGTCACTTTGTGTTGAGTGAAAATTTTCTAAGTCTTTCTTCCTAATTTGAAGTCGAAATTCAACATTTCTGATATATTTGAGTGAGTTTGCATCTAACTTTGTCAGATATCGTCGATTAACATCCATTGAAGCCCATTGAGGTCGTTTGTCACTTTGTGTTGAGTGAAAATTTTCTAAGTCTTTCTTCCTAATTTGAAGTCGAAATTCAACATTTCTGATATATTTGAGTGAGTTTGCATCTAACTTTGTCAGATATCGTCGATTTACATCCATTGAAGCCCATTGAGGTCGATTGTCACTTTGTGTTTAGTGAAAATTTTCTAAGTCTATCTTCCTAATTTGGAGTCGAATTTCAACATTTCTGATATATTTGAGTGAGTTTGCATCTAACTTTGTCAGATATCGTCGATTTACATCCATTGAAGCCCATTGAGGTCGATTGTCACTTTGTGTTGAGTGAAAATTTTCTAAGTCTATCTTCCTAATTTGAAGTCGAATTTCAACATTTCTGATATATTTGAGTGAGTTTGCTTCTAACTTTGTCAGATATCGTCGATTAACATCCATTGAAGCCCATTGAGGTCGTTTGTCACTTTGTGTTGAGTGAAAATTTTCTAAGTCTATCTTCCTAATTTGAAGTCGAATTTCAACATTTCTGATATATTTGAGTGAGTTTGCATCTAACTTTGTCAGATATCGTCGATTAACATCCATTGAAGCCCATTGAGGTCGATTGTCACTTTGTGTTGAGTGAAAATTTTCTAAGTCTATCTTCCTAATTTGAAGTCGAATTTCAACATTTCTGATATATATGAGTGAGTTTGCATCTAACTTTGTTAGATATCGTCGATTAACATCCATTGAAGCCCATTGAGGTCGATTATCACTTTGTGTTGAGTGAAAATTTTCTAAGTCTATCTTCCTAATTTGAAGTCGAATTTCAACATTTCTGATATATTTGAGTGAGTTTGCATCTAACTTTGTCAGATATCGTCGATTTACATCCATTGAAGCCCATTGAGGTCGATTGTCACTTTGTCTTGAGTGAAAATTTTCTAAGTCTATCTTCCTAATTTGAAGTCGAATTTCAACATTTCTGATATATTTGAGTGAGTTTGCATCTAACTTTGTCAGATATCGTCGATTTACATCCATTGAAGCCCATTGAGGTCGATTGTCACTTTGTGTTGAGTGAAAATTTTCTAAGTCTATCTTCCTAATTTGAAGTCGAATTTCAACATTTCTGATATATTTGAGTGAGTTTGCATCTAACTTTGTCAGATATCGTCGATTAACATCCATTGAAGCCTATTGAGGTCGTTTGTCACTTTGTGTTGAGTGAAAATTTTCTAAGTCTTTCTTCCTAATTTGAAGTCGAAATTCAACATTTCTGATATATTTGAGTGAGTTTGCATCTAACTTTGTCAGATATCGTCGATTTACATCCATTGAAGCCCATTGAGGTCGATTGTCACTTTGTGTTAAGTGAAAATTTTCTAGTCTATCTTCCTAATTTGGAGTCGAATTTCAACATTTCTGATATATTTGAGTGAGTTTGCATCTAACTTTGTCAGATATCGTCGATTTACATCCATTGAAGCCCATTGAGGTCGATTGTCACTTTGTGTTGAGTGAAAATTTTCTAAGTCTATCTTCCTAATTTGAAGTCGAATTTCAACATTTCTGATATATTTGAGTGAGTTTGCATCTAACTTTGTCAGATATCGTCGATTAACATCCATTGAAGCCCATTGAGGTCGTTTGTCACTTTGTGTTGAGTGAAAATTTTCTAAGTCTTTCTTCCTAATTTGAAGTCGAAATTCAACATTTCTGATATATTTGAGTGAGTTTGCATCTAACTTTGTCAGATATCGTCGATTAACATCCATTGAAGCCCATTGAGGTCGTTTGTCACTTTGTGTTGAGTGAAAATTTTCTAAGTCTTTCTTCCTAATTCGAAGTCGAAATTCAACATTTCTGATATATTTGAGTGAGTTTGCATCTAACTTTGTCAGATATCGTCGATTTACATCCATTGAAGCCCATTGAGGTCGATTGTCACTTTGTGTTTAGTGAAAATTTTCTAAGTCTATCTTCCTAATTTCAAGTCGAAATTCAACATTTCTGATATATTTAAGTGAGTTTGCATCTAACTTTGTCAGATATCGTCGATTTACATCCATTGAAGCCCATTGAGGTCGATTGTCACTTTGTGTTCAGTGAAAATTTTCTAAGTCTATCTTCCTAATTTCAAGTCGAAATTCAACATTTCTGATATATTTAAGTGAGTTTGCATCTAACTTTGTCAGATATCGTCGATTTACATCCATTGAAGCCCATTGAGGTCGATTGTCACTTTGTGTTGAGTGAAAATTTTCTAAGTCTATCTTCCTAATTTGAAGTCGAATTTCAACATTTCTGATATATATGAGTGAGTTTGCATCTAACTTTGTTAGATATCGTCGATTAACATCCATTGAAGCCCATTGAGGTCGATTATCACTTTGTGTTGAGTGAAAATTTTCTAAGTCTATCTTCCTAATTTGAAGTCGAATTTCAACATTTCTGATATATTTGAGTGAGTTTGCATCTAACTTTGTCAGATATCGTCGATTTACATCCATTGAAGCCCATTGAGGTCGATTGTCACTTTGTGTTGAGTGAAAATTTTCTAAGTCTATCTTCCTAATTTGAAGTCGAATTTCAACATTTCTGATATATTTGAGTGAGTTTGCATCTAACTTTGTCAGATATCGTCGATTTACATCCATTGAAGCCCATTGAGGTCGATTGTCACTTTGTGTTGAGTGAAAATTTTCTAAGTCTATCTTCCTAATTTGAAGTCGAATTTCAACATTTCTGATATATTTGAGTGAGTTTGCATCTAACTTTGTCAGATATCGTCGATTTACATCCATTGAAGCCCATTGAGGTCGATTGTCACTTTGTGTTGAGTGAAAATTTTCTAAGTCTATCTTCCTAATTTGAAGTCGAATTTCAACATTTCTGATATATTTGAGTGAGTTTGCATCTAACTTTGTCAGATATCGTCGATTTACATCCATTGAAGCCCATTGAGGTCGATTGTCACTTTGTGTTGAGTGAAAATTTTCTAAGTCTATCTTCCTAATTTGAAGTCGAATTTCAACATTTCTGATATATTTGAGTGAGTTTGCATCTAACTTTGTCAGATATCGTCGATTAACATCCATTGAAGCCTATTGAGGTCGTTTGTCACTTTGTGTTGAGTGAAAATTTTCTAAGTCTTTCTTCCTAATTTGAAGTCGAAATTCAACATTTCTGATATATTTGAGTGAGTTTGCATCTAACTTTGTCAGATATCGTCGATTTACATCCATTGAAGCCCATTGAGGTCGATTGTCACTTTGTGTTGAGTGAAAATTTTCTAAGTCTATCTTCCTAATTTGAAGTCGAATTTCAACATTTCTGATATATTTGAGTGAGTTTGCATCTAACTTTGTCAGATATCGTCGATTTACATCCATTGAAGCCCATTGAGGTCGATTGTCACTTTGTGTTGAGTGAAAATTTTCTAAGTCTATCTTCCTAATTTGAAGTCGAATTTCAACATTTCTGATATATTTGAGTGAGTTTGCATCTAACTTTGTCAGATATCGTCGATTTACATCCATTGAAGCCCATTGAGGTCGATTGTCACTTTGTGTTGAGTGAAAATTTTCTAAGTCTATCTTCCTAATTTGAAGTCGAATTTCAACATTTCTGATATATTTGAGTGAGTTTGCATCTAACTTTGTCAGATATCGTCGATTTACATCCATTGAAGCCCATTGAGGTCGATTGTCACTTTGTGTTGAGTGAAAATTTTCTAAGTCTATCTTCCTAATTTGAAGTCGAATTTCAACATTTCTGATATATTTGAGTGAGTTTGCATCTAACTTTGTCAGATATCGTCGATTTACATCCATTGAAGCCCATTGAGGTCGATTGTCACTTTGTGTTGAGTGAAAATTTTCTAAGTCTATCTTCCTAATTTGAAGTCGAATTTCAACATTTCTGATATATTTGAGTGAGTTTGCATCTAACTTTGTCAGATATCGTCGATTAACATCCATTGAAGCCCATTGAGGTCGTTTGTCACTTTGTGTTGAGTGAAAATTTTCTAAGTCTTTCTTCCTAATTTGAAGTCGAAATTCAACATTTCTGATATATTTGAGTGAGTTTGCATCTAACTTTGTCAGATATCGTCGATTAACATCCATTGAAGCCCATTGAGGTCGTTTGTCACTTTGTGTTGATTGAAAATGTTCTAAGTCTTTCTTCCTAATTTGAAGTCGAAATTCAACATTTCTGATATATTTGAGTGAGTTTGCATCTAACTTTGTCAGATATCGTCGATTTACATCCATTGAAGCCCATCGAGGTCGATTGTCACTTTGTGTTGAGTGAAAATTTTCTAAGTCTTTCTTCCTAATTTCAAGTCGAAATTCAACATTTCTGATATATTTAAGTGAGTTTGCATCTAACTTTGTCAGATATCGTCGATTTACATCCATTGAAGCCCATTGAGGTCGATTGTCACTTTGTGTTGAGTGAAAATTTTCTAAGTCTATCTTCCTAATTTGAAGTCGAATTTCAACATTTCTGATATATATGAGTGAGTTTGCATCTAACTTTGTTAGATATCGTCGATTAACATCCATTGAAGCCCATTGAGGTCGATTATCACATTGTGTTGAGTGAAAATTTTCTAAGTCTATCTTCCTAATTTGAAGTCGAATTTCAACATTTCTGATATATTTGAGTGAGTTTGCATCTAACTTTGTCAGATATCGTCGATTTACATCCATTGAAGCCCATTGAGGTCGATTGTCACTTTGTGTTGAGTGAAAATTTTCTAAGTCTATCTTCCTAATTTGAAGTCGAATTTCAACATTTCTGATATATTTGAGTGAGTTTGCATCTAACTTTGTCAGATATCGTCGATTTACATCCATTGAAGCCCATTGAGGTCGATTGTCACTTTGTGTTGAGTGAAAATTTTCTAAAGTCTTTCTTCCTAATTTGAAGTCGAAATTCAACATTTCTGATATATTTGAGTGAGTTTGCATCTAACTTTGTCAGATATCGTCGATTAACATCCATTGAAGCCCATTGAGGTCGATTGTCACTTTGTGTTGAGTGAAAATTTTCTAAGTCTTTCTTCCTAATTTGAAGTCGAAATTCAACATTTCTGATATATTTGAGTGAGTTTGCATCTAACTTTGTCAGATATCGTCGATTAACATCCATTGAAGCCCATTGAGGTCGTTTGTCACTTTGTGTTGATTGAAAATTTTCTAAGTCTTTCTTCCTAATTTGAAGTCGAAATTCAACATTTCTGATATATTTGAGTGAGTTTGCATCTAACTTTGTCAGATATCGTCGATTTACATCCATTGAAGCCCATCGAGGTCGATTGTCACTTTGTGTTGAGTGAAAATTTTCTAAGTCTTTCTTCCTAATTTCAAGTCGAAATTCAACATTTCTGATATATTTAAGTGAGTTTGCATCTAACTTTGTCAGATATCGTCGATTTACATCCATTGAAGCCCATTGAGGTCGATTGTCACTTTGTGTTGAGTGAAAATTTTCTAAGTCTATCTTCCTAATTTGAAGTCGAATTTCAACATTTCTGATATATATGAGTGAGTTTGCATCTAACTTTGTTAGATATCGTCGATTAACATCCATTGAAGCCCATTGAGGTCGATTATCACTTTGTGTTGAGTGAAAATTTTCTAAGTCTATCTTCCTAATTTGAAGTCGAATTTCAACATTTCTGATATATTTGAGTGAGTTTGCATCTAACTTTGTCAGATATCGTCGATTTACATCCATTGAAGCCCATTGAGGTCGATTGTCACTTTGTGTTGAGTGAAAATTTTCTAAGTCTATCTTCCTAATTTGAAGTCGAATTTCAACATTTCTGATATATTTGAGTGAGTTTGCATCTAACTTTGTCAGATATCGTCGATTTACATCCATTGAAGCCCATTGAGGTCGATTGTCACTTTGTGTTGAGTGAAAATTTTCTAAGTCTATCTTCCTAATTTGAAGTCGAATTTCAACATTTCTGATATATTTGAGTGAGTTTGCATCTAACTTTGTCAGATATCGTCGATTTACATCCATTGAAGCCCATTGAGGTCGATTGTCACTTTGTGTTGAGTGAAAATTTTCTAAAGTCTTTCTTCCTAATTTGAAGTCGAAATTCAACATTTCTGATATATTTGAGTGAGTTTGCATCTAACTTTGTCAGATATCGTCGATTAACATCCATTGAAGCCCATTGAGGTCGATTGTCACTTTGTGTTGAGTGAAAATTTTCTAAGTCTTTCTTCCTAATTTGAAGTCGAAATTCAACATTTCTGATATATTTGAGTGAGTTTGCATCTAACTTTGTCAGATATCGTCGATTAACATCCATTGAAGCCCATTGAGGTCGTTTGTCACTTTGTGTTAAGTGAAAATTTTCTAAGTCTTTCTTCCTAATTTGAAGTCGAAATTCAACATTTCTGATATATTTGAGTGAGTTTGCATCTAACTTTGTCAGATATCGTCGATTAACATCCATTGAAGCCCATTGAGGTCGTTTGTCACTTTGTGTTGAGTGAAAATTTTCTAAGTCTTTCTTCCTAATTCGAAGTCGAAATTCAACATTTCTGATATATTTGAGTGAGTTTGCATCTAACTTTGTCAGATATCGTCGATTTACATCCATTGAAGCCCATTGAGGTCGATTGTCACTTTGTGTTTAGTGAAAATTTTCTAAGTCTATCTTCCTAATTTGGAGTCGAATTTCAACATTTCTGATATATTTGAGTGAGTTTGCATCTAACTTTGTCAGATATCGTCGATTTACATCCATTGAAGCCCATTGAGGTCGATTGTCACTTTGTGTTGAGTGAAAATTTTCTAAGTCTATCTTCCTAATTTGAAGTCGAATTTCAACATTTCTGATATATTTGAGTGAGTTTGCTTCTAACTTTGTCAGATATCGTCGATTAACATCCATTGAAGCCCATTGAGGTCGTTTGTCACTTTGTGTTGAGTGAAAATTTTCTAAGTCCATCTTCCTAATTTCAAGTCGAAATTCAACATTTCTGATATATTTAAGTGAGTTTGCATCTAACTTTGTCAGATATCGTCGATTTACATCCATTGAAGCCCATTGAGGTCGATTGTCACTTTGTGTTCAGTGAAAATTTTCTAAGTCTATCTTCCTAATTTGAAGTCGAATTTCAACATTTCTGATATATTTGAGTGAGTTTGCATCTAACTTTGTCAGATATCGTCGATTAACATCCATTGAAGCCCATTGAGGTCGTTTGTCACTTTGTGTTGAGTGAAAATTTTCTAAGTCTTTCTTCCTAATTTCAAGTCGAAATTCAACATTTCTGATATATTTAAGTGAGTTTGCATCTAACTTTGTCAGATATCGTCGATTTACATCCATTGAAGCCCATTGAGGTCGATTGTCACTTTGTGTTGAGTGAAAATTTTCTAAGTCTATCTTCCTAATTTGAAGTCGAATTTCAACATTTCTGATATATATGAGTGAGTTTGCATCTAACTTTGTTAGATATCGTCGATTAACATCCATTGAAGCCCATTGAGGTCGATTATCACTTTGTGTTGAGTGAAAATTTTCTAAGTCTATCTTCCTAATTTGAAGTCGAATTTCAACATTTCTGATATATTTGAGTGAGTTTGCATCTAACTTTGTCAGATATCGTCGATTTACATCCATTGAAGCCCATTGAGGTCGATTGTCACTTTGTGTTGAGTGAAAATTTTCTAAGTCTATCTTCCTAATTTGAAGTCGAATTTCAACATTTCTGATATATTTGAGTGAGTTTGCATCTAACTTTGTCAGATATCGTCGATTTACATCCATTGAAGCCCATTGAGGTCGATTGTCACTTTGTGTTGAGTGAAAATTTTCTAAGTCTATCTTCCTAATTTGAAGTCGAATTTCAACATTTCTGATATATTTGAGTGAGTTTGCATCTAACTTTGTCAGATATCGTCGATTTACATCCATTGAAGCCCATTGAGGTCGATTGTCACTTTGTGTTGAGTGAAAATTTTCTAAGTCTATCTTCCTAATTTGAAGTCGAATTTCAACATTTCTGATATATTTGAGTGAGTTTGCATCTAACTTTGTCAGATATCGTCGATTTACATCCATTGAAGCCCATTGAGGTCGATTGTCACTTTGTGTTGAGTGAAAATTTTCTAAGTCTATCTTCCTAATTTGAAGTCGAATTTCAACATTTCTGATATATTTGAGTGAGTTTGCATCTAACTTTGTCAGATATCGTCGATTAACATCCATTGAAGCCTATTGAGGTCGTTTGTCACTTTGTGTTGAGTGAAAATTTTCTAAGTCTTTCTTCCTAATTTGAAGTCGAAATTCAACATTTCTGATATATTTGAGTGAGTTTGCATCTAACTTTGTCAGATATCGTCGATTTACATCCATTGAAGCCCATTGAGGTCGATTGTCACTTTGTGTTGAGTGAAAATTTTCTAAGTCTATCTTCCTAATTTGAAGTCGAATTTCAACATTTCTGATATATTTGAGTGAGTTTGCATCTAACTTTGTCAGATATCGTCGATTTACATCCATTGAAGCCCATTGAGGTCGATTGTCACTTTGTGTTGAGTGAAAATTTTCTAAGTCTATCTTCCTAATTTGAAGTCGAATTTCAACATTTCTGATATATTTGAGTGAGTTTGCATCTAACTTTGTCAGATATCGTCGATTTACATCCATTGAAGCCCATTGAGGTCGATTGTCACTTTGTGTTGAGTGAAAATTTTCTAAGTCTATCTTCCTAATTTGAAGTCGAATTTCAACATTTCTGATATATTTGAGTGAGTTTGCATCTAACTTTGTCAGATATCGTCGATTTACATCCATTGAAGCCCATTGAGGTCGATTGTCACTTTGTGTTGAGTGAAAATTTTCTAAGTCTATCTTCCTAATTTGAAGTCGAATTTCAACATTTCTGATATATTTGAGTGAGTTTGCATCTAACTTTGTCAGATATCGTCGATTTACATCCATTGAAGCCCATTGAGGTCGATTGTCACTTTGTGTTGAGTGAAAATTTTCTAAGTCTATCTTCCTAATTTGAAGTCGAATTTCAACATTTCTGATATATTTGAGTGAGTTTGCATCTAACTTTGTCAGATATCGTCGATTAACATCCATTGAAGCCCATTGAGGTCGTTTGTCACTTTGTGTTGAGTGAAAATGTTCTAAGTCTTTCTTCCTAATTTGAAGTCGAAATTCAACATTTCTGATATATTTGAGTGAGTTTGCATCTAACTTTGTCAGATATCGTCGATTTACATCCATTGAAGCCCATCGAGGTCGATTGTCACTTTGTGTTGAGTGAAAATTTTCTAAGTCTTTCTTCCTAATTTCAAGTCGAAATTCAACATTTCTGATATATTTAAGTGAGTTTGCATCTAACTTTGTCAGATATCGTCGATTTACATCCATTGAAGCCCATTGAGGTCGATTGTCACTTTGTGTTGAGTGAAAATTTTCTAAGTCTATCTTCCTAATTTGAAGTCGAATTTCAACATTTCTGATATATATGAGTGAGTTTGCATCTAACTTTGTTAGATATCGTCGATTAACATCCATTGAAGCCCATTGAGGTCGATTATCACTTTGTGTTGAGTGAAAATTTTCTAAGTCTATCTTCCTAATTTGAAGTCGAATTTCAACATTTCTGATATATTTGAGTGAGTTTGCATCTAACTTTGTCAGATATCGTCGATTTACATCCATTGAAGCCCATTGAGGTCGATTGTCACTTTGTGTTGAGTGAAAATTTTCTAAGTCTATCTTCCTAATTTGAAGTCGAATTTCAACATTTCTGATATATTTGAGTGAGTTTGCATCTAACTTTGTCAGATATCGTCGATTTACATCCATTGAAGCCCATTGAGGTCGATTGTCACTTTGTGTTGAGTGAAAATTTTCTAAAGTCTTTCTTCCTAATTTGAAGTCGAAATTCAACATTTCTGATATATTTGAGTGAGTTTGCATCTAACTTTGTCAGATATCGTCGATTAACATCCATTGAAGCCCATTGAGGTCGATTGTCACTTTGTGTTGAGTGAAAATTTTCTAAGTCTTTCTTCCTAATTTGAAGTCGAAATTCAACATTTCTGATATATTTGAGTGAGTTTGCATCTAACTTTGTCAGATATCGTCGATTAACATCCATTGAAGCCCATTGAGGTCGTTTGTCACTTTGTGTTGATTGAAAATTTTCTAAGTCTTTCTTCCTAATTTGAAGTCGAAATTCAACATTTCTGATATATTTGAGTGAGTTTGCATCTAACTTTGTCAGATATCGTCGATTTACATCCATTGAAGCCCATCGAGGTCGATTGTCACTTTGTGTTGAGTGAAAATTTTCTAAGTCTTTCTTCCTAATTTCAAGTCGAAATTCAACATTTCTGATATATTTAAGTGAGTTTGCATCTAACTTTGTCAGATATCGTCGATTTACATCCATTGAAGCCCATTGAGGTCGATTGTCACTTTGTGTTGAGTGAAAATTTTCTAAGTCTATCTTCCTAATTTGAAGTCGAATTTCAACATTTCTGATATATATGAGTGAGTTTGCATCTAACTTTGTTAGATATCGTCGATTAACATCCATTGAAGCCCATTGAGGTCGATTATCACTTTGTGTTGAGTGAAAATTTTCTAAGTCTATCTTCCTAATTTGAAGTCGAATTTCAACATTTCTGATATATTTGAGTGAGTTTGCATCTAACTTTGTCAGATATCGTCGATTTACATCCATTGAAGCCCATTGAGGTCGATTGTCACTTTGTGTTGAGTGAAAATTTTCTAAGTCTATCTTCCTAATTTGAAGTCGAATTTCAACATTTCTGATATATTTGAGTGAGTTTGCATCTAACTTTGTCAGATATCGTCGATTTACATCCATTGAAGCCCATTGAGGTCGATTGTCACTTTGTGTTGAGTGAAAATTTTCTAAGTCTATCTTCCTAATTTGAAGTCGAATTTCAACATTTCTGATATATTTGAGTGAGTTTGCATCTAACTTTGTCAGATATCGTCGATTTACATCCATTGAAGCCCATTGAGGTCGATTGTCACTTTGTGTTGAGTGAAAATTTTCTAAAGTCTTTCTTCCTAATTTGAAGTCGAAATTCAACATTTCTGATATATTTGAGTGAGTTTGCATCTAACTTTGTCAGATATCGTCGATTAACATCCATTGAAGCCCATTGAGGTCGATTGTCACTTTGTGTTGAGTGAAAATTTTCTAAGTCTTTCTTCCTAATTTGAAGTCGAAATTCAACATTTCTGATATATTTGAGTGAGTTTGCATCTAACTTTGTCAGATATCGTCGATTAACATCCATTGAAGCCCATTGAGGTCGTTTGTCACTTTGTGTTGATTGAAAATTTTCTAAGTCTTTCTTCCTAATTTGAAGTCGAAATTCAACATTTCTGATATATTTGAGTGAGTTTGCATCTAACTTTGTCAGATATCGTCGATTTACATCCATTGAAGCCCATCGAGGTCGATTGTCACTTTGTGTTGAGTGAAAATTTTCTAAGTCTTTCTTCCTAATTTCAAGTCGAAATTCAACATTTCTGATATATTTAAGTGAGTTTGCATCTAACTTTGTCAGATATCGTCGATTTACATCCATTGAAGCCCATTGAGGTCGATTGTCACTTTGTGTTGAGTGAAAATTTTCTAAGTCTATCTTCCTAATTTGAAGTCGAATTTCAACATTTCTGATATATATGAGTGAGTTTGCATCTAACTTTGTTAGATATCGTCGATTAACATCCATTGAAGCCCATTGAGGTCGATTATCACTTTGTGTTGAGTGAAAATTTTCTAAGTCTATCTTCCTAATTTGAAGTCGAATTTCAACATTTCTGATATATTTGAGTGAGTTTGCATCTAACTTTGTCAGATATCGTCGATTTACATCCATTGAAGCCCATTGAGGTCGATTGTCACTTTGTGTTGAGTGAAAATTTTCTAAGTCTATCTTCCTAATTTGAAGTCGAATTTCAACATTTCTGATATATTTGAGTGAGTTTGCATCTAACTTTGTCAGATATCGTCGATTTACATCCATTGAAGCCCATTGAGGTCGATTGTCACTTTGTGTTGAGTGAAAATTTTCTAAAGTCTTTCTTCCTAATTTGAAGTCGAAATTCAACATTTCTGATATATTTGAGTGAGTTTGCATCTAACTTTGTCAGATATCGTCGATTAACATCCATTGAAGCCCATTGAGGTCGATTGTCACTTTGTGTTGAGTGAAAATTTTCTAAGTCTATCTTCCTAATTTGAAGTCGAATTTCAACATTTCTGATATATTTGAGTGAGTTTGCATCTAACTTTGTCAGATATCGTCGATTAACATCCATTGAAGCCCATTGAGGTCGTTTGTCACTTTGTGTTTAGTGAAAATTTTCTAAGTCTATCTTCCTAATTTGGAGTCGAATTTCAACATTTCTGATATATTTGAGTGAGTTTGCATCTAACTTTGTCAGATATCGTCGATTTACATCCATTGAAGCCCATTGAGGTCGATTGTCACTTTGTGTTGAGTGAAAATTTTCTAAGTTTATCTTCCTAATTTGAAGTCGAATTTCAACATTTCTGATATATTTGAGTGAGTTTGCATCTAACTTTGTCAGATATCGTCGATTTACATCCATTGAAGCCCATTGAGGTCGATTGTCACTTTGTGTTGAGTGAAAATTTTCTAAGTCTATCTTCCTAATTTGAAGTCGAATTTCAACATTTCTGATATATTTGAGTGAGTTTGCATCTAACTTTGTCAGATATCGTCGATTAACATCCATTGAAGCCCATTGAGGTCGATTGTCACTTTGTGTTGAGTGAAAATTTTCTAAGTCTATCATCCTAATTTGAAGTCGAATTTCAACATTTCTGATATATTTGAGTGAGTTTGCATCTAACTTTGTCAGATATCGTCGATTAACATCCATTGAAGCCCATTGAGGTCGTTTGTCACTTTGTGTTGAGTGAAAATTTTCTAAGTCTATCATCCTAATTTGAAGTCGAATTTCAACATTTCTGATATATTTGAGTGAGTTTGCATCTAACTTTGTCAGATATCGTCGATTAACATCCATTGAAGCCCATTGAGGTCGTTTGTCACTTTGTGTTGAGTGAAAATTTTCTAAGTCTATCTTCCTAATTTGAAGTCGAATTTCAACATTTCTGATATATTTGAGTGAGTTTGCATCTAACTTTGTCAGATATCGTCGATTAACATCCATTGAAGCCCATTGAGGTCGTTTGTCACTTTGTGTTGAGTGAAAATTTTCTAAGTCTTTCTTCCTAATTTGAAGTCGAAATTCAACATTTCTGATATATTTGAGTGAGTTTGCATCTAACTTTGTCAGATATCGTCGATTAACATCCATTGAAGCCCATTGAGGTCGTTTGTCACTTTGTGTTGAGTGAAAATTTTCTAAGTCTTTCTTCCTAATTTGAAGTCGAAATTCAACATTTCTGATATATTTGAGTGAGTTTGCATCTAACTTTGTCAGATATCGTCGATTTACATCCATTGGAGCCCATTGAGGTCGATTGTCACTTTGTGTTGAGTGAAAATTTTCTAAGTCTTTCTTCCTAATTTGAAGTCGAATTTCAACATTTCTGATATATTTGAGTGAGTTTGCATCTAACTTTTCTCAGATATCGTCGATTTACATCCATTGAAGCCCATTGAGGTCGATTGTCACTTTGTGTTGAGTGAAAATTTTCTAAGTCTATCTTCCTAATTTGAAGTCGAATTTCAACATTTCTGATATATTTGAGTGAGTTTGCTTCTAACTTTGTCAGATATCGTCGATTTACATCCATTGAAGCCCATTGAGGTCGTTTGTCACTTTGTGTTGAGTGAAAATTTTCTTAGTCCATCTTCCTAATTTGGAGTCGAATTTCAACATTTCTGATATATTTGAGTGAGTTTGCATCTAACTTTGTCAGATATCGTCGATTTACATCCATTGAAGCCCATTGAGGTCGATTGTCACTTTGTGTTGAGTGAAAATTTTCTAAGTCTATCTTCCTAATTTGAAGTCGAATTTCAACATTTCTGATATATATGAGTGAGTTTGCATCTAACTTTGTCAGATATCGTCGATTAACATACATTGAAGCCCATTGAGGTCGATTGTCACTTTGTGTTGAGTGAAAATTTTCTAAGTCTATCTTCCTAATTTGAAGTCGAATTTCAACATTTCTGATATATTTGAGTGAGTTTGCATCTAACTTTGTCAGATATCGTCGATTTACATCCATTGAAGCCCATTGAGGTCGATTGTCACTTTGTGTTGAGTGAAAATTTTCTAAGTCTATCTTCCTAATTTGAAGTCGAATTTCAACATTTCTGATATATTTGAGTGAGTTTGCATCTAACTTTGTCAGATATCGTCGATTAACATCCATTGAAGCCCATTGAGGTCGTTTGTCACTTTGTGTTTAGTGAAAATTTTCTAAGTCTATCTTCCTAATTTGGAGTCGAATTTCAACATTTCTGATATATTTGAGTGAGTTTGCATCTAACTTTGTCAGATATCGTCGATTAACATCCATTGAAGCCCATTGAGGTCGTTTGTCACTTTGTGTTGAGTGAAAATTTTCTAAGTCTATCTTCCTAATTTGGAGTCGAATTTCAACATTTCTGATATATTTGAGTGAGTTTGCATCTAACTTTGTCAGATATCGTCGATTTACATCCATTGAAGCCCATTGAGGTCGATTGTCACTTTGTGTTGAGTGAAAATTTTCTAAGTCTATCTTCCTAATTTGAAGTCGAATTTCAACATTTCTGATATATTTGAGTGAGTTTGCATCTAACTTTGTCAGATATCGTCGATTTACATCCATTGAAGCCCATTGAGGTCGATTGTCACTTTGTGTTGAGTGAAAATTTTCTAAGTCTATCTTCCTAATTTGAAGTCGAATTTCAACATTTCTGATATATTTGAGTGAGTTTGCATCTAACTTTGTCAGATATCGTCGATTTACATCCATTGAAGCCCATTGAGGTCGATTGTCACTTTGTGTTGAGTGAAAATTTTCTAAGTCTATCTTCCTAATTTGAAGTCGAATTTCAACATTTCTGATATATTTGAGTGAGTTTGCATCTAACTTTGTCAGATATCGTCGATTAACATCCATTGAAGCCCATTGAGGTCGTTTGTCACTTTGTGTTGAGTGAAAATTTTCTAAGTCTTTCTTCCTAATTTGAAGTCGAAATTCAACATTTCTGATATATTTGAGTGAGTTTGCATCTAACTTTGTCAGATATCGTCGATTTACATCCATTGAAGCCCATTGAGGTCGATTGTCACTTTGTGTTGAGTGAAAATTTTCTAAGTCTATCTTCCTAATTTGAAGTCGAATTTCAACATTTCTGATATATTTGAGTGAGTTTGCATCTAACTTTGTCAGATATCGTCGATTAACATCCATTGAAGCCCATTGAGGTCGTTTGTCACTTTGTGTTGAGTGAAAATTTTCTAAGTCTATCTTCCTAATTTGGAGTCGAATTTCAACATTTCTGATATATTTGAGTGAGTTTGCATCTAACTTTGTCAGATATCGTCGATTTACATCCATTGAAGCCCATTGAGGTCGATTGTCACTTTGTGTTGAGTGAAAATTTTCTAAGTCTATCTTCCTAATTTGAAGTCGAATTTCCACATTTCTGATATATATGAGTGAGTTTGCATCTAACTTTGTCAGATATCGTCGATTTACATCCATTGAAGCCCATTGAGGTCGATTGTCACTTTGTGTTGAGTGAAAATTTTCTAAGTCTATCTTCCTAATTTGAAGTCGAATTTCAACATTTCTGATATATTTGAGTGAGTTTGCATCTAACTTTGTCAGATATCGTCGATTAACATCCATTGAAGCCCATTGAGGTCGTTTGTCACTTTGTGTTTAGTGAAAATTTTCTAAGTCTATCTTCCTAATTTGGAGTCGAATTTCAACATTTCTGATATATTTGAGTGAGTTTGCATCTAACTTTGTCAGATATCGTCGATTAACATCCATTGAAGCCCATTGAGGTCGTTTGTCACTTTGTGTTGAGTGAAAATTTTCTAAGTCTATCTTCCTAATTTGGAGTCGAATTTCAACATTTCTGATATATTTGAGTGAGTTTGCATCTAACTTTGTCAGATATCGTCGATTTACATCCATTGAAGCCCATTGAGGTCGATTGTCACTTTGTGTTGAGTGAAAATTTTCTAAGTCTATCTTCCTAATTTGAAGTCGAATTTCAACATTTCTGATATATTTGAGTGAGTTTGCATCTAACTTTGTCAGATATCGTCGATTTACATCCATTGAAGCCCATTGAGGTCGATTGTCACTTTGTGTTGAGTGAAAATTTTCTAAGTCTATCTTCCTAATTTGAAGTCGAATTTCAACATTTCTGATATATTTGAGTGAGTTTGCATCTAACTTTGTCAGATATCGTCGATTTACATCCATTGAAGCCCATTGAGGTCGATTGTCACTTTGTGTTGAGTGAAAATTTTCTAAGTCTATCTTCCTAATTTGAAGTCGAATTTCAACATTTCTGATATATTTGAGTGAGTTTGCATCTAACTTTGTCAGATATCGTCGATTAACATCCATTGAAGCCCATTGAGGTCGTTTGTCACTTTGTGTTGAGTGAAAATTTTCTAAGTCTTTCTTCCTAATTTGAAGTCGAAATTCAACATTTCTGATATATTTGAGTGAGTTTGCATCTAACTTTGTCAGATATCGTCGATTTACATCCATTGAAGCCCATTGAGGTCGATTGTCACTTTGTGTTGAGTGAAAATTTTCTAAGTCTATCTTCCTAATTTGAAGTCGAATTTCAACATTTCTGATATATTTGAGTGAGTTTGCATCTAACTTTGTCAGATATCGTCGATTAACATCCATTGAAGCCCATTGAGGTCGTTTGTCACTTTGTGTTGAGTGAAAATTTTCTAAGTCTATCTTCCTAATTTGGAGTCGAATTTCAACATTTCTGATATATTTGAGTGAGTTTGCATCTAACTTTGTCAGATATCGTCGATTTACATCCATTGAAGCCCATTGAGGTCGATTGTCACTTTGTGTTGAGTGAAAATTTTCTAAGTCTATCTTCCTAATTTGAAGTCGAATTTCAACATTTCTGATATATATGAGTGAGTTTGCATCTAACTTTGTCAGATATCGTCGATTTACATCCATTGAAGCCCATTGAGGTCGATTGTCACTTTGTGTTGAGTGAAAATTTTCTAAGTCTATCTTCCTAATTTGAAGTCGAATTTCAACATTTCTGATATATTTGAGTGAGTTTGCATCTAACTTTGTCAGATATCGTCGATTTACATCCATTGAAGCCCATTGAGGTCGATTGTCACTTTGTGTTGAGTGAAAATTTTCTAAGTCTATCTTCCTAATTTGAAGTCGAATTTCAACATTTCTGATATATTTGAGTGAGTTTGCATCTAACTTTGTCAGATATCGTCGATTAACATCCATTGAAGCCCATTGAGGTCGTTTGTCACTTTGTGTTTAGTGAAAATTTTCTAAGTCTATCTTCCTAATTTGGAGTCGAATTTCAACATTTCTGATATATTTGAGTGAGTTTGCATCTAACTTTGTCAGATATCGTCGATTAACATCCATTGAAGCCCATTGAGGTCGTTTGTCACTTTGTGTTGAGTGAAAATTTTCTAAGTCTATCTTCCTAATTTGAAGTCGAATTTCAACATTTCTGATATATTTGAGTGAGTTTGCATCTAACTTTGTCAGATATCGTCGATTTACATCCATTGAAGCCCATTGAGGTCGATTGTCACTTTGTGTTGAGTGAAAATTTTCTAAGTCTATCTTCCTAATTTGAAGTCGAATTTCAACATTTCTGATATATTTGAGTGAGTTTGCATCTAACTTTGTCAGATATCGTCGATTTACATCCATTGAAGCCCATTGAGGTCGATTGTCACTTTGTGTTGAGTGAAAATTTTCTAAGTCTATCTTCCTAATTTGAAGTCGAATTTCAACATTTCTGATATATTTGAGTGAGTTTGCATCTAACTTTGTCAGATATCGTCGATTTACATCCATTGAAGCCCATTGAGGTCGATTGTCACTTTGTGTTGAGTGAAAATTTTCTAAGTCTATCTTCCTAATTTGAAGTCGAATTTCAACATTTCTGATATATTTGAGTGAGTTTGCATCTAACTTTGTCAGATATCGTCGATTAACATCCATTGAAGCCCATTGAGGTCGTTTGTCACTTTGTGTTGAGTGAAAATTTTCTAAGTCTTTCTTCCTAATTTGAAGTCGAAATTCAACATTTCTGATATATTTGAGTGAGTTTGCATCTAACTTTGTCAGATATCGTCGATTAACATCCATTGAAGCCCATTGAGGTCGTTTGTCACTTTGTGTTGATTGAAAATTTTCTAAGTCTTTCTTCCTAATTTCAAGTCGAAATTCAACATTTCTGATATATTTAAGTGAGTTTGCATCTAACTTTGTCAGATATCGTCGATTTACATCCATTGAAGCCCATTGAGGTCGATTGTCACTTTGTGTTGAGTGAAAATTTTCTAAGTCTATCTTCCTAATTTGAAGTCGAATTTCAACATTTCTGATATATATGAGTGAGTTTGCATCTAACTTTGTTAGATATCGTCGATTAACATCCATTGAAGCCCATTGAGGTCGATTATCACTTTGTGTTGAGTGAAAATTTTCTAAGTCTATCTTCCTAATTTGAAGTCGAATTTCAACATTTCTGATATATTTGAGTGAGTTTGCATCTAACTTTGTCAGATATCGTCGATTTACATCCATTGAAGCCCATTGAGGTCGATTGTCACTTTGTGTTGAGTGAAAATTTTCTAAGTCTATCTTCCTAATTTGGAGTCGAATTTCAACATTTCTGATATATTTGAGTGAGTTTGCATCTAACTTTGTCAGATATCGTCGATTTACATCCATTGAAGCCCATTGAGGTCGATTGTCACTTTGTGTTGAGTGAAAATTTTCTAAGTCTATCTTCCTAATTTGAAGTCGAATTTCAACATTTCTGATATATTTGAGTGAGTTTGCATCTAACTTTGTCAGATATCGTCGATTTACATCCATTGAAGCCCATTGAGGTCGATTGTCACTTTGTGTTGAGTGAAAATTTTCTAAGTCTATCTTCCTAATTTGAAGTCGAATTTCAACATTTCTGATATATTTGAGTGAGTTTGCATCTAACTTTGTCAGATATCGTCGATTTACATCCATTGAAGCCCATTGAGGTCGATTGTCACTTTGTGTTGAGTGAAAATTTTCTAAGTCTATCTTCCTAATTTGAAGTCGAATTTCAACATTTCTGATATATTTGAGTGAGTTTGCATCTAACTTTGTCAGATATCGTCGATTAACATCCATTGAAGCCCATTGAGGTCGTTTGTCACTTTGTGTTGAGTGAAAATTTTCTAAGTCTTTCTTCCTAATTTGAAGTCGAAATTCAACATTTCTGATATATTTGAGTGAGTTTGCATCTAACTTTGTCAGATATCGTCGATTTACATCCATTGAAGCCCATTGAGGTCGATTGTCACTTTGTGTTGAGTGAAAATTTTCTAAGTCTATCTTCCTAATTTGAAGTCGAATTTCAACATTTCTGATATATTTGAGTGAGTTTGCATCTAACTTTGTCAGATATCGTCGATTAACATCCATTGAAGCCCATTGAGGTCGTTTGTCACTTTGTGTTGAGTGAAAATTTTCTAAGTCTATCTTCCTAATTTGGAGTCGAATTTCAACATTTCTGATATATTTGAGTGAGTTTGCATCTAACTTTGTCAGATATCGTCGATTTACATCCATTGAAGCCCATTGAGGTCGATTGTCACTTTGTGTTGAGTGAAAATTTTCTAAGTCTATCTTCCTAATTTGAAGTCGAATTTCCACATTTCTGATATATATGAGTGAGTTTGCATCTAACTTTGTCAGATATCGTCGATTTACATCCATTGAAGCCCATTGAGGTCGATTGTCACTTTGTGTTGAGTGAAAATTTTCTAAGTCTATCTTCCTAATTTGAAGTCGAATTTCAACATTTCTGATATATTTGAGTGAGTTTGCATCTAACTTTGTCAGATATCGTCGATTAACATCCATTGAAGCCCATTGAGGTCGTTTGTCACTTTGTGTTTAGTGAAAATTTTCTAAGTCTATCTTCCTAATTTGGAGTCGAATTTCAACATTTCTGATATATTTGAGTGAGTTTGCATCTAACTTTGTCAGATATCGTCGATTAACATCCATTGAAGCCCATTGAGGTCGTTTGTCACTTTGTGTTGAGTGAAAATTTTCTAAGTCTATCTTCCTAATTTGGAGTCGAATTTCAACATTTCTGATATATTTGAGTGAGTTTGCATCTAACTTTGTCAGATATCGTCGATTTACATCCATTGAAGCCCATTGAGGTCGATTGTCACTTTGTGTTGAGTGAAAATTTTCTAAGTCTATCTTCCTAATTTGAAGTCGAATTTCAACATTTCTGATATATTTGAGTGAGTTTGCATCTAACTTTGTCAGATATCGTCGATTTACATCCATTGAAGCCCATTGAGGTCGATTGTCACTTTGTGTTGAGTGAAAATTTTCTAAGTCTATCTTCCTAATTTGAAGTCGAATTTCAACATTTCTGATATATTTGAGTGAGTTTGCATCTAACTTTGTCAGATATCGTCGATTTACATCCATTGAAGCCCATTGAGGTCGATTGTCACTTTGTGTTGAGTGAAAATTTTCTAAGTCTATCTTCCTAATTTGAAGTCGAATTTCAACATTTCTGATATATTTGAGTGAGTTTGCATCTAACTTTGTCAGATATCGTCGATTAACATCCATTGAAGCCCATTGAGGTCGTTTGTCACTTTGTGTTGAGTGAAAATTTTCTAAGTCTTTCTTCCTAATTTGAAGTCGAAATTCAACATTTCTGATATATTTGAGTGAGTTTGCATCTAACTTTGTCAGATATCGTCGATTTACATCCATTGAAGCCCATTGAGGTCGATTGTCACTTTGTGTTGAGTGAAAATTTTCTAAGTCTATCTTCCTAATTTGAAGTCGAATTTCAACATTTCTGATATATTTGAGTGAGTTTGCATCTAACTTTGTCAGATATCGTCGATTAACATCCATTGAAGCCCATTGAGGTCGTTTGTCACTTTGTGTTGAGTGAAAATTTTCTAAGTCTATCTTCCTAATTTGGAGTCGAATTTCAACATTTCTGATATATTTGAGTGAGTTTGCATCTAACTTTGTCAGATATCGTCGATTTACATCCATTGAAGCCCATTGAGGTCGATTGTCACTTTGTGTTGAGTGAAAATTTTCTAAGTCTATCTTCCTAATTTGAAGTCGAATTTCAACATTTCTGATATATATGAGTGAGTTTGCATCTAACTTTGTCAGATATCGTCGATTTACATCCATTGAAGCCCATTGAGGTCGATTGTCACTTTGTGTTGAGTGAAAATTTTCTAAGTCTATCTTCCTAATTTGAAGTCGAATTTCAACATTTCTGATATATTTGAGTGAGTTTGCATCTAACTTTGTCAGATATCGTCGATTTACATCCATTGAAGCCCATTGAGGTCGATTGTCACTTTGTGTTGAGTGAAAATTTTCTAAGTCTATCTTCCTAATTTGAAGTCGAATTTCAACATTTCTGATATATTTGAGTGAGTTTGCATCTAACTTTGTCAGATATCGTCGATTAACATCCATTGAAGCCCATTGAGGTCGTTTGTCACTTTGTGTTTAGTGAAAATTTTCTAAGTCTATCTTCCTAATTTGGAGTCGAATTTCAACATTTCTGATATATTTGAGTGAGTTTGCATCTAACTTTGTCAGATATCGTCGATTAACATCCATTGAAGCCCATTGAGGTCGTTTGTCACTTTGTGTTGAGTGAAAATTTTCTAAGTCTATCTTCCTAATTTGAAGTCGAATTTCAACATTTCTGATATATTTGAGTGAGTTTGCATCTAACTTTGTCAGATATCGTCGATTTACATCCATTGAAGCCCATTGAGGTCGATTGTCACTTTGTGTTGAGTGAAAATTTTCTAAGTCTATCTTCCTAATTTGAAGTCGAATTTCAACATTTCTGATATATTTGAGTGAGTTTGCATCTAACTTTGTCAGATATCGTCGATTTACATCCATTGAAGCCCATTGAGGTCGATTGTCACTTTGTGTTGAGTGAAAATTTTCTAAGTCTATCTTCCTAATTTGAAGTCGAATTTCAACATTTCTGATATATTTGAGTGAGTTTGCATCTAACTTTGTCAGATATCGTCGATTTACATCCATTGAAGCCCATTGAGGTCGATTGTCACTTTGTGTTGAGTGAAAATTTTCTAAGTCTATCTTCCTAATTTGAAGTCGAATTTCAACATTTCTGATATATTTGAGTGAGTTTGCATCTAACTTTGTCAGATATCGTCGATTAACATCCATTGAAGCCCATTGAGGTCGTTTGTCACTTTGTGTTGAGTGAAAATTTTCTAAGTCTTTCTTCCTAATTTGAAGTCGAAATTCAACATTTCTGATATATTTGAGTGAGTTTGCATCTAACTTTGTCAGATATCGTCGATTAACATCCATTGAAGCCCATTGAGGTCGTTTGTCACTTTGTGTTGATTGAAAATTTTCTAAGTCTTTCTTCCTAATTTCAAGTCGAAATTCAACATTTCTGATATATTTAAGTGAGTTTGCATCTAACTTTGTCAGATATCGTCGATTTACATCCATTGAAGCCCATTGAGGTCGATTGTCACTTTGTGTTGAGTGAAAATTTTCTAAGTCTATCTTCCTAATTTGAAGTCGAATTTCAACATTTCTGATATATATGAGTGAGTTTGCATCTAACTTTGTTAGATATCGTCGATTAACATCCATTGAAGCCCATTGAGGTCGATTATCACTTTGTGTTGAGTGAAAATTTTCTAAGTCTATCTTCCTAATTTGAAGTCGAATTTCAACATTTCTGATATATTTGAGTGAGTTTGCATCTAACTTTGTCAGATATCGTCGATTTACATCCATTGAAGCCCATTGAGGTCGATTGTCACTTTGTGTTGAGTGAAAATTTTCTAAGTCTATCTTCCTAATTTGGAGTCGAATTTCAACATTTCTGATATATTTGAGTGAGTTTGCATCTAACTTTGTCAGATATCGTCGATTTACATCCATTGAAGCCCATTGAGGTCGATTGTCACTTTGTGTTGAGTGAAAATTTTCTAAGTCTATCTTCCTAATTTGAAGTCGAATTTCAACATTTCTGATATATTTGAGTGAGTTTGCATCTAACTTTGTCAGATATCGTCGATTTACATCCATTGAAGCCCATTGAGGTCGATTGTCACTTTGTGTTGAGTGAAAATTTTCTAAGTCTATCTTCCTAATTTGAAGTCGAATTTCAACATTTCTGATATATTTGAGTGAGTTTGCATCTAACTTTGTCAGATATCGTCGATTTACATCCATTGAAGCCCATTGAGGTCGATTGTCACTTTGTGTTGAGTGAAAATTTTCTAAGTCTATCTTCCTAATTTGAAGTCGAATTTCAACATTTCTGATATATTTGAGTGAGTTTGCATCTAACTTTGTCAGATATCGTCGATTAACATCCATTGAAGCCCATTGAGGTCGTTTGTCACTTTGTGTTGAGTGAAAATTTTCTAAGTCTTTCTTCCTAATTTGAAGTCGAAATTCAACATTTCTGATATATTTGAGTGAGTTTGCATCTAACTTTGTCAGATATCGTCGATTTACATCCATTGAAGCCCATTGAGGTCGATTGTCACTTTGTGTTGAGTGAAAATTTTCTAAGTCTATCTTCCTAATTTGAAGTCGAATTTCAACATTTCTGATATATTTGAGTGAGTTTGCATCTAACTTTGTCAGATATCGTCGATTAACATCCATTGAAGCCCATTGAGGTCGTTTGTCACTTTGTGTTGAGTGAAAATTTTCTAAGTCTATCTTCCTAATTTGGAGTCGAATTTCAACATTTCTGATATATTTGAGTGAGTTTGCATCTAACTTTGTCAGATATCGTCGATTTACATCCATTGAAGCCCATTGAGGTCGATTGTCACTTTGTGTTGAGTGAAAATTTTCTAAGTCTATCTTCCTAATTTGAAGTCGAATTTCAACATTTCTGATATATATGAGTGAGTTTGCATCTAACTTTGTCAGATATCGTCGATTTACATCCATTGAAGCCCATTGAGGTCGATTGTCACTTTGTGTTGAGTGAAAATTTTCTAAGTCTATCTTCCTAATTTGAAGTCGAATTTCAACATTTCTGATATATTTGAGTGAGTTTGCATCTAACTTTGTCAGATATCGTCGATTAACATCCATTGAAGCCCATTGCGGTCGTTTGTCACTTTGTGTTTAGTGAAAATTTTCTAAGTCTATCTTCCTAATTTGGAGTCGAATTTCAACATTTCTGATATATTTGAGTGAGTTTGCATCTAACTTTGTCAGATATCGTCGATTAACATCCATTGAAGCCCATTGAGGTCGTTTGTCACTTTGTGTTGAGTGAAAATTTTCTAAGTCTATCTTCCTAATTTGGAGTCGAATTTCAACATTTCTGATATATTTGAGTGAGTTTGCATCTAACTTTGTCAGATATCGTCGATTTACATCCATTGAAGCCCATTGAGGTCGATTGTCACTTTGTGTTGAGTGAAAATTTTCTAAGTCTATCTTCCTAATTTGAAGTCGAATTTCAACATTTCTGATATATTTGAGTGAGTTTGCATCTAACTTTGTCAGATATCGTCGATTTACATCCATTGAAGCCCATTGAGGTCGATTGTCACTTTGTGTTGAGTGAAAATTTTCTAAGTCTATCTTCCTAATTTGAAGTCGAATTTCAACATTTCTGATATATTTGAGTGAGTTTGCATCTAACTTTGTCAGATATCGTCGATTTACATCTATTGAAGCCCATTGAGGTCGATTGTCACTTTGTGTTGAGTGAAAATTTTCTAAGTCTATCTTCCTAATTTGAAGTCGAATTTCAACATTTCTGATATATTTGAGTGAGTTTGCATCTAACTTTGTCAGATATCGTCGATTAACATCCATTGAAGCCCATTGAGGTCGTTTGTCACTTTGTGTTGAGTGAAAATTTTCTAAGTCTTTCTTCCTAATTTGAAGTCGAAATTCAACATTTCTGATATATTTGAGTGAGTTTGCATCTAACTTTGTCAGATATCGTCGATTTACATCCATTGAAGCCCATTGAGGTCGATTGTCACTTTGTGTTGAGTGAAAATTTTCTAAGTCTATCTTCCTAATTTGAAGTCGAATTTCAACATTTCTGATATATTTGAGTGAGTTTGCATCTAACTTTGTCAGATATCGTCGATTAACATCCATTGAAGCCCATTGAGGTCGTTTGTCACTTTGTGTTGAGTGAAAATTTTCTAAGTCTATCTTCCTAATTTGGAGTCGAATTTCAACATTTCTGATATATTTGAGTGAGTTTGCATCTAACTTTGTCAGATATCGTCGATTTACATCCATTGAAGCCCATTGAGGTCGATTGTCACTTTGTGTTGAGTGAAAATTTTCTAAGTCTATCTTCCTAATTTGAAGTCGAATTTCAACATTTCTGATATATATGAGTGAGTTTGCATCTAACTTTGTCAGATATCGTCGATTTACATCCATTGAAGCCCATTGAGGTCGATTGTCACTTTGTGTTGAGTGAAAATTTTCTAAGTCTATCTTCCTAATTTGAAGTCGAATTTCAACATTTCTGATATATTTGAGTGAGTTTGCATCTAACTTTGTCAGATATCGTCGATTTACATCCATTGAAGCCCATTGAGGTCGATTGTCACTTTGTGTTGAGTGAAAATTTTCTAAGTCTATCTTCCTAATTTGAAGTCGAATTTCAACATTTCTGATATATTTGAGTGAGTTTGCATCTAACTTTGTCAGATATCGTCGATTAACATCCATTGAAGCCCATTGAGGTCGTTTGTCACTTTGTGTTTAGTGAAAATTTTCTAAGTCTATCTTCCTAATTTGGAGTCGAATTTCAACATTTCTGATATATTTGAGTGAGTTTGCATCTAACTTTGTCAGATATCGTCGATTAACATCCATTGAAGCCCATTGAGGTCGTTTGTCACTTTGTGTTGAGTGAAAATTTTCTAAGTCTATCTTCCTAATTTGAAGTCGAATTTCAACATTTCTGATATATTTGAGTGAGTTTGCATCTAACTTTGTCAGATATCGTCGATTTACATCCATTGAAGCCCATTGAGGTCGATTGTCACTTTGTGTTGAGTGAAAATTTTCTAAGTCTATCTTCCTAATTTGAAGTCGAATTTCAACATTTCTGATATATTTGAGTGAGTTTGCATCTAACTTTGTCAGATATCGTCGATTTACATCCATTGAAGCCCATTGAGGTCGATTGTCACTTTGTGTTGAGTGAAAATTTTCTAAGTCTATCTTCCTAATTTGAAGTCGAATTTCAACATTTCTGATATATTTGAGTGAGTTTGCATCTAACTTTGTCAGATATCGTCGATTTACATCCATTGAAGCCCATTGAGGTCGATTGTCACTTTGTGTTGAGTGAAAATTTTCTAAGTCTATCTTCCTAATTTGAAGTCGAATTTCAACATTTCTGATATATTTGAGTGAGTTTGCATCTAACTTTGTCAGATATCGTCGATTAACATCCATTGAAGCCCATTGAGGTCGTTTGTCACTTTGTGTTGAGTGAAAATTTTCTAAGTCTTTCTTCCTAATTTGAAGTCGAAATTCAACATTTCTGATATATTTGAGTGAGTTTGCATCTAACTTTGTCAGATATCGTCGATTAACATCCATTGAAGCCCATTGAGGTCGTTTGTCACTTTGTGTTGATTGAAAATTTTCTAAGTCTTTCTTCCTAATTTGAAGTCGAAATTCAACATTTCTGATATATTTGAGTGAGTTTGCATCTAACTTTGTCAGATATCGTCGATTTACATCCATTGAAGCCCATCGAGGTCGATTGTCACTTTGTGTTGAGTGAAAATTTTCTAAGTCTTTCTTCCTAATTTCAAGTCGAAATTCAACATTTCTGATATATTTAAGTGAGTTTGCATCTAACTTTGTCAGATATCGTCGATTTACATCCATTGAAGCCCATTGAGGTCGATTGTCACTTTGTGTTGAGTGAAAATTTTCTAAGTCTATCTTCCTAATTTGAAGTCGAATTTCAACATTTCTGATATATTTGAGTGAGTTTGCATCTAACTTTGTCAGATATCGTCGATTTACATCCATTGAAGCCCATTGAGGTCGATTGTCACTTTGTGTTGAGTGAAAATTTTCTAAGTCTATCTTCCTAATTTGAAGTCGAATTTCAACATTTCTGATATATTTGAGTGAGTTTGCATCTAACTTTGTCAGATATCGTCGATTTACATCCATTGAAGCCCATTGAGGTCGATTGTCACTTTGTGTTGAGTGAAAATTTTCTAAGTCTTTCTTCCTAATTTGAAGTCGAAATTCAACATTTCTGATATATTTGAGTGAGTTTGCATCTAACTTTGTCAGATATCGTCGATTAACATCCATTGAAGCCCATTGAGGTCGATTGTCACTTTGTGTTGAGTGAAAATTTTCTAAGTCTATCTTCCTAATTTGAAGTCGAATTTCAACATTTCTGATATATTTGAGTGAGTTTGCATCTAACTTTGTCAGATATCGTCGATTAACATCCATTGAAGCCCATTGAGGTCGTTTGTCACTTTGTGTTTAGTGAAAATTTTCTAAGTCTATCTTCCTAATTTGGAGTCGAATTTCAACATTTCTGATATATTTGAGTGAGTTTGCATCTAACTTTGTCAGATATCGTCGATTTACATCCATTGAAGCCCATTGAGGTCGATTGTCACTTTGTGTTGAGTGAAAATTTTCTAAGTTTATCTTCCTAATTTGAAGTCGAATTTCAACATTTCTGATATATTTGAGTGAGTTTGCATCTAACTTTGTCAGATATCGTCGATTTACATCCATTGAAGCCCATTGAGGTCGATTGTCACTTTGTGTTGAGTGAAAATTTTCTAAGTCTATCTTCCTAATTTGAAGTCGAATTTCAACATTTCTGATATATTTGAGTGAGTTTGCATCTAACTTTGTCAGATATCGTCGATTAACATCCATTGAAGCCCATTGAGGTCGATTGTCACTTTGTGTTGAGTGAAAATTTTCTAAGTCTATCATCCTAATTTGAAGTCGAATTTCAACATTTCTGATATATTTGAGTGAGTTTGCATCTAACTTTGTCAGATATCGTCGATTAACATCCATTGAAGCCCATTGAGGTCGTTTGTCACTTTGTGTTGAGTGAAAATTTTCTAAGTCTATCTTCCTAATTTGAAGTCGAATTTCAACATTTCTGATATATTTGAGTGAGTTTGCATCTAACTTTGTCAGATATCGTCGATTAACATCCATTGAAGCCCATTGAGGTCGTTTGTCACTTTGTGTTGAGTGAAAATTTTCTAAGTCTTTCTTCCTAATTTGAAGTCGAAATTCAACATTTCTGATATATTTGAGTGAGTTTGCATCTAACTTTGTCAGATATCGTCGATTAACATCCATTGAAGCCCATTGAGGTCGTTTGTCACTTTGTGTTAAGTGAAAATTTTCTAAGTCTTTCTTCCTAATTTGAAGTCGAAATTCAACATTTCTGATATATTTGAGTGAGTTTGCATCTAACTTTGTCAGATATCGTCGATTTACATCCATTGAAGCCCATTGAGGTCGATTGTCACTTTGTGTTGAGTGAAAATTTTCTAAGTCTTTCTTCCTAATTTGAAGTCGAATTTCAACATTTCTGATATATTTGAGTGAGTTTGCATCTAACTTTTCTCAGATATCGTCGATTTACATCCATTGAAGCCCATTGAGGTCGATTGTCACTTTGTGTTGAGTGAAAATTTTCTAAGTCTATCTTCCTAATTTGAAGTCGAATTTCAACATTTCTGATATATTTGAGTGAGTTTGCTTCTAACTTTGTCAGATATCGTCGATTTACATCCATTGAAGCCCATTGAGGTCGTTTGTCACTTTGTGTTGAGTGAAAATTTTCTTAGTCCATCTTCCTAATTTGGAGTCGAATTTCAACATTTCTGATATATTTGAGTGAGTTTGCATCTAACTTTGTCAGATATCGTCGATTTACATCCATTGAAGCCCATTGAGGTCGATTGTCACTTTGTGTTGAGTGAAAATTTTCTAAGTCTATCTTCCTAATTTGAAGTCGAATTTCAACATTTCTGATATATTTGAGTGAGTTTGCATCTAACTTTGTCAGATATCGTCGATTAACATCCATTGAAGCCCATTGAGGTCGTTTGTCACTTTGTGTTGAGTGAAAATTTTCTAAGTCTATCTTCCTAATTTGGAGTCGAATTTCAACATTTCTGATATATATGAGTGAGTTTGCATCTAACTTTGTCAGATATCGTCGATTAACATACATTGAAGCCCATTGAGGTCGATTGTCACTTTGTGTTGAGTGAAAATTTTCTAAGTCTATCTTCCTAATTTGAAGTCGAATTTCAACATTTCTGATATATTTGAGTGAGTTTGCATCTAACTTTGTCAGATATCGTCGATTTACATCCATTGAAGCCCATTGAGGTCGATTGTCACTTTGTGTTGAGTGAAAATTTTCTAAGTCTATCTTCCTAATTTGAAGTCGAATTTCAACATTTCTGATATATTTGAGTGAGTTTGCATCTAACTTTGTCAGATATCGTCGATTAACATCCATTGAAGCCCATTGAGGTCGTTTGTCACTTTGTGTTTAGTGAAAATTTTCTAAGTCTATCTTCCTAATTTGGAGTCGAATTTCAACATTTCTGATATATTTGAGTGAGTTTGCATCTAACTTTGTCAGATATCGTCGATTAACATCCATTGAAGCCCATTGAGGTCGTTTGTCACTTTGTGTTGAGTGAAAATTTTCTAAGTCTATCTTCCTAATTTGGAGTCGAATTTCAACATTTCTGATATATTTGAGTGAGTTTGCATCTAACTTTGTCAGATATCGTCGATTTACATCCATTGAAGCCCATTGAGGTCGATTGTCACTTTGTGTTGAGTGAAAATTTTCTAAGTCTATCTTCCTAATTTGAAGTCGAATTTCAACATTTCTGATATATTTGAGTGAGTTTGCATCTAACTTTGTCAGATATCGTCGATTTACATCCATTGAAGCCCATTGAGGTCGATTGTCACTTTGTGTTGAGTGAAAATTTTCTAAGTCTATCTTCCTAATTTGAAGTCGAATTTCAACATTTCTGATATATTTGAGTGAGTTTGCATCTAACTTTGTCAGATATCGTCGATTAACATCCATTGAAGCCCATTGAGGTCGTTTGTCACTTTGTGTTGAGTGAAAATTTTCTAAGTCTTTCTTCCTAATTTGAAGTCGAAATTCAACATTTCTGATATATTTGAGTGAGTTTGCATCTAACTTTGTCAGATATCGTCGATTTACATCCATTGAAGCCCATTGAGGTCGATTGTCACTTTGTGTTAAGTGAAAATTTTCTAAGTCTATCTTCCTAATTTGGAGTCGAATTTCAACATTTCTGATATATTTGAGTGAGTTTGCATCTAACTTTGTCAGATATCGTCGATTTACATCCATTGAAGCCCATTGAGGTCGATTGTCACTTTGTGTTGAGTGAAAATTTTCTAAGTCTATCTTCCTAATTTGAAGTCGAATTTCAACATTTCTGATATATTTGAGTGAGTTTGCATCTAACTTTGTCAGATATCGTCGATTAACATCCATTGAAGCCCATTGAGGTCGTTTGTCACTTTGTGTTGAGTGAAAATTTTCTAAGTCTTTCTTCCTAATTTGAAGTCGAAATTCAACATTTCTGATATATTTAAGTGAGTTTGCATCTAACTTTGTCAGATATCGTCGATTTACATCCATTGAAGCCCATTGAGGTCGATTGTCACTTTGTGTTGAGTGAAAATTTTCTAAGTCTATCTTCCTAATTTGAAGTCGAATTTCAACATTTCTGATATATTTGAGTGAGTTTGCATCTAACTTTGTCAGATATCGTCGATTAACATCCATTGAAGCCCATTGAGGTCGTTTGTCACTTTGTGTTTAGTGAAAATTTTCTAAGTCTATCTTCCTAATTTGAAGTCGAATTTCAACATTTCTGATATATTTGAGTGAGTTTGCATCTAACTTTGTCAGATATCGTCGATTAACATCCATTGAAGCCCATTGAGGTCGTTTGTCACTTTGTGTTGAGTGAAAATTTTCTAAGTCTTTCTTCCTAATTTCAAGTCGAAATTCAACATTTCTGATATATTTAAGTGAGTTTGCATCTAACTTTGTCAGATATCGTCGATTTACATCCATTGAAGCCCATTGAGGTCGATTGTCACTTTGTGTTGAGTGAAAATTTTCTAAGTATATCTTCCTAATTTGAAGTCGAATTTCAACATTTCTGATATATTTGAGTGAGTTTGCATCTAACTTTGTCAGGTATCGTCGATTAACATCCATTGAAGCCCATTGAGGTCGTTTGTCACTTTGTGTTTAGTGAAAATTTTCTAAGTCTATCTTCCTAATTTGGAGTCGAATTCAACATTTCTGATATATTTGAGTGAGTTTGCATCTAACTTTGTCAGATATCGTCGATTTACATCCATTGAAGCCCATTGAGGTCGATTGTCACTTTGTGTTGAGTGAAAATTTTCTAAGTTTATCTTCCTAATTTGGAGTCGAATTTCAACATTTCTGATATATTTGAGTGAGTTTGCATCTAACTTTGTCAGATATCGTCGATTTACATCCATTGAAGCCCATTGAGGTCGATTGTCACTTTGTGTTGAGTGAAAATTTTCTAAGTCTATCTTCCTAATTTGAAGTCGAATTTCAACATTTCTGATATATTTGAGTGAGTTTGCATCTAACTTTGTCAGATATCGTCGATTAACATCCATTGAAGCCCATTGAGGTCGTTTGTCACTTTGTGTTGAGTGAAAATTTTCTAAGTCTTTCTTCCTAATTTGAAGTCGAAATTCAACATTTCTGATATATTTGAGTGAGTTTGCATCTAACTTTGTCAGATATCGTCGATTAACATCCATTGAAGCCCATTGAGGTCGTTTGTCACTTTGTGTTGAGTGAAAATTTTCTAAGTCTTTCTTCCTAATTTGAAGTCGAAATTCAACATTTCTGATATATTTGAGTGAGTTTGCATCTAACTTTGTCAGATATCGTCGATTTACATCCATTGAAGCCCATTGAGGTCGATTGTCACTTTGTGTTGAGTGAAAATTTTCTAAGTCTTTCTTCCTAATTTGAAGTCGAATTTCAACATTTCTGATATATTTGAGTGAGTTTGCATCTAACTTTTCTCAGATATCGTCGATTTACATCCATTGAAGCCCATTGAGGTCGATTGTCACTTTGTGTTGAGTGAAAATTTTCTAAGTCTATCTTCCTAATTTGAAGTCGAATTTCAACATTTCTGATATATTTGAGTGAGTTTGCTTCTAACTTTGTCAGATATCGTCGATTAACATCCATTGAAGCCCATTGAGGTCGTTTGTCACTTTGTGTTGAGTGAAAATTTTCTTAGTCCATCTTCCTAATTTGGAGTCGAATTTCAACATTTCTGATATATTTGAGTGAGTTTGCATCTAACTTTGTCAGATATCGTCGATTTACATCCATTGAAGCCCATTGAGGTCGATTGTCACTTTGTGTTGAGTGAAAATTTTCTAAGTCTATCTTCCTAATTTGAAGTCGAATTTCAACATTTCTGATATATATGAGTGAGTTTGCATCTAACTTTGTCAGATATCGTCGATTAACATACATTGAAGCCCATTGAGGTCGATTGTCACTTTGTGTTGAGTGAAAATTTTCTAAGTCTATCTTCCTAATTTGAAGTCGAATTTCAACATTTCTGATATATTTGAGTGAGTTTGCATCTAACTTTGTCAGATATCGTCGACTTACATCCATTGAAGCCCATTGAGGTCGATTGTCACTTTGTGTTGAGTGAAAATTTTCTAAGTCTATCTTCCTAATTTGAAGTCGAATTTCAACATTTCTGATATATTTGAGTGAGTTTGCATCTAACTTTGTCAGATATCGTCGATTAACATCCATTGAAGCCCATTGAGGTCGTTTGTCACTTTGTGTTGAGTGAAAATTTTCTAAGTCTTTCTTCCTAATTTCAAGTCGAAATTCAACATTTCTGATATATTTAAGTGAGTTTGCATCTAACTTTGTCAGATATCGTCGATTTACATCCATTGAAGCCCATTGAGGTCGATTGTCACTTTGTGTTGAGTGAAAATTTTCTAAGTCTATCTTCCTAATTTGAAGTCGAATTTCAACATTTCTGATATATTTGAGTGAGTTTGCATCTAACTTTGTCAGATATCGTCGATTAACATCCATTGAAGCCCATTGAGGTCGTTTGTCACTTTGTGTTTAGTGAAAATTTTCTAAGTCTATCTTCCTAATTTGGAGTCGAATTTCAACATTTCTGATATATTTGAGTGAGTTTGCATCTAACTTTGTCAGATATCGTCGATTTACATCCATTGAAGCCCATTGAGGTCGATTGTCACTTTGTGTTGAGTGAAAATTTTCTAAGTTTATCTTCCTAATTTGGAGTCGAATTTCAACATTTCTGATATATTTGAGTGAGTTTGCATCTAACTTTGTCAGATATCGTCGATTTACATCCATTGAAGCCCATTGAGGTCGATTGTCACTTTGTGTTGAGTGAAAATTTTCTAAGTCTATCTTCCTAATTTGAAGTCGAATTTCAACATTTCTGATATATTTGAGTGAGTTTGCATCTAACTTTGTCAGATATCGTCGATTAACATCCATTGAAGCCCATTGAGGTCGTTTGTCACTTTGTGTTGAGTGAAAATTTTCTAAGTCTATCTTCCTAATTTGAAGTCGAATTTCAACATTTCTGATATATTTGAGTGAGTTTGCATCTAACTTTGTCAGATATCGTCGATTAACATCCATTGAAGCCCATTGAGGTCGTTTGTCACTTTGTGTTGAGTGAAAATTTTCTAAGTCTTTCTTCCTAATTTGAAGTCGAAATTCAACATTTCTGATATATTTGAGTGAGTTTGCATCTAACTTTGTCAGATATCGTCGATTAACATCCATTGAAGCCCATTGAGGTCGTTTGTCACTTTGTGTTGAGTGAAAATTTTCTAAGTCTTTCTTCCTAATTTGAAGTCGAAATTCAACATTTCTGATATATTTGAGTGAGTTTGCATCTAACTTTGTCAGATATCGTCGATTTACATCCATTGAAGCCCATTGAGGTCGATTGTCACTTTGTGTTGAGTGAAAATTTTCTAAGTCTATCTTCCTAATTTGAAGTCGAATTTCAACATTTCTGATATATTTGAGTGAGTTTGCATCTAACTTTGTCAGATATCGTCGATTTACATCCATTGAAGCCCATTGAGGTCGATTGTCACTTTGTGTTGAGTGAAAATTTTCTAAGTCTTTCTTCCTAATTTCAAGTCGAAATTCAACATTTCTGATATATTTAAGTGAGTTTGCATCTAACTTTGTCAGATATCGTCGATTTACATCCATTGAAGCCCATTGAGGTCGATTGTCACTTTGTGTTGAGTGAAAATTTTCTAAGTCTATCTTCCTAATTTGAAGTCGAATTTCAACATTTCTGATATATTTGAGTGAGTTTGCATCTAACTTTGTCAGATATCGTCGATTAACATCCATTGAAGCCCATTGAGGTCGTTTGTCACTTTGTGTTTAGTGAAAATTTTCTAAGTCTATCTTCCTAATTTGGAGTCGAATTTCAACATTTCTGATATATTTGAGTGAGTTTGCATCTAACTTTGTCAGATATCGTCGATTTACATCCATTGAAGCCCATTGAGGTCGATTGTCACTTTGTGTTGAGTGAAAATTTTCTAAGTTTATCTTCCTAATTTGGAGTCGAATTTCAACATTTCTGATATATTTGAGTGAGTTTGCATCTAACTTTGTCAGATATCGTCGATTTACATCCATTGAAGCCCATTGAGGTCGATTGTCACTTTGTGTTGAGTGAAAATTTTCTAAGTCTATCTTCCTAATTTGAAGTCGAATTTCAACATTTCTGATATATTTGAGTGAGTTTGCATCTAACTTTGTCAGATATCGTCGATTAACATCCATTGAAGCCCATTGAGGTCGTTTGTCACTTTGTGTTGAGTGAAAATTTTCTAAGTCTATCTTCCTAATTTGAAGTCGAATTTCAACATTTCTGATATATTTGAGTGAGTTTGCATCTAACTTTGTCAGATATCGTCGATTAACATCCATTGAAGCCCATTGAGGTCGTTTGTCACTTTGTGTTGAGTGAAAATTTTCTAAGTCTTTCTTCCTAATTTGAAGTCGAAATTCAACATTTCTGATATATTTGAGTGAGTTTGCATCTAACTTTGTCAGATATCGTCGATTAACATCCATTGAAGCCCATTGAGGTCGTTTGTCACTTTGTGTTGAGTGAAAATTTTCTAAGTCTTTCTTCCTAATTTGAAGTCGAAATTCAACATTTCTGATATATTTGAGTGAGTTTGCATCTAACTTTGTCAGATATCGTCGATTTACATCCATTGAAGCCCATTGAGGTCGATTGTCACTTTGTGTTGAGTGAAAATTTTCTAAGTCTTTCTTCCTAATTTGAAGTCGAATTTCAACATTTCTGATATATTTGAGTGAGTTTGCATCT
This sequence comes from Diorhabda carinulata, assembly GCF_026250575.1. Lineage (NCBI taxonomy): Eukaryota > Metazoa > Arthropoda > Insecta > Coleoptera > Chrysomelidae > Diorhabda > Diorhabda carinulata. The sequence goes on from NC_079466.1 coordinate 10,457,232, forward strand.
AACTTTTCTCAGATATCGTCGATTTACATCCATTGAAGCCCATTGAGGTCGATTGTCACTTTGTGTTGAGTGAAAATTTTCTAAGTCTATCTTCCTAATTTGAAGTCGAATTTCAACATTTCTGATATATTTGAGTGAGTTTGCTCCTAACTTTGTCAGATATCGTCGATTAACATCCATTGAAGCCCATTGAGGTCGTTTGTCACTTTGTGTTGAGTGAAAATTTTCTTAGTCCATCTTCCTAATTTGGAGTCGAATTTCAACATTTCTGATATATTTGAGTGAGTTTGCATCTAACTTTGTCAGATATCGTCGATTTACATCCATTGAAGCCCATTGAGGTCGATTGTCACTTTGTGTTGAGTGAAAATTTTCTAAGTCTATCTTCCTAATTTGAAGTCGAATTTCAACATTTCTGATATATATGAGTGAGTTTGCATCTAACTTTGTCAGATATCGTCGATTAACATACATTGAAGCCCATTGAGGTCGATTGTCACTTTGTGTTGAGTGAAAATTTTCTAAGTCTATCTTCCTAATTTGAAGTCGAATTTCAACATTTCTGATATATTTGAGTGAGTTTGCATCTAACTTTGTCAGATATCGTCGATTTACATCCATTGAAGCCCATTGAGGTCGATTGTCACTTTGTGTTGAGTGAAAATTTTCTAAGTCTATCTTCCTAATTTGAAGTCGAATTTCAACATTTCTGATATATTTGAGTGAGTTTGCATCTAACTTTGTCAGATATCGTCGATTAACATCCATTGAAGCCCATTGAGGTCGTTTGTCACTTTGTGTTGAGTGAAAATTTTCTAAGTCTATCTTCCTAATTTGGAGTCGAATTTCAACATTTCTGATATATTTGAGTGAGTTTGCATCTAACTTTGTCAGATATCGTCGATTTACATCCATTGAAGCCCATTGAGGTCGATTGTCACTTTGTGTTGAGTGAAAATTTTCTAAGTCTATCTTCCTAATTTGAAGTCGAATTTCAACATTTCTGATATATATGAGTGAGTTTGCATCTAACTTTGTCAGATATCGTCGATTTACATCCATTGAAGCCCATTGAGGTCGATTGTCACTTTGTGTTGAGTGAAAATTTTCTAAGTCTATCTTCCTAATTTGAAGTCGAATTTCAACATTTCTGATATATTTGAGTGAGTTTGCATCTAACTTTGTCAGATATCGTCGATTTACATCCATTGAAGCCCATTGAGGTCGATTGTCACTTTGTGTTGAGTGAAAATTTTCTAAGTCTATCTTCCTAATTTGAAGTCGAATTTCAACATTTCTGATATATTTGAGTGAGTTTGCATCTAACTTTGTCAGATATCGTCGATTTACATCCATTGAAGCCCATTGAGGTCGATTGTCACTTTGTGTTGAGTGAAAATTTTCTAAGTCTATCTTCCTAATTTGAAGTCGAATTTCAACATTTCTGATATATTTGAGTGAGTTTGCATCTAACTTTGTCAGATATCGTCGATTAACATCCATTGAAGCCCATTGAGGTCGTTTGTCACTTTGTGTTGAGTGAAAATTTTCTAAGTCTTTCTTCCTAATTTCAAGTCGAAATTCAACATTTCTGATATATTTAAGTGAGTTTGCATCTAACTTTGTCAGATATCGTCGATTTACATCCATTGAAGCCCATTGAGGTCGATTGTCACTTTGTGTTGAGTGAAAATTTTTTAAGTCTATCTTCCTAATTTGAAGTCGAATTTCAACATTTCTGATATATTTGAGTGAGTTTGCATCTAACTTTGTCAGATATCGTCGATTAACATCCATTGAAGCCCATTGAGGTCGTTTGTCACTTTGTGTTTAGTGAAAATTTTCTAAGTCTATCTTCCTAATTTGGAGTCGAATTTCAACATTTCTGATATATTTGAGTGAGTTTGCATCTAACTTTGTCAGATATCGTCGATTTACATCCATTGAAGCCCATTGAGGTCGATTGTCACTTTGTGTTGAGTGAAAATTTTCTAAGTTTATCTTCCTAATTTGGAGTCGAATTTCAACATTTCTGATATATTTGAGTGAGTTTGCATCTAACTTTGTCAGATATCGTCGATTTACATCCATTGAAGCCCATTGAGGTCGATTGTCACTTTGTGTTGAGTGAAAATTTTCTAAGTCTATCTTCCTAATTTGAAGTCGAATTTCAACATTTCTGATATATTTGAGTGAGTTTGCATCTAACTTTGTCAGATATCGTCGATTAACATCCATTGAAGCCCATTGAGGTCGTTTGTCACTTTGTGTTGAGTGAAAATTTTCTAAGTCTATCTTCCTAATTTGAAGTCGAATTTCAACATTTCTGATATATTTGAGTGAGTTTGCATCTAACTTTGTCAGATATCGTCGATTAACATCCATTGAAGCCCATTGAGGTCGTTTGTCACTTTGTGTTGAGTGAAAATTTTCTAAGTCTTTCTTCCTAATTTGAAGTCGAAATTCAACATTTCTGATATATTTGAGTGAGTTTGCATCTAACTTTGTCAGATATCGTCGATTAACATCCATTGAAGCCCATTGAGGTCGTTTGTCACTTTGTGTTGAGTGAAAATTTTCTAAGTCTATCTTCCTAATTTGAAGTCGAATTTCAACATTTCTGATATATTTGAGTGAGTTTGCATCTAACTTTGTCAGATATCGTCGATTTACATCCATTGAAGCCCATTGAGGTCGATTGTCACTTTGTGTTGAGTGAAAATTTTCTAAGTCTATCTTCCTAATTTGAAGTCGAATTTCAACATTTCTGATATATTTGAGTGAGTTTGCATCTAACTTTGTCAGATATCGTCGATTTACATCCATTGAAGCCCATTGAGGTCGATTGTCACTTTGTGTTGAGTGAAAATTTTCTAAGTCTATCTTCCTAATTTGAAGTCGAATTTCAACATTTCTGATATATTTGAGTGAGTTTGCATCTAACTTTGTCAGATATCGTCGATTTACATCCATTGAAGCCCATTGAGGTCGATTGTCACTTTGTGTTGAGTGAAAATTTTCTAAGTCTATCTTCCTAATTTGAAGTCGAATTTCAACATTTCTGATATATTTGAGTGAGTTTGCATCTAACTTTGTCAGATATCGTCGATTAACATCCATTGAAGCCCATTGAGGTCGTTTGTCACTTTGTGTTGAGTGAAAATTTTCTAAGTCTATCTTCCTAATTTGGAGTCGAATTTCAACATTTCTGATATATTTGAGTGAGTTTGCATCTAACTTTGTCAGATATCGTCGATTTACATCCATTGAAGCCCATTGAGGTCGATTGTCACTTTGTGTTGAGTGAAAATTTTCTAAGTCTATCTTCCTAATTTGAAGTCGAATTTCAACATTTCTGATATATTTGAGTGAGTTTGCATCTAACTTTGTCAGATATCGTCGATTTACATCCATTGAAGCCCATTGAGGTCGATTGTCACTTTGTGTTGAGTGAAAATTTTCTAAGTCTATCTTCCTAATTTGAAGTCGAATTTCAACATTTCTGATATATTTGAGTGAGTTTGCATCTAACTTTGTCAGATATCGTCGATTAACATCCATTGAAGCCCATTGAGGTCGTTTGTCACTTTGTGTTGAGTGAAAATTTTCTAAGTCTATCTTCCTAATTTGGAGTCGAATTTCAACATTTCTGATATATTTGAGTGAGTTTGCATCTAACTTTGTCAGATATCGTCGATTTACATCCATTGAAGCCCATTGAGGTCGATTGTCACTTTGTGTTGAGTGAAAATTTTCTAAGTCTATCTTCCTAATTTGAAGTCGAATTTCAACATTTCTGATATATATGAGTGAGTTTGCATCTAACTTTGTCAGATATCGTCGATTTACATCCATTGAAGCCCATTGAGGTCGATTGTCACTTTGTGTTGAGTGAAAATTTTCTAAGTCTATCTTCCTAATTTGAAGTCGAATTTCAACATTTCTGATATATTTGAGTGAGTTTGCATCTAACTTTGTCAGATATCGTCGATTTACATCCATTGAAGCCCATTGAGGTCGATTGTCACTTTGTGTTGAGTAAAAATTTTCTAAGTCTATCTTCCTAATTTGAAGTCGAATTTCAACATTTCTGATATATTTGAGTGAGTTTGCATCTAACTTTGTCAGATATCGTCGATTTACATCCATTGAAGCCCATTGAGGTCGATTGTCACTTTGTGTTGAGTGAAAATTTTCTAAGTCTATCTTCCTAATTTGAAGTCGAATTTCAACATTTCTGATATATTTGAGTGAGTTTGCATCTAACTTTGTCAGATATCGTCGATTAACATCCATTGAAGCCCATTGAGGTCGTTTGTCACTTTGTGTTGAGTGAAAATTTTCTAAGTCTTTCTTCCTAATTTCAAGTCGAAATTCAACATTTCTGATATATTTAAGTGAGTTTGCATCTAACTTTGTCAGATATCGTCGATTTACATCCATTGAAGCCCATTGAGGTCGATTGTCACTTTGTGTTGAGTGAAAATTTTCTAAGTCTATCTTCCTAATTTGAAGTCGAATTTCAACATTTCTGATATATTTGAGTGAGTTTGCATCTAACTTTGTCAGATATCGTCGATTAACATCCATTGAAGCCCATTGAGGTCGTTTGTCACTTTGTGTTTAGTGAAAATTTTCTAAGTCTATCTTCCTAATTTGGAGTCGAATTTCAACATTTCTGATATATTTGAGTGAGTTTGCATCTAACTTTGTCAGATATCGTCGATTTACATCCATTGAAGCCCATTGAGGTCGATTGTCACTTTGTGTTGAGTGAAAATTTTCTAAGTTTATCTTCCTAATTTGGAGTCGAATTTCAACATTTCTGATATATTTGAGTGAGTTTGCATCTAACTTTGTCAGATATCGTCGATTTACATCCATTGAAGCCCATTGAGGTCGATTGTCACTTTGTGTTGAGTGAAAATTTTCTAAGTCTATCTTCCTAATTTGAAGTCGAATTTCAACATTTCTGATATATTTGAGTGAGTTTGCATCTAACTTTGTCAGATATCGTCGATTAACATCCATTGAAGCCCATTGAGGTCGTTTGTCACTTTGTGTTGAGTGAAAATTTTCTAAGTCTATCTTCCTAATTTGAAGTCGAATTTCAACATTTCTGATATATTTGAGTGAGTTTGCATCTAACTTTGTCAGATATCGTCGATTAACATCCATTGAAGCCCATTGAGGTCGTTTGTCACTTTGTGTTGAGTGAAAATTTTCTAAGTCTTTCTTCCTAATTTGAAGTCGAAATTCAACATTTCTGATATATTTGAGTGAGTTTGCATCTAACTTTGTCAGATATCGTCGATTAACATCCATTGAAGCCCATTGAGGTCGTTTGTCACTTTGTGTTGAGTGAAAATTTTCTAAGTCTATCTTCCTAATTTGAAGTCGAATTTCAACATTTCTGATATATTTGAGTGAGTTTGCATCTAACTTTGTCAGATATCGTCGATTAACATCCATTGAAGCCCATTGAGGTCGTTTGTCACTTTGTGTTGAGTGAAAATTTTCTAAGTCTTTCTTCCTAATTTGAAGTCGAAATTCAACATTTCTGATATATTTGAGTGAGTTTGCATCTAACTTTGTCAGATATCGTCGATTAACATCCATTGAAGCCCATTGAGGTCGTTTGTCACTTTGTGTTGAGTGAAAATTTTCTAAGTCTTTCTTCCTAATTTGAAGTCGAAATTCAACATTTCTGATATATTTGAGTGAGTTTGCATCTAACTTTGTCAGATATCGTCGATTTACATCCATTGAAGCCCATTGAGGTCGATTGTCACTTTGTGTTGAGTGAAAATTTTCTAAGTCTTTCTTCCTAATTTGAAGTCGAATTTCAACATTTCTGATATATTTGAGTGAGTTTGCATCTAACTTTTCTCAGATATCGTCGATTTACATCCATTGAAGCCCATTGAGGTCGATTGTCACTTTGTGTTGAGTGAAAATTTTCTAAGTCTATCTTCCTAATTTGAAGTCGAATTTCAACATTTCTGATATATTTGAGTGAGTTTGCTTCTAACTTTGTCAGATATCGTCGATTAACATCCATTGAAGCCCATTGAGGTCGTTTGTCACTTTGTGTTGAGTGAAAATTTTCTTAGTCCATCTTCCTAATTTGGAGTCGAATTTCAACATTTCTGATATATTTGAGTGAGTTTGCATCTAACTTTGTCAGATATCGTCGATTTACATCCATTGAAGCCCATTGAGGTCGATTGTCACTTTGTGTTGAGTGAAAATTTTCTAAGTCTATCTTCCTAATTTGAAGTCGAATTTCAACATTTCTGATATATATGAGTGAGTTTGCATCTAACTTTGTCAGATATCGTCGATTAACATACATTGAAGCCCATTGAGGTCGATTGTCACTTTGTGTTGAGTGAAAATTTTCTAAGTCTATCTTCCTAATTTGAAGTCGAATTTCAACATTTCTGATATATTTGAGTGAGTTTGCATCTAACTTTGTCAGATATCGTCGATTTACATCCATTGAAGCCCATTGAGGTCGATTGTCACTTTGTGTTGAGTGAAAATTTTCTAAGTCTATCTTCCTAATTTGAAGTCGAATTTCAACATTTCTGATATATTTGAGTGAGTTTGCATCTAACTTTGTCAGATATCGTCGATTAACATCCATTGAAGCCCATTGAGGTCGTTTGTCACTTTGTGTTGAGTGAAAATTTTCTAAGTCTATCTTCCTAATTTGGAGTCGAATTTCAACATTTCTGATATATTTGAGTGAGTTTGCATCTAACTTTGTCAGATATCGTCGATTTACATCCATTGAAGCCCATTGAGGTCGATTGTCACTTTGTGTTGAGTGAAAATTTTCTAAGTCTATCTTCCTAATTTGAAGTCGAATTTCAACATTTCTGATATATATGAGTGAGTTTGCATCTAACTTTGTCAGATATCGTCGATTTACATCCATTGAAGCCCATTGAGGTCGATTGTCACTTTGTGTTGAGTGAAAATTTTCTAAGTCTATCTTCCTAATTTGAAGTCGAATTTCAACATTTCTGATATATTTGAGTGAGTTTGCATCTAACTTTGTCAGATATCGTCGATTTATATCCATTGAAGCCCATTGAGGTCGATTGTCACTTTGTGTTGAGTGAAAATTTTCTAAGTCTATCTTCCTAATTTGAAGTCGAATTTCAACATTTCTGATATATTTGAGTGAGTTTGCATCTAACTTTGTCAGATATCGTCGATTTACATCCATTGAAGCCCATTGAGGTCGATTGTCACTTTGTGTTGAGTGAAAATTTTCTAAGTCTATCTTCCTAATTTGAAGTCGAATTTCAACATTTCTGATATATTTGAGTGAGTTTGCATCTAACTTTGTCAGATATCGTCGATTAACATCCATTGAAGCCCATTGAGGTCGTTTGTCACTTTGTGTTGAGTGAAAATTTTCTAAGTCTTTCTTCCTAATTTCAAGTCGAAATTCAACATTTCTGATATATTTAAGTGAGTTTGCATCTAACTTTGTCAGATATCGTCGATTTACATCCATTGAAGCCCATTGAGGTCGATTGTCACTTTGTGTTGAGTGAAAATTTTCTAAGTCTATCTTCCTAATTTGAAGTCGAATTTCAACATTTCTGATATATTTGAGTGAGTTTGCATCTAACTTTGTCAGATATCGTCGATTAACATCCATTGAAGCCCATTGAGGTCGTTTGTCACTTTGTGTTTAGTGAAAATTTTCTAAGTCTATCTTCCTAATTTGGAGTCGAATTTCAACATTTCTGATATATTTGAGTGAGTTTGCATCTAACTTTGTCAGATATCGTCGATTTACATCCATTGAAGCCCATTGAGGTCGATTGTCACTTTGTGTTGAGTGAAAATTTTCTAAGTTTATCTTCCTAATTTGGAGTCGAATTTCAACATTTCTGATATATTTGAGTGAGTTTGCATCTAACTTTGTCAGATATCGTCGATTTACATCCATTGAAGCCCATTGAGGTCGATTGTCACTTTGTGTTGAGTGAAAATTTTCTAAGTCTATCTTCCTAATTTGAAGTCGAATTTCAACATTTCTGATATATTTGAGTGAGTTTGCATCTAACTTTGTCAGATATCGTCGATTAACATCCATTGAAGCCCATTGAGGTCGTTTGTCACTTTGTGTTGAGTGAAAATTTTCTAAGTCTATCTTCCTAATTTGAAGTCGAATTTCAACATTTCTGATATATTTGAGTGAGTTTGCATCTAACTTTGTCAGATATCGTCGATTAACATCCATTGAAGCCCATTGAGGTCGTTTGTCACTTTGTGTTGAGTGAAAATTTTCTAAGTCTTTCTTCCTAATTTGAAGTCGAAATTCAACATTTCTGATATATTTGAGTGAGTTTGCATCTAACTTTGTCAGATATCGTCGATTAACATCCATTGAAGCCCATTGAGGTCGTTTGTCACTTTGTGTTGAGTGAAAATTTTCTAAGTCTTTCTTCCTAATTTGAAGTCGAAATTCAACATTTCTGATATATTTGAGTGAGTTTGCATCTAACTTTGTCAGATATCGTCGATTTACATCCATTGAAGCCCATTGAGGTCGATTGTCACTTTGTGTTGAGTGAAAATTTTCTAAGTCTTTCTTCCTAATTTGAAGTCGAATTTCAACATTTCTGATATATTTGAGTGAGTTTGCATCTAACTTTTCTCAGATATCGTCGATTTACATCCATTGAAGCCCATTGAGGTCGATTGTCACTTTGTGTTGAGTGAAAATTTTCTAAGTCTATCTTCCTAATTTGAAGTCGAATTTCAACATTTCTGATATATTTGAGTGAGTTTGCTTCTAACTTTGTCAGATATCGTCGATTAACATCCATTGAAGCCCATTGAGGTCGTTTGTCACTTTGTGTTGAGTGAAAATTTTCTTAGTCCATCTTCCTAATTTGGAGTCGAATTTCAACATTTCTGATATATTTGAGTGAGTTTGCATCTAACTTTGTCAGATATCGTCGATTTACATCCATTGAAGCCCATTGAGGTCGATTGTCACTTTGTGTTGAGTGAAAATTTTCTAAGTCTATCTTCCTAATTTGAAGTCGAATTTCAACATTTCTGATATATATGAGTGAGTTTGCATCTAACTTTGTCAGATGTCGTCGATTAACATACATTGAAGCCCATTGAGGTCGATTGTCACTTTGTGTTGAGTGAAAATTTTCTAAGTCTATCTTCCTAATTTGAAGTCGAATTTCAACATTTCTGATATATTTGAGTGAGTTTGCATCTAACTTTGTCAGATATCGTCGATTTACATCCATTGAAGCCCATTGAGGTCGATTGTCACTTTGTGTTGAGTGAAAATTTTCTAAGTCTATCTTCCTAATTTGAAGTCGAATTTCAACATTTCTGATATATTTGAGTGAGTTTGCATCTAACTTTGTCAGATATCGTCGATTAACATCCATTGAAGCCCATTGAGGTCGTTTGTCACTTTGTGTTGAGTGAAAATTTTCTAAGTCTATCTTCCTAATTTGGAGTCGAATTTCAACATTTCTGATATATTTGAGTGAGTTTGCATCTAACTTTGTCAGATATCGTCGATTTACATCCATTGAAGCCCATTGAGGTCGATTGTCACTTTGTGTTGAGTGAAAATTTTCTAAGTCTATCTTCCTAATTTGAAGTCGAATTTCAACATTTCTGATATATATGAGTGAGTTTGCATCTAACTTTGTCAGATATCGTCGATTTACATCCATTGAAGCCCATTGAGGTCGATTGTCACTTTGTGTTGAGTGAAAATTTTCTAAGTCTATCTTCCTAATTTGAAGTCGAATTTCAACATTTCTGATATATTTGAGTGAGTTTGCATCTAACTTTGTCAGATATCGTCGATTTACATCAATTGAAGCCCATTGAGGTCGATTGTCACTTTGTGTTGAGTGAAAATTTTCTAAGTCTATCTTCCTAATTTGAAGTCGAATTTCAACATTTCTGATATATTTGAGTGAGTTTGCATCTAACTTTGTCAGATATCGTCGATTAACATCCATTGAAGCCCATTGAGGTCGTTTGTCACTTTGTGTTTAGTGAAAATTTTCTAAGTCTATCTTCCTAATTTGGAGTCGAATTTCAACATTTCTGATATATTTGAGTGAGTTTGCATCTAACTTTGTCAGATATCGTCGATTAACATCCATTGAAGCCCATTGAGGTCGTTTGTCACTTTGTGTTGAGTGAAAATTTTCTAAGTCTATCTTCCTAATTTGAAGTCGAATTTCAACATTTCTGATATATTTGAGTGAGTTTGCATCTAACTTTGTCAGATATCGTCGATTTACATCCATTGAAGCCCATTGAGGTCGATTGTCACTTTGTGTTGAGTGAAAATTTTCTAAGTCTATCTTCCTAATTTGAAGTCGAATTTCAACATTTCTGATATATTTGAGTGAGTTTGCATCTAACTTTGTCAGATATCGTCGATTCACATCCATTGAAGCCCATTGAGGTCGATTGTCACTTTGTGTTGAGTGAAAATTTTCTAAGTCTATCTTCCTAATTTGAAGTCGAATTTCAACATTTCTGATATATTTGAGTGAGTTTGCATCTAACTTTGTCAGATATCGTCGATTAACATCCATTGAAGCCCATTGAGGTCGTTTGTCACTTTGTGTTGAGTGAAAATTTTCTAAGTCTTTCTTCCTAATTTGAAGTCGAAATTCAACATTTCTGATATATTTGAGTGAGTTTGCATCTAACTTTGTCAGATATCGTCGATTTACATCCATTGAAGCCCATTGAGGTCGATTGTCACTTTGTGTTGAGTGAAAATTTTCTAAGTCTATCTTCCTAATTTGAAGTCGAATTTCAACATTTCTGATATATTTGAGTGAGTTTGCATCTAACTTTGTCAGATATCGTCGATTCACATCCATTGAAGCCCATTGAGGTCGATTGTCACTTTGTGTTAAGTGAAAATTTTCTAAGTCTATCTTCCTAATTTGGAGTCGAATTTCAACATTTCTGATATATTTGAGTGAGTTTGCATCTAACTTTGTCAGATATCGTCGATTTACATCCATTGAAGCCCATTGAGGTCGATTGTCACTTTGTGTTGAGTGAAAATTTTCTAAGTCTATCTTCCTAATTTGAAGTCGAATTTCAACATTTCTGATATATTTGAGTGAGTTTGCATCTAACTTTGTCAGATATCGTCGATTTACATCCATTGAAGCCCATTGAGGTCGATTGTCACTTTGTGTTGAGTGAAAATTTTCTAAGTCTATCTTCCTAATTTGAAGTCGAATTTCAACATTTCTGATATATTTGAGTGAGTTTGCATCTAACTTTGTCAGATATCGTCGATTAACATCCATTGAAGCCCATTGAGGTCGTTTGTCACTTTGTGTTGAGTGAAAATTTTCTAAGTCTTTCTTCCTAATTTGAAGTCGAAATTCAACATTTCTGATATATTTGAGTGAGTTTGCATCTAACTTTGTCAGATATCGTCGATTTACATCCATTGAAGCCCATTGAGGTCGATTGTCACTTTGTGTTAAGTGAAAATTTTCTAAGTCTATCTTCCTAATTTGGAGTCGAATTTCAACATTTCTGATATATTTGAGTGAGTTTGCATCTAACTTTGTCAGATATCGTCGATTTACATCCATTGAAGCCCATTGAGGTCGATTGTCACTTTGTGTTTTAGTGAAAATTTTCTAAGTCTATCTTCCTAATTTGAAGTCGAATTTCAACATTTCTGATATATTTGAGTGAGTTTGCATCTAACTTTGTCAGATATCGTCGATTAACATCCATTGAAGCCCATTGAGGTCGTTGGTCACTTTGTGTTAAGTGAAAATTTTCTAAGTCTTTCTTCCTAATTTGAAGTCGAAATTCAACATTTCTGATATATTTGAGTGAGTTCGCATCTAACTTTGTCAGATATCGTCGATTTACATCCATTGAAGCCCATTGAGGTCGATTGTCACTTTGTGTTGAGTGAAAATTTTCAAAGTCTATCTTCCTAATTTGAAGTCGAATTTCAACATTTCTGATATATTTGAGTGAGTTTGCATCTAACTTTGTCAGATATCGTCGATTAACATCCATTGAAGCCCATTGAGGTCAATTGTCACTTTGTGTTGAGTGAAAATTTTCAAAGTCTTTCTTCCTAATTTGAAGTCGAAATTCAACATTTCTGCTATATTTGAGTGAGTTTGCATCTAACTTTGTCAGATATCGTCGATTAACATCCATTGAAGCCCATTGAGGTCAATTGTCACTTTGTGTTGAGTGAAAATTTTCAAAGTCTATCTTCCTAATTTGAAGTCGAATTTCAACATTTCTGATATATTTGAGTGAGTTTGCATCTAACTTTGTCAGATATCGTCGATTTACATCCATTGAAGCCCATTGAGGTTGATTGTCACTTTGTGTTGAGTGAAAATTTTCTAAGTCTTTCTTCCTAATTTGAAGTCGAAATTCAACATTTCTGATATATTTGAGTGAGTTTGCATCTAACTTTGTCAGATATCGTCGATTAACATCCATTGAAGCCCATTGAGGTCAATTGTCACTTTGTGTTGAGTGAAAATTTTCAAAGTCTATCTTCCTAATTTGAAGTCGAATTTCAACATTTCTGATATATTTGAGTGAGTTTGCATCTAACTTTGTCAGATATCGTCGATTAACATCCATTGAAGCCCATTGAGGTCGTTTGTCACTTTGTGTTGAGTGAAAATTTTCTAAGTCTTTCTTCCTAATTTGAAGTCGAAATTCAACATTTCTGATATATTTGAGTGAGTTTGCATCTAACTTTGTCAGATATCGTCGATTTACATCCATTGAAGCCCATTGAGGTCGATTGTCACTTTGTGTTGAGTGAAAATTTTCTAAGTCTATCTTCCTAATTTGAAGTCGAATTTCAACATTTCTGATATATTTGAGTGAGTTTGCATCTAACTTTGTCAGATATCGTCGATTAACATCCATTGAAGCCCATTGAGGTCGTTTGTCACTTTGTGTTGAGTGAAAATTTTCTAAGTCTTTCTTCCTAATTTGAAGTCGAAATTCAACATTTCTGATATATTTGAGTGAGTTTGCATCTAACTTTGTCAGATATCGTCGATTTACATCCATTGAAGCCCATTGAGGTCGATTGTCACTTTGTGTTGAGTGAAAATTTTCTAAGTCTATCTTCCTAATTTGAAGTCGAATTTCAACATTTCTGATATATTTGAGTGAGTTTGCATCTAACTTTGTCAGATATCGTCGATTTACATCCATTGAAGCCCATTGAGGTCGATTGTCACTTTGTGTTGAGTGAAAATTTTCTAAGTCTATCTTCCTAATTTGAAGTCGAATTTCAACATTTCTGATATATTTGAGTGAGTTTGCATCTAACTTTGTCAGATATCGTCGATTAACATCCATTGAAGCCCATTGAGGTCAATTGTCACTTTGTGTTGAGTGAAAATTTTCAAAGTCTATCTTCCTAATTTGAAGTCGAATTTCAACATTTCTGATATATTTGAGTGAGTTTGCATCTAACTTTGTCAGATATCGTCGATTTACATCCATTGAAGCCCATTGAGGTCGATTGTCACTTTGTGTTGAGTGAAAATTTTCTAAGTCTATCTTCCTAATTTGAAGTCGAATTTCAACATTTCTGATATATTTGAGTGAGTTTGCATCTAACTTTGTCAGATATCGTCGATTAACATCCATTGAAGCCCATTGAGGTCGTTGGTCACTTTGTGTTGAGTGAAAATTTTCTAAGTCTTTCTTCCTAATTTGAAGTCGAAATTCAACATTTCTGATATATTTGAGTGAGTTTGCATCTAACTTTGTCAGATATCGTCGATTTACATCCATTGAAGCCCATTGAGGTCGATTGTCACTTTGTGTTGAGTGAAAATTTTCAAAGTCTATCTTCCTAATTTGAAGTCGAATTTCAACATTTCTGATATATTTGAGTGAGTTTGCAACTAACTTTGTCAGATATCGTCGATTAACATCCATTGAAGCCCATTGAGGTCAATTGTCACTTTGTGTTGAGTGAAAATTTTCAAAGTCTTTCTTCCTAATTTGAAGTCGAAATTCAACATTTCTGCTATATTTGAGTGAGTTTGCATCTAACTTTGTCAGATATCGTCGATTAACATCCATTGAAGCCCATTGAGGTCAATTGTCACTTTGTGTTGAGTGAAAATTTTCTAAGTCTATCTTCCTAATTTGAAGTCGAATTTCAACATTTCTGATATATTTGAGTGAGTTTGCATCTAACTTTGTCAGATATCGTCGATTAACATCCATTGAAGCCCATTGAGGTCGTTGGTCACTTTGTGTTGAGTGAAAATTTTCTAAGTCTTTCTTCCTAATTTGAAGTCGAAATTCAACATTTCTGATATATTTGAGTGAGTTTGCATCTAACTTTGTCAGATATCGTCGATTTACATCCATTGAAGCCCATTGAGGTCGATTGTCACTTTGTGTTGAGTGAAAATTTTCTAAGTCTATCTTCCTAATTTGAAGTCGAATTTCAACATTTCTGATATATTTGAGTGAGTTTGCATCTAACTTTGTCAGATATCGTCGATTAACATCCATTGAAGCCCATTGAGGTCGTTTGTCACTTTGTGTTGAGTGAAAATTTTCTAAGTCTTTCTTCCTAATTTGAAGTCGAAATTCAACATTTCTGATATATTTGAGTGAGTTTGCATCTAACTTTGTCAGATATCGTCGATTTACATCCATTGAAGCCCATTGAGGTCGATTGTCACTTTGTGTTAAGTGAAAATTTTCTAAGTCTATCTTCCTAATTTGGAGTCGAATTTCAACATTTCTGATATATTTGAGTGAGTTTGCATCTAACTTTGTCAGATATCGTCGATTTACATCCATTGAAGCCCATTGAGGTCGATTGTCACTTTGTGTTTTAGTGAAAATTTTCTAAGTCTATCTTCCTAATTTGAAGTCGAATTTCAACATTTCTGATATATTTGAGTGAGTTTGCATCTAACTTTGTCAGATATCGTCGATTAACATCCATTGAAGCCCATTGAGGTCGTTGGTCACTTTGTGTTAAGTGAAAATTTTCTAAGTCTTTCTTCCTAATTTGAAGTCGAATTTCAACATTTCTGATATATTTGAGTGAGTTTGCATCTAACTTTGTCAGATATCGTCGATTAACATCCATTGAAGCCCATTGAGGTCGTTTGTCACTTTGTGTTGAGTGAAAATTTTCTAAGTCTTTCTTCCTAATTTGAAGTCGAAATTCAACATTTCTGATATATTTGAGTGAGTTTGCATCTAACTTTGTCAGATATCGTCGATTAACATCCATTGAAGCCCATTGAGGTCGTTTGTCACTTTGTGTTGAGTGAAAATTTTCTAAGTCTTTCTTCCTAATTTGAAGTCGAAATTCAACATTTCTGATATATTTGAGTGAGTTTGCATCTAACTTTGTCAGATATCGTCGATTTACATCCATTGAAGCCCATTGAGGTCGATTGTCACTTTGTGTTGAGTGAAAATTTTCTAAGTCTTTCTTCCTAATTTGAAGTCGAATTTCAACATTTCTGATATATTTGAGTGAGTTTGCATCTAACTTTTCTCAGATATCGTCGATTTACATCCATTGAAGCCCATTGAGGTCGATTGTCACTTTGTGTTGAGTGAAAATTTTCTAAGTCTATCTTCCTAATTTGAAGTCGAATTTCAACATTTCTGATATATTTGGGTGAGTTTGCTTCTAACTTTGTCAGATATCGTCGATTAACATCCATTGAAGCCCATTGAGGTCGTTTGTCACTTTGTGTTGAGTGAAAATTTTCTTAGTCCATCTTCCTAATTTGGAGTCGAATTTCAACATTTCTGATATATTTGAGTGAGTTTGCATCTAACTTTGTCAGATATCGTCGATTTACATCCATTGAAGCCCATTGAGGTCGATTGTCACTTTGTGTTGAGTGAAAATTTTCTAAGTCTATCTTCCTAATTTGAAGTCGAATTTCAACATTTCTGATATATATGAGTGAGTTTGCATCTAACTTTGTCAGATATCGTCGATTAACATACATTGAAGCCCATTGAGGTCGATTGTCACTTTGTGTTGAGTGAAAATTTTCTAAGTCTATCTTCCTAATTTGAAGTCGAATTTCAACATTTCTGATATATTTGAGTGAGTTTGCATCTAACTTTGTCAGATATCGTCGATTTACATCCATTGAAGCCCATTGAGGTCGATTGTCACTTTGTGTTGAGTGAAAATTTTCTAAGTCTATCTTCCTAATTTGAAGTCGAATTTCAACATTTCTGATATATTTGAGTGAGTTTGCATCTAACTTTGTCAGATATCGTCGATTAACATCCATTGAAGCCCATTGAGGTCGTTTGTCACTTTGTGTTGAGTGAAAATTTTCTAAGTCTATCTTCCTAATTTGGAGTCGAATTTCAACATTTCTGATATATTTGAGTGAGTTTGCATCTAACTTTGTCAGATATCGTCGATTTACATCCATTGAAGCCCATTGAGGTCGATTGTCACTTTGTGTTGAGTGAAAATTTTCTAAGTCTATCTTCCTAATTTGAAGTCGAATTTCAACATTTCTGATATATATGAGTGAGTTTGCATCTAACTTTGTCAGATATCGTCGATTTACATCCATTGAAGCCCATTGAGGTCGATTGTCACTTTGTGTTGAGTGAAAATTTTCTAAGTCTATCTTCCTAATTTGAAGTCGAATTTCAACATTTCTGATATATTTGAGTGAGTTTGCATCTAACTTTGTCAGATATCGTCGATTTACATCCATTGAAGCCCATTGAGGTCGATTGTCACTTTGTGTTGAGTGAAAATTTTCTAAGTCTATCTTCCTAATTTGAAGTCGAATTTCAACATTTCTGATATATTTGAGTGAGTTTGCATCTAACTTTGTCAGATATCGTCGATTAACATCCATTGAAGCCCATTGAGGTCGTTTGTCACTTTGTGTTTAGTGAAAATTTTCTAAGTCTATCTTCCTAATTTGGAGTCGAATTTCAACATTTCTGATATATTTGAGTGAGTTTGCATCTAACTTTGTCAGATATCGTCGATTAACATCCATTGAAGCCCATTGAGGTCGTTTGTCACTTTGTGTTGAGTGAAAATTTTCTAAGTCTATCTTCCTAATTTGAAGTCGAATTTCAACATTTCTGATATATTTGAGTGAGTTTGCATCTAACTTTGTCAGATATCGTCGATTTACATCCATTGAAGCCCATTGAGGTCGATTGTCACTTTGTGTTGAGTGAAAATTTTCTAAGTCTATCTTCCTAATTTGAAGTCGAATTTCAACATTTCTGATATATTTGAGTGAGTTTGCATCTAACTTTGTCAGATATCGTCGATTCACATCCATTGAAGCCCATTGAGGTCGATTGTCACTTTGTGTTGAGTGAAAATTTTCTAAGTCTATCTTCCTAATTTGAAGTCGAATTTCAACATTTCTGATATATTTGAGTGAGTTTGCATCTAACTTTGTCAGATATCGTCGATTAACATCCATTGAAGCCCATTGAGGTCGTTTGTCACTTTGTGTTGAGTGAAAATTTTCTAAGTCTTTCTTCCTAATTTGAAGTCGAAATTCAACATTTCTGATATATTTGAGTGAGTTTGCATCTAACTTTGTCAGATATCGTCGATTTACATCCATTGAAGCCCATTGAGGTCGATTGTCACTTTGTGTTAAGTGAAAATTTTCTAAGTCTATCTTCCTAATTTGGAGTCGAATTTCAACATTTCTGATATATTTGAGTGAGTTTGCATCTAACTTTGTCAGATATCGTCGATTTACATCCATTGAAGCCCATTGAGGTCGATTGTCACTTTGTGTTGAGTGAAAATTTTCTAAGTCTATCTTCCTAATTTGAAGTCGAATTTCAACATTTCTGATATATTTGAGTGAGTTTGCATCTAACTTTGTCAGATATCGTCGATTAACATCCATTGAAGCCCATTGAGGTCGTTTGTCACTTTGTGTTGAGTGAAAATTTTCTAAGTCTTTCTTCCTAATTTGAAGTCGAAATTCAACATTTCTGATATATTTAAGTGAGTTTGCATCTAACTTTGTCAGATATCGTCGATTTACATCCATTGAAGCCCATTGAGGTCGATTGTCACTTTGTGTTGAGTGAAAATTTTCTAAGTCTATCTTCCTAATTTGAAGTCGAATTTCAACATTTCTGATATATTTGAGTGAGTTTGCATCTAACTTTGTCAGATATCGTCGATTTACATCCATTGAAGCCCATTGAGGTCGATTGTCACTTTGTGTTGAGTGAAAATTTTCTAAGTCTATCTTCCTAATTTGAAGTCGAATTTCAACATTTCTGATATATTTGAGTGAGTTTGCATCTAACTTTGTCAGATATCGTCGATTTACATCCATTGAAGCCCATTGAGGTCGATTGTCACTTTGTGTTGAGTGAAAATTTTCTAAGTTTATCTTCCTAATTTGAAGTCGAATTTCAACATTTCTGATATATTTGAGTGAGTTTGCATCTAACTTTGTCAGATATCGTCGATTTACATCCATTGAAGCCCATTGAGGTCGATTGTCACTTTGTGTTGAGTGAAAATTTTCTAAGTCTATCTTCCTAATTTGAAGTCGAATTTCAACATTTCTGATATATTTGAGTGAGTTTGCATCTAACTTTGTCAGATATCGTCGATTAACATCCATTGAAGCCCATTGAGGTCGATTGTCACTTTGTGTTGAGTGAAAATTTTCTAAGTCTATCATCCTAATTTGGAGTCGAATTTCAACATTTCTGATATATTTGAGTGAGTTTGCATCTAACTTTGTCAGATATCGTCGATTAACATCCATTGAAGCCCATTGAGGTCGTTTGTCACTTTGTGTTGAGTGAAAATTTTCTAAGTCTATCTTCCTAATTTGAAGTCGAATTTCAACATTTCTGATATATTTGAGTGAGTTTGCATCTAACTTTGTCAGATATCGTCGATTTACATCCATTGAAGCCCATTGAGGTCGATTGTCACTTTGTGTTGAGTGAAAATTTTCTAAGTCTATCTTCCTAATTTGAAGTCGAATTTCAACATTTCTGATATATTTGAGTGAGTTTGCATCTAACTTTGTCAGATATCGTCGATTTACATCCATTGAAGCCCATTGAGGTCGATTGTCACTTTGTGTTGAGTGAAAATTTTCTAAGTCTATCTTCCTAATTTGAAGTCGAATTTCAACATTTCTGATATATTTGAGTGAGTTTGCATCTAACTTTGTCAGATATCGTCGATTAACATCCATTGAAGCCCATTGAGGTCGTTTGTCACTTTGTGTTGAGTGAAAATTTTCTAAGTCTTTCTTCCTAATTTGAAGTCGAAATTCAACATTTCTGATATATTTGAGTGAGTTTGCATCTAACTTTGTCAGATATCGTCGATTTACATCCATTGAAGCCCATTGAGGTCGATTGTCACTTTGTGTTAAGTGAAAATTTTCTAAGTCTATCTTCCTAATTTGGAGTCGAATTTCAACATTTCTGATATATTTGAGTGAGTTTGCATCTAACTTTGTCAGATATCGTCGATTTACATCCATTGAAGCCCATTGAGGTCGATTGTCACTTTGTGTTTTAGTGAAAATTTTCAAAGTCTATCTTCCTAATTTGAAGTCGAATTTCAACATTTCTGATATATTTGAGTGAGTTTGCATCTAACTTTGTCAGATATCGTCGATTTACATCCATTGAAGCCCATTGAGGTCGATTGTCACTTTGTGTTGAGTGAAAATTTTCAAAGTCTATCTTCCTAATTTGAAGTCGAATTTCAACATTTCTGATATATTTGAGTGAGTTTGCATCTAACTTTGTCAGATATCGTCGATTAACATCCATTGAAGCCCATTGAGGTCGTTGGTCACTTTGTGTTGAGTGAAAATTTTCTAAGTCTTTCTTCCTAATTTGAAGTCGAAATTCAACATTTCTGATATATTTGAGTGAGTTTGCATCTAACTTTGTCAGATATCGTCGATTTACATCCATTGAAGCCCATTGAGGTCGATTGTCACTTTGTGTTGAGTGAAAATTTTCAAAGTCTTTCTTCCTAATTTGAAGTCGAAATTCAACATTTCTGCTATATTTGAGTGAGTTTGCATCTAACTTTGTCAGATATCGTCGATTAACATCCATTGAAGCCCATTGAGGTCAATTGTCACTTTGTGTTGAGTGAAAATTTTCTAAGTCTATCTTCCTAATTTGAAGTCGAATTTCAACATTTCTGATATATTTGAGTGAGTTTGCATCTAACTTTGTCAGATATCGTCGATTTACATCCATTGAAGCCCATTGAGGTCGATTGTCACTTTGTGTTGAGTGAAAATTTTCTAAGTTTATCTTCCTAATTTGAAGTCGAATTTCAACATTTCTGATATATTTGAGTGAGTTTGCATCTAACTTTGTCAGATATCGTCGATTAACATCCATTGAAGCCCATTGAGGTCGATTGTCACTTTGTGTTGAGTGAAAATTTTCTAAGTCTATCTTCCTAATTTGGAGTCAAATTTCAACATTTCTGATATATTTGAGTGAGTTTGCATCTAACTTTGTCAGATATCGTCGATTAACATCCATTGAAGCCCATTGAGGTCGATTGTCACTTTGTGTTGAGTGAAAATTTTCTAAGTCTATCATCCTAATTTGGAGTCGAATTTCAACATTTCTGATATATTTGAGTGAGTTTGCATCTAACTTTGTCAGATATCGTCGATTAACATCCATTGAAGCCCATTGAGGTCGTTTGTCACTTTGTGTTGAGTGAAAATTTTCAAAGTCTATCTTCCTAATTTGAAGTCGAATTTCAACATTTCTGATATATTTGAGTGAGTTTGCATCTAACTTTGTCAGATATCGTCGATTTACATCCATTGAAGCCCATTGAGGTCGATTGTCACTTTGTGTTGAGTGAAAATTTTCTAAGTCTATCTTCCTAATTTGAAGTCGAATTTCAACATTTCTGATATATTTGAGTGAGTTTGCATCTAACTTTGTCAGATATCGTCGATTAACATCCATTGAAGCCCATTGAGGTCGTTGGTCACTTTGTGTTGAGTGAAAATTTTCTAAGTCTTTCTTCCTAATTTGAAGTCGAAATTCAACATTTCTGATATATTTGAGTGAGTTTGCATCTAACTTTGTCAGATATCGTCGATTTACATCCATTGAAGCCCATTGAGGTCGATTGTCACTTTGTGTTGAGTGAAAATTTTCAAAGTCTATCTTCCTAATTTGAAGTCGAATTTCAACATTTCTGATATATTTGAGTGAGTTTGCATCTAACTTTGTCAGATATCGTCGATTAACATCCATTGAAGCCCATTGAGGTCAATTGTCACTTTGTGTTGAGTGAAAATTTTCAGTCTTTCTTCCTAATTTGAAGTCGAAATTCAACATTTCTGCTATATTTGAGTGAGTTTGCATCTAACTTTGTCAGATATCGTCGATTAACATCCATTGAAGCCCATTGAGGTCAATTGTCACTTTGTGTTGAGTGAAAATTTTCTAAGTCTATCTTCCTAATTTGAAGTCGAATTTCAACATTTCTGATATATTTGAGTGAGTTTGCATCTAACTTTGTCAGATATCGTCGATTTACATCCATTGAAGCCCATTGAGGTCGATTGTCACTTTGTGTTGAGTGAAAATTTTCTAAATCTATCTTCCTAATTTGGAGTCGAATTTCAACATTTCTGATATATTTGAGTGAGTTTGCATCTAACTTTGTCAGATATCGTCGATTTACATCCATTGAAGCCCATTGAGGTCGATTGTCACTTTGTGTTGAGTGAAAATTTTCTAAGTCTATCTTCCTAATTTGAAGTCGAATTTCAACATTTCTGATATATTTGAGTGAGTTTGCATCTAACTTTGTCAGATATCGTCGATTAACATCCATTGAAGCCCATTGAGGTCGATTGTCACTTTGTGTTGAGTGAAAATTTTCTAAGTCTATCATCCTAATTTGGAGTCGAATTTCAACATTTCTGATATATTTGAGTGAGTTTGCATCTAACTTTGTCAGATATCGTCGATTAACATCCATTGAAGCCCATTGAGGTCGTTTGTCACTTTGTGTTGAGTGAAAATTTTCTAAGTCTATCTTCCTAATTTGAAGTCGAATTTCAACATTTCTGATATATTTGAGTGAGTTTGCATCTAACTTTGTCAGATATCGTCGATTTACATCCATTGAAGCCCATTGAGGTCGATTGTCACTTTGTGTTGAGTGAAAATTTTCTAAGTCTATCTTCCTAATTTGAAGTCGAATTTCAACATTTCTGATATATTTGAGTGAGTTTGCATCTAACTTTGTCAGATATCGTCGATTTACATCCATTGAAGCCCATTGAGGTCGATTGTCACTTTGTGTTGAGTGAAAATTTTCTAAGTCTATCTTCCTAATTTGAAGTCGAATTTCAACATTTCTGATATATTTGAGTGAGTTTGCATCTAACTTTGTCAGATATCGTCGATTAACATCCATTGAAGCCCATTGAGGTCGTTTGTCACTTTGTGTTGAGTGAAAATTTTCTAAGTCTTTCTTCCTAATTTGAAGTCGAAATTCAACATTTCTGATATATTTGAGTGAGTTTGCATCTAACTTTGTCAGATATCGTCGATTTACATCCATTGAAGCCCATTGAGGTCGATTGTCACTTTGTGTTGAGTGAAAATTTTCTAAGTCTATCTTCCTAATTTGAAGTCGAATTTCAACATTTCTGATATATTTGAGTGAGTTTGCATCTAACTTTGTCAGATATCGTCGATTAACATCCATTGAAGCCCATTGAGGTCGTTGGTCACTTTGTGTTGAGTGAAAATTTTCTAAGTCTTTCTTCCTAATTTGAAGTCGAAATTCAACATTTCTGATATATTTGAGTGAGTTTGCATCTAACTTTGTCAGATATCGTCGATTTACATCCATTGAAGCCCATTGAGGTCGATTGTCACTTTGTGTTGAGTGAAAATTTTCAAAGTCTATCTTCCTAATTTGAAGTCGAATTTCAACATTTCTGATATATTTGAGTGAGTTTGCAACTAACTTTGTCAGATATCGTCGATTAACATCCATTGAAGCCCATTGAGGTCAATTGTCACTTTGTGTTGAGTGAAAATTTTCAAAGTCTTTCTTCCTAATTTGAAGTCGAAATTCAACATTTCTGCTATATTTGAGTGAGTTTGCATCTAACTTTGTCAGATATCGTCGATTAACATCCATTGAAGCCCATTGAGGTCAATTGTCACTTTGTGTTGAGTGAAAATTTTCTAAGTCTATCTTCCTAATTTGAAGTCGAATTTCAACATTTCTGATATATTTGAGTGAGTTTGCATCTAACTTTGTCAGATATCGTCGATTTACATCCATTGAAGCCCATTGAGGTCGATTGTCACTTTGTGTTGAGTGAAAATTTTCTAAGTCTATCTTCCTAATTTGGAGTCGAATTTCAACATTTCTGATATATTTGAGTGAGTTTGCATCTAACTTTGTCAGATATCGTCGATTTACATCCATTGAAGCCCATTGAGGTCGATTGTCACTTTGTGTTGAGTGAAAATTTTCTAAGTTTATCTTCCTGATTTGAAGTCGAATTTCAACATTTCTGATATATTTGAGTGAGTTTGCATCTAACTTTGTCAGATATCGTCGATTAACATCCATTGAAGCCCATTGAGGTCGATTGTCACTTTGTGTTGAGTGAAAATTTTCTAAGTCTATCTTCCTAATTTGGAGTCAAATTTCAACATTTCTGATATATTTGAGTGAGTTTGCATCTAACTTTGTCAGATATCGTCGATTAACATCCATTGAAGCCCATTGAGGTCGATTGTCACTTTGTGTTGAGTGAAAATTTTCTAAGTCTATCATCCTAATTTGGAGTCGAATTTCAACATTTCTGATATATTTGAGTGAGTTTGCATCTAACTTTGTCAGATATCGTCGATTAACATCCATTGAAGCCCATTGAGGTCGTTTGTCACTTTGTGTTGAGTGAAAATTTTCAAAGTCTATCTTCCTAATTTGAAGTCGAATTTCAACATTTCTGATATATTTGAGTGAGTTTGCATCTAACTTTGTCAGATATCGTCGATTTACATCCATTGAAGCCCATTGAGGTCGATTGTCACTTTGTGTTGAGTGAAAATTTTCTAAGTCTATCTTCCTAATTTGAAGTCGAATTTCAACATTTCTGATATATTTGAGTGAGTTTGCATCTAACTTTGTCAGATATCGTCGATTAACATCCATTGAAGCCCATTGAGGTCGTTGGTCACTTTGTGTTGAGTGAAAATTTTCTAAGTCTTTCTTCCTAATTTGAAGTCGAAATTCAACATTTCTGATATATTTGAGTGAGTTTGCATCTAACTTTGTCAGATATCGTCGATTTACATCCATTGAAGCCCATTGAGGTCGATTGTCACTTTGTGTTGAGTGAAAATTTTCAAAGTCTATCTTCCTAATTTGAAGTCGAATTTCAACATTTCTGATATATTTGAGTGAGTTTGCATCTAACTTTGTCAGATATCGTCGATTAACATCCATTGAAGCCCATTGAGGTCAATTGTCACTTTGTGTTGAGTGAAAATTTTCAAAGTCTTTCTTCCTAATTTGAAGTCGAAATTCAACATTTCTGCTATATTTGAGTGAGTTTGCATCTAACTTTGTCAGATATCGTCGATTAACATCCATTGAAGCCCATTGAGGTCAATTGTCACTTTGTGTTGAGTGAAAATTTTCTAAGTCTATCTTCCTAATTTGAAGTCGAATTTCAACATTTCTGATATATTTGAGTGAGTTTGCATCTAACTTTGTCAGATATCGTCGATTTACATCCATTGAAGCCCATTGAGGTCGATTGTCACTTTGTGTTGAGTGAAAATTTTCTAAGTCTATCTTCCTAATTTGAAGTCGAATTTCAACATTTCTGATATATTTGAGTGAGTTTGCATCTAACTTTGTCAGATATCGTCGATTAACATCCATTGAAGCCCATTGAGGTCGATTGTCACTTTGTGTTGAGTGAAAATTTTCTAAGTCTATCATCCTAATTTGGAGTCGAATTTCAACATTTCTGATATATTTGAGTGAGTTTGCATCTAACTTTGTCAGATATCGTCGATTAACATCCATTGAAGCCCATTGAGGTCGTTTGTCACTTTGTGTTGAGTGAAAATTTTCTAAGTCTATCTTCCTAATTTGAAGTCGAATTTCAACATTTCTGATATATTTGAGTGAGTTTGCATCTAACTTTGTCAGATATCGTCGATTTACATCCATTGAAGCCCATTGAGGTCGATTGTCACTTTGTGTTGAGTGAAAATTTTCTAAGTCTATCTTCCTAATTTGAAGTCGAATTTCAACATTTCTGATATATTTGAGTGAGTTTGCATCTAACTTTGTCAGATATCGTCGATTTACATCCATTGAAGCCCATTGAGGTCGATTGTCACTTTGTGTTGAGTGAAAATTTTCTAAGTCTATCTTCCTAATTTGAAGTCGAATTTCAACATTTCTGATATATTTGAGTGAGTTTGCATCTAACTTTGTCAGATATCGTCGATTAACATCCATTGAAGCCCATTGAGGTCGTTTGTCACTTTGTGTTGAGTGAAAATTTTCTAAGTCTTTCTTCCTAATTTGAAGTCGAAATTCAACATTTCTGATATATTTGAGTGAGTTTGCATCTAACTTTGTCAGATATCGTCGATTTACATCCATTGAAGCCCATTGAGGTCGATTGTCACTTTGTGTTGAGTGAAAATTTTCTAAGTCTATCTTCCTAATTTGAAGTCGAATTTCAACATTTCTGATATATTTGAGTGAGTTTGCATCTAACTTTGTCAGATATCGTCGATTAACATCCATTGAAGCCCATTGAGGTCGTTGGTCACTTTGTGTTGAGTGAAAATTTTCTAAGTCTTTCTTCCTAATTTGAAGTCGAAATTCAACATTTCTGATATATTTGAGTGAGTTTGCATCTAACTTTGTCAGATATCGTCGATTTACATCCATTGAAGCCCATTGAGGTCGATTGTCACTTTGTGTTGAGTGAAAATTTTCAAAGTCTATCTTCCTAATTTGAAGTCGAATTTCAACATTTCTGATATATTTGAGTGAGTTTGCAACTAACTTTGTCAGATATCGTCGATTAACATCCATTGAAGCCCATTGAGGTCAATTGTCACTTTGTGTTGAGTGAAAATTTTCAAAGTCTTTCTTCCTAATTTGAAGTCGAAATTCAACATTTCTGCTATATTTGAGTGAGTTTGCATCTAACTTTGTCAGATATCGTCGATTAACATCCATTGAAGCCCATTGAGGTCAATTGTCACTTTGTGTTGAGTGAAAATTTTCTAAGTCTATCTTCCTAATTTGAAGTCGAATTTCAACATTTCTGATATATTTGAGTGAGTTTGCATCTAACTTTGTCAGATATCGTCGATTTACATCCATTGAAGCCCATTGAGGTCGATTGTCACTTTGTGTTGAGTGAAAATTTTCTAAGTCTATCTTCCTAATTTGGAGTCGAATTTCAACATTTCTGATATATTTGAGTGAGTTTGCATCTAACTTTGTCAGATATCGTCGATTTACATCAATTGAAGCCCATTGAGGTCGATTGTCACTTTGTGTTGAGTGAAAATTTTCTAAGTTTATCTTCCTAATTTGAAGTCGAATTTCAACATTTCTGATATATTTGAGTGAGTTTGCATCTAACTTTGTCAGATATCGTCGATTAACATCCATTGAAGCCCATTGAGGTCGATTGTCACTTTGTGTTGAGTGAAAATTTTCTAAGTCTATCTTCCTAATTTGGAGTCAAATTTCAACATTTCTGATATATTTGAGTGAGTTTGCATCTAACTTTGTCAGATATCGTCGATTAACATCCATTGAAGCCCATTGAGGTCGATTGTCACTTTGTGTTGAGTGAAAATTTTCTAAGTCTATCATCCTAATTTGGAGTCGAATTTCAACATTTCTGATATATTTGAGTGAGTTTGCATCTAACTTTGTCAGATATCGTCGATTAACATCCATTGAAGCCCATTGAGGTCGTTTGTCACTTTGTGTTGAGTGAAAATTTTCAAAGTCTATCTTCCTAATTTGAAGTCGAATTTCAACATTTCTGATATATTTGAGTGAGTTTGCATCTAACTTTGTCAGATATCGTCGATTTACATCCATTGAAGCCCATTGAGGTCGATTGTCACTTTGTGTTGAGTGAAAATTTTCTAAGTCTATCTTCCTAATTTGAAGTCGAATTTCAACATTTCTGATATATTTGAGTGAGTTTGCATCTAACTTTGTCAGATATCGTCGATTAACATCCATTGAAGCCCATTGAGGTCGTTGGTCACTTTGTGTTGAGTGAAAATTTTCTAAGTCTTTCTTCCTAATTTGAAGTCGAAATTCAACATTTCTGATATATTTGATTGAGTTTGCATCTAACTTTGTCAGATATCGTCGATTTACATCCATTGAAGCCCATTGAGGTCGATTGTCACTTTGTGTTGAGTGAAAATTTTCAAAGTCTATCTTCCTAATTTGAAGTCGAATTTCAACATTTCTGATATATTTGAGTGAGTTTGCATCTAACTTTGTCAGATATCGTCGATTAACATCCATTGAAGCCCATTGAGGTCAATTGTCACTTTGTGTTGAGTGAAAATTTTCAAAGTCTTTCTTCCTAATTTGAAGTCGAAATTCAACATTTCTGCTATATTTGAGTGAGTTTGCATCTAACTTTGTCAGATATCGTCGATTAACATCCATTGAAGCCCATTGAGGTCAATTGTCACTTTGTGTTGAGTGAAAATTTTCTAAGTCTATCTTCCTAATTTGAAGTCGAATTTCAACATTTCTGATATATTTGAGTGAGTTTGCATCTAACTTTGTCAGATATCGTCGATTTACATCCATTGAAGCCCATTGAGGTCGATTGTCACTTTGTGTTGAGTGAAAATTTTCTAAATCTATCTTCCTAATTTGGAGTCGAATTTCAACATTTCTGATATATTTGAGTGAGTTTGCATCTAACTTTGTCAGATATCGTCGATTTACATCCATTGAAGCCCATTGAGGTCGATTGTCACTTTGTGTTGAGTGAAAATTTTCTAAGTTTATCTTCCTAATTTGAAGTCGAATTTCAACATTTCTGATATATTTGAGTGAGTTTGCATCTAACTTTGTCAGATATCGTCGATTTACATCCATTGAAGCCCATTGAGGTCGATTGTCACTTTGTGTTGAGTGAAAATTTTCTAAGTCTATCTTCCTAATTTGAAGTCGAATTTCAACATTTCTGATATATTTGAGTGAGTTTGCATCTAACTTTGTCAGATATCGTCGATTAACATCCATTGAAGCCCATTGAGGTCAATTGTCACTTTGTGTTGAGTGAAAATTTTCTAAGTCTATCTTCCTAATTTGAAGTCGAATTTCAACATTTCTGATATATTTGAGTGAGTTTGCATCTAACTTTGTCAGATATCGTCGATTTACATCCATTGAAGCCCATTGAGGTCGATTGTCACTTTGTGTTGAGTGAAAATTTTCTAAGTCTATCTTCCTAATTTGAAGTCGAATTTCAACATTTCTGATATATTTGAGTGAGTTTGCATCTAACTTTGTCAGATATCGTCGATTAACATCCATTGAAGCCCATTGAGGTCGTTTGTCACTTTGTGTTGAGTGAAAATTTTCTAAGTCTTTCTTCCTAATTTGAAGTCGAAATTCAACATTTCTGATATATTTGAGTGAGTTTGCATCTAACTTTGTCAGATATCGTCGATTTACATCCATTGAAGCCCATTGAGGTCGATTGTCACTTTGTGTTAAGTGAAAATTTTCTAAGTCTATCTTCCTAATTTGGAGTCGAATTTCAACATTTCTGATATATTTGAGTGAGTTTGCATCTAACTTTGTCAGATATCGTCGATTTACATCCATTGAAGCCCATTGAGGTCGATTGTCACTTTGTGTTGAGTGAAAATTTTCTAAGTCTATCTTCCTAATTTGAAGTCGAATTTCAACATTTCTGATATATTTGAGTGAGTTTGCATCTAACTTTGTCAGATATCGTCGATTAACATCCATTGAAGCCCATTGAGGTCGTTGGTCACTTTGTGTTGAGTGAAAATTTTCTAAGTCTTTCTTCCTAATTTGAAGTCGAAATTCAACATTTCTGATATATTTGAGTGAGTTTGCATCTAACTTTGTCAGATATCGTCGATTTACATCCATTGAAGCCCATTGAGGTCGATTGTCACTTTGTGTTGAGTGAAAATTCTCAAAGTCTATCTTCCTAATTTGAAGTCGAATTTCAACATTTCTGATATATTTGAGTGAGTTTGCATCTAACTTTGTCAGATATCGTCGATTAACATCCATTGAAGCCCATTGAGGTCGATTGTCACTTTGTGTTGAGTGAAAATTTTCTAAGTCTATCATCCTAATTTGGAGTCGAATTTCAACATTTCTGATATATTTGAGTGAGTTTGCATCTAACTTTGTCAGATATCGTCGATTTACATCCATTGAAGCCCATTGAGGTCGATTGTCACTTTGTGTTGAGTGAAAATTCTCAAAGTCTATCTTCCTAATTTGAAGTCGAATTTCAACATTTCTGATATATTTGAGTGAGTTTGCATCTAACTTTGTCAGATATCGTCGATTTACATCCATTGAAGCCCATTGAGGTCGATTGTCACTTTGTGTTGAGTGAAAATTTTCTAAGTCTATCTTCCTAATTTGAAGTCGAATTTCAACATTTCTGATATATTTGAGTGAGTTTGCATCTAACTTTGTCAGATATCGTCGATTTACATCCATTGAAGCCCATTGAGGTCGATTGTCACTTTGTGTTGAGTGAAAATTTTCTAAATCTATCTTCCTAATTTGGAGTCGAATTTCAACATTTCTGATATATTTGAGTGAGTTTGCATCTAACTTTGTCAGATATCGTCGATTTACATCCATTGAAGCCCATTGAGGTCGATTGTCACTTTGTGTTGAGTGAAAATTTTCTAAGTTTATCTTCCTAATTTGAAGTCGAATTTCAACATTTCTGATATATTTGAGTGAGTTTGCATCTAACTTTGTCAGATATCGTCGATTTACATCCATTGAAGCCCATTGAGGTCGATTGTCACTTTGTGTTGAGTGAAAATTTTCTAAGTCTATCTTCCTAATTTGAAGTCGAATTTCAACATTTCTGATATATTTGAGTGAGTTTGCATCTAACTTTGTCAGATATCGTCGATTAACATCCATTGAAGCCCATTGAGGTCAATTGTCACTTTGTGTTGAGTGAAAATTTTCTAAGTCTATCTTCCTAATTTGAAGTCGAATTTCAACATTTCTGATATATTTGAGTGAGTTTGCATCTAACTTTGTCAGATATCGTCGATTTACATCCATTGAAGCCCATTGATGTCGATTGTCACTTTGTGTTGAGTGAAAATTTTCTAAGTCTATCTTCCTAATTTGAAGTCGAATTTCAACATTTCTGATATATTTGAGTGAGTTTGCATCTAACTTTGTCAGATATCGTCGATTAACATCCATTGAAGCCCATTGAGGTCGTTTGTCACTTTGTGTTGAGTGAAAATTTTCTAAGTCTTTCTTCCTAATTTGAAGTCGAAATTCAACATTTCTGATATATTTGAGTGAGTTTGCATCTAACTTTGTCAGATATCGTCGATTTACATCCATTGAAGCCCATTGAGGTCGATTGTCACTTTGTGTTAAGTGAAAATTTTCTAAGTCTATCTTCCTAATTTGGAGTCGAATTTCAACATTTCTGATATATTTGAGTGAGTTTGCATCTAACTTTGTCAGATATCGTCGATTTACATCCATTGAAGCCCATTGAGGTCGATTGTCACTTTGTGTTGAGTGAAAATTTTCTAAGTCTATCTTCCTAATTTGAAGTCGAATTTCAACATTTCTGATATATTTGAGTGAGTTTGCATCTAACTTTGTCAGATATCGTCGATTAACATCCATTGAAGCCCATTGAGGTCGTTGGTCACTTTGTGTTGAGTGAAAATTTTCTAAGTCTTTCTTCCTAATTTGAAGTCGAAATTCAACATTTCTGATATATTTGAGTGAGTTTGCATCTAACTTTGTCAGATATCGTCGATTTACATCCATTGAAGCCCATTGAGGTCGATTGTCACTTTGTGTTGAGTGAAAATTCTCAAAGTCTATCTTCCTAATTTGAAGTCGAATTTCAACATTTCTGATATATTTGAGTGAGTTTGCATCTAACTTTGTCAGATATCGTCGATTAACATCCATTGAAGCCCATTGAGGTCGATTGTCACTTTGTGTTGAGTGAAAATTTTCTAAGTCTATCATCCTAATTTGGAGTCGAATTTCAACATTTCTGATATATTTGAGTGAGTTTGCATCTAACTTTGTCAGATATCGTCGATTAACATCCATTGAAGCCCATTGAGGTCGTTTGTCACTTTGTGTTGAGTGAAAATTTTCTAAGTCTATCTTCCTAATTTGAAGTCGAATTTCAACATTTCTGATATATTTGAGTGAGTTTGCATCTAACTTTGTCAGATATCGTCGATTTACATCCATTGAAGCCCATTGAGGTCGATTGTCACTTTGTGTTGAGTGAAAATTTTCTAAGTCTATCTTCCTAATTTGAAGTCGAATTTCAACATTTCTGATATATTTGAGTGAGTTTGCATCTAACTTTGTCAGATATCGTCGATTTACATCCATTGAAGCCCATTGAGGTCGATTGTCACTTTGTGTTGAGTGAAAATTTTCTAAGTCTATCTTCCTAATTTGAAGTCGAATTTCAACATTTCTGATATATTTGAGTGAGTTTGCATCTAACTTTGTCAGATATCGTCGATTAACATCCATTGAAGCCCATTGAGGTCGTTTGTCACTTTGTGTTGAGTGAAAATTTTCTAAGTCTTTCTTCCTAATTTGAAGTCGAAATTCAACATTTCTGATATATTTGAGTGAGTTTGCATCTAACTTTGTCAGATATCGTCGATTTACATCCATTGAAGCCCATTGAGGTCGATTGTCACTTTGTGTTAAGTGAAAATTTTCTAAGTCTATCTTCCTAATTTGGAGTCGAATTTCAACATTTCTGATATATTTGAGTGAGTTTGCATCTAACTTTGTCAGATATCGTCGATTTACATCCATTGAAGCCCATTGAGGTCGATTGTCACTTTGTGTTGAGTGAAAATTTTCTAAGTCTATCTTCCTAATTTGAAGTCGAATTTCAACATTTCTGATATATTTGAGTGAGTTTGCATCTAACTTTGTCAGATATCGTCGATTAACATCCATTGAAGCCCATTGAGGTCGTTGGTCACTTTGTGTTGAGTGAAAATTTTCTAAGTCTTTCTTCCTAATTTGAAGTCGAAATTCAACATTTCTGATATATTTGAGTGAGTTCGCATCTAACTTTGTCAGATATCGTCGATTTACATCCATTGAAGCCCATTGAGGTCGATTGTCACTTTGTGTTGAGTGAAAATTTTCAAAGTCTATCTTCCTAATTTGAAGTCGAATTTCAACATTTCTGATATATTTGAGTGAGTTTGCATCTAACTTTGTCAGATATCGTCGATTAACATCCATTGAAGCCCATTGAGGTCAATTGTCACTTTGTGTTGAGTGAAAATTTTCAAAGTCTTTCTTCCTAATTTGAAGTCGAAATTCAACATTTCTGCTATATTTGAGTGAGTTTGCATCTAACTTTGTCAGATATCGTCGATTTACATCCATTGAAGCCCATTGAGGTTGATTGTCACTTTGTGTTGAGTGAAAATTTTCTAAGTCTTTCTTCCTAATTTGAAGTCGAAATTCAACATTTCTGATATATTTGAGTGAGTTTGCATCTAACTTTGTCAGATATCGTCGATTTACATCCATTGAAGCCCATTGAGGTCGATTGTCACTTTGTGTTGAGTGAAAATTTTCTAAGTCTATCTTCCTAATTTGAAGTCGAATTTCAACATTTCTGATATATTTGAGTGAGTTTGCATCTAACTTTGTCAGATATCGTCGATTAACATCCATTGAAGCCCATTGAGGTCGTTTGTCACTTTGTGTTGAGTGAAAATTTTCTAAGTCTTTCTTCCTAATTTGAAGTCGAAATTCAACATTTCTGATATATTTGAGTGAGTTTGCATCTAACTTTGTCAGATATCGTCGATTTACATCCATTGAAGCCCATTGAGGTCGATTGTCACTTTGTGTTGAGTGAAAATTTTCTAAGTCTATCTTCCTAATTTGAAGTCGAATTTCAACATTTCTGATATATTTGAGTGAGTTTGCATCTAACTTTGTCAGATATCGTCGATTTACATCCATTGAAGCCCATTGAGGTCGATTGTCACTTTGTGTTGAGTGAAAATTTTCTAAGTCTATCTTCCTAATTTGAAGTCGAATTTCAACATTTCTGATATATTTGAGTGAGTTTGCATCTAACTTTGTCAGATATCGTCGATTAACATCCATTGAAGCCCATTGAGGTCAATTGTCACTTTGTGTTGAGTGAAAATTTTCAAAGTCTATCTTCCTAATTTGAAGTCGAATTTCAACATTTCTGATATATTTGAGTGAGTTTGCATCTAACTTTGTCAGATATCGTCGATTTACATCCATTGAAGCCCATTGAGGTCGATTGTCACTTTGTGTTGAGTGAAAATTTTCTAAGTCTATCTTCCTAATTTGAAGTCGAATTTCAACATTTCTGATATATTTGAGTGAGTTTGCATCTAACTTTGTCAGATATCGTCGATTAACATCCATTGAAGCCCATTGAGGTCGTTGGTCACTTTGTGTTGAGTGAAAATTTTCTAAGTCTTTCTTCCTAATTTGAAGTCGAAATTCAACATTTCTGATATATTTGAGTGAGTTTGCATCTAACTTTGTCAGATATCGTCGATTTACATCCATTGAAGCCCATTGAGGTCGATTGTCACTTTGTGTTGAGTGAAAATTTTCTAAGTCTATCTTCCTAATTTGAAGTCGAATTTCAACATTTCTGATATATTTGAGTGAGTTTGCATCTAACTTTGTCAGATATCGTCGATTAACATCCATTGAAGCCCATTGAGGTCGTTTGTCACTTTGTGTTGAGTGAAAATTTTCTAAGTCTTTCTTCCTAATTTGAAGTCGAAATTCAACATTTCTGATATATTTGAGTGAGTTTGCAACTAACTTTGTCAGATATCGTCGATTTACATCCATTGAAGCCCATTGAGGTCGATTGTCACTTTGTGTTGAGTGAAAATTTTCTAAGTCTATCTTCCTAATTTGAAGTCGAATTTCAACATTTCTGATATATTTGAGTGAGTTTGCATCTAACTTTGTCAGATATCGTCGATTTACATCCATTGAAGCCCATTGAGGTCGATTGTCACTTTGTGTTGAGTGAAAATTTTCTAAGTCTATCTTCCTAATTTGAAGTCGAATTTCAACATTTCTGATATATTTGAGTGAGTTTGCATCTAACTTTGTCAGATATCGTCGATTAACATCCATTGAAGCCCATTGAGGTCAATTGTCACTTTGTGTTGAGTGAAAATTTTCAAAGTCTATCTTCCTAATTTGAAGTCGAATTTCAACATTTCTGATATATTTGAGTGAGTTTGCATCTAACTTTGTCAGATATCGTCGATTTACATCCATTGAAGCCCATTGAGGTCGATTGTCACTTTGTGTTGAGTGAAAATTTTCTAAGTCTATCTTCCTAATTTGAAGTCGAATTTCAACATTTCTGATATATTTGAGTGAGTTTGCATCTAACTTTGTCAGATATCGTCGATTAACATCCATTGAAGCCCATTGAGGTCGTTGGTCACTTTGTGTTGAGTGAAAATTTTCTAAGTCTTTCTTCCTAATTTGAAGTCGAAATTCAACATTTCTGATATATTTGAGTGAGTTTGCATCTAACTTTGTCAGATATCGTCGATTTACATCCATTGAAGCCCATTGAGGTCGATTGTCACTTTGTGTTGAGTGAAAATTTTCAAAGTCTATCTTCCTAATTTGAAGTCGAATTTCAACATTTCTGATATATTTGAGTGAGTTTGCATCTAACTTTGTCAGATATCGTCGATTAACATCCATTGAAGCCCATTGAGGTCGTTTGTCACTTTGTGTTGAGTGAAAATTTTCTAAGTCTTTCTTCCTAATTTGAAGTCGAAATTCAACATTTCTGATATATTTGAGTGAGTTTGCATCTAACTTTGTCAGATATCGTCGATTTACATCCATTGAAGCCCATTGAGGTCGATTGTCACTTTGTGTTGAGTGAAAATTTTCTAAGTCTATCTTCCTAATTTGAAGTCGAATTTCAACATTTCTGATATATTTGAGTGAGTTTGCATCTAACTTTGTCAGATATCGTCGATTTACATCCATTGAAGCCCATTGAGGTCGATTGTC
Organism: Diorhabda carinulata; assembly: GCF_026250575.1. Classification (NCBI taxonomy): domain Eukaryota; kingdom Metazoa; phylum Arthropoda; class Insecta; order Coleoptera; family Chrysomelidae; genus Diorhabda; species Diorhabda carinulata. The sequence goes on from NC_079466.1 coordinate 10,492,720, forward strand.
ACTTTGTGTTGAGTGAAAATTTTCTAAGTCTATCTTCCTAATTTGAAGTCGAATTTCAACATTTCTGATATATTTGAGTGAGTTTGCATCTAACTTTGTCAGATATCGTCGATTAACATCCATTGAAGCCCATTGAGGTCAATTGTCACTTTGTGTTGAGTGAAAATTTTCAAAGTCTATCTTCCTAATTTGAAGTCGAATTTCAACATTTCTGATATATTTGAGTGAGTTTGCATCTAACTTTGTCAGATATCGTCGATTTACATCCATTGAAGCCCATTGAGGTCGATTGTCACTTTGTGTTGAGTGAAAATTTTCTAAGTCTATCTTCCTAATTTGAAGTCGAATTTCAACATTTCTGATATATTTGAGTGAGTTTGCATCTAACTTTGTCAGATATCGTCGATTAACATCCATTGAAGCCCATTGAGGTCGTTGGTCACTTTGTGTTGAGTGAAAATTTTCTAAGTCTTTCTTCCTAATTTGAAGTCGAAATTCAACATTTCTGATATATTTGAGTGAGTTTGCATCTAACTTTGTCAGATATCGTCGATTTACATCCATTGAAGCCCATTGAGGTCGATTGTCACTTTGTGTTGAGTGAAAATTTTCAAAGTCTATCTTCCTAATTTGAAGTCGAATTTCAACATTTCTGATATATTTGAGTGAGTTTGCATCTAACTTTGTCAGATATCGTCGATTAACATCCATTGAAGCCCATTGAGGTCAATTGTCACTTTGTGTTGAGTGAAAATTTTCAAAGTCTTTCTTCCTAATTTGAAGTCGAAATTCAACATTTCTGCTATATTTGAGTGAGTTTGCATCTAACTTTGTCAGATATCGTCGATTAACATCCATTGAAGCCCATTGAGGTCAATTGTCACTTTGTGTTGAGTGAAAATTTTCTAAGTCTATCTTCCTAATTTGAAGTCGAATTTCAACATTTCTGATATATTTGAGTGAGTTTGCATCTAACTTTGTCAGATATCGTCGATTTACATCCATTGAAGCCCATTGAGGTCGATTGTCACTTTGTGTTGAGTGAAAATTTTCTAAGTCTATCTTCCTAATTTGAAGTCGAATTTCAACATTTCTGATATATTTGAGTGAGTTTGCATCTAACTTTGTCAGATATCGTCGATTAACATCCATTGAAGCCCATTGAGGTCGTTTGTCACTTTGTGTTGAGTGAAAATTTTCTAAGTCTTTCTTCCTAATTTGAAGTCGAAATTCAACATTTCTGATATATTTGAGTGAGTTTGCATCTAACTTTGTCAGATATCGTCGATTTACATCCATTGAAGCCCATTGAGGTCGATTGTCACTTTGTGTTGAGTGAAAATTTTCTAAGTCTATCTTCCTAATTTGAAGTCGAATTTCAACATTTCTGATATATTTGAGTGAGTTTGCATCTAACTTTGTCAGATATCGTCGATTAACATCCATTGAAGCCCATTGAGGTCGTTTGTCACTTTGTGTTGAGTGAAAATTTTCTAAGTCTTTCTTCCTAATTTGAAGTCGAAATTCAACATTTCTGATATATTTGAGTGAGTTTGCATCTAACTTTGTCAGATATCGTCGATTTACATCCATTGAAGCCCATTGAGGTCGATTGTCACTTTGTGTTAAGTGAAAATTTTCTAAGTCTATCTTCCTAATTTGGAGTCGAATTTCAACATTTCTGATATATTTGAGTGAGTTTGCATCTAACTTTGTCAGATATCGTCGATTTACATCCATTGAAGCCCATTGAGGTCGATTGTCACTTTGTGTTGAGTGAAAATTTTCTAAGTCTATCTTCCTAATTTGAAGTCGAATTTCAACATTTCTGATATATTTGAGTGAGTTTGCATCTAACTTTGTCAGATATCGTCGATTAACATCCATTGAAGCCCATTGAGGTCGTTGGTCACTTTGTGTTGAGTGAAAATTTTCTAAGTCTTTCTTCCTAATTTGAAGTCGAAATTCAACATTTCTGATATATTTGAGTGAGTTCGCATCTAACTTTGTCAGATATCGTCGATTTACATCCATTGAAGCCCATTGAGGTCGATTGTCACTTTGTGTTGAGTGAAAATTTTCAAAGTCTATCTTCCTAATTTGAAGTCGAATTTCAACATTTCTGATATATTTGAGTGAGTTTGCATCTAACTTTGTCAGATATCGTCGATTAACATCCATTGAAGCCCATTGAGGTCAATTGTCACTTTGTGTTGAGTGAAAATTTTCAAAGTCTTTCTTCCTAATTTGAAGTCGAAATTCAACATTTCTGCTATATTTGAGTGAGTTTGCATCTAACTTTGTCAGATATCGTCGATTTACATCCATTGAAGCCCATTGAGGTTGATTGTCACTTTGTGTTGAGTGAAAATTTTCTAAGTCTTTCTTCCTAATTTGAAGTCGAAATTCAACATTTCTGATATATTTGAGTGAGTTTGCATCTAACTTTGTCAGATATCGTCGATTTACATCCATTGAAGCCCATTGAGGTCGATTGTCACTTTGTGTTGAGTGAAAATTTTCTAAGTCTATCTTCCTAATTTGAAGTCGAATTTCAACATTTCTGATATATTTGAGTGAGTTTGCATCTAACTTTGTCAGATATCGTCGATTAACATCCATTGAAGCCCATTGAGGTCGTTTGTCACTTTGTGTTGAGTGAAAATTTTCTAAGTCTTTCTTCCTAATTTGAAGTCGAAATTCAACATTTCTGATATATTTGAGTGAGTTTGCATCTAACTTTGTCAGATATCGTCGATTTACATCCATTGAAGCCCATTGAGGTCGATTGTCACTTTGTGTTGAGTGAAAATTTTCTAAGTCTATCTTCCTAATTTGAAGTCGAATTTCAACATTTCTGATATATTTGAGTGAGTTTGCATCTAACTTTGTCAGATATCGTCGATTTACATCCATTGAAGCCCATTGAGGTCGATTGTCACTTTGTGTTGAGTGAAAATTTTCTAAGTCTATCTTCCTAATTTGAAGTCGAATTTCAACATTTCTGATATATTTGAGTGAGTTTGCATCTAACTTTGTCAGATATCGTCGATTAACATCCATTGAAGCCCATTGAGGTCAATTGTCACTTTGTGTTGAGTGAAAATTTTCAAAGTCTATCTTCCTAATTTGAAGTCGAATTTCAACATTTCTGATATATTTGAGTGAGTTTGCATCTAACTTTGTCAGATATCGTCGATTTACATCCATTGAAGCCCATTGAGGTCGATTGTCACTTTGTGTTGAGTGAAAATTTTCTAAGTCTATCTTCCTAATTTGAAGTCGAATTTCAACATTTCTGATATATTTGAGTGAGTTTGCATCTAACTTTGTCAGATATCGTCGATTAACATCCATTGAAGCCCATTGAGGTCGTTGGTCACTTTGTGTTGAGTGAAAATTTTCTAAGTCTTTCTTCCTAATTTGAAGTCGAAATTCAACATTTCTGATATATTTGAGTGAGTTTGCATCTAACTTTGTCAGATATCGTCGATTTACATCCATTGAAGCCCATTGAGGTCGATTGTCACTTTGTGTTGAGTGAAAATTTTCTAAGTCTATCTTCCTAATTTGAAGTCGAATTTCAACATTTCTGATATATTTGAGTGAGTTTGCATCTAACTTTGTCAGATATCGTCGATTAACATCCATTGAAGCCCATTGAGGTCGTTTGTCACTTTGTGTTGAGTGAAAATTTTCTAAGTCTTTCTTCCTAATTTGAAGTCGAAATTCAACATTTCTGATATATTTGAGTGAGTTTGCATCTAACTTTGTCAGATATCGTCGATTTACATCCATTGAAGCCCATTGAGGTCGATTGTCACTTTGTGTTGAGTGAAAATTTTCTAAGTCTATCTTCCTAATTTGAAGTCGAATTTCAACATTTCTGATATATTTGAGTGAGTTTGCATCTAACTTTGTCAGATATCGTCGATTTACATCCATTGAAGCCCATTGAGGTCGATTGTCACTTTGTGTTGAGTGAAAATTTTCTAAGTCTATCTTCCTAATTTGAAGTCGAATTTCAACATTTCTGATATATTTGAGTGAGTTTGCATCTAACTTTGTCAGATATCGTCGATTAACATCCATTGAAGCCCATTGAGGTCAATTGTCACTTTGTGTTGAGTGAAAATTTTCAAAGTCTATCTTCCTAATTTGAAGTCGAATTTCAACATTTCTGATATATTTGAGTGAGTTTGCATCTAACTTTGTCAGATATCGTCGATTTACATCCATTGAAGCCCATTGAGGTCGATTGTCACTTTGTGTTGAGTGAAAATTTTCTAAGTCTATCTTCCTAATTTGAAGTCGAATTTCAACATTTCTGATATATTTGAGTGAGTTTGCATCTAACTTTGTCAGATATCGTCGATTAACATCCATTGAAGCCCATTGAGGTCGTTGGTCACTTTGTGTTGAGTGAAAATTTTCTAAGTCTTTCTTCCTAATTTGAAGTCGAAATTCAACATTTCTGATATATTTGAGTGAGTTTGCATCTAACTTTGTCAGATATCGTCGATTTACATCCATTGAAGCCCATTGAGGTCGATTGTCACTTTGTGTTGAGTGAAAATTTTCAAAGTCTATCTTCCTAATTTGAAGTCGAATTTCAACATTTCTGATATATTTGAGTGAGTTTGCATCTAACTTTGTCAGATATCGTCGATTAACATCCATTGAAGCCCATTGAGGTCGTTTGTCACTTTGTGTTGAGTGAAAATTTTCTAAGTCTTTCTTCCTAATTTGAAGTCGAAATTCAACATTTCTGATATATTTGAGTGAGTTTGCATCTAACTTTGTCAGATATCGTCGATTTACATCCATTGAAGCCCATTGAGGTCGATTGTCACTTTGTGTTGAGTGAAAATTTTCTAAGTCTATCTTCCTAATTTGAAGTCGAATTTCAACATTTCTGATATATTTGAGTGAGTTTGCATCTAACTTTGTCAGATATCGTCGATTTACATCCATTGAAGCCCATTGAGGTCGATTGTCACTTTGTGTTGAGTGAAAATTTTCTAAGTCTATCTTCCTAATTTGAAGTCGAATTTCAACATTTCTGATATATTTGAGTGAGTTTGCATCTAACTTTGTCAGATATCGTCGATTAACATCCATTGAAGCCCATTGAGGTCAATTGTCACTTTGTGTTGAGTGAAAATTTTCAAAGTCTATCTTCCTAATTTGAAGTCGAATTTCAACATTTCTGATATATTTGAGTGAGTTTGCATCTAACTTTGTCAGATATCGTCGATACATCCATTGAAGCCCATTGAGGTCGATTGTCACTTTGTGTTGAGTGAAAATTTTCTAAGTCTATCTTCCTAATTTGAAGTCGAATTTCAACATTTCTGATATATTTGAGTGAGTTTGCATCTAACTTTGTCAGATATCGTCGATTAACATCCATTGAAGCCCATTGAGGTCGTTGGTCACTTTGTGTTGAGTGAAAATTTTCTAAGTCTTTCTTCCTAATTTGAAGTCGAAATTCAACATTTCTGATATATTTGAGTGAGTTTGCATCTAACTTTGTCAGATATCGTCGATTTACATCCATTGAAGCCCATTGAGGTCGATTGTCACTTTGTGTTGAGTGAAAATTTTCAAAGTCTATCTTCCTAATTTGAAGTCGAATTTCAACATTTCTGATATATTTGAGTGAGTTTGCATCTAACTTTGTCAGATATCGTCGATTAACATCCATTGAAGCCCATTGAGGTCAATTGTCACTTTGTGTTGAGTGAAAATTTTCAAAGTCTTTCTTCCTAATTTGAAGTCGAAATTCAACATTTCTGCTATATTTGAGTGAGTTTGCATCTAACTTTGTCAGATATCGTCGATTAACATCCATTGAAGCCCATTGAGGTCAATTGTCACTTTGTGTTGAGTGAAAATTTTCTAAGTCTATCTTCCTAATTTGAAGTCGAATTTCAACATTTCTGATATATTTGAGTGAGTTTGCATCTAACTTTGTCAGATATCGTCGATTTACATCCATTGAAGCCCATTGAGGTCGATTGTCACTTTGTGTTGAGTGAAAATTTTCTAAGTCTATCTTCCTAATTTGAAGTCGAATTTCAACATTTCTGATATATTTGAGTGAGTTTGCATCTAACTTTGTCAGATATCGTCGATTAACATCCATTGAAGCCCATTGAGGTCGTTTGTCACTTTGTGTTGAGTGAAAATTTTCTAAGTCTTTCTTCCTAATTTGAAGTCGAAATTCAACATTTCTGATATATTTGAGTGAGTTTGCATCTAACTTTGTCAGATATCGTCGATTTACATCCATTGAAGCCCATTGAGGTCGATTGTCACTTTGTGTTAAGTGAAAATTTTCTAAGTCTATCTTCCTAATTTGGAGTCGAATTTCAACATTTCTGATATATTTGAGTGAGTTTGCATCTAACTTTGTCAGATATCGTCGATTTACATCCATTGAAGCCCATTGAGGTCGATTGTCACTTTGTGTTGAGTGAAAATTTTCTAAGTCTATCTTCCTAATTTGAAGTCGAATTTCAACATTTCTGATATATTTGAGTGAGTTTGCATCTAACTTTGTCAGATATCGTCGATTAACATCCATTGAAGCCCATTGAGGTCGTTGGTCACTTTGTGTTGAGTGAAAATTTTCTAAGTCTTTCTTCCTAATTTGAAGTCGAAATTCAACATTTCTGATATATTTGAGTGAGTTTGCATCTAACTTTGTCAGATATCGTCGATTTACATCCATTGAAGCCCATTGAGGTCGATTGTCACTTTGTGTTGAGTGAAAATTCTCAAAGTCTATCTTCCTAATTTGAAGTCGAATTTCAACATTTCTGATATATTTGAGTGAGTTTGCATCTAACTTTGTCAGATATCGTCGATTAACATCCATTGAAGCCCATTGAGGTCAATTGTCACTTTGTGTTGAGTGAAAATTTTCAAAGTCTTTCTTCCTAATTTGAAGTCGAAATTCAACATTTCTGCTATATTTGAGTGAGTTTGCATCTAACTTTGTCAGATATCGTCGATTTACATCCATTGAAGCCCATTGAGGTTGATTGTCACTTTGTGTTGAGTGAAAATTTTCTAAGTCTTTCTTCCTAATTTGAAGTCGAAATTCAACATTTCTGATATATTTGAGTGAGTTTGCATCTAACTTTGTCAGATATCGTCGATTAACATCCATTGAAGCCCATTGAGGTCAATTGTCACTTTGTGTTGAGTGAAAATTTTCAAAGTCTATCTTCCTAATTTGAAGTCGAATTTCAACATTTCTGATATATTTGAGTGAGTTTGCATCTAACTTTGTCAGATATCGTCGATTAACATCCATTGAAGCCCATTGAGGTCGTTTGTCACTTTGTGTTGAGTGAAAATTTTCTAAGTCTTTCTTCCTAATTTGAAGTCGAAATTCAACATTTCTGATATATTTGAGTGAGTTTGCATCTAACTTTGTCAGATATCGTCGATTTACATCCATTGAAGCCCATTGAGGTCGATTGTCACTTTGTGTTGAGTGAAAATTTTCTAAGTCTATCTTCCTAATTTGAAGTCGAATTTCAACATTTCTGATATATTTGAGTGAGTTTGCATCTAACTTTGTCAGATATCGTCGATTAACATCCATTGAAGCCCATTGAGGTCGTTTGTCACTTTGTGTTGAGTGAAAATTTTCTAAGTCTTTCTTCCTAATTTGAAGTCGAAATTCAACATTTCTGATATATTTGAGTGAGTTTGCATCTAACTTTGTCAGATATCGTCGATTTACATCCATTGAAGCCCATTGAGGTCGATTGTCACTTTGTGTTGAGTGAAAATTTTCTAAGTCTATCTTCCTAATTTGAAGTCGAATTTCAACATTTCTGATATATTTGAGTGAGTTTGCATCTAACTTTGTCAGATATCGTCGATTAACATCCATTGAAGCCCATTGAGGTCAATTGTCACTTTGTGTTGAGTGAAAATTTTCAAAGTCTATCTTCCTAATTTGAAGTCGAATTTCAACATTTCTGATATATTTGAGTGAGTTTGCATCTAACTTTGTCAGATATCGTCGATTTACATCCATTGAAGCCCATTGAGGTCGATTGTCACTTTGTGTTGAGTGAAAATTTTCAAAGTCTATCTTCCTAATTTGAAGTCGAATTTCAACATTTCTGATATATTTGAGTGAGTTTGCATCTAACTTTGTCAGATATCGTCGATTAACATCCATTGAAGCCCATTGAGGTCAATTGTCACTTTGTGTTGAGTGAAAATTTTCAAAGTCTTTCTTCCTAATTTGAAGTCGAAATTCAACATTTCTGATATATTTGAGTGAGTTTGCATCTAACTTTGTCAGATATCGTCGATTTACATCCATTGAAGCCCATTGAGGTCGATTGTCACTTTGTGTTGAGTGAAAATTTTCAAAGTCTATCTTCCTAATTTGAAGTCGAATTTCAACATTTCTGATATATTTGAGTGAGTTTGCATCTAACTTTGTCAGATATCGTCGATTTACATCCATTGAAGCCCATTGAGGTCGATTGTCACTTTGTGTTGAGTGAAAATTTTCTAAGTCTATCTTCCTAATTTGAAGTCGAATTTCAACATTTCTGATATATTTGAGTGAGTTTGCATCTAACTTTGTCAGATATCGTCGATTAACATCCATTGAAGCCCATTGAGGTCAATTGTCACTTTGTGTTGAGTGAAAATTTTCAAAGTCTTTCTTCCTAATTTGAAGTCGAAATTCAACATTTCTGATATATTTGAGTGAGTTTGCATCTAACTTTGTCAGATATCGTCGATTTACATCCATTGAAGCCCATTGAGGTCGATTGTCACTTTGTGTTGAGTGAAAATTTTCAAAGTCTATCTTCCTAATTTGAAGTCGAATTTCAACATTTCTGATATATTTGAGTGAGTTTGCATCTAACTTTGTCAGATATCGTCGATTAACATCCATTGAAGCCCATTGAGGTCAATTGTCACTTTGTGTTGAGTGAAAATTTTCAAAGTCTATCTTCCTAATTTGAAGTCGAATTTCAACATTTCTGATATATTTGAGTGAGTTTGCATCTAACTTTGTCAGATATCGTCGATTTACATCCATTGAAGCCCATTGAGGTTGATTGTCACTTTGTGTTGAGTGAAAATTTTCTAAGTCTTTCTTCCTAATTTGAAGTCGAAATTCAACATTTCTGATATATTTGAGTGAGTTTGCATCTAACTTTGTCAGATATCGTCGATTAACATCCATTGAAGCCCATTGAGGTCAATTGTCACTTTGTGTTGAGTGAAAATTTTCAAAGTCTATCTTCCTAATTTGAAGTCGAATTTCAACATTTCTGATATATTTGAGTGAGTTTGCATCTAACTTTGTCAGATATCGTCGATTAACATCCATTGAAGCCCATTGAGGTCGTTTGTCACTTTGTGTTGAGTGAAAATTTTCTAAGTCTATCTTCCTAATTTGAAGTCGAATTTCAACATTTCTGATATATTTGAGTGAGTTTGCATCTAACTTTGTCAGATATCGTCGATTAACATCCATTGAAGCCCATTGAGGTCGTTTGTCACTTTGTGTTGAGTGAAAATTTTCTAAGTCTTTCTTCCTAATTTGAAGTCGAAATTCAACATTTCTGATATATTTGAGTGAGTTTGCATCTAACTTTGTCAGATATCGTCGATTTACATCCATTGAAGCCCATTGAGGTCGATTGTCACTTTGTGTTGAGTGAAAATTTTCTAAGTCTATCTTCCTAATTTGAAGTCGAATTTCAACATTTCTGATATATTTGAGTGAGTTTGCATCTAACTTTGTCAGATATCGTCGATTAACATCCATTGAAGCCCATTGAGGTCGTTTGTCACTTTGTGTTGAGTGAAAATTTTCTAAGTCTTTCTTCCTAATTTGAAGTCGAAATTCAACATTTCTGATATATTTGAGTGAGTTTGCATCTAACTTTGTCAGATATCGTCGATTTACATCCATTGAAGCCCATTGAGGTCGATTGTCACTTTGTGTTGAGTGAAAATTTTCTAAGTCTATCTTCCTAATTTGAAGTCGAAATTCAACATTTCTGATATATTTGAGTGAGTTTGCATCTAACTTTGTCAGATATCGTCGATTTACATCCATTGAAGCCCATTGAGGTCGATTGTCACTTTGTGTTGAGTGAAAATTTTCTAAGTCTATCTTCCTAATTTGAAGTCGAATTCCAACATTTCTGATATATTTGAGTGAGTTTGCATCTAACTTTGTCAGATATCGTCGATTAACATCCATTGAAGCCCATTGAGGTCGTTGGTCACTTTGTGTTGAGTGAAAATTTTCTAAGTCTTTCTTCCTAATTTGAAGTCGAAATTCAACATTTCTGATATATTTGAGTGAGTTTGCATCTAACTTTGTCAGATATCGTCGATTTACATCCATTGAAGCCCATTGAGGTCGATTGTCACTTTGTGTTGAGTGAAAATTTTCAGTCTATCTTCCTAATTTGAAGTCGAATTTCAACATTTCTGATATATTTGAGTGAGTTTGCATCTAACTTTGTCAGATATCGTCGATTTACATCCATTGAAGCCCATTGAGGTCGATTGTCACTTTGTGTTGAGTGAAAATTTTCTAAGTCTATCTTCCTAATTTGAAGTCGAATTTCAACATTTTTGATATATTTGAGTGAGTTTGCATCTAACTTTGTCAGATATCGTCGATTAACATCCATTGAAGCCCATTGAGGTCAATTGTCACTTTGTGTTGAGTGAAAATTTTCAAAGTCTTTCTTCCTAATTTGAAGTCGAAATTCAACATTTCTGATATATTTGAGTGAGTTTGCATCTAACTTTGTCAGATATCGTCGATTTACATCCATTGAAGCCCATTGAGGTCGATTGTCACTTTGTGTTGAGTGAAAATTTTCAAAGTCTATCTTCCTAATTTGAAGTCGAATTTCAACATTTCTGATATATTTGAGTGAGTTTGCATCTAACTTTGTCAGATATCGTCGATTAACATCCATTGAAGCCCATTGAGGTCAATTGTCACTTTGTGTTGAGTGAAAATTTTCAAAGTCTTTCTTCCTAATTTGAAGTCGAAATTCAACATTTCTGCTATATTTGAGTGAGTTTGCATCTAACTTTGTCAGATATCGTCGATTAACATCCATTGAAGCCCATTGAGGTCAATTGTCACTTTGTGTTGAGTGAAAATTTTCAAAGTCTATCTTCCTAATTTGAAGTCGAATTTCAACATTTCTGATATATTTGAGTGAGTTTGCATCTAACTTTGTCAGATATCGTCGATTTACATCCATTGAAGCCCATTGAGGTTGATTGTCACTTTGTGTTGAGTGAAAATTTTCTAAGTCTTTCTTCCTAATTTGAAGTCGAAATTCAACATTTCTGATATATTTGAGTGAGTTTGCATCTAACTTTGTCAGATATCGTCGATTAACATCCATTGAAGCCCATTGAGGTCAATTGTCACTTTGTGTTGAGTGAAAATTTTCAAAGTCTATCTTCCTAATTTGAAGTCGAATTTCAACATTTCTGATATATTTGAGTGAGTTTGCATCTAACTTTGTCAGATATCGTCGATTAACATCCATTGAAGCCCATTGAGGTCGTTTGTCACTTTGTGTTGAGTGAAAATTTTCTAAGTCTTTCTTCCTAATTTGAAGTCGAAATTCAACATTTCTGATATATTTGAGTGAGTTTGCATCTAACTTTGTCAGATATCGTCGATTTACATCCATTGAAGCCCATTGAGGTCGATTGTCACTTTGTGTTGAGTGAAAATTTTCTAAGTCTATCTTCCTAATTTGAAGTCGAATTTCAACATTTCTGATATATTTGAGTGAGTTTGCATCTAACTTTGTCAGATATCGTCGATTTACATCCATTGAAGCCCATTGAGGTCGATTGTCACTTTGTGTTGAGTGAAAATTTTCTAAGTCTATCTTCCTAATTTGAAGTCGAATTTCAACATTTCTGATATATTTGAGTGAGTTTGCATCTAACTTTGTCAGATATCGTCGATTTACATCCATTGAAGCCCATTGAGGTCGATTGTCACTTTGTGTTAAGTGAAAATTTTCTAAGTCTTTCTTCCTAATTTGAAGTCGAATTTCAACATTTCTGATATATTTGAGTGAGTTTGCATCTAACTTTGTCAGATATCGTCGATTTACATCCATTGAAGCCCATTGAGGTCGATTGTCACTTTGTGTTTAGTGAAAATTTTCTAAGTCTATCTTCCTAATTTGGAGTCGAATTTCAACATTTCTGATATATTTGAGTGAGTTTGCATCTAACTTTGTCAGATATCGTCGATTTACATCCATTGAAGCCCATTGAGGTCGATTGTCACTTTGTGTTGAGTGAAAATTTTCTAAGTCTATCTTCCTAATTTGAAGTCGAATTTCAACATTTCTGATATATTTGAGTGAGTTTGCATCTAACTTTGTCAGATATCGTCGATTTACATCCATTGAAGCCCATTGAGGTCGATTGTCACTTTGTGTTGAGTGAAAATTTTCTAAGTCTATCTTCCTAATTTGAAGTCGAATTTCAACATTTCTGATATATTTGAGTGAGTTTGCATCTAACTTTGTCAGATATCGTCGATTTACATCCATTGAAGCCCATTGAGGTCGATTGTCACTTTGTGTTGAGTGAAAATTTTCTAAGTCTATCTTCCTAATTTGAAGTCGAATTTCAACATTTCTGATATATTTGAGTGAGTTTGCATCTAACTTTGTCAGATATCGTCGATTAACATCCATTGAAGCCCATTGAGGTCGTTTGTCACTTTGTGTTGAGTGAAAATTTTCTAAGTCTTTCTTCCTAATTTGAAGTCGAAATTCAACATTTCTGATATATTTGAGTGAGTTTGCATCTAACTTTGTCAGATATCGTCGATTTACATCCATTGAAGCTCATTGAGGTCGATTGTCACTTTGTGTTGAGTGAAAATTTTCTAAGTCTATCTTCCTAATTTGAAGTCGAAATTCAACATTTCTGATATATTTGAGTGAGTTTGCATCTAACTTTGTCAGATATCGTCGATTTACATCCATTGAAGCCCATTGAGGTCGATTGTCACTTTGTGTTGAGTGAAAATTTTCTAAGTCTATCTTCCTAATTTGAAGTCGAATTTCAACATTTCTGATATATTTGAGTGAGTTTGCATCTAACTTTGTCAGATATCGTCGATTAACATCCATTGAAGCCCATTGAGGTCGTTTGTCACTTTGTGTTGAGTGAAAATTTTCTAAGTCTTTCTTCCTAATTTGAAGTCGAAATTCAACATTTCTGATATATTTGAGTGAGTTTGCATCTAACTTTGTCAGATATCGTCGATTTACATCCATTGAAGCCCATTGAGGTCGATTGTCACTTTGTGTTGAGTGAAAATTTTCTAAGTCTATCTTCCTAATTTGAAGTCGAATTTCAACATTTCTGATATATTTGAGTGAGTTTGCATCTAACTTTGTCAGATATCGTCGATTTACATCCATTGAAGCCCATTGAGGTCGATTGTCACTTTGTGTTGAGTGAAAATTTTCTAAGTCTATCTTCCTAATTTGAAGTCGAATTTCAACATTTCTGATATATTTGAGTGAGTTTGCATCTAACTTTGTCAGATATCGTCGATTAACATCCATTGAAGCCCATTGAGGTCGTTTGTCACTTTGTGTTGAGTGAAAATTTTCTAAGTCTTTCTTCCTAATTTCAAGTCGAAATTCAACATTTCTGGTATATTTAAGTGAGTTTGCATCTAACTTTGTCAGATATCGTCGATTTACATCCATTGAAGCCCATTGAGGTCGATTGTCACTTTGTGTTGAGTGAAAATTTTCTAAGTCTATCTTCCTAATTTGAAGTCGAATTTCAACATTTCTGATATATTTGAGTGAGTTTGCATCTAACTTTGTCAGATATCGTCGATTAACATCCATTGAAGCCCATTGAGGTCAATTGTCACTTTGTGTTGAGTGAAAATTTTCAAAGTCTATCTTCCTAATTTGAAGTCGAATTTCAACATTTCTGATATATTTGAGTGAGTTTGCATCTAACTTTGTCAGATATCGTCGATTTACATCCATTGAAGCCCATTGAGGTCGATTGTCACTTTGTGTTGAGTGAAAATTTTCTAAGTCTATCTTCCTAATTTGAAGTCGAATTCCAACATTTCTGATATATTTGAGTGAGTTTGCATCTAACTTTGTCAGATATCGTCGATTAACATCCATTGAAGCCCATTGAGGTCGTTTGTCACTTTGTGTTGAGTGAAAATTTTCTAAGTCTTTCTTCCTAATTTGAAGTCGAAATTCAACATTTCTGATATATTTGAGTGAGTTTGCATCTAACTTTGTCAGATATCGTCGATTTACATCCATTGAAGCCCATTGAGGTCGATTGTCACTTTGTGTTGAGTGAAAATTTTCTAAGTCTATCTTCCTAATTTGAAGTCGAATTTCAACATTTCTGATATATTTGAGTGAGTTTGCATCTAACTTTGTCAGATATCGTCGATTTACATCCATTGAAGCCCATTGAGGTCGATTGTCACTTTGTGTTGAGTGAAAATTTTCTAAGTCTATCTTCCTAATTTGAAGTCGAATTTCAACATTTCTGATATATTTGAGTGAGTTTGCATCTAACTTTGTCAGATATCGTCGATTAACATCCATTGAAGCCCATTGAGGTCGTTTGTCACTTTGTGTTGAGTGAAAATTTTCTAAGTCTTTCTTCCTAATTTCAAGTCGAAATTCAACATTTCTGGTATATTTAAGTGAGTTTGCATCTAACTTTGTCAGATATCGTCGATTTACATCCATTGAAGCCCATTGAGGTCGATTGTCACTTTGTGTTGAGTGAAAATTTTCTAAGTCTATCTTCCTAATTTGAAGTCGAATTTCAACATTTCTGATATATTTGAGTGAGTTTGCATCTAACTTTGTCAGATATTGTCGATTAACATCCATTGAAGCCCATTGAGGTCAATTGTCACTTTGTGTTGAGTGAAAATTTTCAAAGTCTATCTTCCTAATTTGAAGTCGAATTCCAACATTTCTGATATATTTGAGTGAGTTTGCATCTAACTTTGTCAGATATCGTCGATTAACATCCATTGAAGCCCATTGAGGTCGTTGGTCACTTTGTGTTGAGTGAAAATTTTCTAAGTCTTTCTTCCTAATTTGAAGTCGAAATTCAACATTTCTGATATATTTGAGTGAGTTTGCATCTAACTTTGTCAGATATCGTCGATTTACATCCATTGAAGCCCATTGAGGTCGATTGTCACTTTGTGTTGAGTGAAAATTTTCAAAGTCTATCTTCCTAATTTGAAGTCGAATTTCAACATTTCTGATATATTTGAGTGAGTTTGCATCTAACTTTGTCAGATATCGTCGATTAACATCCATTGAAGCCCATTGAGGTCAATTGTCACTTTGTGTTGAGTGAAAATTTTCAAAGTCTTTCTTCCTAATTTGAAGTCGAAATTCAACATTTCTGCTATATTTGAGTGAGTTTGCATCTAACTTTGTCAGATATCGTCGATTAACATCCATTGAAGCCCATTGAGGTCAATTGTCACTTTGTGTTGAGTGAAAATTTTCAAAGTCTATCTTCCTAATTTGAAGTCGAATTTCAACATTTCTGATATATTTGAGTGAGTTTGCATCTAACTTTGTCAGATATCGTCGATTTACATCCATTGAAGCCCATTGAGGTTGATTGTCACTTTGTGTTGAGTGAAAATTTTCTAAGTCTTTCTTCCTAATTTGAAGTCGAAATTCAACATTTCTGATATATTTGAGTGAGTTTGCATCTAACTTTGTCAGATATCGTCGATTAACATCCATTGAAGCCCATTGAGGTCGATTGTCACTTTGTGTTGAGTGAAAATTTTCTAAGTCTATCTTCCTAATTTGAAGTCGAATTTCAACATTTCTGATATATTTGAGTGAGTTTGCATCTAACTTTGTCAGATATCGTCGATTTACATCCATTGAAGCCCATTGAGGTTGATTGTCACTTTGTGTTGAGTGAAAATTTTCTAAGTCTTTCTTCCTAATTTGAAGTCGAATTTCAACATTTCTGATATATTTGAGTGAGTTTGCATCTAACTTTGTCAGATATCGTCGATTTACATCCATTGAAGCCCATTGAGGTCGATTGTCACTTTGTGTTGAGTGAAAATTTTCTATGTCTATCTTCCTAATTTGAAGTCGAATTTCAACATTTCTGATATATTTGAGTGAGTTTGCATCTAACTTTGTCAGATATCGTCGATTTACATCCATTGAAGCCCATTGAGGTCGATTGTCACTTTGTGTTGAGTGAAAATTTTCTAAGTCTATCTTCCTAATTTGAAGTCGAATTTCAATATTTCTGATATATTTGAGTGAGTTTGCATCTAACTTTGTCAGATATCGTCGATTTACATCCATTGAAGCCCATTGAGGTTGATTGTCACTTTGTGTTGAGTGAAAATTTTCTAAGTCTTTCTTCCTAATTTGAAGTCGAATTTCAACATTTCTGATATATTTGAGTGAGTTTGCATCTAACTTTGTCAGATATCGTCGATTTACATCCATTGAAGCCCATTGAGGTAGATTGTCACTTTGTGTTGAGTGAAAATTTTCTAAGTCTATCTTCCTAATTTGAAGTCGAATTTCAACATTTCTGATATATTTGAGTGAGTTTGCATCTAACTTTGTCAGATATCGTCGATTAACATCCATTGAAGCCCATTGAGGTCGTTTGTCACTTTGTGTTGAGTGAAAATTTTCTAAGTCTTTCTTCCTAATTTGAAGTCGAAATTCAACATTTCTGATATATTTGAGTGAGTTTGCATCTAACTTTGTCAGATATCGTCGATTTACATCCATTGAAGCCCATTGAGGTCGATTGTCACTTTGTGTTAAGTGAAAATTTTCTAAGTCTATCTTCCTAATTTGGAGTCGAATTTCAACATTTCTGATATATTTGAGTGAGTTTGCATCTAACTTTGTCAGATATCGTCGATTTACATCCATTGAAGCCCATTGAGGTCGATTGTCACTTTGTGTTGAGTGAAAATTTTCTAAGTCTATCTTCCTAATTTGAAGTCGAATTTCAACATTTCTGATATATTTGAGTGAGTTTGCATCTAACTTTGTCAGATATCGTCGATTAACATCCATTGAAGCCCATTGAGGTCGTTGGTCACTTTGTGTTGAGTGAAAATTTTCTAAGTCTTTCTTCCTAATTTGAAGTCGAAATTCAACATTTCTGATATATTTGAGTGAGTTTGCATCTAACTTTGTCAGATATCGTCGATTAACATCCATTGAAGCCCATTGAGGTCAATTGTCACTTTGTGTTGAGTGAAAATTTTCAAAGTCTATCTTCCTAATTTGAAGTCGAATTTCAACATTTCTGATATATTTGAGTGAGTTTGCATCTAACTTTGTCAGATATCGTCGATTAACATCCATTGAAGCCCATTGAGGTCGTTTGTCACTTTGTGTTGAGTGAAAATTTTCTAAGTCTATCTTCCTAATTTGAAGTCGAATTTCAACATTTCTGATATATTTGAGTGAGTTTGCATCTAACTTTGTCAGATATCGTCGATTAACATCCATTGAAGCCCATTGAGGTCGTTTGTCACTTTGTGTTGAGTGAAAATTTTCTAAGTCTTTCTTCCTAATTTGAAGTCGAAATTCAACATTTCTGATATATTTGAGTGAGTTTGCATCTAACTTTGTCAGATATCGTCGATTTACATCCATTGAAGCCCATTGAGGTCGATTGTCACTTTGTGTTGAGTGAAAATTTTCTAAGTCTATCTTCCTAATTTGAAGTCGAATTTCAACATTTCTGATATATTTGAGTGAGTTTGCATCTAACTTTGTCAGATATCGTCGATTTACATCCATTGAAGCCCATTGAGGTCGATTGTCACTTTGTGTTGAGTGAAAATTTTCTAAGTCTATCTTCCTAATTTGAAGTCGAATTTCAACATTTCTGATATATTTGAGCGAGTTTGCATCTAACTTTGTCAGATATCGTCGATTTACATCCATTGAAGCCCATTGAGGTCGATTGTCACTTTGTGTTAAGTGAAAATTTTCTAAGTCTTTCTTCCTAATTTGAAGTCGAATTTCAACATTTCTGATATATTTGAGTGAGTTTGCATCTAACTTTGTCAGATATCGTCGATTTACATCCATTGAAGCCCATTGAGGTCGTTTGTCACTTTGTGTTGAGTGAAAATTTTCTAAGTCTTTCTTCCTAATTTGAAGTCGAAATTCAACATTTCTGATATATTTGAGTGAGTTTGCATCTAACTTTGTCAGATATCGTCGATTTACATCCATTGAAGCCCATTGAGGTCGATTGTCACTTTGTGTTAAGTGAAAATTTTCTAAGTCTATCTTCCTAATTTGGAGTCGAATTTCAACATTTCTGATATATTTGAGTGAGTTTGCATCTAACTTTGTCAGATATCGTCGATTTACATCCATTGAAGCCCATTGAGGTCGATTGTCACTTTGTGTTGAGTGAAAATTTTCTAAGTCTATCTTCCTAATTTGAAGTCGAATTTCAACATTTCTGATATATTTGAGTGAGTTTGCATCTAACTTTGTCAGATATCGTCGATTAACATCCATTGAAGCCCATTGAGGTCGTTGGTCACTTTGTGTTGAGTGAAAATTTTCTAAGTCTTTCTTCCTAATTTGAAGTCGAAATTCAACATTTCTGATATATTTGAGTGAGTTTGCATCTAACTTTGTCAGATATCGTCGATTAACATCCATTGAAGCCCATTGAGGTCAATTGTCACTTTGTGTTGAGTGAAAATTTTCAAAGTCTATCTTCCTAATTTGAAGTCGAATTTCAACATTTCTGATATATTTGAGTGAGTTTGCATCTAACTTTGTCAGATATCGTCGATTAACATCCATTGAAGCCCATTGAGGTCGTTTGTCACTTTGTGTTGAGTGAAAATTTTCTAAGTCTATCTTCCTAATTTGAAGTCGAATTTCAACATTTCTGATATATTTGAGTGAGTTTGCATCTAACTTTGTCAGATATCGTCGATTAACATCCATTGAAGCCCATTGAGGTCGTTTGTCACTTTGTGTTGAGTGAAAATTTTCTAAGTCTTTCTTCCTAATTTGAAGTCGAAATTCAACATTTCTGATATATTTGAGTGAGTTTGCATCTAACTTTGTCAGATATCGTCGATTTACATCCATTGAAGCCCATTGAGGTCGATTGTCACTTTGTGTTGAGTGAAAATTTTCTAAGTCTATCTTCCTAATTTGAAGTCGAATTTCAACATTTCTGATATATTTGAGTGAGTTTGCATCTAACTTTGTCAGATATCGTCGATTTACATCCATTGAAGCCCATTGAGGTCGATTGTCACTTTGTGTTGAGTGAAAATTTTCTAAGTCTATCTTCCTAATTTGAAGTCGAATTTCAACATTTCTGATATATTTGAGTGAGTTTGCATCTAACTTTGTCAGATATCGTCGATTTACATCCATTGAAGCCCATTGAGGTCGATTGTCACTTTGTGTTAAGTGAAAATTTTCTAAGTCTTTCTTCCTAATTTGAAGTCGAATTTCAACATTTCTGATATATTTGAGTGAGTTTGCATCTAACTTTGTCAGATATCGTCGATTTACATCCATTGAAGCCCATTGAGGTCGATTGTCACTTTGTGTTTAGTGAAAATTTTCTAAGTCTATCTTCCTAATTTGGAGTCGAATTTCAACATTTCTGATATATTTGAGTGAGTTTGCATCTAACTTTGTCAGATATCGTCGATTTACATCCATTGAAGCCCATTGAGGTCGATTGTCACTTTGTGTTGAGTGAAAATTTTCTAAGTCTATCTTCCTAATTTGAAGTCGAATTTCAACATTTCTGATATATTTGAGTGAGTTTGCATCTAACTTTGTCAGATATCGTCGATTTACATCCATTGAAGCCCATTGAGGTCGATTGTCACTTTGTGTTGAGTGAAAATTTTCTAAGTCTATCTTCCTAATTTGAAGTCGAATTTCAACATTTCTGATATATTTGAGTGAGTTTGCATCTAACTTTGTCAGATATCGTCGATTAACATCCATTGAAGCCCATTGAGGTCGATTGTCACTTTGTGTTGAGTGAAAATTTTCTAAGTCTATCTTCCTAATTTGAAGTCGAATTTCAATATTTCTGATATATTTGAGTGAGTTTGCATCTAACTTTGTCAGATATCGTCGATTTACATCCATTGAAGCCCATTGAGGTTGATTGTCACTTTGTGTTGAGTGAAAATTTTCTAAGTCTTTCTTCCTAATTTGAAGTCGAATTTCAACATTTCTGATATATTTGAGTGAGTTTGCATCTAACTTTGTCAGATATCGTCGATTTACATCCATTGAAGCCCATTGAGGTCGATTGTCACTTTGTGTTGAGTGAAAATTTTCTAAGTCTATCTTCCTAATTTGAAGTCGAATTTCAACATTTCTGATATATTTGAGTGAGTTTGCATCTAACTTTGTCAGATATCGTCGATTAACATCCATTGAAGCCCATTGAGGTCGTTTGTCACTTTGTGTTGAGTGAAAATTTTCTAAGTCTTTCTTCCTAATTTGAAGTCGAAATTCAACATTTCTGATATATTTGAGTGAGTTTGCATCTAACTTTGTCAGATATCGTCGATTTACATCCATTGAAGCCCATTGAGGTCGATTGTCACTTTGTGTTAAGTGAAAATTTTCTAAGTCTATCTTCCTAATTTGGAGTCGAATTTCAACATTTCTGATATATTTGAGTGAGTTTGCATCTAACTTTGTCAGATATCGTCGATTTACATCCATTGAAGCCCATTGAGGTCGATTGTCACTTTGTGTTGAGTGAAAATTTTCAAAGTCTATCTTCCTAATTTGAAGTCGAATTTCAATATTTCTGATATATTTGAGTGAGTTTGCATCTAACTTTGTCAGATATCGTCGATTTACATCCATTGAAGCCCATTGAGGTTGATTGTCACTTTGTGTTGAGTGAAAATTTTCTAAGTCTATCTTCCTAATTTGAAGTCGAATTTCAACATTTCTGATATATTTGAGTGAGTTTGCATCTAACTTTGTCAGATATCGTCGATTAACATCCATTGAAGCCCATTGAGGTCGTTGGTCACTTTGTGTTGAGTGAAAATTTTCTAAGTCTTTCTTCCTAATTTGAAGTCGAAATTCAACATTTCTGATATATTTGAGTGAGTTTGCATCTAACTTTGTCAGATATCGTCGATTAACATCCATTGAAGCCCATTGAGGTCAATTGTCACTTTGTGTTGAGTGAAAATTTTCAAAGTCTATCTTCCTAATTTGAAGTCGAATTTCAACATTTCTGATATATTTGAGTGAGTTTGCATCTAACTTTGTCAGATATCGTCGATTAACATCCATTGAAGCCCATTGAGGTCGTTTGTCACTTTGTGTTGAGTGAAAATTTTCTAAGTCTATCTTCCTAATTTGAAGTCGAATTTCAACATTTCTGATATATTTGAGTGAGTTTGCATCTAACTTTGTCAGATATCGTCGATTAACATCCATTGAAGCCCATTGAGGTCGTTTGTCACTTTGTGTTGAGTGAAAATTTTCTAAGTCTTTCTTCCTAATTTGAAGTCGAAATTCAACATTTCTGATATATTTGAGTGAGTTTGCATCTAACTTTGTCAGATATCGTCGATTTACATCCATTGAAGCCCATTGAGGTCGATTGTCACTTTGTGTTGAGTGAAAATTTTCTAAGTCTATCTTCCTAATTTGAAGTCGAATTTCAACATTTCTGATATATTTGAGTGAGTTTGCATCTAACTTTGTCAGATATCGTCGATTTACATCCATTGAAGCCCATTGAGGTCGATTGTCACTTTGTGTTGAGTGAAAATTTTCTAAGTCTATCTTCCTAATTTGAAGTCGAATTTCAACATTTCTGATATATTTGAGTGAGTTTGCATCTAACTTTGTCAGATATCGTCGATTTACATCCATTGAAGCCCATTGAGGTCGATTGTCACTTTGTGTTAAGTGAAAATTTTCTAAGTCTTTCTTCCTAATTTGAAGTCGAATTTCAACATTTCTGATATATTTGAGTGAGTTTGCATCTAACTTTGTCAGATATCGTCGATTTACATCCATTGAAGCCCATTGAGGTCGATTGTCACTTTGTGTTTAGTGAAAATTTTCTAAGTCTATCTTCCTAATTTGGAGTCGAATTTCAACATTTCTGATATATTTGAGTGAGTTTGCATCTAACTTTGTCAGATATCGTCGATTTACATCCATTGAAGCCCATTGAGGTCGATTGTCACTTTGTGTTGAGTGAAAATTTTCTAAGTCTATCTTCCTAATTTGAAGTCGAATTTCAACATTTCTGATATATTTGAGTGAGTTTGCATCTAACTTTGTCAGATATCGTCGATTTACATCCATTGAAGCCCATTGAGGTCGATTGTCACTTTGTGTTGAGTGAAAATTTTCTAAGTCTATCTTCCTAATTTGAAGTCGAATTTCAACATTTCTGATATATTTGAGTGAGTTTGCATCTAACTTTGTCAGATATCGTCGATTAACATCCATTGAAGCCCATTGAGGTCGATTTTCACTTTGTGTTGAGTGAAAATTTTCTAAGTCTATCTTCCTAATTTGAAGTCGAATTTCAATATTTCTGATATATTTGAGTGAGTTTGCATCTAACTTTGTCAGATATCGTCGATTTACATCCATTGAAGCCCATTGAGGTTGATTGTCACTTTGTGTTGAGTGAAAATTTTCTAAGTCTTTCTTCCTAATTTGAAGTCGAATTTCAACATTTCTGATATATTTGAGTGAGTTTGCATCTAACTTTGTCAGATATCGTCGATTTACATCCATTGAAGCCCATTGAGGTCGATTGTCACTTTGTGTTGAGTGAAAATTTTCTAAGTCTATCTTCCTAATTTGAAGTCGAATTTCAACATTTCTGATATATTTGAGTGAGTTTGCATCTAACTTTGTCAGATATCGTCGATTAACATCCATTGAAGCCCATTGAGGTCGTTTGTCACTTTGTGTTGAGTGAAAATTTTCTAAGTCTTTCTTCCTAATTTGAAGTCGAAATTCAACATTTCTGATATATTTGAGTGAGTTTGCATCTAACTTTGTCAGATATCGTCGATTTACATCCATTGAAGCCCATTGAGGTCGATTGTCACTTTGTGTTAAGTGAAAATTTTCTAAGTCTATCTTCCTAATTTGGAGTCGAATTTCAACATTTCTGATATATTTGAGTGAGTTTGCATCTAACTTTGTCAGATATCGTCGATTTACATCCATTGAAGCCCATTGAGGTCGATTGTCACTTTGTGTTGAGTGAAAATTTTCTAAGTCTATCTTCCTAATTTGAAGTCGAATTTCAACATTTCTGATATATTTGAGTGAGTTTGCATCTAACTTTGTCAGATATCGTCGATTAACATCCATTGAAGCCCATTGAGGTCGTTGGTCACTTTGTGTTGAGTGAAAATTTTCTAAGTCTTTCTTCCTAATTTGAAGTCGAAATTCAACATTTCTGATATATTTGAGTGAGTTTGCATCTAACTTTGTCAGATATCGTCGATTTACATCCATTGAAGCCCATTGAGGTCGATTGTCACTTTGTGTTGAGTGAAAATTTTCAAAGTCTATCTTCCTAATTTGAAGTCGAATTTCAACATTTCTGATATATTTGAGTGAGTTTGCATCTAACTTTGTCAGATATCGTCGATTAACATCCATTGAAGCCCATTGAGGTCAATTGTCACTTTGTGTTGAGTGAAAATTTTCTAAGTCTATCTTCCTAATTTGAAGTCGAAATTCAACATTTCTGATATATTTGAGTGAGTTTGCATCTAACTTTGTCAGATATCGTCGATTAACATCCATTGAAGCCCATTGAGGTCAATTGTCACTTTGTGTTGAGTGAAAATTTTCAAAGTCTATCTTCCTAATTTGAAGTCGAATTTCAACATTTCTGATATATTTGAGTGAGTTTGCATCTAACTTTGTCAGATATCGTCGATTAACATCCATTGAAGCCCATTGAGGTCGTTTGTCACTTTGTGTTGAGTGAAAATTTTCTAAGTCTATCTTCCTAATTTGAAGTCGAATTTCAACATTTCTGATATATTTGAGTGAGTTTGCATCTAACTTTGTCAGATATCGTCGATTAACATCCATTGAAGCCCATTGAGGTCGTTTGTCACTTTGTGTTGAGTGAAAATTTTCTAAGTCTTTCTTCCTAATTTGAAGTCGAAATTCAACATTTCTGATATATTTGAGTGAGTTTGCATCTAACTTTGTCAGATATCGTCGATTTACATCCATTGAAGCCCATTGAGGTCGATTGTCACTTTGTGTTGAGTGAAAATTTTCTAAGTCTATCTTCCTAATTTGAAGTCGAATTTCAACATTTCTGATATATTTGAGTGAGTTTGCATCTAACTTTGTCAGATATCGTCGATTAACATCCATTGAAGCCCATTGAGGTCGTTGGTCACTTTGTGTTGAGTGAAAATTTTCTAAGTCTTTCTTCCTAATTTGAAGTCGAAATTCAACATTTCTGATATATTTGAGTGAGTTTGCATCTAACTTTGTCAGATATCGTCGATTTACATCCATTGAAGCCCATTGAGGTCGATTGTCACTTTGTGTTGAGTGAAAATTTTCAAAGTCTATCTTCCTAATTTGAAGTCGAATTTCAACATTTCTGATATATTTGAGTGAGTTCGCATCTAACTTTGTCAGATATCGTCGATTAACATCCATTGAAGCCCATTGAGGTCAATTGTCACTTTGTGTTGAGTGAAAATTTTCAAAGTCTTTCTTCCTAATTTGAAGACGAAATTCAACATTTCTGCTATATTTGAGTGAGTTTGCATCTAACTTTGTCAGATATCGTCGATTAACATCCATTGAAGCCCATTGAGGTCAATTGTCACTTTGTGTTGAGTGAAAATTTTCAAAGTCTATCTTCCTAATTTGAAGTCGAATTTCAACATTTCTGATATATTTGAGTGAGTTTGCATCTAACTTTGTCAGATATCGTCGATTAACATCCATTGAAGCCCATTGAGGTCGATTGTCACTTTGTGTTGAGTGAAAATTTTCTAAGTCTATCTTCCTAATTTGAAGTCGAATTTCAACATTTCTGATATATTTGAGTGAGTTTGCATCTAACTTTGTCAGATATCGTCGATTTACATCCATTGAAGCCCATTGAGGTTGATTGTCACTTTGTGTTGAGTGAAAATTTTCTAAGTCTTTCTTCCTAATTTGAAGTCGAATTTCAACATTTCTGATATATTTGAGTGAGTTTGCATCTAACTTTGTCAGATATCGTCGATTTACATCCATTGAAGCCCATTGAGGTCGATTGTCACTTTGTGTTGAGTGAAAATTTTCTAAGTCTATCTTCCTAATTTGAAGTCGAATTTCAACATTTCTGATATATTTGAGTGAGTTTGCATCTAACTTTGTCAGATATCGTCGATTTACATCCATTGAAGCCCATTGAGGTCGATTGTCACTTTGTGTTGAGTGAAAATTTTCTAAGTCTATCTTCCTAATTTGAAGTCGAATTTCAACATTTCTGATATATTTGAGTGAGTTTGCATCTAACTTTGTCAGATATCGTCGATTAACATCCATTGAAGCCCATTGAGGTCGTTTGTCACTTTGTGTTGAGTGAAAATTTTCTAAGTCTTTCTTCCTAATTTGAAGTCGAAATTCAACATTTCTGATATATTTGAGTGAGTTTGCATCTAACTTTGTCAGATATCGTCGATTTACATCCATTGAAGCCCATTGAGGTCGATTGTCACTTTGTGTTAAGTGAAAATTTTCTAAGTCTATCTTCCTAATTTGGAGTCGAATTTCAACATTTCTGATATATTTGAGTGAGTTTGCATCTAACTTTGTCAGATATCGTCGATTTACATCCATTGAAGCCCATTGAGGTCGATTGTCACTTTGTGTTGAGTGAAAATTTTCTAAGTCTATCTTCCTAATTTGAAGTCGAATTTCAACATTTCTGATATATTTGAGTGAGTTTGCATCTAACTTTGTCAGATATCGTCGATTAACATCCATTGAAGCCCATTGAGGTCGTTGGTCACTTTGTGTTGAGTGAAAATTTTCTAAGTCTTTCTTCCTAATTTGAAGTCGAAATTCAACATTTCTGATATATTTGAGTGAGTTTGCATCTAACTTTGTCAGATATCGTCGATTTACATCCATTGAAGCCCATTGAGGTCGATTGTCACTTTGTGTTGAGTGAAAATTTTCAAAGTCTATCTTCCTAATTTGAAGTCGAATTTCAACATTTCTGATATATTTGAGTGAGTTTGCATCTAACTTTGTCAGATATCGTCGATTAACATCCATTGAAGCCCATTGAGGTCAATTGTCACTTTGTGTTGAGTGAAAATTTTCAAAGTCTATCTTCCTAATTTGAAGTCGAATTTCAACATTTCTGATATATTTGAGTGAGTTTGCATCTAACTTTGTCAGATATCGTCGATTTACATCCATTGAAGCCCATTGAGGTCGATTGTCACTTTGTGTTGAGTGAAAATTTTCTAAGTCTATCTTCCTAATTTGAAGTCGAAATTCAACATTTCTGCTATATTTGAGTGAGTTTGCATCTAACTTTGTCAGATATCGTCGATTAACATCCATTGAAGCCCATTGAGGTCAATTGTCACTTTGTGTTGAGTGAAAATTTTCAAAGTCTTTCTTCCTAATTTGAAGTCGAAATTCAACATTTCTGCTATATTTGAGTGAGTTTGCATCTAACTTTGTCAGATATCGTCGATTAACATCCATTGAAGCCCATTGAGGTCAATTGTCACTTTGTGTTGAGTGAAAATTTTCAAAGTCTATCTTCCTAATTTGAAGTCGAATTTCAACATTTCTGATATATTTGAGTGAGTTTGCATCTAACTTTGTCAGATATCGTCGATTAACATCCATTGAAGCCCATTGAGGTCGATTGTCACTTTGTGTTGAGTGAAAATTTTCTAAGTCTATCTTCCTAATTTGAAGTCGAATTTCAACATTTCTGATATATTTGAGTGAGTTTGCATCTAACTTTGTCAGATATCGTCGATTTACATCCATTGAAGCCCATTGAGGTTGATTGTCACTTTGTGTTGAGTGAAAATTTTCTAAGTCTTTCTTCCTAATTTGAAGTCGAATTTCAACATTTCTGATATATTTGAGTGAGTTTGCATCTAACTTTGTCAGATATCGTCGATTTACATCCATTGAAGCCCATTGAGGTCGATTGTCACTTTGTGTTGAGTGAAAATTTTCTAAGTCTATCTTCCTAATTTGAAGTCGAATTTCAACATTTCTGATATATTTGAGTGAGTTTGCATCTAACTTTGTCAGATATCGTCGATTTACATCCATTGAAGCCCATTGAGGTCGATTGTCACTTTGTGTTGAGTGAAAATTTTCTAAGTCTATCTTCCTAATTTGAAGTCGAATTTCAACATTTCTGATATATTTGAGTGAGTTTGCATCTAACTTTGTCAGATATCGTCGATTAACATCCATTGAAGCCCATTGAGGTCGTTTGTCACTTTGTGTTGAGTGAAAATTTTCTAAGTCTTTCTTCCTAATTTGAAGTCGAAATTCAACATTTCTGATATATTTGAGTGAGTTTGCATCTAACTTTGTCAGATATCGTCGATTTACATCCATTGAAGCCCATTGAGGTCGATTGTCACTTTGTGTTAAGTGAAAATTTTCTAAGTCTATCTTCCTAATTTGGAGTCGAATTTCAACATTTCTGATATATTTGAGTGAGTTTGCATCTAACTTTGTCAGATATCGTCGATTTACATCCATTGAAGCCCATTGAGGTCGATTGTCACTTTGTGTTGAGTGAAAATTTTCTAAGTCTATCTTCCTAATTTGAAGTCGAATTTCAACATTTCTGATATATTTGAGTGAGTTTGCATCTAACTTTGTCAGATATCGTCGATTAACATCCATTGAAGCCCATTGAGGTCGTTGGTCACTTTGTGTTGAGTGAAAATTTTCTAAGTCTTTCTTCCTAATTTGAAGTCGAAATTCAACATTTCTGATATATTTGAGTGAGTTTGCATCTAACTTTGTCAGATATCGTCGATTTACATCCATTGAAGCCCATTGAGGTCGATTGTCACTTTGTGTTGAGTGAAAATTTTCAAAGTCTATCTTCCTAATTTGAAGTCGAATTTCAACATTTCTGATATATTTGAGTGAGTTTGCATCTAACTTTGTCAGATATCGTCGATTAACATCCATTGAAGCCCATTGAGGTCAATTGTCACTTTGTGTTGAGTGAAAATTTTCAAAGTCTATCTTCCTAATTTGAAGTCGAATTTCAACATTTCTGATATATTTGAGTGAGTTTGCATCTAACTTTGTCAGATATCGTCGATTTACATCCATTGAAGCCCATTGAGGTCGATTGTCACTTTGTGTTGAGTGAAAATTTTCTAAGTCTATCTTCCTAATTTGAAGTCGAAATTCAACATTTCTGCTATATTTGAGTGAGTTTGCATCTAACTTTGTCAGATATCGTCGATTAACATCCATTGAAGCCCATTGAGGTCAATTGTCACTTTGTGTTGAGTGAAAATTTTCAAAGTCTTTCTTCCTAATTTGAAGTCGAAATTCAACATTTCTGCTATATTTGAGTGAGTTTGCATCTAACTTTGTCAGATATCGTCGATTAACATCCATTGAAGCCCATTGAGGTCAATTGTCACTTTGTGTTGAGTGAAAATTTTCAAAGTCTTTCTTCCTAATTTGAAGTCGAATTTCAACATTTCTGATATATTTGAGTGAGTTTGCATCTAACTTTGTCAGATATCGTCGATTTACATCCATTGAAGCCCATTGAGGTCGATTGTCACTTTGTGTTTAGTGAAAATTTTCTAAGTCTATCTTCCTAATTTGGAGTCGAATTTCAACATTTCTGATATATTTGAGTGAGTTTGCATCTAACTTTGTCAGATATCGTCGATTTACATCCATTGAAGCCCATTGAGGTCGATTGTCACTTTGTGTTGAGTGAAAATTTTCTAAGTCTATCTTCCTAATTTGAAGTCGAATTTCAACATTTCTGATATATTTGAGTGAGTTTGCATCTAACTTTGTCAGATATCGTCGATTTACATCCATTGAAGCCCATTGAGGTCGATTGTCACTTTGTGTTGAGTGAAAATTTTCTAAGTCTATCTTCCTAATTTGAAGTCGAATTTCAACATTTCTGATATATTTGAGTGAGTTTGCATCTAACTTTGTCAGATATCGTCGATTTACATCCATTGAAGCCCATTGAGGTCGATTGTCACTTTGTGTTGAGTGAAAATTTTCTAAGTCTATCTTCCTAATTTGAAGTCGAATTTCAACATTTCTTATATATTTGAGTGAGTTTGCATCTAACTTTGTCAGATATCGTCGATTTACATCCATTGAAGCCCATTGAGGTTGATTGTCACTTTGTGTTGAGTGAAAATTTTCTAAGTCTTTCTTCCTAATTTGAAGTCGAATTTCAACATTTCTGATATATTTGAGTGAGTTTGCATCTAACTTTGTCAGATATCGTCGATTTACATCCATTGAAGCCCATTGAGGTCAATTGTCACTTTGTGTTGAGTGAAAATTTTCAAAGTCTTTCTTCCTAATTTGAAGTCGAATTTCAACATTTCTGATATATTTGAGTGAGTTTGCATCTAACTTTGTCAGATATCGTCGATTTACATCCATTGAAGCCCATTGAGGTCGATTGTCACTTTGTGTTTAGTGAAAATTTTCTAAGTCTATCTTCCTAATTTGGAGTCGAATTTCAACATTTCTGATATATTTGAGTGAGTTTGCATCTAACTTTGTCAGATATCGTCGATTTACATCCATTGAAGCCCATTGAGGTCGATTGTCACTTTGTGTTGAGTGAAAATTTTCTAAGTCTATCTTCCTAATTTGAAGTCGAATTTCAACATTTCTGATATATTTGAGTGAGTTTGCATCTAACTTTGTCAGATATCGTCGATTTACATCCATTGAAGCCCATTGAGGTCGATTGTCACTTTGTGTTGAGTGAAAATTTTCTAAGTCTATCTTCCTAATTTGAAGTCGAATTTCAACATTTCTGATATATTTGAGTGAGTTTGCATCTAACTTTGTCAGATATCGTCGATTTACATCCATTGAAGCCCATTGAGGTCGATTGTCACTTTGTGTTGAGTGAAAATTTTCTAAGTCTATCTTCCTAATTTGAAGTCGAATTTCAACATTTCTTATATATTTGAGTGAGTTTGCATCTAACTTTGTCAGATATCGTCGATTTACATCCATTGAAGCCCATTGAGGTTGATTGTCACTTTGTGTTGAGTGAAAATTTTCTAAGTCTTTCTTCCTAATTTGAAGTCGAATTTCAACATTTCTGATATATTTGAGTGAGTTTGCATCTAACTTTGTCAGATATCGTCGATTTACATCCATTGAAGCCCATTGAGGTCGATTGTCACTTTGTGTTGAGTGAAAATTTTCTAAGTCTATCTTCCTAATTTGAAGTCGAATTTCAACATTTCTGATATATTTGAGTGAGTTTGCATCTAACTTTGTCAGATATCGTCGATTAACATCCATTGAAGCCCATTGAGGTCGTTTGTCACTTTGTGTTGAGAGAAAATTTTCTAAGTCTTTCTTCCTAATTTGAAGTCGAAATTCAACATTTCTGATATATTTGAGTGAGTTTGCATCTAACTTTGTCAGATATCGTCGATTTACATCCATTGAAGCCCATTGAGGTCGATTGTCACTTTGTGTTAAGTGAAAATTTTCTAAGTCTATCTTCCTAATTTGGAGTCGAATTTCAACATTTCTGATATATTTGAGTGAGTTTGCATCTAACTTTGTCAGATATCGTCGATTTACATCCATTGAAGCCCATTGAGGTCGATTGTCACTTTGTGTTGAGTGAAAATTTTCTAAGTCTATCTTCCTAATTTGAAGTCGAATTTCAACATTTCTGATATATTTGAGTGAGTTTGCATCTAACTTTGTCAGATATCGTCGATTTACATCCATTGAAGCCCATTGAGGTCGATTGTCACTTTGTGTTAAGTGAAAATTTTCTAAGTCTATCTTCCTAATTTGGAGTCGAATTTCAACATTTCTGATATATTTGAGTGAGTTTGCATCTAACTTTGTCAGATATCGTCGATTTACATCCATTGAAGCCCATTGAGGTCGATTGTCACTTTGTGTTGAGTGAAAATTTTCTAAGTCTATCTTCCTAATTTGAAGTCGAATTTCAACATTTCTGATATATTTGAGTGAGTTTGCATCTAACTTTGTCAGATATCGTCGATTAACATCCATTGAAGCCCATTGAGGTCGTTGGTCACTTTGTGTTGAGTGAAAATTTTCTAAGTCTTTCTTCCTAATTTGAAGTCGAAATTCAACATTTCTGATATATTTGAGTGAGTTTGCATCTAACTTTGTCAGATATCGTCGATTTACATCCATTGAAGCCCATTGAGGTCGATTGTCACTTTGTGTTGAGTGAAAATTTTCAAAGTCTATCTTCCTAATTTGAAGTCGAATTTCAACATTTCTGATATATTTGAGTGAGTTTGCATCTAACTTTGTCAGATATCGTCGATTAACATCCATTGAAGCCCATTGAGGTCAATTGTCACTTTGTGTTGAGTGAAAATTTTCAAAGTCTTTCTTCCTAATTTGAAGTCGAAATTCAACATTTCTGCTATATTTGAGTGAGTTTGCATCTAACTTTGTCAGATATCGTCGATTAACATCCATTGAAGCCCATTGAGGTCAATTGTCACTTTGTGTTGAGTGAAAATTTTCAAAGTCTATCTTCCTAATTTGAAGTCGATTCAACATTTCTGATATATTTGAGTGAGTTTGCATCTAACTTTGTCAGATATCGTCGATTAACATCCATTGAAGCCCATTGAGGTCAATTGTCACTTTGTGTTGAGTGAAAATTTTCTAAGTCTTTCTTCCTAATTTGAAGTCGAATTTCAACATTTCTGATATATTTGAGTGAGTTTGCATCTAACTTTGTCAGATATCGTCGATTTACATCCATTGAAGCCCATTGAGGTCGATTGTCACTTTGTGTTGAGTGAAAATTTTCTAAGTCTATCTTCCTAATTTGAAGTCGAATTTCAACATTTCTGATATATTTGAGTGAGTTTGCATCTAACTTTGTCAGATATCGTCGATTTACATCCATTGAAGCCCATTGAGGTCGATTGTCACTTTGTGTTGAGTGAAAATTTTCTAAGTCTATCTTCCTAATTTGAAGTCGAATTTCAACATTTCTGATATATTTGAGTGAGTTTGCATCTAACTTTGTCAGATATCGTCGATTAACATCCATTGAAGCCCATTGAGGTCGTTTGTCACTTTGTGTTGAGTGAAAATTTTCTAAGTCTTTCTTCCTAATTTGAAGTCGAAATTCAACATTTCTGATATATTTGAGTGAGTTTGCATCTAACTTTGTCAGATATCGTCGATTTACATCCATTGAAGCCCATTGAGGTCGATTGTCACTTTGTGTTAAGTGAAAATTTTCTAAGTCTATCTTCCTAATTTGGAGTCGAATTTCAACATTTCTGATATATTTGAGTGAGTTTGCATCTAACTTTGTCAGATATCGTCGATTTACATCCATTGAAGCCCATTGAGGTCGATTGTCACTTTGTGTTGAGTGAAAATTTTCTAAGTCTATCTTCCTAATTTGAAGTCGAATTTCAACATTTCTGATATATTTGAGTGAGTTTGCATCTAACTTTGTCAGATATCGTCGATTAACATCCATTGAAGCCCATTGAGGTCGTTGGTCACTTTGTGTTGAGTGAAAATTTTCTAAGTCTTTCTTCCTAATTTGAAGTCGAAATTCAACATTTCTGATATATTTGAGTGAGTTTGCATCTAACTTTGTCAGATATCGTCGATTTACATCCATTGAAGCCCATTGAGGTCGATTGTCACTTTGTGTTGAGTGAAAATTTTCAAAGTCTATCTTCCTAATTTGAAGTCGAATTTCAACATTTCTGATATATTTGAGTGAGTTTGCATCTAACTTTGTCAGATATCGTCGATTAACATCCATTGAAGCCCATTGAGGTCAATTGTCACTTTGTGTTGAGTGAAAATTTTCAAAGTCTTTCTTCCTAATTTGAAGTCGAAATTCAACATTTCTGCTATATTTGAGTGAGTTTGCATCTAACTTTGTCAGATATCGTCGATTAACATCCATTGAAGCCCATTGAGGTCAATTGTCACTTTGTGTTGAGTGAAAATTTTCAAAGTCTATCTTCCTAATTTGAAGTCGAATTTCAACATTTCTGATATATTTGAGTGAGTTTGCATCTAACTTTGTCAGATATCGTCGATTAACATCCATTGAAGCCCATTGAGGTCAATTGTCACTTTGTGTTGAGTGAAAATTTTCAAAGTCTTTCTTCCTAATTTGAAGTCGAAATTCAACATTTCTGCTATATTTGAGTGAGTTTGCATCTAACTTTGTCAGATATCGTCGATTTACATCCATTGAAGCCCATTGAGGACGATTGTCACTTTGTGTTGAGTGAAAATTTTCTAAGTCTATCTTCCTAATTTGAAGTCGAATTTCAACATTTCTGATATATTTGAGTGAGTTTGCATCTAACTTTGTCAGATATCGTCGATTTACATCCATTGAAGCCCATTGAGGACGATTGTCACTTTGTGTTGAGTGAAAATTTTCTAAGTCTATCTTCCTAATTTGAAGTCGAATTTCAACATTTCTGATATATTTGAGTGAGTTTGCATCTAACTTTGTCAGATATCGTCGATTAACATCCATTGAAGCCCATTGAGGTCGTTTGTCACTTTGTGTTGAGTGAAAATTTTCTAAGTCTTTCTTCCTAATTTGAAGTCGAAATTCAACATTTCTGATATATTTGAGTGAGTTTGCATCTAACTTTGTCAGATATCGTCGATTTACATCCATTGAAGCCCATTGAGGTCGATTGTCACTTTGTGTTAAGTGAAAATTTTCTAAGTCTATCTTCCTAATTTGGAGTCGAATTTCAACATTTCTGATATATTTGAGTGAGTTTGCATCTAACTTTGTCAGATATCGTCGATTTACATCCATTGAAGCCCATTGAGGTCGATTGTCACTTTGTGTTGAGTGAAAATTTTCTAAGTCTATCTTCCTAATTTGAAGTCGAATTTCAACATTTCTGATATATTTGAGTGAGTTTGCATCTAACTTTGTCAGATATCGTCGATTAACATCCATTGAAGCCCATTGAGGTCGTTGGTCACTTTGTGTTGAGTGAAAATTTTCTAAGTCTTTCTTCCTAATTTGAAGTCGAAATTCAACATTTCTGATATATTTGAGTGAGTTTGCATCTAACTTTGTCAGATATCGTCGATTTACATCCATTGAAGCCCATTGAGGTCGATTGTCACTTTGTGTTGAGTGAAAATTTTCAAAGTCTATCTTCCTAATTTGAAGTCGAATTTCAACATTTCTGATATATTTGAGTGAGTTTGCATCTAACTTTGTCAGATATCGTCGATTAACATCCATTGAAGCCCATTGAGGTCAATTGTCACTTTGTGTTGAGTGAAAATTTTCAAAGTCTTTCTTCCTAATTTGAAGTCGAAATTCAACATTTTTGCTATATTTGAGTGAGTTTGCATCTAACTTTGTCAGATATCGTCGATTAACATCCATTGAAGCCCATTGAGGTCAATTGTCACTTTGTGTTGAGTGAAAATTTTCAAAGTCTATCTTCCTAATTTGAAGTCGAATTTCAACATTTCTGATATATTTGAGTGAGTTTGCATCTAACTTTGTCAGATATCGTCGATTTACATCCATTGAAGCCCATTGAGGTTGATTGTCACTTTGTGTTGAGTGAAAATTTTCTAAGTCTTTCTTCCTAATTTGAAGTCGAAATTCAACATTTCTGATATATTTGAGTGAGTTTGCATCTAACTTTGTCAGATATCGTCGATTAACATCCATTGAAGCCCATTGAGGTTGATTGTCACTTTGTGTTGAGTGAAAATTTTCTAAGTCTTTCTTCCTAATTTGAAGTCGAATTTCAACATTTCTGATATATTTGAGTGAGTTTGCATCTAACTTTGTCAGATATCGTCGATTTACATCCATTGAAGCCCATTGAGGTCGATTGTCACTTTGTGTTGAGTGAAAATTTTCTAAGTCTATCTTCCTAATTTGAAGTCGAATTTCAACATTTCTGATATATTTGAGTGAGTTTGCATCTAACTTTGTCAGATATCGTCGATTTACATCCATTGAAGCCCATTGAGGTCGATTGTCACTTTGTGTTGAGTGAAAATTTTCTAAGTCTATCTTCCTAATTTGAAGTCGAATTTCAACATTTCTGATATATTTGAGTGAGTTTGCATCTAACTTTGTCAGATATCGTCGATTAACATCCATTGAAGCCCATTGAGGTCGTTTGTCACTTTGTGTTGAGTGAAAATTTTCTAAGTCTTTCTTCCTAATTTGAAGTCGAAATTCAACATTTCTGATATATTTGAGTGAGTTTGCATCTAACTTTGTCAGATATCGTCGATTTACATCCATTGAAGCCCATTGAGGTCGATTGTCACTTTGTGTTAAGTGAAAATTTTCTAAGTCTATCTTCCTAATTTGGAGTCGAATTTCAACATTTCTGATATATTTGAGTGAGTTTGCATCTAACTTTGTCAGATATCGTCGATTTACATCCATTGAAGCCCATTGAGGTCGATTGTCACTTTGTGTTGAGTGAAAATTTTCTAAGTCTATCTTCCTAATTTGAAGTCGAATTTCAACATTTCTGATATATTTGAGTGAGTTTGCATCTAACTTTGTCAGATATCGTCGATTAACATCCATTGAAGCCCATTGAGGTCGTTGGTCACTTTGTGTTGAGTGAAAATTTTCTAAGTCTTTCTTCCTAATTTGAAGTCGAAATTCAACATTTCTGATATATTTGAGTGAGTTTGCATCTAACTTTGTCAGATATCGTCGATTTACATCCATTGAAGCCCATTGAGGTCGATTGTCACTTTGTGTTGAGTGAAAATTTTCAAAGTCTATCTTCCTAATTTGAAGTCGAATTTCAACATTTCTGATATATTTGAGTGAGTTTGCATCTAACTTTGTCAGATATCGTCGATTTACATCCATTGAAGCCCATTGAGGTCGATTGTCACTTTGTGTTGAGTGAAAATTTTCTAAGTCTATCTTCCTAATTTGGAGTCGAATTTCAACATTTCTGATATATTTGAGTGAGTTTGCATCTAACTTTGTCAGATATCGTCGATTAACATCCATTGAAGCCCATTGAGGTCGTTGGTCACTTTGTGTTGAGTGAAAATTTTCTAAGTCTTTCTTCCTAATTTGAAGTCGAAATTCAACATTTCTGATATATTTGAGTGAGTTTCCATCTAACTTTGTCAGATATCGTCGATTTACATCCATTGAAGCCCATTGAGGTCGATTGTCACTTTGTGTTGAGTGAAAATTTTCAAAGTCTATCTTCCTAATTTGAAGTCGAATTTCAACATTTCTGATATATTTGAGTGAGTTTGCATCTAACTTTGTCAGATATCGTCGATTAACATCCATTGAAGCCCATTGAGGTCAATTGTCACTTTGTGTTGAGTGAAAATTTTCAAAGTCTTTCTTCCTAATTTGAAGTCGAAATTCAACATTTCTGATATATTTGAGTGAGTTTGCATCTAACTTTGTCAGATATCGTCGATTTACATCCATTGAAGCCCATTGAGGTCGATTGTCACTTTGTGTTGAGTGAAAATTTTCTAAGTCTTTCTTCCTAATTTGAAGTCGAAATTCAACATTTCTGATATATTTGAGTGAGTTTGCATCTAACTTTGTCAGATATCGTCGATTAACATCCATTGAAGCCCATTGAGGTTGATTGTCACTTTGTGTTGAGTGAAAATTTTCTAAGTCTTTCTTCCTAATTTGAAGTCGAAATTCAACATTTCTGATATATTTGAGTGAGTTTGCATCTAACTTTGTCAGATATCGTCGATTAACATCCATTGAAGCCCATTGAGGTCGTTGGTCACTTTGTGTTGAGTGAAAATTTTCTAAGTCTTTCTTCCTAATTTGAAGTCGAAATTCAACATTTCTGATATATTTGAGTGAGTTTGCATCTAACTTTGTCAGATATCGTCGATTTACATCCATTGAAGCCCATTGAGGTTGATTGTCACTTTGTGTTGAGTGAAAATTTTCTAAGTCTTTCTTCCTAATTTGAAGTCGAATTTCAACATTTCTGATATATTTGAGTGAGTTTGCATCTAACTTTGTCAGATATCGTCGATTTACATCCATTGAAGCCCATTGAGGTCGATTGTCACTTTGTGTTGAGTGAAAATTTTCTAAGTCTATCTTCCTAATTTGAAGTCGAATTTCAACATTTCTGATATATTTGAGTGAGTTTGCATCTAACTTTGTCAGATATCGTCGATTTACATCCATTGAAGCCCATTGAGGTCGATTGTCACTTTGTGTTGAGTGAAAATTTTCTAAGTCTATCTTCCTAATTTGAAGTCGAATTTCAACATTTCTGATATATTTGAGTGAGTTTGCATCTAACTTTGTCAGATATCGTCGATTAACATCCATTGAAGCCCATTGAGGTCGTTTGTCACTTTGTGTTGAGTGAAAATTTTCTAAGTCTTTCTTCCTAATTTGAAGTCGAAATTCAACATTTCTGATATATTTGAGTGAGTTTGCATCTAACTTTGTCAGATATCGTCGATTTACATCCATTGAAGCCCATTGAGGTCGATTGTCACTTTGTGTTAAGTGAAAATTTTCTAAGTCTATCTTCCTAATTTGGAGTCGAATTTCAACATTTCTGATATATCTGAGTGAGTTTGCATCTAACTTTGTCAGATATCGTCGATTTACATCCATTGAAGCCCATTGAGGTCGATTGTCACTTTGTGTTGAGTGAAAATTTTCTAAGTCTATCTTCCTAATTTGAAGTCGAATTTCAACATTTCTGATATATTTGAGTGAGTTTGCATCTAACTTTGTCAGATATCGTCGATTAACATCCATTGAAGCCCATTGAGGTCGTTGGTCACTTTGTGTTGAGTGAAAATTTTCTAAGTCTTTCTTCCTAATTTGAAGTCGAAATTCAACATTTCTGATATATTTGAGTGAGTTTGCATCTAACTTTGTCAGATATCGTCGATTTACATCCATTGAAGCCCATTGAGGTCGATTGTCACTTTGTGTTGAGTGAAAATTTTCAAAGTCTATCTTCCTAATTTGAAGTCGAATTTCAACATTTCTGATATATTTGAGTGAGTTTGCATCTAACTTTGTCAGATATCGTCGATTTACATCCATTGAAGCCCATTGAGGTCGATTGTCACTTTGTGTTGAGTGAAAATTTTCTAAGTCTATCTTCCTAATTTGAAGTCGAATTTCAACATTTCTGATATATTTGAGTGAGTTTGCATCTAACTTTGTCAGATATCGTCGATTAACATCCATTGAAGCCCATTGAGGTCGTTGGTCACTTTGTGTTGAGTGAAAATTTTCTAAGTCTTTCTTCCTAATTTGAAGTCGAAATTCAACATTTCTGATATATTTGAGTGAGTTTGCATCTAACTTTGTCAGATATCGTCGATTTACATCCATTGAAGCCCATTGAGGTCGATTGTCACTTTGTGTTGAGTGAAAATTTTCAAAGTCTATCTTCCTAATTTGGAGTCGAATTTCAACATTTCTGATATATTTGAGTGAGTTTGCATCTAACTTTGTCAGATATCGTCGATTTACATCCATTGAAGCCCATTGAGGTCGATTGTCACTTTGTGTTGAGTGAAAATTTTCTAAGTCTATCTTCCTAATTTGAAGTCGAATTTCAACATTTCTGATATATTTGAGTGAGTTTGCATCTAACTTTGTCAGATATCGTCGATTAACATCCATTGAAGCCCATTGAGGTCGTTGGTCACTTTGTGTTGAGTGAAAATTTTCTAAGTCTTTCTTCCTAATTTGAAGTCGAAATTCAACATTTCTGATATATTTGAGTGAGTTTGCATCTAACTTAGTCAGATATCGTCGATTTACATCCATTGAAGCCCATTGAGGTCGATTGTCACTTTGTGTTGAGTGAAAATTTTCAAAGTCTTTCTTCCTAATTTGAAGTCGAAATTCAACATTTCTGATATATTTGAGTGAGTTTGCATCTAACTTTGTCAGATATCGTCGATTTACATCCATTGAAGCCCATTGAGGTCGATTGTCACTTTGTGTTGAGTGAAAATTTTCTAAGTCTTTCTTCCTAATTTGAAGTCGAAATTCAACATTTCTGATATATTTGAGTGAGTTTGCATCTAACTTTGTCAGATATCGTCGATTAACATCCATTGAAGCCCATTGAGGTTGATTGTCACTTTGTGTTGAGTGAAAATTTTCTAAGTCTTTCTTCCTAATTTGAAGTCGAAATTCAACATTTCTGATATATTTGAGTGAGTTTGCATCTAACTTTGTCAGATATCGTCGATTAACATCCATTGAAGCCCATTGAGGTCGATTGTCACTTTGTGTTGAGTGAAAATTTTCTAAGTCTATCTTCCTAATTTGAAGTCGAATTTCAACATTTCTGATATATTTGAGTGAGTTTGCATCTAACTTTGTCAGATATCGTCGATTTACATCCATTGAAGCCCATTGAGGTTGATTGTCACTTTGTGTTGAGTGAAAATTTTCTAAGTCTTTCTTCCTAATTTGAAGTCGAATTTCAACATTTCTGATATATTTGAGTGAGTTTGCATCTAACTTTGTCAGATATCGTCGATTTACATCCATTGAAGCCCATTGAGGTCGATTGTCACTTTGTGTTGAGTGAAAATTTTCTAAGTCTATCTTCCTAATTTGAAGTCGAATTTCAACATTTCTGATATATTTGAGTGAGTTTGCATCTAACTTTGTCAGATATCGTCGATTTACATCCATTGAAGCCCATTGAGGTCGATTGTCACTTTGTGTTGAGTGAAAATTTTCTAAGTCTATCTTCCTAATTTGAAGTCGAATTTCAACATTTCTGATATATTTGAGTGAGTTTGCATCTAACTTTGTCAGATATCGTCGATTAACATCCATTGAAGCCCATTGAGGTCGTTTGTCACTTTGTGTTGAGTGAAAATTTTCTAAGTCTTTCTTCCTAATTTGAAGTCGAAATTCAACATTTCTGATATATTTGAGTGAGTTTGCATCTAACTTTGTCAGATATCGTCGATTTACATCCATTGAAGCCCATTGAGGTCGATTGTCACTTTGTGTTGAGTGAAAATTTTCTAAGTCTATCTTCCTAATTTGAAGTCGAATTTCAACATTTCTGATATATTTGAGTGAGTTTGCATCTAACTTTGTCAGATATCGTCGATTTACATCCATTGAAGCCCATTGAGGTCGATTGTCACTTTGTGTTGAGTGAAAATTTTCTAAGTCTATCTTCCTAATTTGAAGTCGAATTTCAACATTTCTGATATATTTGAGTGAGTTTGCATCTAACTTTGTCAGATATCGTCGATTAACATCCATTGAAGCCCATTGAGGTCGTTTGTCACTTTGTGTTGAGTGAAAATTTTCTAAGTCTTTCTTCCTAATTTGAAGTCGAAATTCAACATTTCTGATATATTTGAGTGAGTTTGCATCTAACTTTGTCAGATATCGTCGATTTACATCCATTGAAGCCCATTGAGGTCGATTGTCACTTTGTGTTGAGTGAAAATTTTCAAAGTCTATCTTCCTAATTTGGAGTCGAATTTCAACATTTCTGATATATTTGAGTGAGTTTGCATCTAACTTTGTCAGATATCGTCGATTTACATCCATTGA
The DNA here is from genome assembly GCF_026250575.1 of Diorhabda carinulata. Classification (NCBI taxonomy): domain Eukaryota; kingdom Metazoa; phylum Arthropoda; class Insecta; order Coleoptera; family Chrysomelidae; genus Diorhabda; species Diorhabda carinulata. The sequence continues at coordinate 10,533,706 of NC_079466.1, forward strand.
AGCCCATTGAGGTCGATTGTCACTTTGTGTTGAGTGAAAATTTTCTAAGTCTATCTTCCTAATTTGAAGTCGAATTTCAACATTTCTGATATATTTGAGTGAGTTTGCATCTAACTTTGTCAGATATCGTCGATTAACATCCATTGAAGCCCATTGAGGTCGTTGGTCACTTTGTGTTGAGTGAAAATTTTCTAAGTCTTTCTTCCTAATTTGAAGTCGAAATTCAACATTTCTGATATATTTGAGTGAGTTTGCATCTAACTTAGTCAGATATCGTCGATTTACATCCATTGAAGCCCATTGAGGTCGATTGTCACTTTGTGTTGAGTGAAAATTTTCAAAGTCTTTCTTCCTAATTTGAAGTCGAAATTCAACATTTCTGATATATTTGAGTGAGTTTGCATCTAACTTTGTCAGATATCGTCGATTTACATCCATTGAAGCCCATTGAGGTCGATTGTCACTTTGTGTTGAGTGAAAATTTTCTAAGTCTTTCTTCCTAATTTGAAGTCGAAATTCAACATTTCTGATATATTTGAGTGAGTTTGCATCTAACTTTGTCAGATATCGTCGATTAACATCCATTGAAGCCCATTGAGGTTGATTGTCACTTTGTGTTGAGTGAAAATTTTCTAAGTCTTTCTTCCTAATTTGAAGTCGAAATTCAACATTTCTGATATATTTGAGTGAGTTTGCATCTAACTTTGTCAGATATCGTCGATTAACATCCATTGAAGCCCATTGAGGTCGATTGTCACTTTGTGTTGAGTGAAAATTTTCTAAGTCTATCTTCCTAATTTGAAGTCGAATTTCAACATTTCTGATATATTTGAGTGAGTTTGCATCTAACTTTGTCAGATATCGTCGATTTACATCCATTGAAGCCCATTGAGGTTGATTGTCACTTTGTGTTGAGTGAAAATTTTCTAAGTCTTTCTTCCTAATTTGAAGTCGAATTTCAACATTTCTGATATATTTGAGTGAGTTTGCATCTAACTTTGTCAGATATCGTCGATTTACATCCATTGAAGCCCATTGAGGTCGATTGTCACTTTGTGTTGAGTGAAAATTTTCTAAGTCTATCTTCCTAATTTGAAGTCGAATTTCAACATTTCTGATATATTTGAGTGAGTTTGCATCTAACTTTGTCAGATATCGTCGATTTACATCCATTGAAGCCCATTGAGGTCGATTGTCACTTTGTGTTGAGTGAAAATTTTCTAAGTCTATCTTCCTAATTTGAAGTCGAATTTCAACATTTCTGATATATTTGAGTGAGTTTGCATCTAACTTTGTCAGATATCGTCGATTAACATCCATTGAAGCCCATTGAGGTCGTTTGTCACTTTGTGTTGAGTGAAAATTTTCTAAGTCTTTCTTCCTAATTTGAAGTCGAAATTCAACATTTCTGATATATTTGAGTGAGTTTGCATCTAACTTTGTCAGATATCGTCGATTTACATCCATTGAAGCCCATTGAGGTCGATTGTCACTTTGTGTTGAGTGAAAATTTTCTAAGTCTATCTTCCTAATTTGAAGTCGAATTTCAACATTTCTGATATATTTGAGTGAGTTTGCATCTAACTTTGTCAGATATCGTCGATTAACATCCATTGAAGCCCATTGAGGTCGTTTGTCACTTTGTGTTGAGTGAAAATTTTCTAAGTCTTTCTTCCTAATTTGAAGTCGAAATTCAACATTTCTGATATATTTGAGTGAGTTTGCATCTAACTTTGTCAGATATCGTCGATTTACATCCATTGAAGCCCATTGAGGTCGATTGTCACTTTGTGTTGAGTGAAAATTTTCAAAGTCTATCTTCCTAATTTGGAGTCGAATTTCAACATTTCTGATATATTTGAGTGAGTTTGCATCTAACTTTGTCAGATATCGTCGATTTACATCCATTGAAGCCCATTGAGGTCGATTGTCACTTTGTGTTGAGTGAAAATTTTCTAAGTCTATCTTCCTAATTTGAAGTCGAATTTCAACATTTCTGATATATTTGAGTGAGTTTGCATCTAACTTTGTCAGATATCGTCGATTAACATCCATTGAAGCCCATTGAGGTCGTTGGTCAGTTTGTGTTGAGTGAAAATTTTCTAAGTCTTTCTTCCTAATTTGAAGTCGAAATTCAACATTTCTGATATATTTGAGTGAGTTTGCATCTAACTTTGTCAGATATCGTCGATTTACATCCATTGAAGCCCATTGAGGTCGATTGTCACTTTGTGTTGAGTGAAAATTTTCAAAGTCTATCTTCCTAATTTGAAGTCGAATTTCAACATTTCTGATATATTTGAGTGAGTTTGCATCTAACTTTGTCAGATATCGTCGATTAACATCCATTGAAGCCCATTGAGGTCAATTGTCACTTTGTGTTGAGTGAAAATTTTCAAAGTCTTTCTTCCTAATTTGAAGTCGAAATTCAACATTTCTGCTATATTTGAGTGAGTTTGCATCTAACTTTGTCAGATATCGTCGATTAACATCCATTGAAGCCCATTGAGGTCAATTGTCACTTTGTGTTGAGTGAAAATTTTCAAAGTCTATCTTCCTAATTTGAAGTCGAATTTCAACATTTCTGATATATTTGAGTGAGTTTGCATCTAACTTTGTCAGATATCGTCGATTTACATCCATTGAAGCCCATTGAGGTTGATTGTCACTTTGTGTTGAGTGAAAATTTTCTAAGTCTTTCTTCCTAATTTGAAGTCGAAATTCAACATTTCTGATATATTTGAGTGAGTTTGCATCTAACTTTGTCAGATATCGTCGATTAACATCCATTGAAGCCCATTGAGGTCAATTGTCACTTTGTGTTGAGTGAAAATTTTCAAAGTCTATCTTCCTAATTTGAAGTCGAATTTCAACATTTCTGATATATTTGAGTGAGTTCGCATCTAACTTTGTCAGATATCGTCGATTAACATCCATTGAAGCCCATTGAGGTCGTTTGTCACTTTGTGTTGAGTGAAAATTTTCTAAGTCTTTCTTCCTAATTTGAAGTCGAAATTCAACATTTCTGATATATTTGAGTGAGTTTGCATCTAACTTTGTCAGATATCGTCGATTTACATCCATTGAAGCCCATTGAGGTCGATTGTCACTTTGTGTTGAGTGAAAATTTTCTAAGTCTATCTTCCTAATTTGAAGACGAATTTCAACATTTCTGATATATTTGAGTGAGTTTGCATCTAACTTTGTCAGATATCGTCGATTAACATCCATTGAAGCCCATTGAGGTCGTTTGTCACTTTGTGTTGAGTGAAAATTTTCTAAGTCTATCTTCCTAATTTGAAGTCGAATTTCAACATTTCTGATATATTTGAGTGAGTTTGCATCTAACTTTGTCAGATATCGTCGATTTACATCTATTGAAGCCCATTGAGGTCGATTGTCACTTTGTGTTGAGTGAAAATTTTCTAAGTCTATCTTCCTAATTTGAAGTCGAATTTCAACATTTCTGATATATTTGAGTGAGTTTGCATCTAACTTTGTCAGATATCGTCGATTAACATTCATTGAAGCCCATTGAGGTCGTTTGTCACTTTGTGTTGAGTGAAAATTTTCTAAGTCTTTCTTCCTAATTTCAAGTCGAAATTCAACATTTCTGGTATATTTAAGTGAGTTTGCATCTAACTTTGTCAGATATCGTCGATTTACATCCATTGAAGCCCATTGAGGTCGATTGTCACTTTGTGTTGAGTGAAAATTTTCTAAGTCTATCTTCCTAATTTGAAGTCGAATTTCAACATTTCTGATATATTTGAGTGAGTTTGCATCTAACTTTGTCAGATATCGTCGATTTACATCCATTGAAGCCCATTGAGGTCGATTGTCACTTTGTGTTGAGTGAAAATTTTCTAAGTCTATCTTCCTAATTTGAAGTCGAATTTCAACATTTCTGATATATTTGAGTGAGTTTGCATCTAACTTTGTCAGATATCGTCGATTAACATCCATTGAAGCCCATTGAGGTCGTTGGTCACTTTGTGTTGAGTGAAAATTTTCTAAGTCTTTCTTCCTAATTTGAAGTCGAAATTCAACATTTCTGATATATTTGAGTGAGTTTGCATCTAACTTTGTCAGATATCGTCGATTTACATCCATTGAAGCCCATTGAGGTCGATTGTCACTTTGTGTTGAGTGAAAATTTTCTAAGTCTATCTTCCTAATTTGAAGTCGAATTTCAACATTTCTGATATATTTGAGTGAGTTTGCATCTAACTTTGTCAGATATCGTCGATTAACATCCATTGAAGCCCATTGAGGTCGTTTGTCACTTTGTGTTGAGTGAAAATTTTCTAAGTCTTTCTTCCTAATTTGAAGTCGAAATTCAACATTTCTGATATATTTGAGTGAGTTTGCATCTAACTTTGTCAGATATCGTCGATTTACATCCATTGAAGCCCATTGAGGTCGATTGTCACTTTGTGTTAAGTGAAAATTTTCTAAGTCTATCTTCCTAATTTGGAGTCGAATTTCAACATTTCTGATATATCTGAGTGAGTTTGCATCTAACTTTGTCAGATATCGTCGATTTACATCCATTGAAGCCCATTGAGGTCGATTGTCACTTTGTGTTGAGTGAAAATTTTCTAAGTCTATCTTCCTAATTTGAAGTCGAATTTCAACATTTCTGATATATTTGAGTGAGTTTGCATCTAACTTTGTCAGATATCGTCGATTAACATCCATTGAAGCCCATTGAGGTCGTTGGTCACTTTGTGTTGAGTGAAAATTTTCAAAGTCTATCTTCCTAATTTGGAGTCGAATTTCAACATTTCTGATATATTTGAGTGAGTTTGCATCTAACTTTGTCAGATATCGTCGATTTACATCCATTGAAGCCCATTGAGGTCGATTGTCACTTTGTGTTGAGTGAAAATTTTCTAAGTCTATCTTCCTAATTTGAAGTCGCATTTCAACATTTCTGATATATTTGAGTGAGTTTGCATCTAACTTTGTCAGATATCGTCGATTAACATCCATTGAAGCCCATTGAGGTCGTTGGTCAGTTTGTGTTGAGTGAAAATTTTCTAAGTCTTTCTTCCTAATTTGAAGTCGAAATTCAACATTTCTGATATATTTGAGTGAGTTTGCATCTAACTTTGTCAGATATCGTCGATTTACATCCATTGAAGCCCATTGAGGTCGATTGTCACTTTGTGTTGAGTGAAAATTTTCAAAGTCTATCTTCCTAATTTGAAGTCGAATTTCAACATTTCTGATATATTTGAGTGAGTTTGCATCTAACTTTGTCAGATATCGTCGATTAACATCCATTGAAGCCCATTGAGGTCAATTGTCACTTTGTGTTGAGTGAAAATTTTCAAAGTCTTTCTTCCTAATTTGAAGTCGAAATTCAACATTTCTGCTATATTTGAGTGAGTTTGCATCTAACTTTGTCAGATATCGTCGATTAACATCCATTGAAGCCCATTGAGGTCAATTGTCACTTTGTGTTGAGTGAAAATTTTCAAAGTCTATCTTCCTAATTTGAAGTCGAATTTCAACATTTCTGATATATTTGAGTGAGTTTGCATCTAACTTTGTCAGATATCGTCGATTTACATCCATTGAAGCCCATTGAGGTTGATTGTCACTTTGTGTTGAGTGAAAATTTTCTAAGTCTTTCTTCCTAATTTGAAGTCGAAATTCAACATTTCTGATATATTTGAGTGAGTTTGCATCTAACTTTGTCAGATATCGTCGATTAACATCCATTGAAGCCCATTGAGGTCAATTGTCACTTTGTGTTGAGTGAAAATTTTCAAAGTCTATCTTCCTAATTTGAAGTCGAATTTCAACATTTCTGATATATTTGAGTGAGTTCGCATCTAACTTTGTCAGATATCGTCGATTAACATCCATTGAAGCCCATTGAGGTCGTTTGTCACTTTGTGTTGAGTGAAAATTTTCTAAGTCTTTCTTCCTAATTTGAAGTCGAAATTCAACATTTCTGATATATTTGAGTGAGTTTGCATCTAACTTTGTCAGATATCGTCGATTTACATCCATTGAAGCCCATTGAGGTCGATTGTCACTTTGTGTTGAGTGAAAATTTTCTAAGTCTATCTTCCTAATTTGAAGTCGAATTTCAACATTTCTGATATATTTGAGTGAGTTTGCATCTAACTTTGTCAGATATCGTCGATTAACATCCATTGAAGCCCATTGAGGTCGTTTGTCACTTTGTGTTGAGTGAAAATTTTCTAAGTCTATCTTCCTAATTTGAAGTCGAATTTCAACATTTCTGATATATTTGAGTGAGTTTGCATCTAACTTTGTCAGATATCGTCGATTTACATCTATTGAAGCCCATTGAGGTCGATTGTCACTTTGTGTTGAGTGAAAATTTTCTAAGTCTATCTTCCTAATTTGAAGTCGAATTTCAACATTTCTGATATATTTGAGTGAGTTTGCATCTAACTTTGTCAGATATCGTCGATTAACATTCATTGAAGCCCATTGAGGTCGTTTGTCACTTTGTGTTGAGTGAAAATTTTCTAAGTCTTTCTTCCTAATTTCAAGTCGAAATTCAACATTTCTGGTATATTTAAGTGAGTTTGCATCTAACTTTGTCAGATATCGTCGATTTACATCCATTGAAGCCCATTGAGGTCGATTGTCACTTTGTGTTGAGTGAAAATTTTCTAAGTCTATCTTCCTAATTTGAAGTCGAATTTCAACATTTCTGATATATTTGAGTGAGTTTGCATCTAACTTTGTCAGATATCGTCGATTTACATCCATTGAAGCCCATTGAGGTCGATTGTCACTTTGTGTTGAGTGAAAATTTTCTAAGTCTATCTTCCTAATTTGAAGTCGAATTTCAACATTTCTGATATATTTGAGTGAGTTTGCATCTAACTTTGTCAGATATCGTCGATTAACATCCATTGAAGCCCATTGAGGTCGTTGGTCACTTTGTGTTGAGTGAAAATTTTCTAAGTCTTTCTTCCTAATTTGAAGTCGAAATTCAACATTTCTGATATATTTGAGTGAGTTTGCATCTAACTTTGTCAGATATCGTCGATTTACATCCATTGAAGCCCATTGAGGTCGATTGTCACTTTGTGTTGAGTGAAAATTTTCTAAGTCTATCTTCCTAATTTGAAGTCGAATTTCAACATTTCTGATATATTTGAGTGAGTTTGCATCTAACTTTGTCAGATATCGTCGATTAACATCCATTGAAGCCCATTGAGGTCGTTTGTCACTTTGTGTTGAGTGAAAATTTTCTAAGTCTTTCTTCCTAATTTGAAGTCGAAATTCAACATTTCTGATATATTTGAGTGAGTTTGCATCTAACTTTGTCAGATATCGTCGATTTACATCCATTGAAGCCCATTGAGGTCGATTGTCACTTTGTGTTAAGTGAAAATTTTCTAAGTCTATCTTCCTAATTTGGAGTCGAATTTCAACATTTCTGATATATCTGAGTGAGTTTGCATCTAACTTTGTCAGATATCGTCGATTTACATCCATTGAAGCCCATTGAGGTCGATTGTCACTTTGTGTTGAGTGAAAATTTTCTAAGTCTATCTTCCTAATTTGAAGTCGAATTTCAACATTTCTGATATATTTGAGTGAGTTTGCATCTAACTTTGTCAGATATCGTCGATTAACATCCATTGAAGCCCATTGAGGTCGTTGGTCACTTTGTGTTGAGTGAAAATTTTCTAAGTCTTTCTTCCTAATTTGAAGTCGAAATTCAACATTTCTGATATATTTGAGTGAGTTTGCATCTAACTTTGTCAGATATCGTCGATTTACATCCATTGAAGCCCATTGAGGTCGATTGTCACTTTGTGTTGAGTGAAAATTTTCAAAGTCTATCTTCCTAATTTGAAGTCGAATTTCAACATTTCTGATATATTTGAGTGAGTTTGCATCTAACTTTGTCAGATATCGTCGATTTACATCCATTGAAGCCCATTGAGGTCGATTGTCACTTTGTGTTGAGTGAAAATTTTCTAAGTCTATCTTCCTAATTTGAAGTCGAATTTCAACATTTCTGATATATTTGAGTGAGTTTGCATCTAACTTTGTCAGATATCGTCGATTAACATCCATTGAAGCCCATTGAGGTCGTTGGTCACTTTGTGTTGAGTGAAAATTTTCTAAGTCTTTCTTCCTAATTTGAAGTCGAAATTCAACATTTCTGATATATTTGAGTGAGTTTGCATCTAACTTTGTCAGATATCGTCGATTTACATCCATTGAAGCCCATTGAGGTCGATTGTCACTTTGTGTTGAGTGAAAATTTTCAAAGTCTTTCTTCCTAATTTGAAGTCGAAATTCAACATTTCTGATATATTTGAGTGAGTTTGCATCTAACTTTGTCAGATATCGTCGATTTACATCCATTGAAGCCCATTGAGGTCGATTGTCACTTTGTGTTGAGTGAAAATTTTCTAAGTCTTTCTTCCTAATTTGAAGTCGAAATTCAACATTTCTGATATATTTGAGTGAGTTTGCATCTAACTTTGTCAGATATCGTCGATTAACATCCATTGAAGCCCATTGAGGTTGATTGTCACTTTGTGTTGAGTGAAAATTTTCTAAGTCTTTCTTCCTAATTTGAAGTCGAAATTCAACATTTCTGATATATTTGAGTGAGTTTGCATCTAACTTTGTCAGATATCGTCGATTAACATCCATTGAAGCCCATTGAGGTCGATTGTCACTTTGTGTTGAGTGAAAATTTTCTAAGTCTATCTTCCTAATTTGAAGTCGAATTTCAACATTTCTGATATATTTGAGTGAGTTTGCATCTAACTTTGTCAGATATCGTCGATTTACATCCATTGAAGCCCATTGAGGTTGATTGTCACTTTGTGTTGAGTGAAAATTTTCTAAGTCTTTCTTCCTAATTTGAAGTCGAATTTCAACATTTCTGATATATTTGAGTGAGTTTGCATCTAACTTTGTCAGATATCGTCGATTTACATCCATTGAAGCCCATTGAGGTCGATTGTCACTTTGTGTTGAGTGAAAATTTTCTAAGTCTATCTTCCTAATTTGAAGTCGAATTTCAACATTTCTGATATATTTGAGTGAGTTTGCATCTAACTTTGTCAGATATCGTCGATTTACATCCATTGAAGCCCATTGAGGTCGATTGTCACTTTGTGTTGAGTGAAAATTTTCTAAGTCTATCTTCCTAATTTGAAGTCGAATTTCAACATTTCTGATATATTTGAGTGAGTTTGCATCTAACTTTGTCAGATATCGTCGATTAACATCCATTGAAGCCCATTGAGGTCGTTTGTCACTTTGTGTTGAGTGAAAATTTTCTAAGTCTTTCTTCCTAATTTGAAGTCGAAATTCAACATTTCTGATATATTTGAGTGAGTTTGCATCTAACTTTGTCAGATATCGTCGATTTACATCCATTGAAGCCCATTGAGGTCGATTGTCACTTTGTGTTAAGTGAAAATTTTCTAAGTCTATCTTCCTAATTTGGAGTCGAATTTCAACATTTCTGATATATTTGAGTGAGTTTGCATCTAACTTTGTCAGATATCGTCGATTTACATCCATTGAAGCCCATTGAGGTCGATTGTCACTTTGTGTTGAGTGAAAATTTTCTAAGTCTATCTTCCTAATTTGAAGTCGAATTTCAACATTTTTGATATATTTGAGTGAGTTTGCATCTAACTTTGTCAGATATCGTCGATTAACATCCATTGAAGCCCATTGAGGTCGTTGGTCACTTTGTGTTGAGTGAAAATTTTCTAAGTCTTTCTTCCTAATTTGAAGTCGAAATTCAACATTTCTGATATATTTGAGTGAGTTTGCATCTAACTTTGTCAGATATCGTCGATTTACATCCATTGAAGCCCATTGAGGTCGATTGTCACTTTGTGTTGAGTGAAAATTTTCAAAGTCTATCTTCCTAATTTGAAGTCGAATTTCAACATTTCTGATATATTTGAGTGAGTTTGCATCTAACTTTGTCAGATATCGTCGATTTACATCCATTGAAGCCCATTGAGGTCGATTGTCACTTTGTGTTGAGTGAAAATTTTCTAAGTCTATCTTCCTAATTTGAAGTCGAATTTCAACATTTCTGATATATTTGAGTGAGTTTGCATCTAACTTTGTCAGATATCGTCGATTAACATCCATTGAAGCCCATTGAGGTCGTTTGTCACTTTGTGTTGAGTGAAAATTTTCTAAGTCTTTCTTCCTAATTTGAAGTCGAAATTCAACATTTCTGATATATTTGAGTGAGTTTGCATCTAACTTTGTCAGATATCGTCGATTTACATCCATTGAAGCCCATTGAGGTCGATTGTCACTTTGTGTTGAGTGAAAATTTTCAAAGTCTATCTTCCTAATTTGGAGTCGAATTTCAACATTTCTGATATATTTGAGTGAGTTTGCATCTAACTTTGTCAGATATCGTCGATTTACATCCATTGAAGCCCATTGAGGTCGATTGTCACTTTGTGTTGAGTGAAAATTTTCTAAGTCTATCTTCCTAATTTGAAGTCGAATTTCAACATTTCTGATATATTTGAGTGAGTTTGCATCTAACTTTGTCAGATATCGTCGATTAACATCCATTGAAGCCCATTGAGGTCGTTGGTCAGTTTGTGTTGAGTGAAAATTTTCTAAGTCTTTCTTCCTAATTTGAAGTCGAAATTCAACATTTCTGATATATTTGAGTGAGTTTGCATCTAACTTTGTCAGATATCGTCGATTTACATCCATTGAAGCCCATTGAGGTCGATTGTCACTTTGTGTTGAGTGAAAATTTTCAAAGTCTATCTTCCTAATTTGAAGTCGAATTTCAACATTTCTGATATATTTGAGTGAGTTTGCATCTAACTTTGTCAGATATCGTCGATTAACATCCATTGAAGCCCATTGAGGTCAATTGTCACTTTGTGTTGAGTGAAAATTTTCAAAGTCTTTCTTCCTAATTTGAAGTCGAAATTCAACATTTCTGCTATATTTGAGTGAGTTTGCATCTAACTTTGTCAGATATCGTCGATTAACATCCATTGAAGCCCATTGAGGTCAATTGTCACTTTGTGTTGAGTGAAAATTTTCAAAGTCTATCTTCCTAATTTGAAGTCGAATTTCAACATTTCTGATATATTTGAGTGAGTTTGCATCTAACTTTGTCAGATATCGTCGATTTACATCCATTGAAGCCCATTGAGGTTGATTGTCACTTTGTGTTGAGTGAAAATTTTCTAAGTCTTTCTTCCTAATTTGAAGTCGAAATTCAACATTTCTGATATATTTGAGTGAGTTTGCATCTAACTTTGTCAGATATCGTCGATTAACATCCATTGAAGCCCATTGAGGTCAATTGTCACTTTGTGTTGAGTGAAAATTTTCAAAGTCTATCTTCCTAATTTGAAGTCGAATTTCAACATTTCTGATATATTTGAGTGAGTTCGCATCTAACTTTGTCAGATATCGTCGATTAACATCCATTGAAGCCCATTGAGGTCGTTTGTCACTTTGTGTTGAGTGAAAATTTTCTAAGTCTTTCTTCCTAATTTGAAGTCGAAATTCAACATTTCTGATATATTTGAGTGAGTTTGCATCTAACTTTGTCAGATATCGTCGATTTACATCCATTGAAGCCCATTGAGGTCGATTGTCACTTTGTGTTGAGTGAAAATTTTCTAAGTCTATCTTCCTAATTTGAAGTCGAATTTCAACATTTCTGATATATTTGAGTGAGTTTGCATCTAACTTTGTCAGATATCGTCGATTAACATCCATTGAAGCCCATTGAGGTCGTTTGTCACTTTGTGTTGAGTGAAAATTTTCTAAGTCTATCTTCCTAATTTGAAGTCGAATTTCAACATTTCTGATATATTTGAGTGAGTTTGCATCTAACTTTGTCAGATATCGTCGATTTACATCTATTGAAGCCCATTGAGGTCGATTGTCACTTTGTGTTGAGTGAAAATTTTCTAAGTCTATCTTCCTAATTTGAAGTCGAATTTCAACATTTCTGATATATTTGAGTGAGTTTGCATCTAACTTTGTCAGATATCGTCGATTAACATTCATTGAAGCCCATTGAGGTCGTTTGTCACTTTGTGTTGAGTGAAAATTTTCTAAGTCTTTCTTCCTAATTTCAAGTCGAAATTCAACATTTCTGGTATATTTAAGTGAGTTTGCATCTAACTTTGTCAGATATCGTCGATTTACATCCATTGAAGCCCATTGAGGTCGATTGTCACTTTGTGTTGAGTGAAAATTTTCTAAGTCTATCTTCCTAATTTGAAGTCGAATTTCAACATTTCTGATATATTTGAGTGAGTTTGCATCTAACTTTGTCAGATATCGTCGATTTACATCCATTGAAGCCCATTGAGGTCGATTGTCACTTTGTGTTGAGTGAAAATTTTCTAAGTCTATCTTCCTAATTTGAAGTCGAATTTCAACATTTCTGATATATTTGAGTGAGTTTGCATCTAACTTTGTCAGATATCGTCGATTAACATCCATTGAAGCCCATTGAGGTCGTTGGTCACTTTGTGTTGAGTGAAAATTTTCTAAGTCTTTCTTCCTAATTTGAAGTCGAAATTCAACATTTCTGATATATTTGAGTGAGTTTGCATCTAACTTTGTCAGATATCGTCGATTTACATCCATTGAAGCCCATTGAGGTCGATTGTCACTTTGTGTTGAGTGAAAATTTTCAAAGTCTATCTTCCTAATTTGAAGTCGAATTTCAACATTTCTGATATATTTGAGTGAGTTTGCATCTAACTTTGTCAGATATCGTCGATTAACATCCATTGAAGCCCATTGAGGTCAATTGTCACTTTGTGTTGAGTGAAAATTTTCAAAGTCTTTCTTCCTAATTTGAAGTCGAAATTCAACATTTCTGCTATATTTGAGTGAGTTTGCATCTAACTTTGTCAGATATCGTCGATTAACATCCATTGAAGCCCATTGAGGTCAATTGTCACTTTGTGTTGAGTGAAAATTTTCAAAGTCTATCTTCCTAATTTGAAGTCGAATTTCAACATTTCTGATATATTTGAGTGAGTTTGCATCTAACTTTGTCAAATATCGTCGATTTACATCCATTGAAGCCCATTGAGGTTGATTGTCACTTTGTGTTGAGTGAAAATTTTCTAAGTCTTTCTTCCTAATTTGAAGTCGAATTTCAACATTTCTGATATATTTGAGTGAGTTTGCATCTAACTTTGTCAGATATCGTCGATTTACATCCATTGAAGCCCATTGAGGTCGATTGTCACTTTGTGTTGAGTGAAAATTTTCTAAGTCTATCTTCCTAATTTGAAGTCGAATTTCAACATTTCTGATATATTTGAGTGAGTTTGCATCTAACTTTGTCAGATATCGTCGATTTACATCCATTGAAGCCCATTGAGGTCGATTGTCACTTTGTGTTGAGTGAAAATTTTCTAAGTCTATCTTCCTAATTTGAAGTCGAATTTCAACATTTCTGATATATTTGAGTGAGTTTGCATCTAACTTTGTCAGATATCGTCGATTAACATCCATTGAAGCCCATTGAGGTCGTTTGTCACTTTGTGTTGAGTGAAAATTTTCTAAGTCTTTCTTCCTAATTTGAAGTCGAAATTCAACATTTCTGATATATTTGAGTGAGTTTGCATCTAACTTTGTCAGATATCGTCGATTTACATCCATTGAAGCCCATTGAGGTCGATTGTCACTTTGTGTTAAGTGAAAATTTTCTAAGTCTATCTTCCTAATTTGGAGTCGAATTTCAACATTTCTGATATATTTGAGTGAGTTTGCATCTAACTTTGTCAGATATCGTCGATTTACATCCATTGAAGCCCATTGAGGTCGATTGTCACTTTGTGTTGAGTGAAAATTTTCTAAGTCTATCTTCCTAATTTGAAGTCGAATTTCAACATTTCTGATATATTTGAGTGAGTTTGCATCTAACTTTGTCAGATATCGTCGATTAACATCCATTGAAGCCCATTGAGGTCGTTGGTCACTTTGTGTTGAGTGAAAATTTTCTAAGTCTTTCTTCCTAATTTGAAGTCGAAATTCAACATTTCTGATATATTTGAGTGAGTTTGCATCTAACTTTGTCAGATATCGTCGATTTACATCCATTGAAGCCCATTGAGGTCGATTGTCACTTTGTGTTGAGTGAAAATTTTCTAAGTCTATCTTCCTAATTTGAAGTCGAATTTCAACATTTCTGATATATTTGAGTGAGTTTGCATCTAACTTTGTCAGATATCGTCGATTAACATCCATTGAAGCCCATTGAGGTCGTTTGTCACTTTGTGTTGAGTGAAAATTTTCTAAGTCTATCTTCCTAATTTGAAGTCGAATTTCAACATTTCTGATATATTTGAGTGAGTTTGCATCTAACTTTGTCAGATATCGTCGATTTACATCCATTGAAGCCCATTGAGGTCGATTGTCACTTTGTGTTGAGTGAAAATTTTCTAAGTCTATCTTCCTAATTTGAAGTCGAATTTCAACATTTCTGATATATTTGAGTGAGTTTGCATCTAACTTTGTCAGATATCGTCGATTAACATTCATTGAAGCCCATTGAGGTCGTTTGTCACTTTGTGTTGAGTGAAAATTTTCTAAGTCTTTCTTCCTAATTTCAAGTCGAAATTCAACATTTCTGGTATATTTAAGTGAGTTTGCATCTAACTTTGTCAGATATCGTCGATTTACATCCATTGAAGCCCATTGAGGTCGATTGTCACTTTGTGTTGAGTGAAAATTTTCTAAGTCTATCTTCCTAATTTGAAGTCGAATTTCAACATTTCTGATATATTTGAGTGAGTTTGCATCTAACTTTGTCAGATATCGTCGATTAACATCCATTGAAGCCCATTGAGGTCAATTGTCACTTTGTGTTGAGTGAAAATTTTCAAAGTCTATCTTCCTAATTTGAAGTCGAATTTCAACATTTCTGATATATTTGAGTGAGTTTGCATCTAACTTTGTCAGATATCGTCGATTTACATCCATTGAAGCCCATTGAGGTCGATTGTCACTTTGTGTTGAGTGAAAATTTTCTAAGTCTATCTTCCTAATTTGAAGTCGAATTTCAACATTTCTGATATATTTGAGTGAGTTTGCATCTAACTTTGTCAGATATCGTCGATTAACATCCATTGAAGCCCATTGAGGTCGTTGGTCACTTTGTGTTGAGTGAAAATTTTCTAAGTCTTTCTTCCTAATTTGAAGTCGAAATTCAACATTTCTGATATATTTGAGTGAGTTTGCATCTAACTTTGTCAGATATCGTCGATTTACATCCATTGAAGCCCATTGAGGTCGATTGTCACTTTGTGTTGAGTGAAAATTTTCAAAGTCTATCTTCCTAATTTGAAGTCGAATTTCAACATTTCTGATATATTTGAGTGAGTTTGCATCTAACTTTGTCAGATATCGTCGATTAACATCCATTGAAGCCCATTGAGGTCAATTGTCACTTTGTGTTGAGTGAAAATTTTCAAAGTCTTTCTTCCTAATTTGAAGTCGAAATTCAACATTTCTGATATATTTGAGTGAGTTTGCATCTAACTTTGTCAGATATCGTCGATTTACATCCATTGAAGCCCATTGAGGTCGATTGTCACTTTGTGTTGAGTGAAAATTTTCTAAGTCTTTCTTCCTAATTTGAAGTCGAAATTCAACATTTCTGATATATTTGAGTGAGTTTGCATCTAACTTTGTCAGATATCGTCGATTAACATCCATTGAAGCCCATTGAGGTTGATTGTCACTTTGTGTTGAGTGAAAATTTTCTAAGTCTTTCTTCCTAATTTGAAGTCGAAATTCAACATTTCTGATATATTTGAGTGAGTTTGCATCTAACTTTGTCAGATATCGTCGATTAACATCCATTGAAGCCCATTGAGGTCGATTGTCACTTTGTGTTGAGTGAAAATTTTCTAAGTCTATCTTCCTAATTTGAAGTCGAATTTCAACATTTCTGATATATTTGAGTGAGTTTGCATCTAACTTTGTCAGATATCGTCGATTTACATCCATTGAAGCCCATTGAGGTTGATTGTCACTTTGTGTTGAGTGAAAATTTTCTAAGTCTTTCTTCCTAATTTGAAGTCGAATTTCAACATTTCTGATATATTTGAGTGAGTTTGCATCTAACTTTGTCAGATATCGTCGATTTACATCCATTGAAGCCCATTGAGGTCGATTGTCACTTTGTGTTGAGTGAAAATTTTCTAAGTCTATCTTCCTAATTTGAAGTCGAATTTCAACATTTCTGATATATTTGAGTGAGTTTGCATCTAACTTTGTCAGATATCGTCGATTTACATCCATTGAAGCCCATTGAGGTCGATTGTCACTTTGTGTTGAGTGAAAATTTTCTAAGTCTATCTTCCTAATTTGAAGTCGAATTTCAACATTTCTGATATATTTGAGTGAGTTTGCATCTAACTTTGTCAGATATCGTCGATTAACATCCATTGAAGCCCATTGAGGTCGTTTGTCACTTTGTGTTGAGTGAAAATTTTCTAAGTCTTTCTTCCTAATTTGAAGTCGAAATTCAACATTTCTGATATATTTGAGTGAGTTTGCATCTAACTTTGTCAGATATCGTCGATTTACATCCATTGAAGCCCATTGAGGTCGATTGTCACTTTGTGTTAAGTGAAAATTTTCTAAGTCTATCTTCCTAATTTGGAGTCGAATTTCAACATTTCTGATATATTTGAGTGAGTTTGCATCTAACTTTGTCAGATATCGTCGATTTACATCCATTGAAGCCCATTGAGGTCGATTGTCACTTTGTGTTGAGTGAAAATTTTCTAAGTCTATCTTCCTAATTTGAAGTCGAATTTCAACATTTCTGATATATTTGAGTGAGTTTGCATCTAACTTTGTCAGATATCGTCGATTAACATCCATTGAAGCCCATTGAGGTCGTTGGTCACTTTGTGTTGAGTGAAAATTTTCTAAGTCTTTCTTCCTAATTTGAAGTCGAAATTCAACATTTCTGATATATTTGAGTGAGTTTGCATCTAACTTTGTCAGATATCGTCGATTTACATCCATTGAAGCCCATTGAGGTCGATTGTCACTTTGTGTTGAGTGAAAATTTTCAAAGTCTATCTTCCTAATTTGAAGTCGAATTTCAACATTTCTGATATATTTGAGTGAGTTTGCATCTAACTTTGTCAGATATCGTCGATTTACATCCATTGAAGCCCATTGAGGTCGATTGTCACTTTGTGTTGAGTGAAAATTTTCTAAGTCTATCTTCCTAATTTGAAGTCGAATTTCAACATTTCTGATATATTTGAGTGAGTTTGCATCTAACTTTGTCAGATATCGTCGATTAACATCCATTGAAGCCCATTGAGGTCGTTGGTCACTTTGTGTTGAGTGAAAATTTTCTAAGTCTTTCTTCCTAATTTGAAGTCGAAATTCAACATTTCTGATATATTTGAGTGAGTTTGCATCTAACTTTGTCAGATATCGTCGATTTACATCCATTGAAGCCCATTGAGGTCGATTGTCACTTTGTGTTGAGTGAAAATTTTCAAAGTCTATCTTCCTAATTTGAAGTCGAATTTCAACATTTCTAATATATTTGAGTGAGTTTGCATCTAACTTTGTCAGATATCGTCGATTAACATCCATTGAAGCCCATTGAGGTCAATTGTCACTTTGTGTTGAGTGAAAATTTTCAAAGTCTTTCTTCCTAATTTGAAGTCGAAATTCAACATTTCTGCTATATTTGAGTGAGTTTGCATCTAACTTTGTCAGATATCGTCGATTAACATCCATTGAAGCCCATTGAGGTCAATTGTCACTTTGTGTTGAGTGAAAATTTTCAAAGTCTATCTTCCTAATTTGAAGTCGAATTTCAACATTTCTGATATATTTGAGTGAGTTTGCATCTAACTTTGTCAGATATCGTCGATTAACATCCATTGAAGCCCATTGAGGTCAATTGTCACTTTGTGTTGAGTGAAAATTTTCAAAGTCTTTCTTCCTAATTTGAAGTCGAAATTCAACATTTCTGCTATATTTGAGTGAGTTTGCATCTAACTTTGTCAGATATCGTCGATTAACATCCATTGAAGCCCATTGAGGTCAATTGTCACTTTGTGTTGAGTGAAAATTTTCTAAGTCTATCTTCCTAATTTGAAGTCGAATTTCAACATTTCTGACATATTTGAGTGAGTTTGCATCTAACTTTGTCAGATATCGTCGATTTACATCCATTGAAGCCCATTGAGGTCGATTGTCACTTTGTGTTGAGTGAAAATTTTCTAAGTCTATCTTCCTAATTTGAAGTCGAATTTCAACATTTCTGATATATTTGAGTGAGTTTGCATCTAACTTTGTCAGATATCGTCGATTAACATCCATTGAAGCCCATTGAGGTCGTTTGTCACTTTGTGTTGAGTGAAAATTTTCTAAGTCTTTCTTCCTAATTTGAAGTCGAAATTCAACATTTCTGATATATTTTAGTGAGTTTGCATCTAACTTTGTCAGATATCGTCGATTAACATCCATTGAAGCCCATTGAGGTCGTTGGTCACTTTGTGTTGAGTGAAAATTTTCAAAGTCTATCTTCCTAATTTGAAGTCGAATTTCAACATTTCTGATATATTTGAGTGAGTTTGCATCTAACTTTGTCAGATATCGTCGATTAACATCCATTGAAGCCCATTGAGGTCGTTTGTCACTTTGTGTTGAGTGAAAATTTTCTAAGTCTTTCTTCCTAATTTGAAGTCGAAATTCAACATTTCTGATATATTTTAGTGAGTTTGCATCTAACTTTGTCAGATATCGTCGATTAACATCCATTGAAGCCCATTGAGGTCGTTGGTCACTTTGTGTTGAGTGAAAATTTTCAAAGTCTATCTTCCTAATTTGAAGTCGAATTTCAACATTTCTGATATATTTGAGTGAGTTTGCATCTAACTTTGTCAGATATCGTCGATTAACATCCATTGAAGCCCATTGAGGTCGTTTGTCACTTTGTGTTGAGTGAAAATTTTCTAAGTCTATCTTCCTAATTTGGAGTCGAATTTCAACATTTCTGATATATTTGAGTGAGTTTGCATCTAACTTTGTCAGATATCGTCGATTAACATCCATTGAAGCCCATTGAGGTCGTTTGTCACTTTGTGTTGAGTGAAAATTTTCTAAGTCTTTCTTCCTAATTTGGAGTCGAATTTCAACATTTCTGATATATTTGAGTGAGTTTGCATCTAACTTTGTCAGATATCGTCGATTTACATCCATTGAAGCCCATTGAGGTCGATTGTCACTTTGTGTTGAGTGAAAATTTTCTAAGTCTATCTTCCTAATTTGAAGTCGAATTTCAACATTTCTGATATATTTGAGTGAGTTTGCATCTAACTTTGTCAGATATCGTCGATTAACATCCATTGAAGCCCATTGAGGTCGTTGGTCACTTTGTGTTGAGTGAAAATTTTCTAAGTCTTTCTTCCTAATTTGAAGTCGAAATTCAACATTTCTGATATATTTGAGTGAGTTTGCATCTAACTTTGTCAGATATCGTCGATTTACATCCATTGAAGCCCATTGAGGTCGATTGTCACTTTGTGTTGAGTGAAAATTTTCAAAGTCTATCTTCCTAATTTGAAGTCGAATTTCAACATTTCTGATATATTTGAGTGAGTTTGCATCTAACTTTGTCAGATATCGTCGATTTACATCCATTAAAGCCCATTGAGGTCGATTGTCACTTTGTGTTGAGTGAAAATTTTCTAAGTCTATCTTCCTAATTTGAAGTCGAATTTCAACATTTCTGATATATTTGAGTGAGTTTGCATCTAACTTTGTCAGATATCGTCGATTAACATCCATTGAAGCCCATTGAGGTCGTTGGTCACTTTGTGTTGAGTGAAAATTTTCTAAGTCTTTCTTCCTAATTTGAAGTCGAAATTCAACATTTCTGATATATTTGAGTGAGTTTGCATCTAACTTTGTCAGATATCGTCGATTTACATCCATTGAAGCCCATTGAGGTCGATTGTCACTTTGTGTTGAGTGAAAATTTTCAAAGTCTATCTTCCTAATTTGAAGTCGAATTTCAACATTTCTGATATATTTGAGTGAGTTTGCATCTAACTTTGTCAGATATCGTCGATTAACATCCATTGAAGCCCATTGAGGTCAATTGTCACTTTGTGTTGAGTGAAAATTTTCTAAGTCTATCTTCCTAATTTGAAGTCGAATTTCAACATTTCTGACATATTTGAGTGAGTTTGCATCTAACTTTGTCAGATATCGTCGATTTACATCCATTGAAGCCCATTGAGGTCGATTGTCACTTTGTGTTGAGTGAAAATTTTCTAAGTCTATCTTCCTAATTTGAAGTCGAATTTCAACATTTCTGCTATATTTGAGTGAGTTTGCATCTAACTTTGTCAGATATCGTCGATTAACATCCATTGAAGCCCATTGAGGTCAATTGTCACTTTGTGTTGAGTGAAAATTTTCTAAGTCTATCTTCCTAATTTGAAGTCGAATTTCAACATTTCTGACATATTTGAGTGAGTTTGCATCTAACTTTGTCAGATATCGTCGATTTACATCCATTGAAGCCCATTGAGGTCGATTGTCACTTTGTGTTGAGTGAAAATTTTCTAAGTCTATCTTCCTAATTTGAAGTCGAATTTCAACATTTCTGATATATTTGAGTGAGTTTGCATCTAACTTTGTCAGATATCGTCGATTAACATCCATTGATGCCCATTGAGGTCGTTTGTCACTTTGTGTTGAGTGAAAATTTTCTAAGTCTTTCTTCCTAATTTGAAGTCGAAATTCAACATTTCTGCTATATTTGAGTGAGTTTGCATCTAACTTTGTCAGATATCGTCGATTTACATCCATTGAAGCCCATTGAGGTCGATTGTCACTTTGTGTTGAGTGAAAATTTTCAAAGTCTTTCTTCCTAATTTGAAGTCGAAATTCAACATTTCTGCTATATTTGAGTGAGTTTGCATCTAACTTTGTCAGATATCGTCGATTAACATCCATTGAAGCCCATTGAGGTCAATTGTCACTTTGTGTTGAGTGAAAATTTTCAAAGTCTTTCTTCCTAATTTGAAGTCGAAATTCAACATTTCTGCTATATTTGAGTGAGTTTGCATCTAACTTTGTCAGATATCGTCGATTAACATCCATTGAAGCCCATTGAGGTCAATTGTCACTTTGTGTTGAGTGAAAATTTTCAAAGTCTATCTTCCTAATTTGAAGTCGAATTTCAACATTTCTGCTATATTTGAGTGAGTTTGCATCTAACTTTGTCAGATATCGTCGATTAACATCCATTGAAGCCCATTGAGGTCAATTGTCACTTTGTGTTGAGTGAAAATTTTCTAAGTCTATCTTCCTAATTTGAAGTCGAATTTCAACATTTCTGACATATTTGAGTGAGTTTGCATCTAACTTTGTCAGATATCGTCGATTTACATCCATTGAAGCCCATTGAGGTCGATTGTCACTTTGTGTTGAGTGAAAATTTTCTAAGTCTATCTTCCTAATTTGAAGTCGAATTTCAACATTTCTGACATATTTGAGTGAGTTTGCATCTAACTTTGTCAGATATCGTCGATTAACATCCATTGAAGCCCATTGAGGTCAATTGTCACTTTGTGTTGAGTGAAAATTTTCAAAGTCTTTCTTCCTAATTTGAAGTCGAAATTCAACATTTCTGCTATATTTGAGTGAGTTTGCATCTAACTTTGTCAGATATCGTCGATTAACATCCATTGATGCCCATTGAGGTCGTTTGTCACTTTGTGTTGAGTGAAAATTTTCTAAGTCTTTCTTCCTAATTTGAAGTCGAAATTCAACATTTCTGCTATATTTGAGTGAGTTTGCATCTAACTTTGTCAGATATCGTCGATTTACATCCATTGAAGCCCATTGAGGTCGATTGTCACTTTGTGTTGAGTGAAAATTTTCAAAGTCTTTCTTCCTAATTTGAAGTCGAAATTCAACATTTCTGCTATATTTGAGTGAGTTTGCATCTAACTTTGTCAGATATCGTCGATTAACATCCATTGAAGCCCATTGAGGTCAATTGTCACTTTGTGTTGAGTGAAAATTTTCAAAGTCTTTCTTCCTAATTTGAAGTCGAAATTCAACATTTCTGCTATATTTGAGTGAGTTTGCATCTAGCTTTGTCAGATATCGTCGATTAACATCCATTGAAGCCCATTGAGGTCAATTGTCACTTTGTGTTGAGTGAAAATTTTCAAAGTCTATCTTCCTAATTTGAAGTCGAATTTCAACATTTCTGATATATTTGAGTGAGTTTGCATCTAACTTTGTCAGATATCGTCGATTAACATCCATTGAAGCCCATTGAGGTCAATTGTCACTTTGTGTTGAGTGAAAATTTTCAAAGTCTTTCTTCCTAATTTGAAGTCGAAATTCAACATTTCTGCTATATTTGAGTGAGTTTGCATCTAACTTTGTCAGATATCGTCGATTAACATCCATTGAAGCCCATTGAGGTCAATTGTCACTTTGTGTTGAGTGAAAATTTTCTAAGTCTATCTTCCTAATTTGAAGTCGAATTTCAACATTTCTGACATATTTGAGTGAGTTTGCATCTAACTTTGTCAGATATCGTCGATTTACATCCATTGAAGCCCATTGAGGTCGATTGTCACTTTGTGTTGAGTGAAAATTTTCTAAGTCTATCTTCCTAATTTGAAGTCGAATTTCAACATTTCTGATATATTTGAGTGAGTTTGCATCTAACTTTGTCAGATATCGTCGATTAACATCCATTGATGCCCATTGAGGTCGTTTGTCACTTTGTGTTGAGTGAAAATTTTCTAAGTCTTTCTTCCTAATTTGAAGTCGAAATTCAACATTTCTGATATATTTGAGTGAGTTTGCATCTAACTTTGTCAGATATCGTCGATTTACATCCATTGAAGCCCATTGAGGTCGATTGTCACTTTGTGTTAAGTGAAAATTTTCTAAGTCTATCTTCCTAATTTGGAGTCGAATTTCAACATTTCTGATATATTTGAGTGAGTTTGCATCTAACTTTGTCAGATATCGTCGATTAACATCCATTGAAGCCCATTGAGGTCAATTGTCACTTTGTGTTGAGTGAAAATTTTCAAAGTCTATCTTCCTAATTTGAAGTCGAATTTCAACATTTCTGATATATTTGAGTGAGTTTGCATCTAACTTTGTCAGATATCGTCGATTAACATCCATTGAAGCCCATTGAGGTCAATTGTCACTTTGTGTTGAGTGAAAATTTTCAAAGTCTTTCTTCCTAATTTGAAGTCGAAATTCAACATTTCTGCTATATTTGAGTGAGTTTGCATCTAACTTTGTCAGATATCGTCGATTAACATCCATTGAAGCCCATTGAGGTCAATTGTCACTTTGTGTTGAGTGAAAATTTTCTAAGTCTATCTTCCTAATTTGAAGTCGAATTTCAACATTTCTGACATATTTGAGTGAGTTTGCATCTAACTTTGTCAGATATCGTCGATTTACATCCATTGAAGCCCATTGAGGTCGATTGTCACTTTGTGTTAAGTGAAAATTTTCTAAGTCTATCTTCCTAATTTGGAGTCGAATTTCAACATTTCTGATATATTTGAGTGAGTTTGCATCTAACTTTGTCAGATATCGTCGATTTACATCCATTGAAGCCCATTGAGGTCGATTGTCACTTTGTGTTGAGTGAAAATTTTCTAAGTCTATCTTCCTAATTTGAAGTCGAATTTCAACATTTCTGATATATTTGAGTGAGTTTGCATCTAACTTTGTCAGATATCGTCGATTAACATCCATTGAAGCCCATTGAGGTCGTTGGTCACTTTGTGTTGAGTGAAAATTTTCTAAGTCTTTCTTCCTAATTTGAAGTCGAAATTCAACATTTCTGATATATTTGAGTGAGTTTGCATCTAACTTTGTCAGATATCGTCGATTTACATCCATTGAAGCCCATTGAGGTCGATTGTCACTTTGTGTTGAGTGAAAATTTTCAAAGTCTATCTTCCTAATTTGAAGTCGAATTTCAACATTTCTGATATATTTGAGTGAGTTTGCATCTAACTTTGTCAGATATCGTCGATTAACATCCATTGAAACCCATTGAGGTCGTTTGTCACTTTGTGTTGAGTGAAAATTTTCAAAGTCTTTCTTCCTAATTTGAAGTCGAAATTCAACATTTCTGATATATTTGAGTGAGTTTGCATCTAACTTTGTCAGATATCGTCGATTTACATCCATTGAACCCCATTGAGGTCGATTGTCACTTTGTGTTGAGTGAAAATTTTCTAAGTCTATCTTCCTAATTTGAAGTCGAATTTCAACATTTCTGATATATTTGAGTGAGTTTGCATCTAACTTTGTCAGATATCGTCGATTAACATCCATTGAAGCCCATTGAGGTCGTTTGTCACTTTGTGTTGAGTGAAAATTTTCTAAGTCTTTCTTCCTAATTTGAAGTCGAAATTCAACATTTCTGATATATTTGAGTGAGTTTGCATCTAACTTTGTCAGATATCGTCGATTTACATCCATTGAAGCCCATTGAGGTCGATTGTCACTTTGTGTTGAGTGAAAATTTTCTAAGTCTATCTTCCTAATTTGAAGTCGAATTTCAACATTTCTGATATATTTGAGTGAGTTTGCATCTAACTTTGTCAGATATCGTCGATTAACATCCATTGAAGCCCATTGAGGTCAATTGTCACTTTGTGTTGAGTGAAAATTTTCAAAGTCTATCTTCCTAATTTGAAGTCGAATTTCAACATTTCTGATATATTTGAGTGAGTTTGCATCTAACTTTGTCAGATATCGTCGATTTACATCCATTGAAGCCCATTGAGGTCGATTGTCACTTTGTGTTGAGTGAAAATTTTCTAAGTCTATCTTCCTAATTTGAAGTCGAATTTCAACATTTCTGATATATTTGAGTGAGTTTGCATCTAACTTTGTCAGATATCGTCGATTAACATCCATTGAAGCCCATTGAGGTCGTTGGTCACTTTGTGTTGAGTGAAAATTTTCTAAGTCTTTCTTCCTAATTTGAAGTCGAAATTCAACATTTCTGATATATTTGAGTGAGTTTGCATCTAACTTTGTCAGATATCGTCGATTTACATCCATTGAAGCCCATTGAGGTCGATTGTCACTTTGTGTTGAGTGAAAATTTTCAAAGTCTATCTTCCTAATTTGAAGTCGAATTTCAACATTTCTGATATATTTGAGTGAGTTTGCATCTAACTTTGTCAGATATCGTCGATTAACATCCATTGAAGCCCATTGAGGTCAATTGTCACTTTGTGTTGAGTGAAAATTTTCAAAGTCTTTCTTCCTAATTTGAAGTCGAAATTCAACATTTCTGCTATATTTGAGTGAGTTTGCATCTAACTTTGTCAGATATCGTCGATTAACATCCATTGAAGCCCATTGAGGTCAATTGTCACTTTGTGTTGAGTGAAAATTTTCAAAGTCTATCTTCCTAATTTGATGTCGAATTTCAACATTTCTGATATATTTGAGTGAGTTTGCATCTAACTTTGTCAGATATCGTCGATTTACATCCATTGAAGCCCATTGAGGTTGATTGTCACTTTGTGTTGAGTGAAAATTTTCTAAGTCTTTCTTCCTAATTTGAAGTCGAAATTCAACATTTCTGATATATTTGAGTGAGTTTGCATCTAACTTTGTCAGATATCGTCGATTAACATCCATTGAAGCCCATTGAGGTCAATTGTCACTTTGTGTTGAGTGAAAATTTTCAAAGTCTATCTTCCTAATTTGAAGTCGAATTTCAACATTTCTGATATATTTGAGTGAGTTTGCATCTAACTTTGTCAGATATCGTCGATTAACATCCATTGAAGCCCATTGAGGTCGTTTGTCACTTTGTGTTGAGTGAAAATTTTCTAAGTCTTTCTTCCTAATTTGAAGTCGAAATTCAACATTTCTGATATATTTGAGTGAGTTTGCATCTAACTTTGTCAGATATCGTCGATTTACATCCATTGAAGCCCATTGAGGTCGATTGTCACTTTGTGTTGAGTGAAAATTTTCTAAGTCTATCTTCCTAATTTGAAGTCGAATTTCAACATTTCTGATATATTTGAGTGAGTTTGCATCTAACTTTGTCAGATATCGTCGATTAACATCCATTGAAGCCCATTGAGGTCGTTTGTCACTTTGTGTTGAGTGAAAATTTTCTAAGTCTTTCTTCCTAATTTGAAGTCGAAATTCAACATTTCTGATATATTTGAGTGAGTTTGCATCTAACTTTGTCAGATATCGTCGATTTACATCCATTGAAGCCCATTGAGGTCGATTGTCACTTTGTGTTGAGTGAAAATTTTCTAAGTCTATCTTCCTAATTTGAAGTCGAATTTCAACATTTCTGATATATTTGAGTGAGTTTGCATCTAACTTTGTCAGATATCGTCGATTTACATCCATTGAAGCCCATTGAGGTCGATTGTCACTTTGTGTTGAGTGAAAATTTTCTAAGTCTATCTTCCTAATTTGAAGTCGAATTTCAACATTTCTGATATATTTGAGTGAGTTTGCATCTAACTTTGTCAGATATCGTCGATTAACATCCATTGAAGCCCATTGAGGTCGTTTGTCACTTTGTGTTGAGTGAAAATTTTCTAAGTCTTTCTTCCTAATTTCAAGTCGAAATTCAACATTTCTGGTATATTTAAGTGAGTTTGCATCTAACTTTGTCAGATATCGTCGATTTACATCCATTAAAGCCCATTGAGGTCGATTGTCACTTTGTGTTGAGTGAAAATTTTCTAAGTCTATCTTCCTAATTTGAAGTCGAATTTCAACATTTCTGATATATTTGAGTGAGTTTGCATCTAACTTTGTCAGATATCGTCGATTAACATCCATTGAAGCCCATTGAGGTCGTTTGTCACTTTGTGTTTAGTGAAAATTTTCTAAGTCTATCTTCCTAATTTGGAGTCGAATTTCAACATTTCTGATATATTTGAGTGAGTTTGCATCTAACTTTGTCAGATATCGTCGATTTACATCCATTGAAGCCCATTGAGGTCGATTGTCACTTTGTGTTGAGTGAAAATTTTCTAAGTCTATCTTCCTAATTTGAAGTCGAATTTCAACATTTCTGATATATTTGAGTGAGTTTGCATCTAACTTTGTCAGATATCGTCGATTTACATCCATTGAAGCCCATTGAGGTCGATTGTCACTTTGTGTTGAGTGAAAATTTTCTAAGTCTATCTTCCTAATTTGAAGTCGAATTTCAACATTTCTGATATATTTGAGTGAGTTTGCATCTAACTTTGTCAGATATCGTCGATTAACATCCATTGAGGCCCATTGAGGTCGATTGTCACTTTGTGTTGAGTGAAAATTTTCTAAGTCTATCATCCTAATTTGGAGTCGAATTTCAACATTTCTGATATATTTGAGTGAGTTTGCATCTAACTTTGTCAGATATCGTCGATTTACATCCATTGAAGCCCATTGAGGTCGATTGTCACTTTGTGTTGAGTGAAAATTTTCTAAGTCTTTCTTCCTAATTTGAAGTCGAAATTCAACATTTCTGATATATTTGAGTGAGTTTGCATCTAACTTTGTCAGATATCGTCGATTTACATACATTGAAGCCCATTGAGGTCGATTGTCACTTTGTGTTGAGTGAAAATTTTCTAAGTCTATCTTCCTAATTTGAAGTCGAATTTCAACATTTCTGATATATTTGAGTGAGTTTGCATCTAACTTTGTCAGATATCGTCGATTAACATCCATTGAAGCCCATTGAGGTCGTTTGTCACTTTGTGTTGAGTGAAAATTTTCTAAGTCTATCTTCCTAATTTGGAGTCGAATTTCAACATTTCTGATATATTTGAGTGAGTTTGCATCTAACTTTGTCAGATATCGTCGATTTACATCCATTGAAGCCCATTGAGGTCGATTGTCACTTTGTGTTGAGTGAAAATTTTCTAAGTCTATCTTCCTAATTTGAAGTCGAATTTCAACATTTCTGATATATTTGAGTGAGTTTGCATCTAACTTTGTCAGATATCGTCGATTTACATCCATTGAAGCCCATTGAGGTCGATTGTCACTTTGTGTTGAGTGAAAATTTTCTAAGTCTATCTTCCTAATTTGAAGTCGAATTTCAACATTTCTGATATATTTGAGTGAGTTTGCATCTAACTTTGTCAGATATCGTCGATTAACATCCATTGAGGCCCATTGATGTCGATTGTCACTTTGTGTTGAGTGAAAGTTTTCTAAGTCTATCATCCTAATTTGGAGTCGAATTTCAACATTTCTGATATATTTGAGTGAGTTTGCATCTAACTTTGTCAGATATCGTCGATTAACATCCATTGAAGCCCATTGAGGTCGTTTGTCACTTTGTGTTGAGTGAAAATTTTCTAAGTCTATCTTCCTAATTTGAAGTCGAATTTCAACATTTCTGATATATTTGAGTGAGTTTGCATCTAACTTTGTCAGATATCGTCGATTAACATCCATTGAAGCCCATTGAGGTCGTTTGTCACTTTGTGTTGAGTGAAAATTTTCTAAGTCTATCTTCCTAATTTGAAGTCGAATTTCAACATTTCTGATATATTTGAGTGAGTTTGCATCTAACTTTGTCAGATATCGTCGATTAACATCCATTGAAGCCCATTGAGGTCGTTTGTCACTTTGTGTTGAGTGAAAATTTTCTAAGTCTATCATCCTAATTTGGAGTCGAATTTCAACATTTCTGATATATTTGAGTGAGTTTGCATCTAACTTTGTCAGATATCGTCGATTTACATCCATTGAAGCCCATTGAGGTCGATTGTCACTTTGTGTTGAGTGAAAATTTTCTAAGTCTTTCTTCCTAATTTGAAGTCGAAATTCAACATTTCTGATATATTTGAGTGAGTTTGCATCTAACTTTGTCAGATATCGTCGATTTACATACATTGAAGCCCATTGAGGTCGATTGTCACTTTGTGTTGAGTGAAAATTTTCTAAGTCTATCTTCCTAATTTGAAGTCGAATTTCAACATTTCTGATATATTTGAGTGAGTTTGCATCTAACTTTGTCAGATATCGTCGATTAACATCCATTGAAGCCCATTGAGGTCGTTTGTCACTTTGTGTTGAGTGAAAATTTTCTAAGTCTATCTTCCTAATTTGGAGTCGAATTTCAACATTTCTGATATATTTGAGTGAGTTTGCATCTAACTTTGTCAGATATCGTCGATTTACATCCATTGAAGCCCATTGAGGTCGATTGTCACTTTGTGTTGAGTGAAAATTTTCTAAGTCTATCTTCCTAATTTGAAGTCGAATTTCAACATTTCTGATATATTTGAGTGAGTTTGCATCTAACTTTGTCAGATATCGTCGATTTACATCCATTGAAGCCCATTGAGGTCGATTGTCACTTTGTGTTGAGTGAAAATTTTCTAAGTCTATCTTCCTAATTTGAAGTCGAATTTCAACATTTCTGATATATTTGAGTGAGTTTGCATCTAACTTTGTCAGATATCGTCGATTAACATCCATTGAGGCCCATTGAGGTCGATTGTCACTTTGTGTTGAGTGAAAGTTTTCTAAGTCTATCATCCTAATTTGGAGTCGAATTTCAACATTTCTGATATATTTGAGTGAGTTTGCATCTAACTTTGTCAGATATCGTCGATTTACATCCATTGAAGCCCATTGAGGTCGATTGTCACTTTGTGTTGAGTGAAAATTTTCTAAGTCTATCTTCCTAATTTGAAGTCGAATTTCAACATTTCTGATATATTTGAGTGAGTTTGCATCTAACTTTGTCAGATATCGTCGATTAACATCCATTGAAGCCCATTGAGGTCGTTTGTCACTTTGTGTTTAGTGAAAATTTTCTAAGTCTATCTTCCTAATTTGGAGTCAAATTTCAACATTTCTGATATATTTGAGTGAGTTTGCATCTAACTTTGTCAGATATCGTCGATTTACATCCATTGAAGCCCATTGAGGTCGATTGTCACTTTGTGTTGAGTGAAAATTTTCTAAGTCTATCTTCCTAATTTGAAGTCGAATTTCAACATTTCTGATATATTTGAGTGAGTTTGCATCTAACTTTGTCAGATATCGTCGATTAACATCCATTGAAGCCCATTGAGGTCGTTTGTCACTTTGTGTTTAGTGAAAATTTTCTAAGTCTATCTTCCTAATTTGGAGTCGAATTTCAACATTTCTGATATATTTGAGTGAGTTTGCATCTAACTTTGTCAGATATCGTCGATTTACATCCATTGAAGCCCATTGAGGTCGTTTGTCACTTTGTGTTGAGTGAAAATTTTCTAAGTCTTTCTTCCTAATTTGAAGTCGAAATTCAACATTTCTGATATATTTGAGTGAGTTTGCATCTAACTTTGTCAGATATCGCCGATTTACATCCATTGAAGCACATTGAGGTCGATTGTCACTTTGTGTTGAGTGAAAATTTTCTAAGTCTATCTTCCTAATTTGAAGTCGAATTTCAACATTTCTGATATATTTGAGTGAGATTGCATCTAACTTTGTCAGATATCGTCGATTTACATCCATTGAAGCCCATTGAGGTCGATTGTCACTTTGTGTTGAGTGAAAATTTTCTAAGTCTATCTTCCTAATTTGAAGTCGAATTTCAACATTTCTGATATATATTAGTGAGTTTGCATCTAACTTTGTCAGATATCGTCGATTAACATCCATTGAAGCCCATTGAGGTCGATTGTCACTTTGTGTTGAGTGAAAATTTTCTAAGTCTTTCTTCCTAATTTGAAGTCGAAATTCAACATTTCTGATATATTTGAGTGAGTTTGCATCTAACTTTGTCAGATATCGTCGATTTACATACATTGAAGCCCATTGAGGTCGATTGTCACTTTGTGTTGAGTGAAAATTTTCTAAGTCTATCTTCCTAATTTGAAGTCGAATTTCAACATTTCTGATATATTTGAGTGAGTTTGCATCTAACTTTGTCAGATATCGTCGATTAACATCCATTGAAGCCCATTGAGGTCGTTTGTCACTTTGTGTTGAGTGAAAATTTTCTAAGTCTATCTTCCTAATTTGGAGTCGAATTTCAACATTTCTGATATATTTGAGTGAGTTTGCATCTAACTTTGTCAGATATCGTCGATTTACATCCATTGAAGCCCATTGAGGTCGATTGTCACTTTGTGTTGAGTGAAAATTTTCTAAGTCTATCTTCCTAATTTGAAGTCGAATTTCAACATTTCTGATATATTTGAGTGAGTTTGCATCTAACTTTGTCAGATATCGTCGATTTACATCCATTGAAGCCCATTGAGGTCGATTGTCACTTTGTGTTGAGTGAAAATTTTCTAAGTCTATCTTCCTAATTTGAAGTCGAATTTCAACATTTCTGATATATTTGAGTGAGTTTGCATCTAACTTTGTCAGATATCGTCGATTAACATCCATTGAGGCCCATTGAGGTCGATTGTCACTTTGTGTTGAGTGAAAGTTTTCTAAGTCTATCATCCTAATTTGGAGTCGAATTTCAACATTTCTGATATATTTGAGTGAGTTTGCATCTAACTTTGTCAGATATCGTCGATTTACATCCATTGAAGCCCATTGAGGTCGATTGTCACTTTGTGTTGAGTGAAAATTTTCTAAGTCTATCTTCCTAATTTGAAGTCGAATTTCAACATTTCTGATATATTTGAGTGAGTTTGCATCTAACTTTGTCAGATATCGTCGATTAACATCCATTGAAGCCCATTGAGGTCGTTTGTCACTTTGTGTTTAGTGAAAATTTTCTAAGTCTATCTTCCTAATTTGGAGTCAAATTTCAACATTTCTGATATATTTGAGTGAGTTTGCATCTAACTTTGTCAGATATCGTCGATTTACATCCATTGAAGCCCATTGAGGTCGATTGTCACTTTGTGTTGAGTGAAAATTTTCTAAGTCTATCTTCCTAATTTGAAGTCGAATTTCAACATTTCTGATATATTTGAGTGAGTTTGCATCTAACTTTGTCAGATATCGTCGATTAACATCCATTGAAGCCCATTGAGGTCGTTTGTCACTTTGTGTTTAGTGAAAATTTTCTAAGTCTATCTTCCTAATTTGGAGTCGAATTTCAACATTTCTGATATATTTGAGTGAGTTTGCATCTAACTTTGTCAGATATCGTCGATTTACATCCATTGAAGCCCATTGAGGTCGTTTGTCACTTTGTGTTGAGTGAAAATTTTCTAAGTCTCTTCCTAATTTGAAGTCGAAATTCAACATTTCTGATATATTTGAGTGAGTTTGCATCTAACTTTGTCAGATATCGTCGATTAACATCCATTGAGGCCCATTGAGGTCGATTGTCACTTTGTGTTGAGTGAAAATTTTCTAAGTCTATCATCCTAATTTGGAGTCGAATTTCAACATTTCTGATATATTTGAGTGAGTTTGCATCTAACTTTGTCAGATATCGTCGATTTACATCCATTGAAGCCCATTGAGGTCGATTGTCACTTTGTGTTGAGTGAAAATTTTCTAAGTCTTTCTTCCTAATTTGAAGTCGAAATTCAACATTTCTGATATATTTGAGTGAGTTTGCATCTAACTTTGTCAGATATCGTCGATTTACATACATTGAAGCCCATTGAGGTCGATTGTCACTTTGTGTTGAGTGAAAATTTTCTAAGTCTATCTTCCTAATTTGAAGTCGAATTTCAACATTTCTGATATATTTGAGTGAGTTTGCATCTAACTTTGTCAGATATCGTCGATTAACATCCATTGAAGCCCATTGAGGTCGTTTGTCACTTTGTGTTGAGTGAAAATTTTCTAAGTCTATCTTCCTAATTTGGAGTCGAATTTCAACATTTCTGATATATTTGAGTGAGTTTGCATCTAACTTTGTCAGATATCGTCGATTTACATCCATTGAAGCCCATTGAGGTCGATTGTCACTTTGTGTTGAGTGAAAATTTTCTAAGTCTATCTTCCTAATTTGAAGTCGAATTTCAACATTTCTGATATATTTGAGTGAGTTTGCATCTAACTTTGTCAGATATCGTCGATTTACATCCATTGAAGCCCATTGAGGTCGATTGTCACTTTGTGTTGAGTGAAAATTTTCTAAGTCTATCTTCCTAATTTGAAGTCGAATTTCAACATTTCTGATATATTTGAGTGAGTTTGCATCTAACTTTGTCAGATATCGTCGATTAACATCCATTGAGGCCCATTGATGTCGATTGTCACTTTGTGTTGAGTGAAAGTTTTCTAAGTCTATCATCCTAATTTGGAGTCGAATTTCAACATTTCTGATATATTTGAGTGAGTTTGCATCTAACTTTGTCAGATATCGTCGATTAACATCCATTGAAGCCCATTGAGGTCGTTTGTCACTTTGTGTTGAGTGAAAATTTTCTAAGTCTATCTTCCTAATTTGAAGTCGAATTTCAACATTTCTGATATATTTGAGTGAGTTTGCATCTAACTTTGTCAGATATCGTCGATTAACATCCATTGAAGCCCATTGAGGTCGTTTGTCACTTTGTGTTGAGTGAAAATTTTCTAAGTCTATCTTCCTAATTTGAAGTCGAATTTCAACATTTCTGATATATTTGAGTGAGTTTGCATCTAACTTTGTCAGATATCGTCGATTAACATCCATTGAAGCCCATTGAGGTCGTTTGTCACTTTGTGTTGAGTGAAAATTTTCTAAGTCTATCATCCTAATTTGGAGTCGAATTTCAACATTTCTGATATATTTGAGTGAGTTTGCATCTAACTTTGTCAGATATCGTCGATTTACATCCATTGAAGCCCATTGAGGTCGATTGTCACTTTGTGTTGAGTGAAAATTTTCTAAGTCTTTCTTCCTAATTTGAAGTCGAAATTCAACATTTCTGATATATTTGAGTGAGTTTGCATCTAACTTTGTCAGATATCGTCGATTTACATACATTGAAGCCCATTGAGGTCGATTGTCACTTTGTGTTGAGTGAAAATTTTCTAAGTCTATCTTCCTAATTTGAAGTCGAATTTCAACATTTCTGATATATTTGAGTGAGTTTGCATCTAACTTTGTCAGATATCGTCGATTAACATCCATTGAAGCCCATTGAGGTCGTTTGTCACTTTGTGTTGAGTGAAAATTTTCTAAGTCTATCTTCCTAATTTGGAGTCGAATTTCAACATTTCTGATATATTTGAGTGAGTTTGCATCTAACTTTGTCAGATATCGTCGATTTACATCCATTGAAGCCCATTGAGGTCGATTGTCACTTTGTGTTGAGTGAAAATTTTCTAAGTCTATCTTCCTAATTTGAAGTCGAATTTCAACATTTCTGATATATTTGAGTGAGTTTGCATCTAACTTTGTCAGATATCGTCGATTTACATCCATTGAAGCCCATTGAGGTCGATTGTCACTTTGTGTTGAGTGAAAATTTTCTAAGTCTATCTTCCTAATTTGAAGTCGAATTTCAACATTTCTGATATATTTGAGTGAGTTTGCATCTAACTTTGTCAGATATCGTCGATTAACATCCATTGAGGCCCATTGAGGTCGATTGTCACTTTGTGTTGAGTGAAAGTTTTCTAAGTCTATCATCCTAATTTGGAGTCGAATTTCAACATTTCTGATATATTTGAGTGAGTTTGCATCTAACTTTGTCAGATATCGTCGATTTACATCCATTGAAGCCCATTGAGGTCGATTGTCACTTTGTGTTGAGTGAAAATTTTCTAAGTCTATCTTCCTAATTTGAAGTCGAATTTCAACATTTCTGATATATTTGAGTGAGTTTGCATCTAACTTTGTCAGATATCGTCGATTAACATCCATTGAAGCCCATTGAGGTCGTTTGTCACTTTGTGTTTAGTGAAAATTTTCTAAGTCTATCTTCCTAATTTGGAGTCAAATTTCAACATTTCTGATATATTTGAGTGAGTTTGCATCTAACTTTGTCAGATATCGTCGATTTACATCCATTGAAGCCCATTGAGGTCGATTGTCACTTTGTGTTGAGTGAAAATTTTCTAAGTCTTTCTTCCTAATTTGAAGTCGAAATTCAACATTTCTGATATATTTGAGTGAGTTTGCATCTAACTTTGTCAGATATCGCCGATTTACATCCATTGAAGCACATTGAGGTCGATTGTCACTTTGTGTTGAGTGAAAATTTTCTAAGTCTATCTTCCTAATTTGAAGTCGAATTTCAACATTTCTGATATATTTGAGTGAGATTGCATCTAACTTTGTCAGATATCGTCGATTTACATCCATTGAAGCCCATTGAGGTCGATTGTCACTTTGTGTTGAGTGAAAATTTTCTAAGTCTATCTTCCTAATTTGAAGTCGAATTTCAACATTTCTGATATATATTAGTGAGTTTGCATCTAACTTTGTCAGATATCGTCGATTAACATCCATTGAAGCCCATTGAGGTCGATTGTCACTTTGTGTTGAGTGAAAATTTTCTAAGTCTTTCTTCCTAATTTGAAGTCGAAATTCAACATTTCTGATATATTTGAGTGAGTTTGCATCTAACTTTGTCAGATATCGTCGATTTACATACATTGAAGCCCATTGAGGTCGATTGTCACTTTGTGTTGAGTGAAAATTTTCTAAGTCTATCTTCCTAATTTGAAGTCGAATTTCAACATTTCTGATATATTTGAGTGAGTTTGCATCTAACTTTGTCAGATATCGTCGATTAACATCCATTGAAGCCCATTGAGGTCGTTTGTCACTTTGTGTTGAGTGAAAATTTTCTAAGTCTATCTTCCTAATTTGGAGTCGAATTTCAACATTTCTGATATATTTGAGTGAGTTTGCATCTAACTTTGTCAGATATCGTCGATTTACATCCATTGAAGCCCATTGAGGTCGATTGTCACTTTGTGTTGAGTGAAAATTTTCTAAGTCTATCTTCCTAATTTGAAGTCGAATTTCAACATTTCTGATATATTTGAGTGAGTTTGCATCTAACTTTGTCAGATATCGTCGATTTACATCCATTGAAGCCCATTGAGGTCGATTGTCACTTTGTGTTGAGTGAAAATTTTCTAAGTCTATCTTCCTAATTTGAAGTCGAATTTCAACATTTCTGATATATTTGAGTGAGTTTGCATCTAACTTTGTCAGATATCGTCGATTAACATCCATTGAGGCCCATTGAGGTCGATTGTCACTTTGTGTTGAGTGAAAGTTTTCTAAGTCTATCATCCTAATTTGGAGTCGAATTTCAACATTTCTGATATATTTGAGTGAGTTTGCATCTAACTTTGTCAGATATCGTCGATTTACATCCATTGAAGCCCATTGAGGTCGATTGTCACTTTGTGTTGAGTGAAAATTTTCTAAGTCTATCTTCCTAATTTGAAGTCGAATTTCAACATTTCTGATATATTTGAGTGAGTTTGCATCTAACTTTGTCAGATATCGTCGATTAACATCCATTGAAGCCCATTGAGGTCGTTTGTCACTTTGTGTTTAGTGAAAATTTTCTAAGTCTATCTTCCTAATTTGGAGTCAAATTTCAACATTTCTGATATATTTGAGTGAGTTTGCATCTAACTTTGTCAGATATCGTCGATTTACATCCATTGAAGCCCATTGAGGTCGATTGTCACTTTGTGTTGAGTGAAAATTTTCTAAGTCTATCTTCCTAATTTGAAGTCGAATTTCAACATTTCTGATATATTTGAGTGAGTTTGCATCTAACTTTGTCAGATATCGTCGATTAACATCCATTGAAGCCCATTGAGGTCGTTTGTCACTTTGTGTTTAGTGAAAATTTTCTAAGTCTATCTTCCTAATTTGGAGTCGAATTTCAACATTTCTGATATATTTGAGTGAGTTTGCATCTAACTTTGTCAGATATCGTCGATTTACATCCATTGAAGCCCATTGAGGTCGTTTGTCACTTTGTGTTGAGTGAAAATTTTCTAAGTCTCTTCCTAATTTGAAGTCGAAATTCAACATTTCTGATATATTTGAGTGAGTTTGCATCTAACTTTGTCAGATATCGCCGATTTACATCCATTGAAGCACATTGAGGTCGATTGTCACTTTGTGTTGAGTGAAAATTTTCTAAGTCTATCTTCCTAATTTGAAGTCGAATTTCAACATTTCTGATATATTTGAGTGAGATTGCATCTAACTTTGTCAGATATCGTCGATTTACATCCATTGAAGCCCATTGAGGTCGATTGTCACTTTGTGTTGAGTGAAAATTTTCTAAGTCTATCTTCCTAATTTGAAGTCGAATTTCAACATTTCTGATATATATTAGTGAGTTTGCATCTAACTTTGTCAGATATCGTCGATTAACATCCATTGAAGCCCATTGAGGTCGATTGTCACTTTGTGTTGAGTGAAAATTTTCTAAGTCTATCTTCCTAATTTGAAGTCGAATTTCAACATTTCTGATATATTTGAGTGAGTTTGCATCTAACTTTGTCAGATATCGTCGATTAACATCCATTGAAGCCCATTGAGGTCGATTGTCACTTTGTGTTGAGTGAAAATTTTCTAAGTCTATCTTCCTAATTTGAAGTCGAATTTCAACATTTCTGATATATTTGAGTGAGTTTGCATCTAACTTTGTCAGATATCGTCGATTAACATCCATTGAAGCCCATTGAGGTCGATTGTCACTTTGTGTTGAGTGAAAATTTTCAAAGTCTGTCTTCCTAATTTGAAGTCGAATTTCAACATTTCTGATATATTTGAGTGAGTTTGCATCTAACTTTGTCAGATATCGTCGATTTACATCCATTGAAGCCCATTGAGGTCGATTGTCACTTTGTGTTGAGTGAAAATTTTCTAAGTCTATCTTCCTAATTTGAAGTCGAATTTCAACATTTCTGATATATTTGAGTTAGTTTGCATCTAACTTTGTCAGATATCGTCGATTAACATCCATTGAAGCCCATTGAGGTCGTTTGTCACTTTGTGTTGAGTGAAAATTTTCTAAGTCTATCTTCCTAATTTGAAGTCGAATTTCAACATTTCTGATATATTTGAGTGAGTTTGCATCTAACTTTGTCAGATATCGTCGATTAACATCCATTGAAGCCCATTGAGGTCGTTTGTCACTTTGTGTTTAGTGAAAATTTTCTAAGTCTATCTTCCTAATTTGGAGTCAAATTTCAACATTTCTGATATATTTGAGTGAGTTTGCATCTAACTTTGTCAGATATCGTCGATTTACATCCATTGAAGCCCATTGAGGTCGATTGTCACTTTGTGTTGAGTGAAAATTTTCTAAGTCTATCTTCCTAATTTGAAGTCGAATTTCAACATTACTGATATATTTGAGTGAGTTTGCATCTAACTTTGTCAGATATCGTCGATTAACATCCATTGAAGCCCATTGAGGTCGTTTGTCACTTTGTGTTTAGTGAAAATTTTCTAAGTCTATCTTCCTAATTTGGAGTCGAATTTCAACATTTCTGATATATTTGAGTGAGTTTGCATCTAACTTTGTCAGATATCGTCGATTTACATCCATTGAAGCCCATTGAGGTCGTTTGTCACTTTGTGTTGAGTGAAAATTTTCTAAGTCTTTCTTCCTAATTTGAAGTCGAAATTCAACATTTCTGATATATTTGAGTGAGTTTGCATCTAACTTTGTCAGATATCGCCGATTTACATCCATTGAAGCACATTGAGATCGATTGTCACTTTGTGTTGAGTGAAAATTTTCTAAGTCTATCTTCCTAATTTGAAGTCGAATTTCAACATTTCTGATATATTTGAGTGAGATTGCATCTAACTTTGTCAGATATCGTCGATTTACATCCATTGAAGCCCATTGAGGTCGATTGTCACTTTGTGTTGAGTGAAAATTTTCTAAGTCTATCTTCCTAATTTGAAGTCGAATTTCAACATTTCTGATATATATTAGTGAGTTTGCATCTAACTTTGTCAGATATCGTCGAATAACATCCATTGAAGCCCATTGAGGTCGATTGTCACTTTGTGTTGAGTGAAAATTTTCTAAGTCTATCTTCCTAATTTGAAGTCGAATTTCAACATTTCTGATATATTTGAGTGAGTTTGCATCTAACTTTGTCAGATATCGTCGATTAACATCCATTGAAGCCCATTGAGGTCGATTGTCACTTTGTGTTGAGTGAAAATTTTCTAAGTCTATCTTCCTAATTTGAAGTCGAATTTCAACATTTCTGATATATTTGAGTGAGTTTGCATCTAACTTTGTCAGATATCGTCGATTAACATCCATTGAAGCCCATTGAGGTCGATTGTCACTTTGTGTTGAGTGAAAATTTTCTAAGTCTGTCTTCCTAATTTGAAGTCGAATTTCAACATTTCTGATATATTTGAGTGAGTTTGCATCTAACTTTGTCAGATATCGTCGATTTACATCCATTGAAGCCCATTGAGGTCGATTGTCACTTTGTGTTGAGTGAAAATTTTCTAAGTCTATCTTCCTAATTTGAGGTCGAATTTCAACATTTCTGATATATTTGAGTTAGTTTGCATCTAACTTTGTCAGATATCGTCGATTAACATCCATTGAAGCCCATTGAGGTCGTTTGTCACTTTGTGTTGAGTGAAAATTTTCTAAGTCCATCTTCCTAATTTGCAGTCGAATTTCAACATTTCTGATATATTTGAGTGAGTTTGCATCTAACTTTGTCAGATATCGTCGATTAACATCCATTGAAGCCCATTGAGGTCGATTGTCACTTTGTGTTGAGTGAAAATTTTCTAAGTCTATCTTCCTAATTTGGAGTCAAATTTCAACATTTCTGATATATTTGAGTGAGTTTGCATCTAACTTTGTCAGATATCGTCGATTTACATCCATTGAAGCCCATTGAGGTCGATTGTCACTTTGTGTTGAGTGAAAATTTTCTAAGTCTATCTTCCTAATTTGAAGTCGAATTTCAACATTTCTGATATATTTGAGTGAGTTTGCATCTAACTTTGTCAGATATCGTCGATTTACATCCATTGAAGCCCATTGAGGTCGATTGTCACTTTGTGTTGAGTGAAAATTTTCTAAGTCTATCTTCCTAATTTGAAGCCGAATTTCAACATTTCTGATATATTTGAGTGAGTTTGCATCTAACTTTGTCAGATATCGTCGATTAACATCCATTGAAGCCCATTGAGGTCGATTGTCACTTTGTGTTGAGTGAAAATTTTCTAAGTCTATCTTCCTAATTTGCAGTCGAATTTCAACATTTCTGATATATTTGAGTGAGTTTGCATCTAACTTTGTCAGATATCGTCGATTAACATCCATTGAAGCCCATTGAGGTCGATTGTCACTTTGTGTTGAGTGAAAATTTTCTAAGTCTATCTTCCTAATTTGGAGTCAAATTTCAACATTTCTGATATATTTGAGTGAGTTTGCATCTAACTTTGTCAGATATCGTCGATTTACATCCATTGAAGCCCATTGAGGTCGATTGTCACTTTGTGTTGAGTGAAAATTTTCTAAGTCTATCTTCCTAATTTGAAGTCGAATTTCAACATTTCTGATATATTTGAATGAGTTTGCATCTAACTTTGTCAGATATCGTCGATTTACATCCATTGAAGCCCATTGAGGTCGATTGTCACTTTGTGTTGAGTGAAAATTTTCTAAGTCTATCTTCCTAATTTGAAGCCGAATTTCAACATTTCTGATATATTTGAGTGAGTTTGCATCTAACTTTGTCAGATATCGTCGATTAACATCCATTGAAGCCCATTGAGGTCGATTGTCACTTTGTGTTGAGTGAAAATTTTCTGAGTCTATCTTCCTAATTTGCAGTCGAATTTCAACATTTCTTATATATTTGAGTGAGTTTGCATCTAACTTTGTCAGTTATCGTCGATTAACATCCATTGAAGCCCATTGAGGTCGATTGTCACTTTGTGTTGAGTGAAAATTTTCTAAGTCTATCTTCCTAATTTGGAGTCAAATTTCAACATTTCTGATATATTTGAGTGAGTTTGCATCTAACTTTGTCAGATATCGTCGATTTACATCCATTGAAGCCCATTGAGGTCGATTGTCACTTTGTGTTGAGTGAAAATTTTCTAAGTCTATCTTCCTAATTTGAAGTCGAATTTCAACATTTCTGATATATTTGAGTGAGTTTGCATCTAACTTTGTCAGATATCGTCGATTTACATCCATTGAAGCCCATTGAGGTCGATTGTCACTTTGTGTTGAGTGAAAATTTTCTAAGTCTATCTTCCTAATTTGAAGTCGAATTTCAACATTTCTGATATATTTGAGTGAGTTTGCATCTAACTTTGTCAGATATCGTCGATTAACATCCATTGAAGCCCATTGAGGTCGTTGGTCACTTTGTGTTGAGTGAAAATTTTCTAAGTCTTTCTTCCTAATTTGAAGTCGAAATTCAACATTTCTGATATATTTGAGTGAGTTTGCATCTAACTTTGTCAGATATCGCCGATTTACATCCATTGAAGCACATTGAGGTCGATTGTCACTTTGTGTTGAGTGAAAATTTTCTAAGTCTATCTTCCTAATTTGAAGTCGAATTTCAACATTTCTGATATATTTGAGTGAGATTGCATCTAACTTTGTCAGATATCGTCGATTTACATCCATTGAAGCCCATTGAGGTCGATTGTCACTTTGTGTTGAGTGAAAATTTTCTAAGTCTATCTTCCTAATTTGAAGTCGAATTTCAACATTTCTGATATATATTAGTGAGTTTGCATCTAACTTTGTCAGATATCGTCGATTAACATCCATTGAAGCCCATTGAGGTCGATTGTCACTTTGTGTTGAGTGAAAATTTTCTAAGTCTATCTTCCTAATTTGAAGTCGAATTTCAACATTTCTGATATATTTGAGTGAGTTTGCATCTAACTTTGTCAGATATCGTCGATTAACATCCATTGAAGCCCATTGAGGTCGATTGTCACTTTGTGTTGAGTGAAAATTTTCTAAGTCTATCTTCCTAATTTGAAGTCGAATTTCAACATTTCTGATATATTTGAGTGAGTTTGCATCTAACTTTGTCAGATATCGTCGATTAACATCCATTGAAGCCCATTGAGGTCGATTGTCACTTTGTGTTGAGTGAAAATTTTCAAAGTCTGTCTTCCTAATTTGAAGTCGAATTTCAACATTTCTGATATATTTGAGTGAGTTTGCATCTAACTTTGTCAGATATCGTCGATTTACATCCATTGAAGCCCATTGAGGTCGATTGTCACTTTGTGTTGAGTGAAAATTTTCTAAGTCTATCTTCCTAATTTGAAGTCGAATTTCAACATTTCTGATATATTTGAGTTAGTTTGCATCTAACTTTGTCAGATATCGTCGATTAACATCCATTGAAGCCCATTGAGGTCGTTTGTCACTTTGTGTTGAGTGAAAATTTTCTAAGTCTATCTTCCTAATTTGAAGTCGAATTTCAACATTTCTGATATA
Source organism: Diorhabda carinulata (assembly GCF_026250575.1). Lineage (NCBI taxonomy): Eukaryota > Metazoa > Arthropoda > Insecta > Coleoptera > Chrysomelidae > Diorhabda > Diorhabda carinulata. Next base: position 10,576,131 of record NC_079466.1, read on the forward strand.
TTTGAGTGAGTTTGCATCTAACTTTGTCAGATATCGTCGATTAACATCCATTGAAGCCCATTGAGGTCGTTTGTCACTTTGTGTTTAGTGAAAATTTTCTAAGTCTATCTTCCTAATTTGGAGTCAAATTTCAACATTTCTGATATATTTGAGTGAGTTTGCATCTAACTTTGTCAGATATCGTCGATTTACATCCATTGAAGCCCATTGAGGTCGATTGTCACTTTGTGTTGAGTGAAAATTTTCTAAGTCTATCTTCCTAATTTGAAGTCGAATTTCAACATTACTGATATATTTGAGTGAGTTTGCATCTAACTTTGTCAGATATCGTCGATTAACATCCATTGAAGCCCATTGAGGTCGTTTGTCACTTTGTGTTTAGTGAAAATTTTCTAAGTCTATCTTCCTAATTTGGAGTCGAATTTCAACATTTCTGATATATTTGAGTGAGTTTGCATCTAACTTTGTCAGATATCGTCGATTTACATCCATTGAAGCCCATTGAGGTCGTTTGTCACTTTGTGTTGAGTGAAAATTTTCTAAGTCTTTCTTCCTAATTTGAAGTCGAAATTCAACATTTCTGATATATTTGAGTGAGTTTGCATCTAACTTTGTCAGATATCGCCGATTTACATCCATTGAAGCACATTGAGATCGATTGTCACTTTGTGTTGAGTGAAAATTTTCTAAGTCTATCTTCCTAATTTGAAGTCGAATTTCAACATTTCTGATATATTTGAGTGAGATTGCATCTAACTTTGTCAGATATCGTCGATTTACATCCATTGAAGCCCATTGAGGTCGATTGTCACTTTGTGTTGAGTGAAAATTTTCTAAGTCTATCTTCCTAATTTGAAGTCGAATTTCAACATTTCTGATATATATTAGTGAGTTTGCATCTAACTTTGTCAGATATCGTCGAATAACATCCATTGAAGCCCATTGAGGTCGATTGTCACTTTGTGTTGAGTGAAAATTTTCTAAGTCTATCTTCCTAATTTGAAGTCGAATTTCAACATTTCTGATATATTTGAGTGAGTTTGCATCTAACTTTGTCAGATATCGTCGATTAACATCCATTGAAGCCCATTGAGGTCGATTGTCACTTTGTGTTGAGTGAAAATTTTCTAAGTCTATCTTCCTAATTTGAAGTCGAATTTCAACATTTCTGATATATTTGAGTGAGTTTGCATCTAACTTTGTCAGATATCGTCGATTAACATCCATTGAAGCCCATTGAGGTCGATTGTCACTTTGTGTTGAGTGAAAATTTTCTAAGTCTGTCTTCCTAATTTGAAGTCGAATTTCAACATTTCTGATATATTTGAGTGAGTTTGCATCTAACTTTGTCAGATATCGTCGATTTACATCCATTGAAGCCCATTGAGGTCGATTGTCACTTTGTGTTGAGTGAAAATTTTCTAAGTCTATCTTCCTAATTTGAGGTCGAATTTCAACATTTCTGATATATTTGAGTTAGTTTGCATCTAACTTTGTCAGATATCGTCGATTAACATCCATTGAAGCCCATTGAGGTCGTTTGTCACTTTGTGTTGAGTGAAAATTTTCTAAGTCCATCTTCCTAATTTGCAGTCGAATTTCAACATTTCTGATATATTTGAGTGAGTTTGCATCTAACTTTGTCAGATATCGTCGATTAACATCCATTGAAGCCCATTGAGGTCGATTGTCACTTTGTGTTGAGTGAAAATTTTCTAAGTCTATCTTCCTAATTTGAAGTCGAATTTCAACATTTCTGATATATATTAGTGAGTTTGCATCTAACTTTGTCAGATATCGTCGATTAACATCCATTGAAGCCCATTGAGGTCGATTGTCACTTTGTGTTGAGTGAAAATTTTCTAAGTCTATCTTCCTAATTTGGAGTCAAATTTCAACATTTCTGATATATTTGAGTGAGTTTGCATCTAACTTTGTCAGATATCGTCGATTTACATCCATTGAAGCCCATTGAGGTCGATTGTCACTTTGTGTTGAGTGAAAATTTTCTAAGTCTATCTTCCTAATTTGAAGTCGAATTTCAACATTTCTGATATATTTGAGTGAGTTTGCATCTAACTTTGTCAGATATCGTCGATTTACATCCATTGAAGCCCATTGAGGTCGATTGTCACTTTGTGTTGAGTGAAAATTTTCTAAGTCTATCTTCCTAATTTGAAGCCGAATTTCAACATTTCTGATATATTTGAGTGAGTTTGCATCTAACTTTGTCAGATATCGTCGATTAACATCCATTGAAGCCCATTGAGGTCGATTGTCACTTTGTGTTGAGTGAAAATTTTCTAAGTCTATCTTCCTAATTTGCAGTCGAATTTCAACATTTCTGATATATTTGAGTGAGTTTGCATCTAACTTTGTCAGATATCGTCGATTAACATCCATTGAAGCCCATTGAGGTCGATTGTCACTTTGTGTTGAGTGAAAATTTTCTAAGTCTATCTTCCTAATTTGGAGTCAAATTTCAACATTTCTGATATATTTGAGTGAGTTTGCATCTAACTTTGTCAGATATCGTCGATTTACATCCATTGAAGCCCATTGAGGTCGATTGTCACTTTGTGTTGAGTGAAAATTTTCTAAGTCTATCTTCCTAATTTGAAGTCGAATTTCAACATTTCTGATATATTTGAATGAGTTTGCATCTAACTTTGTCAGATATCGTCGATTTACATCCATTGAAGCCCATTGAGGTCGATTGTCACTTTGTGTTGAGTGAAAATTTTCTAAGTCTATCTTCCTAATTTGAAGCCGAATTTCAACATTTCTGATATATTTGAGTGAGTTTGCATCTAACTTTGTCAGATATCGTCGATTAACATCCATTGAAGCCCATTGAGGTCGATTGTCACTTTGTGTTGAGTGAAAATTTTCTAAGTCTATCTTCCTAATTTGCAGTCGAATTTCAACATTTCTTATATATTTGAGTGAGTTTGCATCTAACTTTGTCAGTTATCGTCGATTAACATCCATTGAAGCCCATTGAGGTCGATTGTCACTTTGTGTTGAGTGAAAATTTTCTAAGTCTATCTTCCTAATTTGGAGTCAAATTTCAACATTTCTGATATATTTGAGTGAGTTTGCATCTAACTTTGTCAGATATCGTCGATTTACATCCATTGAAGCCCATTGAGGTCGATTGTCACTTTGTGTTGAGTGAAAATTTTCTAAGTCTATCTTCCTAATTTGAAGTCGAATTTCAACATTTCTGATATATTTGAGTGAGTTTGCATCTAACTTTGTCAGATATCGTCGATTTACATCCATTGAAGCCCATTGAGGTCGATTGTCACTTTGTGTTGAGTGAAAATTTTCTAAGTCTATCTTCCGAATTTGAAGTCGAATTTCAACATTTCTGATATATTTGAGTGAGATTGCATCTAACTTTGTCAGATATCGTCGATTTACATCCATTGAAGCCCATTGAGGTCGATTGTCACTTTGTGTTGAGTGAAAATTTTCTAAGTCTATCTTCCTAATTTGAAGTCGAATTTCAACATTTCTGATATATATTAGTGAGTTTGCATCTAACTTTGTCAGATATCGTCGATTAACATCCATTGAAGCCCATTGAGGTCGTTTGTCACTTTGTGTTTAGTGAAAATTTTCTAAGTCTATCTTCCTAATTTGGAGTCGAATTTCAACATTTCTGATATATTTGAGTGAGTTTGCATCTAACTTTGTCAGATATCGTCGATTTACATCCATTGAAGCCCATTGAGGTCGTTTGTCACTTTGTGTTGAGTGAAAATTTTCTAAGTCTTTCTTCCTAATTTGAAGTCGAAATTCAACATTTCTGATATATTTGAGTGAGTTTGCATCTAACTTTGTCAGATATCGCCGATTTACATCCATTGAAGCACATTGAGGTCGATTGTCACTTTGTGTTGAGTGAAAATTTTCTAAGTCTATCTTCCTAATTTGAAGTCGAATTTCAACATTTCTGATATATTTGAGTGAGATTGCATCTAACTTTGTCAGATATCGTCGATTTACATCCATTGAAGCCCATTGAGGTCGATTGTCACTTTGTGTTGAGTGAAAATTTTCTAAGTCTATCTTCCTAATTTGAAGTCGAATTTCAACATTTCTGATATATATTAGTGAGTTTGCATCTAACTTTGTCAGATATCGTCGATTAACATCCATTGAAGCCCATTGAGGTCGATTGTCACTTTGTGTTGAGTGAAAATTTTCTAAGTCTATCTTCCTAATTTGAAGTCGAATTTCAACATTTCTGATATATTTGAGTGAGTTTGCATCTAACTTTGTCAGATATCGTCGATTAACATCCATTGAAGCCCATTGAGGTCGATTGTCACTTTGTGTTGAGTGAAAATTTTCTAAGTCTATCTTCCTAATTTGAAGTCGAATTTCAACATTTCTGATATATTTGAGTGAGTTTGCATCTAACTTTGTCAGATATCGTCGATTAACATCCATTGAAGCCCATTGAGGTCGATTGTCACTTTGTGTTGAGTGAAAATTTTCAAAGTCTGTCTTCCTAATTTGAAGTCGAATTTCAACATTTCTGATATATTTGAGTGAGTTTGCATCTAACTTTGTCAGATATCGTCGATTTACATCCATTGAAGCCCATTGAGGTCGATTGTCACTTTGTGTTGAGTGAAAATTTTCTAAGTCTATCTTCCTAATTTGAAGTCGAATTTCAACATTTCTGATATATTTGAGTTAGTTTGCATCTAACTTTGTCAGATATCGTCGATTAACATCCATTGAAGCCCATTGAGGTCGTTTGTCACTTTGTGTTGAGTGAAAATTTTCTAAGTCTATCTTCCTAATTTGAAGTCGAATTTCAACATTTCTGATATATTTGAGTGAGTTTGCATCTAACTTTGTCAGATATCGTCGATTAACATCCATTGAAGCCCATTGAGGTCGTTTGTCACTTTGTGTTTAGTGAAAATTTTCTAAGTCTATCTTCCTAATTTGGAGTCAAATTTCAACATTTCTGATATATTTGAGTGAGTTTGCATCTAACTTTGTCAGATATCGTCGATTTACATCCATTGAAGCCCATTGAGGTCGATTGTCACTTTGTGTTGAGTGAAAATTTTCTAAGTCTATCTTCCTAATTTGAAGTCGAATTTCAACATTACTGATATATTTGAGTGAGTTTGCATCTAACTTTGTCAGATATCGTCGATTAACATCCATTGAAGCCCATTGAGGTCGTTTGTCACTTTGTGTTTAGTGAAAATTTTCTAAGTCTATCTTCCTAATTTGGAGTCGAATTTCAACATTTCTGATATATTTGAGTGAGTTTGCATCTAACTTTGTCAGATATCGTCGATTTACATCCATTGAAGCCCATTGAGGTCGTTTGTCACTTTGTGTTGAGTGAAAATTTTCTAAGTCTTTCTTCCTAATTTGAAGTCGAAATTCAACATTTCTGATATATTTGAGTGAGTTTGCATCTAACTTTGTCAGATATCGCCGATTTACATCCATTGAAGCACATTGAGATCGATTGTCACTTTGTGTTGAGTGAAAATTTTCTAAGTCTATCTTCCTAATTTGAAGTCGAATTTCAACATTTCTGATATATTTGAGTGAGATTGCATCTAACTTTGTCAGATATCGTCGATTTACATCCATTGAAGCCCATTGAGGTCGATTGTCACTTTGTGTTGAGTGAAAATTTTCTAAGTCTATCTTCCTAATTTGAAGTCGAATTTCAACATTTCTGATATATATTAGTGAGTTTGCATCTAACTTTGTCAGATATCGTCGAATAACATCCATTGAAGCCCATTGAGGTCGATTGTCACTTTGTGTTGAGTGAAAATTTTCTAAGTCTATCTTCCTAATTTGAAGTCGAATTTCAACATTTCTGATATATTTGAGTGAGTTTGCATCTAACTTTGTCAGATATCGTCGATTAACATCCATTGAAGCCCATTGAGGTCGATTGTCACTTTGTGTTGAGTGAAAATTTTCTAAGTCTATCTTCCTAATTTGAAGTCGAATTTCAACATTTCTGATATATTTGAGTGAGTTTGCATCTAACTTTGTCAGATATCGTCGATTAACATCCATTGAAGCCCATTGAGGTCGATTGTCACTTTGTGTTGAGTGAAAATTTTCTAAGTCTGTCTTCCTAATTTGAAGTCGAATTTCAACATTTCTGATATATTTGAGTGAGTTTGCATCTAACTTTGTCAGATATCGTCGATTTACATCCATTGAAGCCCATTGAGGTCGATTGTCACTTTGTGTTGAGTGAAAATTTTCTAAGTCTATCTTCCTAATTTGAGGTCGAATTTCAACATTTCTGATATATTTGAGTTAGTTTGCATCTAACTTTGTCAGATATCGTCGATTAACATCCATTGAAGCCCATTGAGGTCGTTTGTCACTTTGTGTTGAGTGAAAATTTTCTAAGTCCATCTTCCTAATTTGCAGTCGAATTTCAACATTTCTGATATATTTGAGTGAGTTTGCATCTAACTTTGTCAGATATCGTCGATTAACATCCATTGAAGCCCATTGAGGTCGATTGTCACTTTGTGTTGAGTGAAAATTTTCTAAGTCTATCTTCCTAATTTGGAGTCAAATTTCAACATTTCTGATATATTTGAGTGAGTTTGCATCTAACTTTGTCAGATATCGTCGATTTACATCCATTGAAGCCCATTGAGGTCGATTGTCACTTTGTGTTGAGTGAAAATTTTCTAAGTCTATCTTCCTAATTTGAAGTCGAATTTCAACATTTCTGATATATTTGAGTGAGTTTGCATCTAACTTTGTCAGATATCGTCGATTTACATCCATTGAAGCCCATTGAGGTCGATTGTCACTTTGTGTTGAGTGAAAATTTTCTAAGTCTATCTTCCTAATTTGAAGCCGAATTTCAACATTTCTGATATATTTGAGTGAGTTTGCATCTAACTTTGTCAGATATCGTCGATTAACATCCATTGAAGCCCATTGAGGTCGATTGTCACTTTGTGTTGAGTGAAAATTTTCTAAGTCTATCTTCCTAATTTGCAGTCGAATTTCAACATTTCTGATATATTTGAGTGAGTTTGCATCTAACTTTGTCAGATATCGTCGATTAACATCCATTGAAGCCCATTGAGGTCGATTGTCACTTTGTGTTGAGTGAAAATTTTCTAAGTCTATCTTCCTAATTTGGAGTCAAATTTCAACATTTCTGATATATTTGAGTGAGTTTGCATCTAACTTTGTCAGATATCGTCGATTTACATCCATTGAAGCCCATTGAGGTCGATTGTCACTTTGTGTTGAGTGAAAATTTTCTAAGTCTATCTTCCTAATTTGAAGTCGAATTTCAACATTTCTGATATATTTGAATGAGTTTGCATCTAACTTTGTCAGATATCGTCGATTTACATCCATTGAAGCCCATTGAGGTCGATTGTCACTTTGTGTTGAGTGAAAATTTTCTAAGTCTATCTTCCTAATTTGAAGCCGAATTTCAACATTTCTGATATATTTGAGTGAGTTTGCATCTAACTTTGTCAGATATCGTCGATTAACATTCATTGAAGCCCATTGAGGTCGTTTGTCACTTTGTGTTGAGTGAAAATTTTCTAAGTCTATCTTCCTAATTTGCAGTCGAATTTCAACATTTCTTATATATTTGAGTGAGTTTGCATCTAACTTTGTCAGTTATCGTCGATTAACATCCATTGAAGCCCATTGAGGTCGATTGTCACTTTGTGTTGAGTGAAAATTTTCTAAGTCTATCTTCCTAATTTGGAGTCAAATTTCAACATTTCTGATATATTTGAGTGAGTTTGCATCTAACTTTGTCAGATATCGTCGATTTACATCCATTGAAGCCCATTGAGGTCGATTGTCACTTTGTGTTGAGTGAAAATTTTCTAAGTCTATCTTCCGAATTTGAAGTCGAATTTCAACATTTCTGATATATTTGAGTGAGATTGCATCTAACTTTGTCAGATATCGTCGATTTACATCCATTGAAGCCCATTGAGGTCGATTGTCACTTTGTGTTGAGTGAAAATTTTCTAAGTCTATCTTCCTAATTTGAAGTCGAATTTCAACATTTCTGATATATATTAGTGAGTTTGCATCTAACTTTGTCAGATATCGTCGATTAACATCCATTGAAGCCCATTGAGGTCGATTGTCACTTTGTGTTGAGTGAAAATTTTCTAAGTCTATCTTCCTAATTTGAAGTCGAATTTCAACATTTCTGATATATTTGAGTGAGTTTGCATCTAACTTTATCAGATATCGTCGATTAACATCCATTGAAGCCCATTGAGGTCGATTGTCACGTTGTGTTGAGTGAAAATTTTCTAAGTCTATCTTCCTAATTTGAAGTCGAATTTCAACATTTCTGATATATTTGAGTGAGTTTGCATCTAACTTTGTCAGATATCGTCGATTAACATCCATTGAAGCCCATTGAGGTCGATTGTCACTTTGTGTTGAGTGAAAATTTTCTAAGTCTATCTTCCTAATTTGAAGTCGAATTTCAACATTTCTGATATATTTGAGTGAGTTTGCATCTAACTTTGTCAGATATCGTCGATTAACATCCATTGAAGCCCATTGAGGTCGTTTGTCACTTTGTGTTGAGTGAAAATTTTCTAAGTCCATCTTCCTAATTTGCAGTCGAATTTCAACATTTCTGATATATTTGAGTGAGTTTGCATCTAACTTTGTCAGATATCGTCGATTAACATCCATTGAAGCCCATTGAGGTCGATTGTCACTTTGTGTTGAGTGAAAATTTTCTAAGTCTATCTTCCTAATTTGGAGTCAAATTTCAACATTTCTGATATATTTGAGTGAGTTTGCATCTAACTTTGTCAGATATCGTCGATTTACATCCATTGAAGCCCATTGAGGTCGATTGTCACTTTGTGTTGAGTGAAAATTTTCTAAGTCTATCTTCCTAATTTGAAGTCGAATTTCAACATTTCTGATATATTTGAGTGAGTTTGCATCTAACTTTGTCAGATATCGTCGATTTACATCCATTGAAGCCCATTGAGGTCGATTGTCACTTTGTGTTGAGTGAAAATTTTCTAAGTCTATCTTCCTAATTTGAAGCCGAATTTCAACATTTCTGATATATTTGAGTGAGTTTGCATCTAACTTTGTCAGATATCGTCGATTAACATCCATTGAAGCCCATTGAGGTCGATTGTCACTTTGTGTTGAGTGAAAATTTTCTAAGTCTATCTTCCTAATTTGCAGTCGAATTTCAACATTTCTGATATATTTGAGTGAGTTTGCATCTAACTTTGTCAGATATCGTCGATTAACATCCATTGAAGCCCATTGAGGTCGATTGTCACTTTGTGTTGAGTGAAAATTTTCTAAGTCTATCTTCCTAATTTGGAGTCAAATTTCAACATTTCTGATATATTTGAGTGAGTTTGCATCTAACTTTGTCAGATATCGTCGATTTACATCCATTGAAGCCCATTGAGGTCGATTGTCACTTTGTGTTGAGTGAAAATTTTCTAAGTCTATCTTCCTAATTTGAAGTCGAATTTCAACATTTCTGATATATTTGAGTGAGTTTGCATCTAACTTTGTCAGATATCGTCGATTTACATCCATTGAAGCCCATTGAGGTCGATTGTCACTTTGTGTTGAGTGAAAATTTTCTAAGTCTATCTTCCTAATTTGGAGTCGAATTTCAACATTTCTGATATATTTGAGTGAGTTTGCATCTAACTTTGTCAGATATCGTCGATTTACATCCATTGAAGCCCATTGAGGTCGTTTGTCACTTTGTGTTGAGTGAAAATTTTCTAAGTCTTTCTTCCTAATTTGAAGTCGAAATTCAACATTTCTGATATATTTGAGTGAGTTTGCATCTAACTTTGTCAGATATCGCCGATTTACATCCATTGAAGCACATTGAGGTCGATTGTCACTTTGTGTTGAGTGAAAATTTTCTAAGTCTATCTTCCTAATTTGAAGTCGAATTTCAACATTTCTGATATATTTGAGTGAGTTTGCATCTAACTTTGTCAGATATCGTCGATTTACATCCATTGAAGCCCATTGAGGTCGTTTGTCACTTTGTGTTGAGTGAAAATTTTCTAAGTCTTTCTTCCTAATTTGAAGTCGAAATTCAACATTTCTGATATATTTGAGTGAGTTTGCATCTAACTTTGTCAGATATCGCCGATTTACATCCATTGAAGCACATTGAGGTCGATTGTCACTTTGTGTTGAGTGAAAATTTTCTAAGTCTATCTTCCTAATTTGAAGTCGAATTTCAACATTTCTGATATATTTGAGTGAGTTTGCATCTAACTTTGTCAGATATCGCCGATTTACATCCATTGAAGCACATTGAGGTCGATTGTCACTTTGTGTTGAGTGAAAATTTTCTAAGTCTATCTTCCTAATTTGAAGTCGAATTTCAACATTTCTGATATATTTGAGTGAGTTTGCATCTAACTTTGTCAGATATCGTCGATTTACATCCATTGAAGCCCATTGAGGTCGTTTGTCACTTTGTGTTGAGTGAAAATTTTCTAAGTCTTTCTTCCTAATTTGAAGTCGAAATTCAACATTTCTGATATATTTGAGTGAGTTTGCATCTAACTTTGTCAGATATCGCCGATTTACATCCATTGAAGCACATTGAGGTCGATTGTCACTTTGTGTTGAGTGAAAATTTTCTAAGTCTATCTTCCTAATTTGAAGTCGAATTTCAACATTTCTGATATATATGAGTGAGTTTGCATCTAACTTTGTCAGATATCGTCGATTAACATCCATTGAAGCCCATTGAGGTCGATTGTCACTTTGTGTTGAGTGAAAATTTTTTAAGTCTATCTTCCTAATTTGAAGTCGAATTTCAACATTTCTGATATATTTGAGTGAGTTTGCATCTAACTTTGTCAGATCTCGTCGATTAACATCCATTGAAGCCCATTGAGGTCGATTGTCACTTTGTGTTGAGTGAAAATTTTCTAAGTCTATCTTCCTAATTTGAAGTCGAATTTCAACATTTCTGATATATTTGAGTGAGTTTGCATCTAACTTTGTCAGATATCGTCGATTAACATCCATTGAAGCCCATTGAGGTCGATTGTCACTTTGTGTTGAGTGAAAATTTTCTAAGTCTATCTTCCTAATTTGGAGTCAAATTTCAACATTTCTGATATATTTGAGTGAGTTTGCATCTAACTTTGTCAGATATCGTCGATTTACATCCATTGAAGCCCATTGAGGTCGATTGTCACTTTGTGTTGAGTGAAAATTTTCTAAGTCTATCTTCCTAATTTGAAGCCGAATATCAACATTTCTGATATATTTGAGTGAGTTTGCATCTAACTTTGTCAGATATCGTCGATTAACATCCATTGAAGCCCATTGAGGTCGATTGTCACTTTGTGTTGAGTGAAAATTTTCTAAGTCTATCTTCCTAATTTGGAGTCAAATTTCAACATTTCTGATATATTTGAGTGAGTTTGCATCTAACTTTGTCAGATATCGTCGATTTACATCCATTGAAGCCCATTGAGGTCGATTGTCACTTTGTGTTGAGTGAAAATTTTCTAAGTCTATCTTCCTAATTTGAAGCCGAATTTCAACATTTCTGATATATTTGAGTGAGTTTGCATCTAACTTTGTCAGATATCGTCGATTAACATCCATTGAAGCCCATTGAGGTCGATTGTCACTTTGTGTTGAGTGAAAATTTTCTAAGTCTATCTTCCTAATTTGCAGTCGAATTTCAACATTTCTGATATATTTGAGTGAGTTTGCATCTAACTTTGTCAGATATCGTCGATTAACATCCATTGAAGCCCATTGAGGTCGATTGTCACTTTGTGTTGAGTGAAAATTTTCTAAGTCTATCTTCCTAATTTGGAGTCAAATTTCAACATTTCTGATATATTTGAGTGAGTTTGCATCTAACTTTGTCAGATATCGTCGATTTACATCCATTGAAGCCCATTGAGGTCGATTGTCACTTTGTGTTGAGTGAAAATTTTCTAAGTCTATCTTCCTAATTTGAAGTCGAATTTCAACATTTCTGATATATTTGAGTGAGTTTGCATCTAACTTTGTCAGATATCGTCGATTAACATCCATTGAAGCCCATTGAGGTCGTTTGTCACTTTGTGTTTAGTGAAAATTTTCTAAGTCTATCTTCCTAATTTGAAGCCGAATTTCAACATTTCTGATATATTTGAGTGAGTTTGCATCTAACTTTGTCAGATATCGTCGATTAACATCCATTGAAGCCCATTGAGGTCGATTGTCACTTTGTGTTGAGTGAAAATTTTCTAAGTCTATCTTCCTAATTTGCAGTCGAATTTCAACATTTCTGATATATTTGAGTGAGTTTGCATCTAACTTTGTCAGATATCGTCGATTAACATCCATTGAAGCCCATTGAGGTCGATTGTCACTTTGTGTTGAGTGAAAATTTTCTAAGTCTATCTTCCTAATTTGGAGTCGAATTTCAACATTTCTGATATATTTGAGTGAGTTTGCATCTAACTTTGTCAGATATCGTCGATTTACATCCATTGAAGCCCATTGAGGTCGTTTGTCACTTTGTGTTGAGTGAAAATTTTCTAAGTCTTTCTTCCTAATTTGAAGTCGAAATTCAACATTTCTGATATATTTGAGTGAGTTTGCATCTAACTTTGTCAGATATCGCCGATTTACATCCATTGAAGCACATTGAGGTCGATTGTCACTTTGTGTTGAGTGAAAATTTTCTAAGTCTATCTTCCTAATTTGAAGTCGAATTTCAACATTTCTGATATATTTGAGTGAGTTTGCATCTAACTTTGTCAGATATCGTCGATTTACATCCATTGAAGCCCATTGAGGTCGTTTGTCACTTTGTGTTGAGTGAAAATTTTCTAAGTCTTTCTTCCTAATTTGAAGTCGAAATTCAACATTTCTGATATATTTGAGTGAGTTTGCATCTAACTTTGTCAGATATCGCCGATTTACATCCATTGAAGCACATTGAGGTCGATTGTCACTTTGTGTTGAGTGAAAATTTTCTAAGTCTATCTTCCTAATTTGAAGTCGAATTTCAACATTTCTGATATATTTGAGTGAGTTTGCATCTAACTTTGTCAGATATCGCCGATTTACATCCATTGAAGCACATTGAGGTCGATTGTCACTTTGTGTTGAGTGAAAATTTTCTAAGTCTATCTTCCTAATTTGAAGTCGAATTTCAACATTTCTGATATATTTGAGTGAGTTTGCATCTAACTTTGTCAGATATCGTCGATTTACATCCATTGAAGCCCATTGAGGTCGTTTGTCACTTTGTGTTGAGTGAAAATTTTCTAAGTCTTTCTTCCTAATTTGAAGTCGAAATTCAACATTTCTGATATATTTGAGTGAGTTTGCATCTAACTTTGTCAGATATCGCCGATTTACATCCATTGAAGCACATTGAGGTCGATTGTCACTTTGTGTTGAGTGAAAATTTTCTAAGTCTATCTTCCTAATTTGAAGTCGAATTTCAACATTTCTGATATATATGAGTGAGTTTGCATCTAACTTTGTCAGATATCGTCGATTAACATCCATTGAAGCCCATTGAGGTCGATTGTCACTTTGTGTTGAGTGAAAATTTTCTAAGTCTATCTTCCTAATTTGAAGTCGAATTTCAACATTTCTGATATATTTGAGTGAGTTTGCATCTAACTTTGTCAGATATCGTCGATTAACATCCATTGAAGCCCATTGAGGTCGATTGTCACTTTGTGTTGAGTGAAAATTTTCTAAGTCTATCTTCCTAATTTGAAGTCGAATTTCAACATTTCTGATATATTTGAGTGAGTTTGCATCTAACTTTGTCAGATATCGTCGATTAACATCCATTGAAGCCCATTGAGGTCGATTGTCACTTTGTGTTGAGTGAAAATTTTCTAAGTCTATCTTCCTAATTTGAAGTCGAATTTCAACATTTCTGATATATTTGAGTGAGTTTGCATCTAACTTTGTCAGATATCGTCGATTAACATCCATTGAAGCCCATTGAGGTCGATTGTCACTTTGTGTTGAGTGAAAATTTTCTAAGTCTATCTTCCTAATTTGAAGTCGAATTTCAACATTTCTGATATATTTGAGTGAGTTTGCATCTAACTTTGTCAGATATCGTCGATTAACATCCATTGAAGCCCATTGAGGTCGATTGTCACTTTGTGTTGAGTGAAAATTTTCTAAGTCTATCTTCCTAATTTGGAGTCAAATTTCAACATTTCTGATATATTTGAGTGAGTTTGCATCTAACTTTGTCAGATATCGTCGATTTACATCCATTGAAGCCCATTGAGGTCGATTGTCACTTTGTGTTGAGTGAAAATTTTCTAAGTCTATCTTCCTAATTTGAAGCCGAATTTCAACATTTCTGATATATTTGAGTGAGTTTGCATCTAACTTTGTCAGATATCGTCGATTAACATCCATTGAAGCCCATTGAGGTCGATTGTCACTTTGTGTTGAGTGAAAATTTTCTAAGTCTATCTTCCTAATTTGGAGTCAAATTTCAACATTTCTGATATATTTGAGTGAGTTTGCATCTAACTTTGTCAGATATCGTCGATTTACATCCATTGAAGCCCATTGAGGTCGATTGTCACTTTGTGTTGAGTGAAAATTTTCTAAGTCTATCTTCCTAATTTGAAGTCGAATTTCAACATTTCTGATATATTTGAGTGAGTTTGCATCTAACTTTGTCAGATATCGTCGATTTACATCCATTGAAGCCCATTGAGGTCGATTGTCACTTTGTGTTGAGTGAAAATTTTCTAAGTCTATCTTCCTAATTTGAAGCCGAATTTCAACATTTCTGATATATTTGAGTGAGTTTGCATCTAACTTTGTCAGATATCGTCGATTAACATCCATTGAAGCCCATTGAGGTCGATTGTCACTTTGTGTTGAGTGAAAATTTTCTAAGTCTATCTTCCTAATTTGGAGTCGAATTTCAACATTTCTGATATATTTGAGTGAGTTTGCATCTAACTTTGTCAGATATCGTCGATTTACATCCATTGAAGCCCATTGAGGTCGTTTGTCACTTTGTGTTGAGTGAAAATTTTCTAAGTCTTTCTTCCTAATTTGAAGTCGAAATTCAACATTTCTGATATATTTGAGTGAGTTTGCATCTAACTTTGTCAGATATCGCCGATTTACATCCATTGAAGCACATTGAGGTCGATTGTCACTTTGTGTTGAGTGAAAATTTTCTAAGTCTATCTTCCTAATTTGAAGTCGAATTTCAACATTTCTGATATATTTGAGTGAGTTTGCATCTTACTTTGTCAGATATCGTCGATTTACATCCATTGAAGCCCATTGAGGTCGTTTGTCACTTTGTGTTGAGTGAAAATTTTCTAAGTCTTTCTTCCTAATTTGAAGTCGAAATTCAACATTTCTGATATATTTGAGTGAGTTTGCATCTAACTTTGTCAGATATCGCCGATTTACATCCATTGAAGCACATTGAGGTCGATTGTCACTTTGTGTTGAGTGAAAATTTTCTAAGTCTATCTTCCTAATTTGAAGTCGAATTTCAACATTTCTGATATATTTGAGTGAGTTTGCATCTAACTTTGTCAGATATCGCCGATTTACATCCATTGAAGCACATTGAGGTCGATTGTCACTTTGTGTTGAGTGAAAATTTTCTAAGTCTATCTTCCTAATTTGAAGTCGAATTTCAACATTTCTGATATATTTGAGTGAGTTTGCATCTAACTTTGTCAGATATCGTCGATTTACATCCATTGAAGCCCATTGAGGTCGTTTGTCACTTTGTGTTGAGTGAAAATTTTCTAAGTCTTTCTTCCTAATTTGAAGTCGAAATTCAACATTTCTGATATATTTGAGTGAGTTTGCATCTAACTTTGTCAGATATCGCCGATTTACATCCATTGAAGCACATTGAGGTCGATTGTCACTTTGTGTTGAGTGAAAATTTTCTAAGTCTATCTTCCTAATTTGAAGTCGAATTTCAACATTTCTGATATATATGAGTGAGTTTGCATCTAACTTTGTCAGATATCGTCGATTAACATCCATTGAAGCCCATTGAGGTCGATTGTCACTTTGTGTTGAGTGAAAATTTTCTAAGTCTATCTTCCTAATTTGAAGTCGAATTTCAACATTTCTGATATATTTGAGTGAGTTTGCATCTAACTTTGTCAGATATCGTCGATTAACATCCATTGAAGCCCATTGAGGTCGATTGTCACTTTGTGTTGAGTGAAAATTTTCTAAGTCTATCTTCCTAATTTGAAGTCGAATTTCAACATTTCTGATATATTTGAGTGAGTTTGCATCTAACTTTGTCAGATATCGTCGATTAACATCCATTGAAGCCCATTGAGGTCGATTGTCACTTTGTGTTGAGTGAAAATTTTCTAAGTCTATCTTCCTAATTTGAAGTCGAATTTCAACATTTCTGATATATTTGAGTGAGTTTGCATCTAACTTTGTCAGATATCGTCGATTAACATCCATTGAAGCCCATTGAGGTCGATTGTCACTTTGTGTTGAGTGAAAATTTTCTAAGTCTATCTTCCTAATTTGAAGTCGAATTTCAACATTTCTGATATATTTGAGTGAGTTTGCATCTAACTTTGTCAGATATCGTCGATTAACATCCATTGAAGCCCATTGAGGTCGATTGTCACTTTGTGTTGAGTGAAAATTTTCTAAGTCTATCTTCCTAATTTGGAGTCAAATTTCAACATTTCTGATATATTTGAGTGAGTTTGCATCTAACTTTGTCAGATATCGTCGATTTACATCCATTGAAGCCCATTGAGGTCGATTGTCACTTTGTGTTGAGTGAAAATTTTCTAAGTCTATCTTCCTAATTTGAAGCCGAATTTCAACATTTCTGATATATTTGAGTGAGTTTGCATCTAACTTTGTCAGATATCGTCGATTAACATCCATTGAAGCCCATTGAGGTCGATTGTCACTTTGTGTTGAGTGAAAATTTTCTAAGTCTATCTTCCTAATTTGGAGTCAAATTTCAACATTTCTGATATATTTGAGTGAGTTTGCATCTAACTTTGTCAGATATCGTCGATTTACATCCATTGAAGCCCATTGAGGTCGATTGTCACTTTGTGTTGAGTGAAAATTTTCTAAGTCTATCTTCCTAATTTGAAGCCGAATTTCAACATTTCTGATATATTTGAGTGAGTTTGCATCTAACTTTGTCAGATATCGTCGATTAACATCCATTGAAGCCCATTGAGGTCGATTGTCACTTTGTGTTGAGTGAAAATTTTCTAAGTCTATCTTCCTAATTTGCAGTCGAATTTCAACATTTCTGATATATTTGAGTGAGTTTGCATCTAACTTTGTCAGATATCGTCGATTAACATCCATTGAAGCCCATTGAGGTCGATTGTCACTTTGTGTTGAGTGAAAATTTTCTAAGTCTATCTTCCTAATTTGGAGTCAAATTTCAACATTTCTGATATATTTGAGTGAGTTTGCATCTAACTTTGTCAGATATCGTCGATTTACATCCATTGAAGCCCATTGAGGTCGATTGTCACTTTGTGTTGAGTGAAAATTTTCTAAGTCTATCTTCCTAATTTGAAGTCGAATTTCAACATTTCTGATATATTTGAGTGAGTTTGCATCTAACTTTGTCAGATATCGTCGATTAACATCCATTGAAGCCCATTGAGGTCGTTTGTCACTTTGTGTTTAGTGAAAATTTTCTAAGTCTATCTTCCTAATTTGAAGCCGAATTTCAACATTTCTGATATATTTGAGTGAGTTTGCATCTAACTTTGTCAGATATCGTCGATTAACATCCATTGAAGCCCATTGAGGTCGATTGTCACTTTGTGTTGAGTGAAAATTTTCTAAGTCTATCTTCCTAATTTGGAGTCAAATTTCAACATTTCTGATATATTTGAGTGAGTTTGCATCTAACTTTGTCAGATATCGTCGATTTACATCCATTGAAGCCCATTGAGGTCGATTGTCACTTTGTGTTGAGTGAAAATTTTCTAAGTCTATCTTCCTAATTTGAAGCCGAATTTCAACATTTCTGATATATTTGAGTGAGTTTGCATCTAACTTTGTCAGATATCGTCGATTTACATCCATTGAAGCCCATTGAGGTCGTTTGTCACTTTGTGTTGAGTGAAAATTTTCTAAGTCTTTCTTCCTAATTTGAAGTCGAAATTCAACATTTCTGATATATTTGAGTGAGTTTGCATCTAACTTTGTCAGATATCGCCGATTTACATCCATTGAAGCACATTGAGGTCGATTGTCACTTTGTGTTGAGTGAAAATTTTCTAAGTCTATCTTCCTAATTTGAAGTCGAATTTCAACATTTCTGATATATATGAGTGAGTTTGCATCTAACTTTGTCAGATATCGTCGATTAACATCCATTGAAGCCCATTGAGGTCGATTGTCACTTTGTGTTGAGTGAAAATTTTCTAAGTCTATCTTCCTAATTTGAAGTCGAATTTCAACATTTCTGATATATTTGAGTGAGTTTGCATCTAACTTTGTCAGATATCGTCGATTAACATCCATTGAAGCCCATTGAGGTCGATTGTCACTTTGTGTTGAGTGAAAATTTTCTAAGTCTATCTTCCTAATTTGAAGTCGAATTTCAACATTTCTGATATATTTGAGTGAGTTTGCATCTAACTTTGTCAGATATCGTCGATTAACATCCATTGAAGCCCATTGAGGTCGATTGTCACTTTGTGTTGAGTGAAAATTTTCTAAGTCTATCTTCCTAATTTGGAGTCAAATTTCAACATTTCTGATATATTTGAGTGAGTTTGCATCTAACTTTGTCAGATATCGTCGATTTACATCCATTGAAGCCCATTGAGGTCGATTGTCACTTTGTGTTGAGTGAAAATTTTCTAAGTCTATCTTCCTAATTTGAAGCCGAATTTCAACATTTCTGATATATTTGAGTGAGTTTGCATCTAACTTTGTCAGATATCGTCGATTAACATCCATTGAAGCCCATTGAGGTCGATTGTCACTTTGTGTTGAGTGAAAATTTTCTAAGTCTATCTTCCTAATTTGAAGCCGAATTTCAACATTTCTGATATATTTGAGTGAGTTTGCATCTAACTTTGTCAGATATCGTCGATTTACATCCATTGAAGCCCATTGAGGTCGTTTGTCACTTTGTGTTGAGTGAAAATTTTCTAAGTCTATCTTCCTAATTTGGAGTCAAATTTCAACATTTCTGATATATTTGAGTGAGTTTGCATCTAACTTTGTCAGATATCGCCGATTTACATCCATTGAAGCACATTGAGGTCGATTGTCACTTTGTGTTGAGTGAAAATTTTCTAAGTCTATCTTCCTAATTTGAAGTCGAATTTCAACATTTCTGATATATATGAGTGAGTTTGCATCTAACTTTGTCAGATATCGTCGATTAACATCCATTGAAGCCCATTGAGGTCGATTGTCACTTTGTGTTGAGTGAAAATTTTCTAAGTCTATCTTCCTAATTTGAAGTCGAATTTCAACATTTCTGATATATTTGAGTGAGTTTGCATCTAACTTTGTCAGATATCGTCGATTTACATCCATTGAAGCCCATTGAGGTCGTTTGTCACTTTGTGTTGAGTGAAAATTTTCTAAGTCTATCTTCCTAATTTGAAGTCGAAATTCAACATTTCTGATATATTTGAGTGAGTTTGCATCTAACTTTGTCAGATATCGTCGATTAACATCCATTGAAGCCCATTGAGGTCGATTGTCACTTTGTGTTGAGTGAAAATTTTCTAAGTCTATCTTCCTAATTTGGAGTCAAATTTCAACATTTCTGATATATTTGAGTGAGTTTGCATCTAACTTTGTCAGATATCGTCGATTTACATCCATTGAAGCCCATTGAGGTCGATTGTCACTTTGTGTTGAGTGAAAATTTTCTAAGTCTATCTTCCTAATTTGAAGCCGAATTTCAACATTTCTGATATATTTGAGTGAGTTTGCATCTAACTTTGTCAGATATCGTCGATTAACATCCATTGAAGCCCATTGAGGTCGATTGTCACTTTGTGTTGAGTGAAAATTTTCTAAGTCTATCTTCCTAATTTGAAGTCGAATTTCAACATTTCTGATATATTTGAGTGAGTTTGCATCTAACTTTGTCAGATATCGTCGATTAACATCCATTGAAGCCCATTGAGGTCGTTTGTCACTTTGTGTTGAGTGAAAATTTTCTAAGTCTTTCTTCCTAATTTGAAGCCGAATTTCAACATTTCTGATATATTTGAGTGAGTTTGCATCTAACTTTGTCAGATATCGTCGATTAACATCCATTGAAGCCCATTGAGGTCGATTGTCACTTTGTGTTGAGTGAAAATTTTCTAAGTCTATCTTCCTAATTTGGAGTCAAATTTCAACATTTCTGATATATTTGAGTGAGTTTGCATCTAACTTTGTCAGATATCGTCGATTAACATCCATTGAAGCCCATTGAGGTCGATTGTCACTTTGTGTTGAGTGAAAATTTTCTAAGTCTATCTTCCTAATTTGGAGTCAAATTTCAACATTTCTGATATATTTGAGTGAGTTTGCATCTAACTTTGTCAGATATCGTCGATTAACATCCATTGAAGCCCATTGAGGTCGATTGTCACTTTGTGTTGAGTGAAAATTTTCTAAGTCTATCTTCCTAATTTGAAGTCGAATTTCAACATTTCTGATATATTTGAGTGAGTTTGCATCTAACTTTGTCAGATATCGTCGATTAACATCCATTGAAGCCCATTGAGGTCGATTGTCACTTTGTGTTGAGTGAAAATTTTCTAAGTCTATCTTCCTAATTTGGAGTCAAATTTCAACATTTCTGATATATTTGAGTGAGTTTGCATCTAACTTTGTCAGATATCGTCGATTTACATCCATTGAAGCCCATTGAGGTCGATTGTCACTTTGTGTTGAGTGAAAATTTTCTAAGTCTATCTTCCTAATTTGAAGCCGAATTTCAACATTTCTGATATATTTGAGTGAGTTTGCATCTAACTTTGTCAGATATCGTCGATTAACATCCATTGAAGCCCATTGAGGTCGATTGTCACTTTGTGTTGAGTGAAAATTTTCTAAGTCTATCTTCCTAATTTGGAGTCAAATTTCAACATTTCTGATATATTTGAGTGAGTTTGCATCTAACTTTGTCAGATATCGTCGATTTACATCCATTGAAGCCCATTGAGGTCGATTGTCACTTTGTGTTGAGTGAAAATTTTCTAAGTCTATCTTCCTAATTTGAAGCCGAATTTCAACATTTCTGATATATTTGAGTGAGTTTGCATCTAACTTTGTCAGATATCGTCGATTAACATCCATTGAAGCCCATTGAGGTCGATTGTCACTTTGTGTTGAGTGAAAATTTTCTAAGTCTATCTTCCTAATTTGCAGTCGAATTTCAACATTTCTGATATATTTGAGTGAGTTTGCATCTAACTTTGTCAGATATCGTCGATTAACATCCATTGAAGCCCATTGAGGTCGATTGTCACTTTGTGTTGAGTGAAAATTTTCTAAGTCTATCTTCCTAATTTGGAGTCAAATTTCAACATTTCTGATATATTTGAGTGAGTTTGCATCTAACTTTGTCAGATATCGTCGATTTACATCCATTGAAGCCCATTGAGGTCGATTGTCACTTTGTGTTGAGTGAAAATTTTCTAAGTCTATCTTCCTAATTTGAAGTCGAATTTCAACATTTCTGATATATTTGAGTGAGTTTGCATCTAACTTTGTCAGATATCGTCGATTAACATCCATTGAAGCCCATTGAGGTCGTTTGTCACTTTGTGTTTAGTGAAAATTTTCTAAGTCTATCTTCCTAATTTGAAGTCGAATTTCAACATTTCTGATATATTTGAGTGAGTTTGCATCTAACTTTGTCAGATATCGTCGATTAACATCCATTGAAGCCCATTGAGGTCGTTTGTCACTTTGTGTTTAGTGAAAATTTTCTAAGTCTATCTTCCTAATTTGGAGTCGAATTTCAACATTTCTGATATATTTGAGTGAGTTTGCATCTAACTTTGTCAGATATCGTCGATTTACATCCATTGAAGCCCATTGAGGTCGTTTGTCAATTTGTGTTGAGTGAAAATTTTCTAAGTCTTTCTTCCTAATTTGAAGTCGAAATTCAACATTTCTGATATATTTGAGTGAGTTTGCATCTAACTTTGTCAGATATCGCCGATTTACATCCATTGAAGCACATTGAGGTCGATTGTCACTTTGTGTTGAGTGAAAATTTTCTAAGTCTATCTTCCTAATTTGAAGTCGAATTTCAACATTTCTGATATATATGAGTGAGTTTGCATCTAACTTTGTCAGATATCGTCGATTAACATCCATTGAAGCCCATTGAGGTCGATTGTCACTTTGTGTTGAGTGAAAATTTTCTAAGTCTATCTTCCTAATTTGAAGTCGAATTTCAACATTTCTGATATATTTGAGTGAGTTTGCATCTAACTTTGTCAGATATCGTCGATTTACATCCATTGAAGCCCATTGAGGTCGTTTGTCACTTTGTGTTGAGTGAAAATTTTCTAAGTCTTTCTTCCTAATTTGAAGTCGAAATTCAACATTTCTGATATATTTGAGTGAGTTTGCATCTAACTTTGTCAGATATCGCCGATTTACATCCATTGAAGCACATTGAGGTCGATTGTCACTTTGTGTTGAGTGAAAATTTTCTAAGTCTATCTTCCTAATTTGAAGTCGAATTTCAACATTTCTGATATATTTGAGTGAGTTTGCATCTAACTTTGTCAGATATCGTCGATTTACATCCATTGAAGCCCATTGAGGTCGTTTGTCACTTTGTGTTGAGTGAAAATTTTCTAAGTCTTTCTTCCTAATTTGAAGTCGAAATTCAACATTTCTGATATATTTGAGTGAGTTTGCATCTAACTTTGTCAGATATCGCCGATTTACATCCATTGAAGCACATTGAGGTCGATTGTCACTTTGTGTTGAGTGAAAATTTTCTAAGTCTATCTTCCTAATTTGAAGTCGAATTTCAACATTTCTGATATATATGAGTGAGTTTGCATCTAACTTTGTCAGATATCGTCGATTAACATCCATTGAAGCCCATTGAGGTCGATTGTCACTTTGTGTTGAGTGAAAATTTTCTAAGTCTATCTTCCTAATTTGAAGTCGAATTTCAACATTTCTGATATATTTGAGTGAGTTTGCATCTAACTTTGTCAGATATCGTCGATTAACATCCATTGAAGCCCATTGAGGTCGATTGTCACTTTGTGTTGAGTGAAAATTTTCTAAGTCTATCTTCCTAATTTGAAGTCGAATTTCAACATTTCTGATATATTTGAGTGAGTTTGCATCTAACTTTGTCAGATATCGTCGATTTACATCCATTGAAGCCCATTGAGGTCGTTTGTCACTTTGTGTTGAGTGAAAATTTTCTAAGTCTTTCTTCCTAATTTGAAGTCGAAATTCAACATTTCTGATATATTTGAGTGAGTTTGCATCTAACTTTGTCAGATATCGCCGATTTACATCCATTGAAGCACATTGAGGTCGATTGTCACTTTGTGTTGAGTGAAAATTTTCTAAGTCTATCTTCCTAATTTGAAGTCGAATTTCAACATTTCTGATATATATGAGTGAGTTTGCATCTAACTTTGTCAGATATCGTCGATTAACATCCATTGAAGCCCATTGAGGTCGATTGTCACTTTGTGTTGAGTGAAAATTTTCTAAGTCTTTCTTCCTAATTTGAAGTCGAAATTCAACATTTCTGATATATTTGAGTGAGTTTGCATCTAACTTTGTCAGATATCGCCGATTTACATCCATTGAAGCACATTGAGGTCGATTGTCACTTTGTGTTGAGTGAAAATTTTCTAAGTCTATCTTCCTAATTTGAAGTCGAATTTCAACATTTCTGATATATTTGAGTGAGTTTGCATCTAACTTTGTCAGATATCGTCGATTTACATCCATTGAAGCCCATTGAGGTCGTTTGTCACTTTGTGTTGAGTGAAAATTTTCTAAGTCTTTCTTCCTAATTTGAAGTCGAAATTCAACATTTCTGATATATTTGAGTGAGTTTGCATCTAACTTTGTCAGATATCGCCGATTTACATCCATTGAAGCCCATTGAGGTCGATTGTCACTTTGTGTTGAGTGAAAATTTTCTAAGTCTATCTTCCTAATTTGAAGTCGAATTTCAACATTTCTGATATATTTGAGTGAGTTTGCATCTAACTTTGTCAGATATCGTCGATTTACATCCATTGAAGCCCATTGAGGTCGTTTGTCACTTTGTGTTGAGTGAAAATTTTCTAAGTCTTTCTTCCTAATTTGAAGTCGAAATTCAACATTTCTGATATATTTGAGTGAGTTTGCATCTAACTTTGTCAGATATCGTCGATTAACATCCATTGAAGCCCATTGAGGTCGATTGTCACTTTGTGTTGAGTGAAAATTTTCTAAGTCTATCTTCCTAATTTGAAGTCGAATTTCAACATTTCTGATATATTTGAGTGAGTTTGCATCTAACTTTGTCAGATATCGTCGATTAACATCCATTGAAGCCCATTGAGGTCGATTGTCACTTTGTGTTGAGTGAAAATTTTCTAAGTCTATCTTCCTAATTTGGAGTCAAATTTCAACATTTCTGATATATTTGAGTGAGTTTGCATCTAACTTTGTCAGATATCGTCGATTTACATCCATTGAAGCCCATTGAGGTCGATTGTCACTTTGTGTTGAGTGAAAATTTTCTAAGTCTATCTTCCTAATTTGAAGCCGAATTTCAACATTTCTGATATATTTGAGTGAGTTTGCATCTAACTTTGTCAGATATCGTCGATTAACATCCATTGAAGCCCATTGAGGTCGATTGTCACTTTGTGTTGAGTGAAAATTTTCTAAGTCTATCTTCCTAATTTGGAGTCAAATTTCAACATTTCTGATATATTTGAGTGAGTTTGCATCTAACATTGTCAGATATCGTCGATTTACATCCATTGAAGCCCATTGAGGTCGATTGTCACTTTGTGTTGAGTGAAAATTTTCTAAGTCTATCTTCCTAATTTGAAGTCGAATTTCAACATTTCTGATATATTTGAGTGAGTTTGCATCTAACTTTGTCAGATATCGTCGATTTACATCCATTGAAGCCCATTGAGGTCGATTGTCACTTTGTGTTGAGTGAAAATTTTCTAAGTCTATCTTCCTAATTTGCAGTCGAATTTCAACATTTCTGATATATTTGAGTGAGTTTGCATCTAACTTTGTCAGATATCGTCGATTAACATCCATTGAAGCCCATTGAGGTCGATTGTCACTTTGTGTTGAGTGAAAATTTTCTAAGTCTATCTTCCTAATTTGGAGTCAAATTTCAACATTTCTGATATATTTGAGTGAGTTTGCATCTAACTTTGTCAGATATCGTCGATTTACATCCATTGAAGCCCATTGAGGTCGATTGTCACTTTGTGTTGAGTGAAAATTTTCTAAGTCTATCTTCCTAATTTGAAGTCGAATTTCAACATTTCTGATATATTTGAGTGAGTTTGCATCTAACTTTGTCAGATATCGTCGATTTACATCCATTGAAGCCCATTGAGGTCGATTGTCACTTTGTGTTGAGTGAAAATTTTCTAAGTCTATCTTCCTAATTTGAAGCCGAATTTCAACATTTCTGATATATTTGAGTGAGTTTGCATCTAACTTTGTCAGATATCGTCGATTAACATCCATTGAAGCCCATTGAGGTCGATTGTCACTTTGTGTTGAGTGAAAATTTTCTAAGTCTATCTTCCTAATTTGCAGTCGAATTTCAACATTTCTGATATATTTGAGTGAGTTTGCATCTAACTTTGTCAGATATCGTCGATTAACATCCATTGAAGCCCATTGAGGTCGATTGTCACTTTGTGTTGAGTGAAAATTTTCTAAGTCTATCTTCCTAATTTGGAGTCAAATTTCAACATTTCTGATATATTTGAGTGAGTTTGCATCTAACTTTGTCAGATATCGTCGATTTACATCCATTGAAGCCCATTGAGGTCGATTGTCACTTTGTGTTGAGTGAAAATTTTCTAAGTCTATCTTCCTAATTTGGAGTCGAATTTCAACATTTCTGATATATTTGAGTGAGTTTGCATCTAACTTTGTCAGATATCGTCGATTTACATCCATTGAAGCCCATTGAGGTCGTTTGTCACTTTGTGTTGAGTGAAAATTTTCTAAGTCTTTCTTCCTAATTTGAAGTCGAAATTCAACATTTCTGATATATTTGAGTGAGTTTGCATCTAACTTTGTCAGATATCGCCGATTTACATCCATTGAAGCACATTGAGGTCGATTGTCACTTTGTGTTGAGTGAAAATTTTCTAAGTCTATCTTCCTAATTTGAAGTCGAATTTCAACATTTCTGATATATTTGAGTGAGTTTGCATCTAACTTTGTCAGATATCGTCGATTTACATCCATTGAAGCCCATTGAGGTCGTTTGTCACTTTGTGTTGAGTGAAAATTTTCTAAGTCTTTCTTCCTAATTTGAAGTCGAAATTCAACATTTCTGATATATTTGAGTGAGTTTGCATCTAACTTTGTCAGATATCGCCGATTTACATCCATTGAAGCACATTGAGGTCGATTGTCACTTTGTGTTGAGTGAAAATTTTCTAAGTCTATCTTCCTAATTTGAAGTCGAATTTCAACATTTCTGATATATTTGAGTGAGTTTGCATCTAACTTTGTCAGATATCGTCGATTTACATCCATTGAAGCCCATTGAGGTCGTTTGTCACTTTGTGTTGAGTGAAAATTTTCTAAGTCTTTCTTCCTAATTTGAAGTCGAAATTCAACATTTCTGATATATTTGAGTGAGTTTGCATCTAACTTTGTCAGATATCGCCGATTTACATCCATTGAAGCACATTGAGGTCGATTGTCACTTTGTGTTGAGTGAAAATTTTCTAAGTCTATCTTCCTAATTTGAAGTCGAATTTCAACATTTCTGATATATATGAGTGAGTTTGCATCTAACTTTGTCAGATATCGTCGATTAACATCCATTGAAGCCCATTGAGGTCGATTGTCACTTTGTGTTGAGTGAAAATTTTCTAAGTCTATCTTCCTAATTTGAAGTCGAATTTCAACATTTCTGATATATTTGAGTGAGTTTGCATCTAACTTTGTCAGATATCGTCGATTAACATCCATTGAAGCCCATTGAGGTCGATTGTCACTTTGTGTTGAGTGAAAATTTTCTAAGTCTATCTTCCTAATTTGAAGTCGAATTTCAACATTTCTGATATATTTGAGTGAGTTTGCATCTAACTTTGTCAGATATCGTCGATTAACATCCATTGAAGCCCATTGAGGTCGATTGTCACTTTGTGTTGAGTGAAAATTTTCTAAGTCTATCTTCCTAATTTGGAGTCAAATTTCAACATTTCTGATATATTTGAGTGAGTTTGCATCTAACTTTGTCAGATATCGTCGATTTACATCCATTGAAGCCCATTGAGGTCGATTGTCACTTTGTGTTGAGTGAAAATTTTCTAAGTCTATCTTCCTAATTTGAAGTCGAATTTCAACATTTCTGATATATTTGAGTGAGTTTGCATCTAACTTTGTCAGATATCGTCGATTTACATCCATTGAAGCCCATTGAGGTCGATTGTCACTTTGTGTTGAGTGAAAATTTTCTAAGTCTATCTTCCTAATTTGAAGCCGAATTTCAACATTTCTGATATATTTGAGTGAGTTTGCATCTAACTTTGTCAGATATCGTCGATTAACATCCATTGAAGCCCATTGAGGTCGATTGTCACTTTGTGTTGAGTGAAAATTTTCTAAGTCTATCTTCCTAATTTGGAGTCAAATTTCAACATTTCTGATATATTTGAGTGAGTTTGCATCTAACTTTGTCAGATATCGTCGATTTACATCCATTGAAGCCCATTGAGGTCGATTGTCACTTTGTGTTGAGTGAAAATTTTCTAAGTCTATCTTCCTAATTTGAAGTCGAATTTCAACATTTCTGATATATTTGAGTGAGTTTGCATCTAACTTTGTCAGATATCGTCGATTTACATCCATTGAAGCCCATTGAGGTCGATTGTCACTTTGTGTTGAGTGAAAATTTTCTAAGTCTATCTTCCTAATTTGAAGCCGAATTTCAACATTTCTGATATATTTGAGTGAGTTTGCATCTAACTTTGTCAGATATCGTCGATTAACATCCATTGAAGCCCATTGAGGTCGATTGTCACTTTGTGTTGAGTGAAAATTTTCTAAGTCTATCTTCCTAATTTGCAGTCGAATTTCAACATTTCTGATATATTTGAGTGAGTTTGCATCTAACTTTGTCAGATATCGTCGATTAACATCCATTGAAGCCCATTGAGGTCGATTGTCACTTTGTGTTGAGTGAAAATTTTCTAAGTCTATCTTCCTAATTTGGAGTCAAATTTCAACATTTCTGATATATTTGAGTGAGTTTGCATCTAACTTTGTCAGATATCGTCGATTTACATCCATTGAAGCCCATTGAGGTCGTTTGTCACTTTGTGTTTAGTGAAAATTTTCTAAGTCTATCTTCCTAATTTGGAGTCGAATTTCAACATTTCTGATATATTTGAGTGAGTTTGCATCTAACTTTGTCAGATATCGTCGATTAACATCCATTGAAGCCCATTGAGGTCGATTGTCACTTTGTGTTGAGTGAAAATTTTCTAAGTCTATCTTCCTAATTTGCAGTCGAATTTCAACATTTCTGATATATTTGAGTGAGTTTGCATCTAACTTTGTCAGATATCGTCGATTAACATCCATTGAAGCC